>NC_133411.1:100272500-100897500 GCF_049350105.2 Macaca mulatta | reverse complement strand
TTTTGGGGAAAAAAGGCACTATTTTTGTCTAAACATCAAACATCGACTAAGGCAGATGTGGAAAATATCTGGAGGTTGTAGATGGCTTAGGATGACAGAATCAGATGAAAATAGTTTTTGCCTGTTGTTATTATTTCAGATGTGTCTTTAATGTTTACAAAGTAATAAAAGGAAGAGAAAGGAAGACTGTGTGCCCTGAAGCCTTATTCTTTTAAGGAAAGCTCTCACCCATTATCTCCTGAAGGTGGATCCTTGAAGAATAAATATGGATATAGTTATTCCTTTACTTTCTATTAAGAGCCATGTGTATTGAATTTCATTAATACTGATGTAATAATGCTTTCTCATTTAATTAAAAGCAAAAGCTTTTAATTATCTTTTAATCTGTCACACATAAGTCATTCTCTATTCACTGCAGGGCAAAGGCCACCTTAGTTTTGCTCGAATTCATTAGACTGATAGGCTTGTCCCAGTCCTAGGTTTTTTCACATAATTGATCATGTTATTTTAAGGAAGGAACCACATTATTAAAACAGATTCAGATTTAAATGACCTTATTATCAAGTTTCTGCATGCCAAAAAATGTCAGTCCTGACGGCATTTTTCAAACATCTGTTTTTTCATAGAAAATTTTTTGTTAATTTTCTAGCAATTTAAATAAGAAACAGAGGTCCCCATTATGGCAGATACACTGAAGTTATTTTCAAAATTTAAGCAATCATACTAAACATATGTTTTAGACCTCTGTAATCTATTATTCTTTGTTTAATCAAATATTTATAGTTATTGACTGACTTTAAAAAATCAAGGCAGTGGCACTAATATGACTCATTTGCTTTATAGAATTTACAGTAATGCTGATGTGTCCTATCTAAGGACCTTTCTTTTCCAGAAGTATCAAAATAACTCAACAGCAGGAGAGGAGAGAGAAAGAAGCTACACAGAAGTCATGTGTACTTTGTGGCTCTCTGGAGTGTAGCAGAAAGAATGTGGATGAAGAGAATGTGGATGAAGAGAAAGAAGCCAGGGATCCATTCTATAATTCTGTGCCTTACTGTATGTGACTTTTGAAAAGTCACTGACGCATGCCTGATTTTAGTGTCCTTATGTATAAATTGGGTTTTCAAATACATATGCCAAAGGGTTATCATTATGAATAAACCAGGAAATGTTTGTATAAATACTTAAAAAGCATTTATTGATATAATTATTGGGTGTAATTATTTATTACAGATAGAACATTAGACATTGCAAAGCTTACAATGAATGAGAGAAAATTCCTGGAATTTGTCTAGGAATTGTTCATAATTGTGAATCACACATAATGCCTTTGGTATCTTCATCAATAAGAAATTGCAAAGCCAGCCTGATTTTATGCCGCTTGGACCTTGCTTTCATTTCTCTTGTAATCAGCTTGTTTGTACCTAGAGAATATAAACTAATTTCAGTATTAGCTAAAATAGACTTAATTAGGAAAGTCAGCATGGAAGAAGAATGTGTGTGTCTAATTCAAAGTCCAAGAAAAAAGTAATCTTTTTGTCTCTTTCTATTCATAATTACACCCACCATTGTTTTCTGCCAGCACAGAAAATATAAAGCCATAATTTCATATCATCTTTTGGGGAACAATTCTGAGAGTATCTTTTTCTCATTTTGGGTTATTTCTTTGGAGAGAATTGAAATATTCTCAGATTAATTTTCAAAGTAAAATCTTTCTTAACACAGTTCTCAAAAAGGAATTTAAATGAAAGTTAAAATCTTTCAATGTATTAAAATTTACTTCTCAGAATAGTATATCTTAGTAACCCCTAGGCACATACCATATTTAAAGATCTATATTCTAGAATGATTTTAAAGCATTGTATTATGTGTTCATTTGGGGTTTTATAATAATAAATATACCCATTCAAGCATGAAAATTGTCTACCAGGAATTAGGGGCATGATCTTGAATTTATTTTGTCTTAGGAATACATTTCAATCAATATTTTACTGTAGATTTGTATTTAGAATTTTTAAGCCACAGTTTTTATACAGATCAGGGTATATCGGGTGGATAACAATGAGGGCTAAAAACGATGTCTAGAGATCTAATTGAAAAGATAATCAGCTAGGTTTGAAATAAACAATTCAAAGTTTAGTAGACCATAAAAGTTAACATTCTAAAACATCTGAATTGGTTAAATTTCAAATAAAAAAAATGAGGAATTTTAGAGTATTGATTTCAAACTGAAATTATGAAATTGTATATGACTATAGAAATCATTTTTTCGATTACACTTAATCACATTTCTAATGTTATTTCATTAGCAAGATTTGTTGAAGAATGAACAAAATCAAGAAGAAATGATATTGGATTTACTTTGGGACCTCTCCTGCCACAGCAGTGTTTCATTCCCGTCGACTCTAAGTGGAACATCTTTCCATTTCCTCTCTAGGACATCTCTTCATTCTGTTGAAGATAATTCCTCTATGGATGTCAAGTCTATATGGGATGATATAAGACTGCATCTTCGACGCTTCTTAGTGAGCAGATTACAAAGCCATAATGAAATAAACAATTCACAGCAAAAAATTTTATTGAAAAAGCAGTGCTTACAACAACTCTTGTTTCTTTATCCAGAATCAGAAGTTATAATCAAATACCAAAACATACAGAGTAAACTGTTGGCTAATCTTCTGCAGAACTGCTTTCCTTCTTACAGCAGAGATTCAAATTTAGATGTAATAGTTCATGGATATCAAAGTACAATGCTTAAGTTATACTTAATAATAAAAGAGGATTTTAACACAGTATGTGAAATTTTAGCTCCATCCTCAACGGTGAAATTCATTAAAGAAACTTACCTGGATACTGTTACAGAAGAAATGGCAAAATTTCTTGAAAATTTTTGTGAGCTGCAGTTCAGAGAAAATGCTGTTCGTGTGGTTAAAACAAGCAAGAGCTCCAGCAAGCATAGAGGAGCAGTGCATGCTTTGGGTTAGTGACATTTAAAATTTTTGTTTGGTTTGACTTAAGTCTTTTAATATGTTTAATTTTCTAAGATTTTTTTCTATTTGGTTAAATCTCACTGCAAACTTGAAAATTAGTAAATGAATGTAATGAAATTTTGCAGTAGACATTTCTCTTATGCATTTTTTTCTATAATTATAGAAGTATTTTCTTTCTTGTTAAATTGTTAAAGATATTGGAAATATAAGCCAAAAATATTTCAAATAAGAGTTTAATTTCTCTTGATTGCATATGACAAACAGTATTTGTGAAACTGTGTGTGTATACACACATATATATAAGTGAGTATATATGCTTATACACATATAAGCTCCTTTATCTGCTTATTAAATATACACATATATAATAAGCATATATACTCAGTTATGTATATGTACATTTAGTTATATACATAACTCAGAAAAGTATGATTTTTAATCCATTGTATCTTCCAAAGCCAAAGCATTATTAGGTAAAAATAATTATTGAAAATTTGTTGAAATTTGCAGTAACTAAAATTGGAAATTTAAAAGTTGTAATATTTTAGTCAGTCAATTCTAATAATGAGCAACTATGAAATACTATAATTATAAAATTCTGTATTGTAATTGATTAGGAAGGTATAACAGTTTAACTATAGCTATTTTTAAAAGTTTCTCTACTATTTTTTCTATAAGGATGTATACAAATAAAAGATGGTTTGGAAATTTCTATTTTATTCATAAGGTAAAGGAAAAAAAGGAAAGAAGTTATTGTGATATAATAAACTTTTCTTGTTGTGGTTGTAATTTCCTACCAGTGGAGAAAAATCAGGGTAAAAATAGGATTATTTCTAAAATTATCATTAGTTATGCTTTTATATAAAATCTGTGGTATATTTCTGAATAAGTTCATAAACTATATGGCTTAAGTATTTGAAAATTATTATTTAGTGAATTATTATGGATCTTTTAATTTATGATCATCTTTTAAAAATTCCTATAGCTCCCTATACTTGCTTATATCTTCATTAATAAAATTTCAGATGACCAAATTAATGTGGTATATGAAATTTCAAATTGTTTAATATTTTGTCTTAAAATTTTAATTTTCCTCCAGAAGCTATATCACATTGCAGAAGAGAGATGCATCTGCCAAATTCGATTATGGCAAAATACAAAGTCAGTTAATTTAGGAACATTATGATTTTGCTCAAAGCAAATAGGCTTTTATTTTAATTGTTAACACATAAATTTTTAAATGCATCTCATTAGTGTGCTTGTTTTCTAAAATTTTTATATTCTCTGAAATAAAATCCAGCTTACTTGTAAAGTCTTTTCAATACGAAAGTTTTGTATGTGCTAAATATAGTTTATAACAGAAGAAAAGATCCATATGGTTGAAAATGTGTGTAAGTTGCTATGGAGTCTTTAGGGCTGATATTGAAGTGTTTTCTCATTCATGAGAGAAAACTATGTGTGTCCTCTTTAACACCAGAATTTGAAGCATTTTCCATAAGGGTAGGTGCATAGAATCTTTCCCAGGCTCCTTTATCTGAACTTTGGTATAAAACAATAGTTAAGTGAGCACTTTCCATGTGCCAAGCGCTGTGCTAATGACAACCCATTCCTATTATCCCAATTTCATGATCACAGAAAGAAACTTAGAAAGATTAACTTGCCCTGATCATGTTGTATGAAATCAGGATTGATACTTAGAATTCATATGCAGATCTTTCTATTTCTGGGACCCGTGTTCTCAAGTACCATACTATTGGGCCTTGTCTTACAAGTATAGAATTAAATGATCTGTCACCTGTAAAATAAATTTCAAACACTGTTCAAGTGGGCTGTCTGCAAATAAATTCAGTTCAGCTTTATTGACCACCTACCATAAGAAAGGCATTTAGCAGCTACCATGTTCTGTGGTAGACACAGTAAGGGGAGGAAAACTCAATGAGTCGCTACTGCTGCTGCCATATGAGAACTGCTAAACTAACTCAACAGATCAGCTATGTTGTTCACTAATATTTGACCAATGATCATGTTTTGTTTATTAAGGAAATACATCTTTGAGATGAGCAACAATGGCTTGAATGGGTTGTATTATATTATCTCTAATCTATGTCTGTATCTTTATGCTCATGAAATCTTTCTATTTTACCTGAAATTATAGAAAGGACAATCCTTAAGTAACAGCAACATGTATTGACTCAGACATTGATGTGCATTATCTCATTTAAACCTTCTAACCTACCAAACAAGGTAGATACCATTATTCATTATCTCCACTTTACAGTGAGGAAACTAAGACATAGAGATGTTAAGTAATTGCTCTAGGTCATAGAGTGAAGCCAGGATTCAAACTCATTATCTGTCTGACTCAGAGCCCTTCCTGTATTGCTATAATCTACTGACCGAAAAACAGGATAGAAATAGCACATTTTATTTAAAAACATTTCTCTGAATCCTCTGTATACTTCTTCAACTTTAGTGTAGTCATTGTTTTCTTCTTCTCCAAACTATTTAAATAATTTAAAATAAATTTTAATTTATTTAAATTTAAATAATCCTAATCTAAATGTATATGATTGAAATGATTATAATTTCTATTTAGTGATTTTAAGCAGGCTTTGTATGTATGCTGTAGTCTTAATGAGCTAATGTCTTACCTTTCCATGCTTATACCTTAATGAGCTAAGGCAGTTTGGACCTATTCAATCTTTAGTTGCTTCTGATTTTGTACTTAGGTCGAGGATTGGTTGTTCTTTCCAGAATGGCCTATACATTTTCCATCCACCCATCTGTCATCTATCTATCTGTCTATCCATCTATCTATCTATCTATCTGTCTGTCTAATTTGATTACTTATTATTATGTATAAGACTTTACAAGCCTTTACGTATTTGGATTCACTTAATCTTCTGAATAGCCTTTTATATTATTTATACTTCATATATGAGAATGCTGAGATTCAGAGAGGTAAATGTTTTCCAAGTCCACACAGATAATAAGCCAAAGAAAAGAGATTTCTCTGTTTGCAATTATTTGGTGTATCAGCTTGATGTCAAAAGCTGTGCAAAACAGTATGATAGTTAGCATTAAAAATAATTCACCACTTTCACTTTTTTTATTTTTTTGAGTTGCAGTTTTGCTCTTGTTGCCCAGGCTAGAGTGCAATGGCACGATCTCGGCTCTCTGCAACCTCCACCTCCTGGGTTCAAGCTATTCTCCTGCCTCAGGCCTCCCAAGTAGCTGGGATTACAAGCATGCACCACCATGCCCGGCTAATTTTGTATTTTTAGTAGAGATGGGGTTTCGCCACGTTGGTCAGGCTGGTCTCCAACTCCTGACCTCAGGTGATCCACCCGCCTCGGCCTCCCAAAGTGCTGGGGTTACAGGTGTGAGCCACCGTGCCTGGCAACATTTTCTTTTTTAATCGTTATATTATTTCTGTCTTCTACACTGATTCAGTGTTTTGCTTTTCTTTTTTATTGATAATGATTCAGAACCCAGTTATGATTTGCTAGTGTTATTAACTCAGACACTCACTGGGGGTAGTTTTTATGATGTTCTTCTATGCTATGCTATGCTGGGCTATGCTATGCTGTGCTATCTGTGCCATGCTGTGCTATGTTATTCTACCAGTTGGCCGTTCGGGTGATTGTATTCCCCTGGGCACCCCAGAGTGCATTCTGTCTGCCACTAATTCCGGTTTTCCAGTACATATATTTAAAATATGGTGACAATCTCTCTAGTCATTTTTCTGTGATAAGGTACCGGACAGAAAATTTTATTTCATATAAGCTTGTCATTAGACTTAATCCACAACTTGGTATTGTATGGTAACTTTTTTTCTCCTTTATATTCAGTTTTGAATGTTTTGTTTCTTAGAGAGCATGTGCTGCTTTAATATTACAATACATTTACAAGTATAACGCTTGTATGTTTTGTTATTTGAAAAAAAGATGAAATAATGTTAACATAAATATTACAGGATCTTTTTGATTTGACGATCTTTTATAGAAGAGAACAATATTATTCTTACAGATACTCTTACAAAGTTTCCAGAGTGATTTAAGAAGCAAGACTTTCTCAATAGCCGATTTTGTTCATCTGTATTCTTATATAGTTTCTCTAATTTATTTTTATTTATTATTATTATTATTTTTTTGAACAAAGTCTCCCTCTGTTGCCCAGGCTGGAGTGCAATGGCACAATTTCTGCCCACTGCAACCTCTGCCTCCTGGGTTCAAGCGATTCTCTTGCCTCAGCCTCCCAGGTAGCTGGGATTACAGACGCCTGCCACCATGCCCAGCTAATTTTTGTATTTTTAGTAGAGACAGGATTTCACCATTCTGGCCAAGCTGGTCTCAAATGCCTGACCTCAGGCGATCCACCCACGTTGGCCTCCCAAAGTGCTGGGATTACAGGTGTGAGCCACCACACCCGGCTAGTTTCTCTAATGTTAGGAAAATTATTATTTCATAAAGGTTTATGCTACAATATTTTTTTCATTTAGCTTATAAGGCTTTAAAGTCAGAACAGCTTTCAAAAAGCTAGAAATTCGCAATTAGCATTTTGATTATAACCTAATTTGGAATTATCTGGAAAGTTAGATCCATATATACAATTGTACACATATCATCTACGTTTTAGGAGAACCAGTGCCATTCTTATATTGTAACATTTTACTGTATTTATATTTGGACTAGTTACATGATCAAATTAATTTTACTGTTCAAATTATATTTCCTTTGGATTTAAGTAAATGCTACATTTCTCAATGTTCAAAAAAGAAAGGATTATTTATATATAGTAAATTTCAGTTAAATAAATCCTCTGTATTTTAATATGAAAAGATAGAATTAGGAGATTTAAATTCTAGGATAAACTCCATGACCCTCATATATCCTATCTTTAATTTTTCTTGAGGTTATTGTTAGGTTGAAAAAGGAAGACTTAAGAGAATATGATAAACACCTTTGAATATTTGAAAGATTGCTAAAATCTGCACTGGATGAAAGGTTGACCTGAATCACCTCTAAGACACCTTTTTTTTTTTTCATAGTCCCTTGTTCTTTTAGTTAAGGAAGATTGGAGATGAGGGAAATGAATCCCTCAAGGAATGAAAAGATCCTTCAAGATAACGAAGTCCCTCAAACCAAAGAGACGATAGACTTGGGAGACACAAGATCACTATTGGAAAGCAGGCCAATCAAAATCCACTCTATTCTCTCTTCTACTCAAGTAGCTCTGACCATTTGAATGATGATATCATGAAAGATGAAAAAGTATACTGAAGCCAACTCTGAAAAGTTGGGTATTGTCCCTATTTTATAGATACAGAATCTGTGGTTTGGACAAGTTAAGTAGAATTAAAGTCTGGTGAAGGCTTACTTTTTGGTTTATAAAGGCAGTCTTCTTCTCTCTGTGTCCTCATGTGGTAGAAGGGGCAAGGGAGTTCTCTGTGGTCTCTTTTATAAGGACACTAATCCCATTCATGAGGGCTCTACTCTCATCACCTATCCCTCTCAAAGCCCTATCTCCAAATGCCACCACCCTGGGGCTTAGGATTTTAACATAAGAATTTTGGAGGGACACAAACATTCAGTCCACAACAGGGGAAATCTGTGTCTTTTACACTTAGGACTGTTAAAATTCTTGGTCTGAAATTACATTTTCTGAATATAGACTGATTTCTCTGCACAGACATTTATACAGGAGAAACTGCTAGCAACTTTCAGAGTTAAGCCAATCATTCCTCTGCATGCCATACTTGAAAATGAGAAAATAATCCTTAGCTTTAAAATGTTTAAAATTTATTATGGATTTCTAGTCAGAAATTATTTTGCCTCTGTCATTTTTAAAATTGCATTTCTATTCCTCTGTTTATACACATTTTTAATTTGCTTCTAGTCTTACCAAAACACTCATAAGAACATGATGGTTGGGCTATCTAAATGGAGATCTAAAATTGCACATGTAAGGAAATGAGAAGTTACTTAAAATGATGTACAATAAGTAAGTATGTTGTTGTCTCAATCAAAAACAAAACGTATCAATGTTTGCTTTCACAACTCCTTTTCAACACTGAATAAAGACAGGAAACCCTTGTCTATTATTTAGAAAAGTATAGTTTACCCTATTTCCTATTTCTAGTTTAGTCTCTTCTATAACAGAACAATAAGTACCCAAGTTAGCAGGTAAGTGCAAGTCAGAAATGAGAATCTAATGTGGCCTTTGAAATTACGATGCCAGTGAAATAAAAAAGACTAAGTAATATGAAGTTTTGATGTTTAGAATTCTATAACATGGTCTTTCTGAGCTCATCTAGAATAAATGGCTTTATACTGTTTGTCCTTCAAGGTAGAAATTAAGTTAAAATTTTAGTGTTAGCATTTTCACTAGCAAAAGGCACAACATAGTGTAATTATTGGAGTGGACAATAATCTATTCTGAAAAGAAGAGAAATTGCCTCCAAATTTTATGATGATCATTGTCAGAGAAAGCTATATTGTTAAATTGTTTTATAGTGCCCTCATACACCTTTTTTTCCAAACTGTACTGAAATCAATTATAATCATCTTTGTTAACATTCTTTTTGTAGTGCAATAAAACAGTAATCCTTCAGCTATCTGAAGAGGGTGTACTTTTTTTAATGGGCATTTTTCTTATAATTTTTCTTAGTCATGATCACAAAAGCCATAAAGTTCCCAGTTATGGTATATGGTTCTAGTTAGTGGAGGCTGGACCCTGGAGAGAAATAGGAAAATGCAGCAATCACAGCCTCTTTAAGATTTAATAGCTAAACTCGAATGTGGAATCAGTATGTAAAAATGAGACAGATCTTTGCTCGAACTTAAGGACAAGCTACTACTGCACAGATTTGGTTGAAGCTTTACCTCCAGTTAGTTTCTCTAAAGAGACTTGTGTTGTCTTTATTGAGTTTAAGCAGTTAGTCTTAATATCTTTATTTGATTAAACATATGCAAATTTTGGAAGCTTTCTATGTTTATGGGCAAGTGATCCTCTCAGGCTTTGCCTTGTTTCTGTGACTCAGAGACAAGAAAATATAAAGTCTAAGTCCATTCTATTTTTATGAAACCTATTTGTAGGGATTTGAGTTACAGAAAAGTACATACTTTCTTTACATTTATGACTATAACTAACAACAGGGCTACTAAATAGGAAATTTAGTGAAGATCACTCAGCCATGAACCAATGTGAGTTTGCTTTTAATATTTTATTAAATTTTATTCATGTGCCAAAGTTGTTAGGACACAAAAAGGGAACCAGAAATCAGACAGTTGTTTAAAAACATGAAACACCCTGATAAGGTTTGCATCCTTGTGGTTTTCTCTGCTGCCCTGTTAGTTCTTTAAGGTTCTGTCATTTTCAATCAACAGAGAGTACATGTGATCAGTATATCTGATAAACTTGTCAATGCCTCTTTAAAGCAGGATTCCCCGACCTATTCAAGTCAGACCCCCCTGCTTCATTTCAAGTATCATCTTGATAAGACAGAGCTATGTCACAGGCAGCTGTGTATAGCCAGCTCAGTCTACAACTAATTTGTGCAGGAAAAAATTAAATCAGGAGGTAAATTATTTCATGATTGCTCATTCCCAACAGAGTTGGGCATCATTCTGAAGAAAATATCAAATAATTGGTTTCAGGCCGTGTCAGACACATGCAATTCCCTTCTCTAATGGCTGTGTGTGGTAGCACCAGGCCTCAGGGGTCAGCAAGGAACTGGAAATAGCTTAGTGCCAGGCTCGGCAATAGAGAGACGGAGCACATAGGAAATGAAGTGGCAATAAGTGCAATCCATAGGGGAAATGTGCTTCACTTGGAGTTTAATATATCGGTTCAGAATCTGGCAGGAAGCCATGCAACAATTGTTTACCTTTTTGTCAGCATCTGCATCTGTTCTGTTTTGTAAACAGCACTTAACTCTCAGTCGGTAAATGCTGGAATCAATAACAACTGTTAAGGGATTTCCTTACTCCCCCCTTTTTTTTCATATTCTAAAACAAATGCACACTACAAACAATGTTTGCCTTAGATTAACAAGGAACAGACATTAACAGGGTCAAAGGGATTTGGTTGGGAACATTTTATAGCTTCTTGGGTGTACAGTAATTATATCTGTGTGATTTGAATGTATTTTGTAACCTATCCAAATTAAACTGTTAAAAAAAATTCTAGCAAGCAGTAATGAAGATGATTTTTTATAATTATCTTAAGTACTGTGTATAGAAAACTGCTGGCACCGTTTGTAATAATTTAGTTCTGTGCAATATTGTGTATTACAGCTGCTATGCAGAAATATTAAGTTGCCTTTTGCAGTTTTAGGAAATTAGTGATTATATCCAGCAGTACTAATTATTTTAAACATACAGTTAGTAAAAAAAAAAAAAAAAATTGCATACCACAGTGAGACATAAAAAAGGATTGATCTGTGACTAGTGCCTATAAAACTAAGTATATCATTAGTAAATGAAAAAGAAAAAAGAACACTACTTTTAAGTTCACTGTCTTCAGGACAGACTGACTAGATGAATGCTGTCATAAATACAGCATTATTACAATAGTTATTGGCATCACTTAAAACTGAATATCACTAAGATCAGAGGAGCACGTTATTGCTAGTGGGATTTATGCATGCATCTCTTCATGCTCTACTTTGGAAATTTACTTCAAAATTTCCACATATACAATTGCTAAGTTGCCTTGTTTTTACTTTATTAAACTACTTCATATCTGATTTAACCTAACTGTAATTCTGTGTTCAGAACTTTGTTTTCTTCTGCTTTTCCTTGTATAGTAAGCCTTAAATCTTAGGCTTTTCCATTTTTTTTTCCTCAGAAGTATGATTTCTTTGAATTCCCATTTCTCAGAACTATGATTTTCATTGGATTCCCATTAACCACAAATAAAATTTGAGAATTGACTAGGTCACTGAGGCAAGATTTGCATTCTTTTGTCTGTCTTTATTTTATATGTCAGTGTTTGGTGTGAATTTTTCAATTTTCTTAACTATCATTTTGCTAATTCACCTCTTTAAATTATCTTGGCCAAGTCATTTTTGATAGTCTGTCAGGTTTTTTTTGTTTTTTTTTTTGTTTGTTTGTTTGTTTGTTTGTTTTGATACGGAGTCTCACTCTGTCACCAGGCTGGAATACAGTGGTGCAATCTCAACTTACTGCAACCTCCACCTCCCGGCTTCAAGGGATTCGTTCCCCTGGCCTCAGCCTCCCGAGTAGCTGGGACTACAGGTGCGCACCACTGAGCCTGGCTAAGTTTTTGTATTTTAGTAGAGATGGGGTTTCACCATGTTGACCAAGATGGTCTCGGTCTCCTGAGCCGGTGATCTGCTTGCCTTGGCCTTCCAAAGTGCTGGGATGACAGGTGTGAGCCACCACGCTCAGCCATTCTGTCAGTTTTTAATAAACTATATTTAATTAGAAATAAGAATTTGAGAATTTGGATAATATCTTTATTACTCTTTTTGAGACTAGAAGATACTTTGACTTCATTTTCTTGACTATTCATAATACTCATTTTTTTGGTATTTTTTTGTGTATGATGGTATTAGTATATCATAATATACATACAATTATGAGTTCTATGCACATGTAAATTCATTGTTATCACCTCAAGTGTCTAGATTTTGGTGCTTTCATCATCATCATAAGAATTACAATCCATAGGCCGGGCGCGGTGGCTCAAGCCTGTAATCCCAGCACTTTGGGAGGCCGAGACGGGCGGATCACGAGGTCAGGAGATCGAGACCATCCTGGCGAACACGGTGAAACCCCGTCTCTACTAAAAAAATACAAAAAACTAGCCGGGCGAGGTGGCGGGCGCCTGTAGTCCCAGCTACACAGGAGGCTGAGGCAGGAGAATGGCGTAAACCCGGGAGGCGGAGCTTGCAGTGAGCTGAGATCCGGCCACTGCGCTCCAGCCCCGGCGACAGAGCGAGACTCCGTCTCAAAAAAAAAAAAAAAAAAAAAAAAAAGAATTACAATCCATATTTCATAAATTTGTACTGAAACTGGTTTATTCCAATGAAGTGCGGTGTGTTTTCAGGCTTAGAAACTAGACCAGAACTTCATTTTTATAAGTATATTCTATCCAAAGATAGAGAACCTACTTTATTAATCCATTCCATTATGACATTTACATGATTCAGTAAAAATGAAATAACATTTAAAACAATTATATGCCCTGATTTGTAAATATATATTTTTTAAAAGTATATTTAATAGTTTTGTCTCCAAATCCGAACCTGCCATTGAAAATCATGGACAAAATTTAGAAGCCAACTTTCACCCTTTTGTAATCACTTCCTTTATTGAGGGAAAAATGATCACACATTACTAGACTATCTGTCTACAAATTTAAATAATATAAAAGTGAAAAACTTCCGTATTCACTTCCATAATTTGTGCTTTGCCTCTTCAATAGGAATTAATATCTCACTTTTGTTATCTCATGTTAAATATTCTAAATCACATCCTAATCATTTAGTATACAAGTTTAAAACTTTTCAGTGATGGAAATTTTCTTACCACAGGTCAGAGGGTTCAGTTTTTTAGTTCTTAAAATAATCAAAGTAGCTAGCCTGCATTTATGTTATCATTAAAGTTAACTATCTCCAACAGGTCTTGAAAAATTGTAGTGGTTAACACAGTATATCCTGATAGACTAGGTAAGGCATTCATGGGGGATGGGTAGTACCTATTGATCATTGGCTAATTTTAAAAAAATGATTGTTAAAGGTAGCCCTTTGGCCCTTTGTTGTATTAGGTGAAGGCAATAATCATTATTCCCTAAGCAAAGGGAAAATTAAGTACTAATTAGCAAGTATGAAGTGTGCAATAGTAGTTAGACTATAAGGAGTATTTTCCCACTGGTAGCAAATGCTACCTGGGGACAACAGTCAATAGATTGATTGCTGATAGCTAAATGTATTTTTCAAACCCAAGGAAGTAATATTAACTCAGGACTTTCAGTTTATGAGACTGACATGCTGCCAGCTGTGCTAAGAGGACAGAACCTCCAAAAAGTAGTATTAAATGTCATGAGGTAGAATGACTCAACATTATAGCAAAGTGTCTGTTTTGAAATCTTGTAATAAAATTAGAATTTTCTGGTAAACTATTTTAGGATTTATCTCATGCAATTATTATTTACATGTAGTATCTTTACCATTAATTTGACCTTTTTCTTTAATAACTTGAAATCTCTATTCAGTTAGTTTTATTTCCTTGTTTTTTAAAGACAAATCTTTGAAAAAAAGACAAATGTAGCCATCTTCATACTAATTGTAAAAGAATCTGAATGTAATTAGCTTTCATAGTCATCAAATGAGTGTTGCTTAGTTATCTATGTTTTCACCATTTGAATCATCTAATCTTTATTGGTGATGTAGAGGGGCTGACATATTTTATGCTCTTAGTTATGCCATAACTGATTTAATCTTGAAAATTGGCCTTTCAGATATTTTAGGTTGATATCCCCATGAAATAAAGGGATGAAGACTTATGAGATTAACTTTTTTTTTTTTTTTTTTTTTTCTTAACGCCAGGCTGGAGTGCAGTGGTGTCATCTCGGCTCACTGCAACCTCTGCCTTCTGGGTTCAAACAATTCCCATGCCTTAGCCTCCCCAGTAGCTAGGACTACAGGCACACACCACCAAGCCTGGCTAATTTTCTTGTATTTGTAGTAGAGATAGGGTTTCACTGTGTTGGCCAGGCTGGTCTGAACTCCTGACCTCAAGTGATCCACCCACCTCAGCCTCCCAAAGTGCTGGGATTACAGGTGTGAGCCACCGTGCCCGGCCTGAGATTAACTTTTTAAAATATCACATGGGTGAACTGGGCACGGTGGCTCACGTCTGTAATCTCAGTACTTTGGGAGGCCAAGGAGGGAGGATCACAAGGTCAGGAGTTCGAGACCATCCTGGCCAACATGGCGAAACCCCATCTTTACTAAAAATACAAAAATTAGCCAGGCATGGTGGCATGCACCTGTAATCCCAGCTACTTGGGAATCTGAGGCAGGAGAATTGCTTGAACCTGGGAAGCAGACGTTGCAATGAGCCGAGATTACGCCACTGCACTCTAGCCTGGGTGACAGAACAAGACTCCATCTCCGAAAAAACAAAAAACAAAAAAAATCACATGGGCATAATTCTAAATGTTAACTTAGATTTATAATAAATATAGGAGAATTCTAATCAGGCAGCCTGTGTTAATAAAGATTTGTAATTTCTCTGGGAAAGAACAGATATGTACTTTTTTTCAATGGCTAGAATTTACACACGCTAAGATAAAATCTAGCCTTCATGTTGAATCACTCACAAAAATAAGAATATTTAATACCATTTTGGAATCACTCATGACACTTGGGACACAAATAAAGGAGCACAGGCTATTTCCCTAATTTATCATAAGCCTTTTGGAATCTTCTCACCTCCAAGGGAATTCCAAGCATTTAAGTTTCACTTTGATAAAACTGGGCATCTGGGCCCACTAAGCAACTATCATGACTGCTTTGATCCTCTTGCTTGGTGTGAGTGAGAGCATATTCAGCTAATGATTAAAGAGAGGTGCTTCACAGCGTTCACTCCAGCTAATTGTCTGTTGTCCCTCTACCTATTTGAGATAATTTAGTGTACGGCTAAGACAGCCTTTATTCATATACAAAATTCCCATTTATTGCTCAAATTTGTTTCTTTCTTGTTACTTACAATGAGAAAACAAGGAGAAATGTGATCCTGTCAATAAACGCCTTATTTAAGATATCTTAAGGGCTCTGATAATAACCTCTTTATGTGCTTTGTTGGAAGTAGAGCAATTTTAAGCTGATGGAATCGAGCCCCTTTCTCTCTTAGGTCCGTCTGCATTTTGGGTCCATATCTATAATCATTGTCCTTGATACACAGGCTGGAGTCATAGGCTTCTTCTGCTGCATGCTCTTTCAGTGCCTTGCTACTTTGAACTAAAGATGAAGTCTAGCTCTGAGCACTCTGAGCTTCCTGGAAGACGGCCAAGATTGGAGAATGCAGAGTAGGCTCTTCTTCCTTAGGAAGATATTCATATTTGCTTCCCAAGTGGCAGGACTTTCCATCGGAACTCTTGGGAAAGATCAGAGAGGTTCTTGTATTGGTCTTCTCTAAGGCAACCAAGAAGGGAAGTAATAATGTTTAAGTCATGAGCATGAGTATGGAAGCAAGAATGATGTTGTCAGATGATGGAGAAGTAGTATTAGTGCTATGGGAAGAGCTAGAGCAGAGGTGAGACATTCCTGTCAACAACATTCTATTCAGGTGAGGACATGTGTCCTGATTTGTAGGGCAGTGGGGCCTCACCAGGGGCCTTCTCAGTCAAGGAAGACAACCAAGTTCTATGTTCATGGGGGAGGGAATGGGACCAGAGAAGTGGATTCACTTCCAAAATGTACACCAGGAGCAATTCTGGAGCCTGGTTTGTTTTTGTTTGCTTCAGAAATAATACACATTTGTGAAAATTAAAGCTTTATGAAAGCCTGGAATGTGTTTCCTCAGTATTAGCAAGGAGAAAGAAGTGATAATATTGAGATTGTTTAGATTGTTCAAGGAACCATTATAGGGAATTCATTTATTTATCAGTTAGGAGATTATGTGAAAAGGGCCTAGATTTACATTGTGGAAACAGGAAAAAAGAGAAAAACTGAAAATTTGAAAACATATTAAAGTATTTTTACTTTTTATATAGTCTTTAGTGCACCATGTAAAGTTATGCTAATTTTATTTATATATATATATATATTTTTTTTTTTTTTTTTTGAGATGGAGTCTTATTGCAAACCTCTGCTTCCTGCGTTCAAGTGATCCTTCTCCCTCAGTCTCTCGAGTAACTGGGATTACAGGTGCCCACCACCATGCCCGGATAATTTTTGTATTTTTAATAGAGACGGGGTTTCACCATGTTGGCCAGGCTGGTCTCAAACTCCTGACCTCAAGTGATCCACCCGCCTTGGCCTCCCAAAATGCTGGGATTGTAAGCGTGAGCCACCATGTCCAGCTAATTGTATATTTTATAAATTTTATGAATCTGAAGTTTATTATAGGGTACACTTGCAGACTTCATAATATTAGATATTGATGGTCTAAAATAAAGTGACAAGTGATCCATTCCTAAAACTACATTTTGTTAGGAATCTTTTTATTACGTCAAAGAAATTATCAAAGTGATACACTTTTATTATAAAAATTAAAAAATCAAATATACATGAAGGGAAAAGTCAACATTCTTTTTTTTTTTTAATTATACTTTAAGTTCTAGGGTACATGTACATAACGTGCAGGTTTGTTACATATGTATACTTGTGCCATGTTGCTCTGCTGCACCCATCAACTCGTCATTTACATAAGGTATAACTCCCAATGCAATTTGATTCTGTTTCCCAGGGTTACCATTCTTATTCACACTTTGTTTAACATTTTAGAATTTTTCTTATGCACATATGAGAATTCATACTTGTAACTTTAAAAAATGAGATCAAACTAGACATATTGTCATACAATGTACATTTTTCACTTAATATTTTGTGACCACCTTCAATTTCAGTGCGGTTGGATCTGACGTTCTTTTCAGCACCGCCATGATATTCTGTAATATAGATGTTGCATAATTTATTTGTATATCACTAAGTTTAAATTGATCTTAATAGACTGTTGACTTGCTGGATTTAGAAAAATATTAATTTTTCTTCACAAAAGCATTATATGCCCATTGTTATATAAACATATTAAATTCATGTGTGTATGTATGTATATATGTGTATATGTACATATTTAAAGTGTATAATGTGAAAAGTATTAGGTCTTATTTACCTTACCTACCCTTAACCCTACCACCCTAAAGGAATCCCTGTTAATAGTCTGGTGTGTGCTCTTACACACTGAAGCATATACTGTACATGTACATTCTATAGATTCCTTTGCAATTTTTTTAACTTATATCACAGATCACTTTTGTATCAATACATATAGAATGATCTGCATTATTCTTTTTACAGGCTGCAAACTACAACATATGTATTATATGATTATATCATTGTTCAGTCATTTAATTAAGCAACTCACATTTATAGACATTAGGATTTTTCCAGTTTCTTTTCTTTGTATACTTGTGTGAGTATCTTTGAAAGTCTTATTCCTTGAAGTGATATTCCCGGACCAGAGAGTAAGCTAATTAAAATCTTGATACATATACTCAAATTGCCCTGCAAAACAAATATACCTTTAACTACCAATATTCAGAAGCATGAATATCTAGATACATTCATTGAGCATGAATATCTAGATAGATTCATCAAGTCATTAATTATGATTTTTAAAATGGGTTGAAATCCCTGTGCTCACCTGACTCCTCTTGCATCATCTTCTCATTGCTGCGAAAAGAAGCCTGGACAAAAGGCATGGGAGTGAGGGAAGGCCACCTAGTGCTCAATGTCCTGTAGCTATTAGGAGCTTTGGAGTCAGACAGACTTGTCTTTGCATTCCAGCTTTGCCACTAGGCAGTTATGTAACCTTGGAGAGGTTGTTTTTTCTTCTAGGAGTGCCTAGTCATTTAATCTTGAATGGAGATGATAGTAATAAAACCTTCCTCATAGCATCTAAGCATTAATATGGCTATTATACATAGTATCTGGTACAAACCAATTGCTTTGTTATTATCTTTATTTAAAACATATACATATATACAGACATACGGATACATTTATAGTATTGTACTGACGAGGTGACTTGCTGTCATATGTTAATGTGGTGTTCCCGAACATCAATATATAGCAAATGGCTGCATATTTTTTTATTTTTAAATCAATGCACAATGAACACTTTGTTTCATCTTTAGTGTGCCTCATATAATATTCTCTGGAAGTGCTACATTTTTTTTTTCCATTTAAAATAATAGTAATGAAAGAGCCGGGCGCAGTGGCTCACGCCTGTAATCCCAACACTTTGGGAGGCTGAGGCTGATCGCCTGAGGTCAGGATTTCGAGACCAGCCTGGCCAATATAGTGGAACCCTGTCTCTCCTCAGAATACAAAAAATTAGCTGGGTGTGGTGGCAGGTGCCTGTAATCCCAGCTACTAGGGAGGCTGAAGCAGGGGAATTGCTTGAATCCAGGAGGCAGAGGTTGCAGTGAGCCGAGATCGCACCTTTGCATTACAAGAGCGAAAGTCTGTCTCAAAAAATAATAGTAATGAAATAAGATGAAATTAAAATAATAAAGTATCCAGAGATCTCTTTTGTTTATCATGATGATTCCAGCAGTCACTTTGTGTGAATGATTGCCAGAAGCTCCAGGACTGATCTCGCCCTGGAGATTCATACTTCTAGAGCTAAATGCCTGCTTGTTTGGGCTCTTGGATATTCCACAGGCACTCCAAACACCACATGGATAAACCAAAACTCCTCACCATTCCCCGGATCCCCCTCCTCTTCCCCAGTCTAAGTTAATGTTGCTAATAATCACTCAACCAGAAACTATGACTAATTCTCCCCTTCTGCTCTGCTCCCCATCGTCAAAAGAATCACCAAGATTTTTAATTTTGCCTGACCACCTAAATATTTCCAAGTCTATCTCCTCCTCTCCATTCTGCCATCAAGGCCTAATTTAGGGCTTTATCATCTCTCATTTGGACTTAATGTTAAAATAGTTTTGTTTTGTTTTTTTCATTGGTTTCTCTACCCTTATTCTTGCTTTCCTCTAAGACATCTGCCAAGTACACTATACTCCCCTATTTAAAGCTCTTCAGTGGCTCCTCATCACTGTCATCATAAAGCTGCAGAGGCTAGGTTTTGGAAAGCAAGCCTTCCTTGACCTAGCACCTGCATTCTTCAGTCTCATCTCATGCCTCTCCCCACCTCATATTTTTTACTCTCCAGCAACACTGAGCTGACAGAAAGCTCTGCTCAGATGTGTGTGCCACCTCTTACTCTCTTCATCCCCTTCTTTGCCTAATTCCTGTTGATCCTTTATGACAACTCATGTGTCATTTCTTCTAAGAAGCTTTCTCTGATCTAGAGCCCCTAATCCATGCTCCTACAGCATCTCCATATGTCTTTCTCAAAGCTTAGCATATTCTATTAACATATCTAATTAGGGATCTGTCTCCGCATATGGAATCTGAGCACCTCAAGGACAAGAATTACTTATTTTCTTCAGCACCTAATTCACTACCTAATATATGACAGGAGTTCAATGAATATCTCTTTAACTGAACCATTTTCTTAAAATAAATCACTATCTGGAAGTTTAATAATCTGTATTGGTACTAGCCAGCCAAACAACTTATTAACTGAGCCTCAGCTATTTAAAAAATATTATACTAAGATTAATGGAGATTCCAGAAAGTGTAAGGCCCTTGATCCTCCTCTCCCCCAGATTGGGAAATGAAATATGAATATGTGAAAAATTGATGAAGTTATGCAGACAAGCAGCTGCAGAGGTCCGAGAAGAAAGAGATTGCAGGAAGTAGGGGTTCCTTCTAACTTCTGCCCAGGGTGATCAAGATGAAATGGAACCATGTTGGTTGCAGGGTGGGCAGGAGCTAAAGAAGCAGAAAACAGGAATTGATGAACAACAGTGTTCACTTTCTGATGCTTTCCTGCAATGCAGGGGGGAATGCTGGCTCAGAAATAGAATTTCAACATGAGGGATGTTCACAGAATGGAGAGTTTACTTAGAAGGCACCAAACAGAAAGAAAACCTGGGCCTCGTTTTTCAGGTTTTCTGGCTTCTTCCATCCTGTCACTCAATCCTGAGAGTTCCACATGATGTCTGATTCTGTAGTTCAGTCCCACTCTCCATCCCAGCTCCACCCTGGAGCAACTAATCATATTTCTTGTGAGGAAACTGCTTTACCATGAGCAATTTTTTCTGAAGTTTGAAATCAATTTAAAGCCTGATTTTATGTGGTGTCTTCAAGTGCCTTCAAATCTAGGAGGTTGAAAAAAAAAAAAAAGATGAACCCACAAAACAATATGGGGAGAAAAACCTTATAAGACCATATTAAATTAATTACCAAGTGATTTATTATAAGACTTTAAATACAGTAGGAATTCAGGGAAGGGAGATTTTAGCATGAAGAAGAGCAAACTAGAAAAACTTCATGAAGATTTGGACTCGAGTTTGGCTGTGAGTAGACCTTGCAGAGGCAGAAGTAAAAGGGAAGAGCTTCGCTTGCAGTTCAGACAGTACCAGCAGTAGAGATTACAGTGACTTATTGGAGACAGTGAAGACAACTGTGACTGGCGCATAGGAGCTATTCTATAAATAATTAATGAAGGCATTAGCCAGGACTCTGAACTTAGAAGTGACATCTTTGTTCTTCCATTTCTCATCTCTGCTTCTTATGCAGAAAAGGGAAGGGTGTTAATTAAAAGAAGAATGTTGTAGATTACACAATAGAAGAAAGAGCTAAATAATTAAACAACAATTACACCTCTGGAAGAATGGGAACCAGAGGATTCTGGAGACCTGAGCAACAGGACCTTAGCCTTTGACTGTATTTTAGTCATCAATTGTTTTGATTTCTCCCTATGTGGTGACTTCACTCTGACCAGTTTCTCCACTCAGTGGGTACATGGCTCTGGCAGTTTCTTGCTCATATCCTAACAGCTTCCCGGTACCTCAGTTTCTAGAGTCTCAGGGAAGGCTTCTGATTGGCCCAGGGATAAGCTTGTTATTAGAAGAGCGAAAGGAGTGCTGGGCATACAAAAACTATGTCAAATAAAAAGTGGACAACTGAATGAATGATATGATATGATACCTAGCCTGAGAACAGATTACAAGAGTCTTGAAAACCAGTCTTTGATGTTTAAATTACACATGGTAGCTGTTAAAGTCTTTTGAGCAGAAAAATAACTTGATAACTTGATAGAAGTGTTTAAGAAATACAACTTGTCCAGTTATGTGTAAGATTACCTGAATGGGGAGAAGGATATAAACAAACCATCTAGAAGAATATTCCCCCCCCCCACTGCCTGTAAATCCTAGTGTGAATTTTAATGCGAGTTTATGCTGAGGTGAAGCCATAAACATTGAGAACAGGATGGCTAGGTGGGAATACAAAGCATTTAATAGGGAAGCAACAGAGCAATTGCTCAGAGTGTGGTTTCCAAATCCATAGCAGCATCACCCCGGAATAAGCTAGAAATGTGAACACTCAGGTTCCTCCCCTAACTCACCGAATCATAAACAGTGGGAATGGGCCCGGCAATCTGTGTGTTAACAAGCTCATCAGGTGATTCTGATACATGCTGAAGTTTGATACCAACATAGCATACGTTCAACTGATTAGGTGGGTGTCCAAAAGTAATTGTGTTTTTTGCCATTAAAAGTTGAAAGTATGGATTATAGAGCCATTCAAGTCTTGGCTCTGTGACTTATTTTTTACATTTTATTCTTTTTTATTTTACTTTGGGGCTCTGTGACTTATGAGCTTTGTGACCCTAAGCAATTTATTTAACTTTTACGTATCTTAGAGGTAAATTGTAATATTAGTGCTTTCCACCTATTTATGCTAATTCTCTAATATAATTCTCTAATATAAATTACATAATTCTATAATAAGCATTATATAATTTTTTTCTGTCATTAACATTGGTAGAACTTGGTGTTTGAAGGGAATGTGCAAATGAAAGATGATTCTGGCTGAAGCTTGCATTGGCTCTCATTGGTGACCAAAAATTGGCCATATTATTCCAAAATGAATCTCACAGATTGAAACTATTCATATAAATCACCTCCTGACCCCCATACTTTGTTCTTCATTTGATGTCATTGCTAGTTTTCTCAGAGTGGATTTACTTTGTCACTCACTAGTAAGTAACTTACTTTTTCTGACCTTCAGTTTCCTCATTACAGTTTTAATGAAGATTGGAAACAACATATATAAAGTTCTTACCATATAGTATGTGTTCAGTAAATGGTAACTATCAATTAGTGCCGTGGCAAACCCTATTAATCTCAATAGGGAAGGCACCATGTTCAAGAGGCCGAAGAAGAGACTCAGAGCCAGCAAATGAGACATGGGATTTTATCAGGGGCTCACACGTAGGGGAGAGAGTCCGGTGGCGGCGGGCTGGACAGGAAAACTGCAGCGGCTTGCAAACACCATGCTATTTATGTAGCATTTTCATTTAATACTCTCCCCGCTAATAACCTCCACCTGACAACTTTATTTAACCCAAAACTCAGGGCCTGAATCCCCTGTACAGACTGGCCCATGTTCCATGGAAAAGGCTGGGGACTCGGGTGTTTATCACAGCTAAAGAATAAATCTTTGGCTTGGCCACTCTGGATTCCCTAGCTCAGAACACACATTCAGGTTCATCTGCCACACAGGGGCATTCGAAGGGTATGGGCACATTATTGCTATCAGGTGCGTTTACCCTACCATTACTCTTATCTCCATTTCATCATCTCACCTCTCTTCTTTTTAACCAGTTTCTCCCTTTGTGTGTCAGTAATCTATGACTGTTTTCTCTTTTGCATTCTTTCTATTTGCTGAGGGCAGGGGTTGACAAACTTTTTCCTTAAAAGATAAATAATAAGTATTTTAGGCTTTGCAGCCCACAAGGTAGGTCCCTGTTTCAGCTACTTCACTTTGCCATTTTAGCGCCAAGTAGCCAAAGATCAGCAGAGTGGTGTTTCAGTGATACTTTGTGGACACTGTAACTTGAATTTTATGTGATTTTCACATGTCATGAAACAGTCTCCTTTTGATTTTTGTCCATCCATTTACAAAGAGAAAAGCCATGTTGAGCTTACAAACTGCACCAAGATAGGCTGTGGGCCAGATTTGTCCCATGAGCTGTCATGTGCCAACCTGTCTTGGAGGGGACTGCCTCTTCCCTAGCTTCTCACCACTTCCCTTTTTCTCCCTTCCCACCTACTCTTGTCTTCCCTTCCTCTTCATCACAACCCAGCCACCAATAACACTGTATCTAAAATGCAATCTAAGTGAATTTTTAAATATTTGTGTTTATTAAACAAAGCTTTATGTGTTTATTATAATATAAAAATCAAATAAGTCTAAGATCTGTTTATATGCTCAAAGAAAAACTAAGTTGCTTCATTTCACATGTATTTTCTATTGATTTTTTTCAATTGAAGAGTTCCCATGAAACAAACCATAAGTGAGCCCAGTATTAACCAGTTATATCAAAATAGGATGACAGTCAACTCCAGATATTTTCTGCAATTAGTTTATTACCAACACTGAGTTTTTCTTATGTATCGAGTGTAATGTTTTTCTTTTTGCCTGAACTAAAATAGTTAAAGAGAAGGAAATTTATTTTCATGAGCC
Source organism: Macaca mulatta (assembly GCF_049350105.2). Classification (NCBI taxonomy): domain Eukaryota; kingdom Metazoa; phylum Chordata; class Mammalia; order Primates; family Cercopithecidae; genus Macaca; species Macaca mulatta. Next base: position 100,873,155 of record NC_133411.1, on the reverse strand, counting down.
TTGGATGGCCACAGGAGCTGATGGTGACTGGTGAGGTATGGCCCTCCTTAGTCACCCCACTCTGCTTTCAGATCTGACTCTGTATCTGTCTCCTGTTGCTGCAGGTGATGTATGTCACGTGGTGTCTTGTGCATGACAGACACAAAGTAAATCTTTATTGAATTAGCAAGTGAAACCCACTTAAAGATGCTTTTTGTAGATCATAGGCCTTTTGAGGAAAAAGATAATGTCTACCACCAAGGGACTGCAAAGTCATATTTGGAGTTTGAAGGCAATAGGACTTTACCTTTATGGCTGAATAACTATCGTTTAGGAGAGGAAGGCAGCTAAAAAGGTAAGTTTAACTATAAAATTTACAAAGTGCCATCACACCTGAGACACATCTTCTCTCCCTCTCAGGCCTACCCTACTCTTTTAGAATACCAAGCTCATGAGTACAGCTTTTCAGGTGGGCACTAGGGATTGCTATTTTCACCATGGCTATCTCTTTTCACATTCATTTTAACATACATTCATGGGTATTATAATTTTCCTACCTGATAAAAAAGTGTGAAGAGAATCTTTTCTTTATTTTTCAGTATAGAAGAGGAAAAATGTGCCATCTCTTTTGAAAGGCTGTGACTCAATTGGAAAGTATATTACAAAGCACACTCAGCAGGTGTCCTAACTGAAATCCATCTTTTTGATGATGGCATTTTTTTTATTTGAGTGCTAAATTTTTAAAATTAATTTTTAACATGTTATATTAAGTGCTGATGCATAACTTCTCTGTCACGGCATATTCTTTTAAAAAATGAAATATCAATTCTCAGGTTCAACCTTGGGCTATAGTAAAAATGAATTGTTAACTGAGTTTTAAGTTTTTTCTACAGGTTAATTTTTAGTCATGATATGAGAAAGTAACACATATGATAAGAGATATAATTAACTGAACTGTTGCAAAATGTGAGACCAAGAAAGGGATACTAGGAAGATATTTTCATTAATAATGTACCATTAGCATATAGTACTTACAATTTAAAACCCATTTTATTACACTAGATATGTCTTTTTATTAGGATGTTCCCTCAAAGGGTCAGCATATCTAAGTATTTACAACTGGGAGTTAAACCAGCATAAAACAAAAGTCAGCTGAAAAATATTCAGAAATTTGCCCTGAATACAGTTCTCAGTTTTGGCTGAATTCAGATGTAAGCCATTCTTTGATTAGCATCTTCAACTAACAGTGACCTAAACTGGCCACATCAGGAGTTAGATATTCTGTCTCATGTTCTCAGTCAAAAAAATAAATAAATAAATAACAAGGATTGAATATAGGAGAGGGACAAGAGTATTATACCCTTGGGAAATGAGCAAGAAGTCAGATTTCTTGCTAATGTAATACTGACAGGTTTTGCCAGAGAAGAGGGAATGGAGTGTGAGAGAATTTTGTTATCACTGAGCAGTAAGTTTAGGTAACATCCAGTGGAGCCAGCATTGGCCTGGGAATCATAAAAGGGTAAGAATAGAAGCAGTGTCTTTTCAGTTTTTCTCATTGACCCAGAAGAATAGCTTCAGGGTGACTCTATCTTCACCCTTTTTAGCCACTTAGGTTTCTCTTGGTATGTGAAACAAAGGGATATTTACTGTCTGGACCCGTCCAAAGGAAACAGAAAACCTCCCTGTCACGTGAGGACTTTCAGTGGGTTGGGAGGATTTATTTCAAACCCAGTGGTTCTGTCTATACATCTACCTCTCTTTAGATCATGATTACTAATCCTATCAATGGGTGCAAATTTTAGTGCAACAACTAGAACAATCAGAGAAAGAAGGTATAAAAAATGCAGATATTGTATGCACTAGCGATTCAGTCTCCTCTAATACATATTTTGGTTGTCATGTACCTCTATGGAAGCAGTTGCCACTTTGCACTAATCAGTGTATTTGCCTAAATTCCTGAATGGGTGACACCATTAGTTATTTTTCAGTATATCTCATCACCTTACCCAAGGCCTATATTGTAATAGACTAAGAGAATTATCTGTGTAAATGTGTTAAGATATTTAATTTTATGAAATGGGAAGAGTGATGAATTTCTGAGGTAGAAGCTGGAAAGGACTTATTCTTGCAAAGGGAAGTAGAAACTTCTAGAAACTACAGGTCTCTTGAATGAGAGGGAGATTTATAGGGTCTATTTCTGATAAAGTCAGACCAGATCAAGGCAGAGGGCCTTAGCCAGATGATCAGTAGAACTCTAAGGCCTGAGAACCTCTTGGAATTATATGCAAAACATCCTTCTATGCACATAGATGCATAGCTTACATTAGATTTTAAAAGAGATGATAATCACATGCACACACACAAACAAAACCAGTGTTTTTGAAGAACTGACACAGTAAGGATGCAATGGGAGGTCTTGGAGTGGGGCTGCTATTCAACTTTATGAATGTTAACCTTAGAGATGGTGTCAATTAAATAACAGTTAATATTTAAAGTAGTTTATAGTGAAATAGGTCTCTGATATGGTGTTTATCATTATTTATCTCCAAAATATTTCCTGTTAAAATTGTCATATAGTAATTAACGTGAAACCTCATTTAGTATTTTACTAAAAGAAGCATGTTTACAGTGGAGGGGGAGAAAGCCAATTAAAATAAGTTAAAAGCAGTTGATTTAGTCTGTAACACTCACTAATGATACCCCAAATGTACCATTTTGAAACCACTCATTCATATAGGCACTCTGATGGATAATGGGAATGCAATCATGGGGAAAAAAGATCTCTGCCTATAAGGAGTTTAAAGTTTAAGAGATAACTTTCAAACTAACCATTATAATGTGACATGGTAAGTGCTAAAATGACGGGTTGTGCAAGGTAAAATAGGAAGGAGCATGGAGAATAAGATCCTGACCTGGCTTGGGGTCTGAGGGCAGGCTTCTCAGAGGAGATGAGACTAAAATCTAGCATTTGTTTAGCAAGTACTACCTCCCAAGAACAGTTCTAATGTGTTAACTTAGTTAAACCTCATATACCATTGAGACAAAGAGACTAAGTAATTTGTCCAAAGTCATACTGCTGGTAGGGACAGTGCCCAGATTTGAAGCCAAGCCATCTGGCTGCAGCTTCTGTGGGTTAGCCCCTCCGCTATGCCACCTCTGTGCTTCAGGTAACGATGGTATAAATAAACATATGATAAAATTGGTGGTGGGGTGGGGACACCAGAAATGGGGAAAGACAGAGAGAGGAGGAGGAGTCCAACTTTTAGCTTCTAAGGTTAAATGTTTTCTAAATTCAGATTCAGATTCACTCACATTCATGAGGCTCAGTTTCCTTAATAGTTCTTTCTCCATTCTCTCACCATTTAGAAGAGGGTCCTGACACTTACCTCTGGGTTATCTGAATTTCCACATGTTCAGCTTGTGTTGGGTTACATTTTCACTTAACCTCATAGATATTCATTTCATTCTTTTAATAATTTATTTACTCATTTATTCACTCAATTTATTTCAAAGTTTTACCTTGTCTATATTGGGTGGTACATATGGAAGCCTCCTCAAAAGAGATGAGAAGAAATTCAGTTCTGCAAACTAAGGTGTCAATATTTCTTGTTGTAGTTTTACCCCAGATTCTTTTCTAGTCATATAAATTTGCAAAATAAGTAAAAGTTATAACAATAATGCTTCAAGAAAAGGGGGAAAACAGTTTCAATTTCATCTTAGTGTACATAATAAAAACAATGCCTGCAGGTCCTCCACGATTTTCTAGCTACTAGTTAGGCTGACATGACAAAGAAGGCTCTTTACAAACTCAGGATCATGGTGTTTGCGTTCTGTTCTTCCCCCTGCTGTGGCTCTATGGAACCTCCATGGAACCAAGCATTTGAGGCGGCCCAGTGATTCTTCAGGCCACTGCTATCCATTCAGTGGGCTCCAGAGTCCCACCTGCTCTCAGGAAGTGACTTGGGTCTTGGGACAAGTACTGCTTATTTGTTCCTACATGGTCCCTGCTGACTTCATATTATAATATTGTTTAAAAGTTTTCTTTACTGGAGCAAATATCTTCCATTTGGATTATGTCATAAATTTCATCTGGAATAATAAGACTTTCACTAGCATTTGTGTCTCACTTCTTTTTATGTCACTTGTCTGGTGGCACTGAGAATACCTGTTCACTGAAAATGGATCCATTTACAGTCAATAATAGGGAGGCTAATGTTCGTTTTTCTTGGGAAAACTGAAACGCGCACCTTTTATCCTATTATACTAATCCTCCAGCTCCAGATTATCTGATTGTGTAGCTTCTCATTTTCTCTTGTATCTTACCACTATTATTAATAAGAATTCTGTTGCTAATAGCTTTGGAAAATAATATGTGTGCTTTCGGCCACTACCAGTATTTTTATGGTTTGCCTGATTTAGCTGGACATTGATTTTTCTTCCAAATGCTGCTTTGTTGCAGATCAAATGTGAGGAGCCCTCATGTCCCTCTAGACTTATTTTCAATGTCCTAAATTTTGCTAGAAGAGAATGGGGTTAATACTTGAACTAGGTATAACTAACATTTAACACCTTTAAGTGTATAATCTGTAGTCTATATTCTTTACATGTGATATACCTATATATATGTGTATGTGTATATATCTAGACACATAATAGCCATATATTTACAAATATATATAGACAGAGAAGAAGACTTTTTAAAAAATGTAGGATAATAGTTTTGTAAATATCTGTGCACATTTTTATGGTGAAATTTCTTTTTCCTAAAGTATATTTTATTTTTTAACACACAAAAGTCATTTTTTAGAAAAAATTTTATCAATATACTTTATCAAGTTCCCAGCCCATCATTGTTTTTATAGGCTTTTGCACATGCTTTCTATTTTGGAAGTAATCTTCAAATTTATTTTGTCAAACAGAATACTATAAGGAATGTTTATAGAATACTGTAAATATGTATTTAATTATGAACTTAAAAAATCTATAATTATTTATTGTTTTAACGAATACATTTTAGGTTTTGGTATAAAATCTTACTTTGTTCTGGCCTGAACCTAACTATTTCTAGGATCCATGGGATTTCATTCATTTGGTTTTTTAATCAGTGTTTTGAGTACCTGGTTTGTATGAGATTATGCTGGGTTCTGAGATACTATGGCAAATAAGCTGGATATAGTCTTTGGCCTCATGGAAATCATTTTACGTTTGTGATGACTGTGTCTAAGGAACTTCAAATATTCTTTAGGTTTTTTTCCTAACAGCAGGTCTTCTTTTGCCCAGGGCAAATATGTAGGATATATTCTAGGAAATGTCCTACAGATGTTCCATACTTCTTCCAAAAATAAAAAAGTCATAAATTTCTTGACATGGAAAAAGTGGATAAAAACAATGCCTGCAGGTCCTCCATGATTTTCTAGCTACTAGTCAGGCTTACTTTTTTTATTTATTTATTTTTATTTTTTCTTTTTTTTTTATTTTTTTTTTTGAGACAGAGTCTTGCTCTGTCGCCCAGGCTGGAGTGCAGTGGAGCGATCTCGGCTCACTGCAAGCTCCGCCTCCCGGGTTCACGCCATTCTCCTGCCTCAGCCTCCCGAGTAGCTGGGACTACAGGCGCCCGCCACCGCGCCCGGCTAATTTTTTGTATTTTTAGTAGAAACGGGGTTTCACCGTGGTCTCGATCTCCTGACCTTGTGATCCGCCCACCTCGGCCTCCCAAAGTGCTGGGATTACAGGCGTGAGCCACCGCGCCCGGCTATTTTTATTTTTTCTTCGAGACAGAGTCTCTCTCTGTCACTCAGGCTGGAGTGCAATGGCATGATCTCAGCTCACTGCAACCTCTGCCTCCTGGGTTCAAGCGATTCCCATGCCTCAGCCTCCCAAGTAGCTGAGACTACAGGTGCACGCCACCACGCCTGGCTAATTTTTGTATCATTAGTAGAGACGGGGTTTCATCATGTTGGCCAGGATGGTCTCAAACTCCTGACCTCAGGTGATCCACCCACCTCGGCCTCCGAAAGTGCTGGGATTACAGGCGTGAACCACCATGCCTAGTCAAAAAAGTGGAGTGTTTTTTGTTTTTTGTTTTTTTTTGTCACCAGTGTTTTATGCAATAGCAACTTTTTGGTTGACTTCTGAGACCCAAATCTAGTTTTTTTTTTTTTTTTTTTTTGGTGCTTAGAGAGTGATTTTTAACCACAAGGATTTTTTTTTGTTTTGGTTTGTTTTGTTTTTTGAGACAGAGTCTCGCTCTGTTGCCCAGGCTGGATGGAGTGCAGGAGTGTGATCTTGACTCACTGCCAGCTCCGCCTCCTGGGTTCACACCATTCTCCTGCCTCAACCTCCCAAGTAGCTGAGACTACAGGCGTCTGCCACCTCGCCCAGCTAATTTTTTGTATTTTTAGTAGAGACAGGGTTTCACCGTGTTAACCAGGATGGTCTCGATCTCCTGACCTCATGATCCACCCGCCTTAGCCTCCCAACCACAAGGATTTTTATCTAAAGCTCATGAACCCCTCAGACAGGAGTCTCAAACTCTAGTGTGCAAAAAGCTCACTTGGGACACTTGCTCAAAAGTAATATTTCTGGGCTTCGTCCCATAGAGATACTGATTCATTAATTCTGGAGAAGATCCAGAAATTTGCATTTTTAATGCTACAGAAGATCCTAAACTGTACTGCCCTGTGAGAGCCAAAGATGGACTTCAGGTGGTTCTGTTTAGCCTTCACACTGTGACTACATGAATTGTATTCAATGAGAAGGTCTAGGAATCTTTAGATGACTTTCCTTAGTTTCTTAAAGGGGTCTGCAAAAATACCATGATAATGCTAGAAGCAGTGGTTTACAAGTGGAAGAGGGTACTGGTAAAATCATCCACACAACCAGCAACAAGAACCCACAGCAAAAAGTCGAACAATGAAAGGAAAATCTATAAAGCAGATACAAATACTCAAGTTGTAGAGGAATTCAGAGCAGTGTCCCCCACACAGCTGTTTTTGAGAATATCTCAGAAGTGAGCAGATATGTGTTGATAAACTGGTGTTCATTGGTCAAAAAGGTTTGAGAAACACTAAGTTTAGAAAGTTATTACTTTATTATGGAAGTAAATAGAGACTTTAATATGCTATTTAGCTTTGTGAATTACTTTAAGAAGAATTTAGTATGTAGTATTTCCCAAGTTTTTTTGGTCATAGAACCCTTTTCATATAATCTAAAATGAAAGCAATTTCAGAAATACCCTTTAACAGAGGGACAAACAATAGTCCCTGAGTGTAGCATAGAAATAAATAACTCATTATAACTGTATCATGAAGAAAAATTTATATTGTTTTAAATACAGTAAATAATAAAGCAGAATATTTTATACTGCATTTTAGAAAAATTCTTATTAAAATTATCTATAAAGAAAAAACCCTCAACTATCTACTTATTATTTATGTGGACTTACTCATCTAGTTGATGGTAAATTAAGTAAAGACTTTCTCTAAAATGAAAATTTAATTTTATCTTTATAATATTTTGGGGATTTAGGAGAAATGCGTATTTCCTAAGAATCATAGAGCTCATCTTACAGCCAAACAATAGTTATTACGTCAGATATTTTACAGCAATGGTTGGCAGCATGCCAGACAGAGTTGCTTGTGTATAAACATGTATGTCCAAAACTTTGAAGCACCACAGTTCCATAGTGATTTAAATAAATAAATAAAGGCCAGGTTGACTTAGTGGGGGAAGGAGAACTCCTAGATTGATTGTATCCAAATAAAAGTTTTCAGAAGGGCGCGGTGGCTCACGCCTGTAATCCCAGCATTTTGGGAGGCAGAGGAGGGCCAGCCGGGGCAACATGGTGAAATCTCGTCTCTACTATAAACACAAAAATTAGCCGGGCATGGTGGTGGGCGTCTGTAATTCCAGCTACTCAGGAGGCTGAGGCAGGAGAATCGTTTGAACCCGGGAGGCAGAAGTTTCAGTGAGCCGAGATGGAGCCACTTTTTTTCTTTTCTTTTTTTTTTTTTTTTTTTTTGGAGACAGGGTCCCATTCTGTGGCCTGGGTTGGAGTGCAGTGGCGCAATCTCGGCTGACTGCAGCTCCACTTCCCGGGCTCAGGTGATCCTCCCACCTCAGCCTCCTGAGTAGCTGGAACCATACAGGCTTGCGCCACTACGCCCAGCTAATTTTTGTTTGTTTGTTTGTTTTGGTATTTTTTGTAGAGATGAGGTTTGCCGTGTTGCCCAGGCTGGCAGATAACGTTTTCTGGAGAGGTGACTTAGAGAGGAGGAACAAACAAACAATATTGAAAAGTGCGGAAAGGAGATTAATTTAGCAAAGGAGAAGGTCAAAGGAATTTCTGCTGGGAGAAACTCTTTCCTGATTTTGTTAACAACGAAGAGTTTAAGGGACAGAGAAACATGTGCTTAGGTAGATAGAAATCATGAGTTAAGGTGTGATGATTAGGACACTAGTCCTATGAGCTACTGTGAGGTAAAATAAGTCAAATAAGTTTGGGAAATGCTACTTCGTCCTTTGTGTTTAATTTTGCTTTAATTGGCCTTTCACAAAATGAATTTATCACAGAATTATTTTCCCCATAAATTAAGAACCCGTACAATACCCCTTGGGAGAACACTGAGCTGATAGTAATAGGAAATAAGGGCTACTAATTAATGGATCGCTACCATAATCATTGGTTCTTTGGGACAAAAAAAGATTAGATTTAGGTCATCTATTTTATTCTGTCCTCTTACATTATTTAGTTATAAAGATTCACTGAATTGAAATAAGATTTACCTTTCACTATTGTTATATTCCTGGAATACAAGATTCTTCTAAATCCAGGTCATGAAAGTAAGACCTCTTCATGTAGAATCCTCAGACCTTGCATAATTGTCAGCAAGTAGCAAGCACTCTTATATAATTTTGACTCTTAAAGATTCTTCTTCGGGTGCTTCTTTGCTTACTTTATAAACATTCATAAGACTTCCAATTTGGAATTGAGCCAGATAAAGGCTTCTTAAATATGCTTAATTTCTAGTGAAGCTATTGAGTGCCCTTTCCTAATAAAGAATTAGGAAGGATTCTTAAAGCCTTTGAAAATTTAGTTTATAAACATTTTAGGTCCAAAAGGAAATTTAAGGTTTAGAAGGTTAAACTATCCATTCATCTACATGAGAAAAGCTTAAGATAAGTCAAATAGACCAAATGGTACCAACTAAATAAAACATAATATATTTATTCTGTTTTCATTTGGGGGCATAATATTTCTGGCAAAGCCTTAGTTGTATATTCTGCCTGTACATACTTGTATTCTCTAGTATGCCTATAGAAGAACAGTAGATGCGAGTTAGATTTTCATGTATATTGGGCTAATGTCAACTTAGAGACGAAACAGAGTTTTTGTATTTACTTGCAGATTTTTTAAAACCTTATTACTGTTTCAGAACAGTGCTAAATTTTACAGTCTAAGTTGGTAGACAGCTCTTTCTCATATTACCGGCAAAGAGACCGTGACATTTTTGGTCCTCAGTGAAAGACTGTTATAGGACTACAAGTTTGATGCTAACATTTTAAAGTTTCACTGAAGTGAAGTGGATTAGCCATAAAATTGTTAGAGTTCTGGAATCTTCCTTCTACATCCATGTGATGAAGGTAATCTTTTTTTCCCATGGAATTGCCAGACCCTATACAGTTTTTGAATAGCACTTGTATTTTGTCTCTGAAGGCATTTTGTGCTAAGTTTGTAGGTTTACAAATTTTCCAATTTATAATTAAGCTTCAAGCTATTTCTTAAATATGTTGTAAGAAAAGGCATTAATAAAGAAAGGATTCTTTTAAATCCTTTAAAACTTGGTCAGAAAGACCATTTAGTGATGTAATCTAAAATGAAAGCAACAAATTGGAGTTAAGAACACGAAATAAGTGAATTATTCTCCATACTCTTAAAGAGTATAAAGGGATTTTACTATCATGTTAAAATGATAGTATGACTTTACTAGTAGCATAATTATAAGAGGGCAAAAAAAAATCCTTTAAGTTGTATTATTCTTATGCAAATAATAGATATCACAATTATTTAGACAGAAGTTATTTTTAAACATGACTTTGTGAATTATGTAGTCTATATTCAATAGCTACCTTAATCTGCTTTTTTTTAATGATAGGAGCAACACTTATAAGGTCTTAAAGAACGTATCTTTAATACAGTGTTTTGTAATATGTTTATTTTAATTTCAGACTTACAAAAAGGTTGCCAGGATAATACAAAGAATTCCTTTACATTCAAATTTCCCAAATGTTAATATCTGACCACATTTCGACTTTTGCTTTCTCTCTCTCTCCTTCTTTGAAAAATTTTATTTTTTCTTGAACTGAAAATAGTCTGCAGACACTCTTACGTATTTCAGTGTGTATTTCCTAAAAACAAAGACATTCTCTTGCAAAACCACAATACAGCTATATAAATTGGGAAGTTTAAGTCATATAGTAATAGCATTGGATAGTAGACTTCAGTCAGATTTCACCAAATTATCCCACGAATGTCTTTTATATCCAAAAATGCTGATTATGTATTAATTTCAGTTTTACTTAATGTCTATTTAGACTCCTTTAGACTAAGTCATTTCCTGGCTTTTGTACTTCCTCACATGGCACTTTTGAAAAGTGCAGACCAGTTATTTTGTAGACTGTCCCTCAATTTGGGTTTGTGTAATATTTCCTTGTCATTAGGTTTAAGTTATATGCCAGACTAAAAAAAAAAAAAAAAGCAGAATTGCATAAGATGTGATTTTACAAGAAATCAAATTTCTATTTATAACTCTGAGAATCAATCTAATTATTTAATTGCTATATTTGCCTCAAACAGAATATTCATCTCCAGCTTCCCAGAAGAAAAGATACTCCTAGGAGATTTTATATGTATTTCTTAATGAACTAACTTGGTTTAATTATGGAGGAACTTGTTAGTTTTTAGATGGTTTATGGAATCACACAGATCGTTCTAATATTTACTAAGAAGATAAATAAAAGGTATGACAGTCTTGATCTTTTCTTTTCACAGTTACTCCTGAATGCCCACAGAAAGGAAGAAACTTCTCTCTCCCTTTAGACAAAGTCGAATTCCTATCGCAGCTCATAAAATCCTTTATGAAACTGGAAAAAGGTGTTCAAGAATTGTTTGAAGAAATACTTTTATCACTCAAGATAACCAGAAATACTTCAGGTAATATCCTCTTTTGTTTAAATTTGTAAATCTATAATTTCTCTGTGTTTTTGCTTCCTGCTGCTTTGAATGAAAACGATTACTTGAAAAAAAAACACGTGAAAGAATTCTTAATAAGCATTCAGTATAATGCACACCATGCATTATATATAAAAATGCACACATTTTTATCCTTCGTGCTTGGCAAGTTTCTTAATTCTAACTGACAAAGCATCATACGTCACTTCTGGATGATTTTTAGCTAAAATTAGATCAATTTTTCTTTTCAAAGAAACACAACTAGCATTTGGAAAGAGTAAGCAGACTGGGTGGTCTAGTATCTTTTCTTTTGCTCCTAGGACCCAGATGATCTTGAGCAGAACAGTTAGTCTCCTTAGACATGAATTTTCTCATCTTCAAAATAATGATATAGGGCTACATTAATTTTCTCTTTGTTTTCTTTCAGGATTAGATGCTTCAGATTTCAATATGTTATAATGTTATGTAGGGTTGTGAGAATTAAATGACAGTGAAAATAAAATACCTAAGGGAATGTCTAGTATATCATAAATGCTCAATAAATGTGAGTTGTTAAAATAGTAATTATGATTATGGAATATGTTGTTTTTAGTCTTAACAAAAATCCCTTTGAAAGAAGCCATGCCATGTGTACGGAATAATATTAACATTAAAGGTAAAATTCAAAGGCATAATGGATGAAGTGTCTTCTCTGTTATCATATCTATATTTATAAAAATTTTCATTTTCCTCAGGATGAAATATACAAAGTTCTCCTTTACATGATGCCATATGCCATTCTAGGGAGTGTAAATATATATATTTGCTGCATCTGCAAAAAAAAGTGAAGGAAGCAAGTGATTAACAATTAGTCTGAAAAATTTAATACCCAAAACCGATCTCTTGGTAAAATTATTGTCACTCAACATGTTTACTCTTGTATTCCTTTACTTACTTTGCCCATGTAAATAATGTCAGAAAAGTTATAGGGTTGGAAATTTTGTTTTACATTAAGCATAGTTTACTGGCCTTCTTTGTTTCGGGTGAAATTTTGGTAACACTGTTGTATTATAAATTAAATAACATAGATTACTTTTTCAAAGTTGGAGATAATTTGAAGAAAAAATAAAAATGGACTATAGATTTCTGAAGCCAACCCCCCCCAAAAAAAAAACCAAGGGGAAAATAATAAAAATGCAAGTCAGAAAATATGAGTATTAATTAAAATAGAGAATGAAAAAGTAGATTTCATTAGGAGAGAATGTGTCCCTTAAAACATCTTTTAGATAGAGTTTGACTGTGAGGTCAAACAGAGATCTGAATAGAGAAATATGATATCCTCATTATTGACTGACATATTAGTTCCTGGAACAGTTGACATTGGAGTTGGTGCTCATCCACTATGCCTGGCTAAGATTTATCATCTGTCATCTATATCTCTAACAGATCTTTTCTGAGGTATGGATCAAGAAACAGAATGAACTTCAAAACATCTAGGCTTCTCCCCATTTTGAATGATCTTGTGTTAGTCCTAGGCTAGACCCTTGGGAATTAAGTCAGTTTTGTGAACTTTATTCTTCTTAAAGTCAGCATAAATTCAAAATTAGAATTGTGTTAGGAGGTATTATAAAGATATAACACTGAAATGGCCAAGAATTGAAGCACAGATTTAGCATGCTGATTTTAGAGAAAAGAAGAACAATTTTGAAAACGGTGATTCAACTCCATTAGATTAATATCAGGCAATGTGGAAACTTGCAAATGCTGGATGTTTGAGAGCAATGGTTACCATTCTTGAATAAAGTCAACAGAGCAAATATGTCATTTGTCACAATATACTGTTGTAAATATGCCATCTTATAAGCAGTAAGGCGGATAAAAGCAACTTCAATATCGTGTTAATAATAGTGGACTATGTGAACACATTTGTGGATTATCAAACACAGGATGTAGAAGGAATTTCAAGGGGCAAGTATAAGAAGTGTCTAAGTACTAGAACGTCTCCTTGTGATATATGTAGTCTTCTTTGTTGAAATTCATATTTTTTTGGCCGCAAAGCCAAGATTGATTTAATCTGACACAGCTTTATGTAAATGGATTCCTGAGAAGAATGATCTTGAGGGAAATTGTCAAGAAAAATCTTAAATGTTTTATTCAGTGTATCCAAGTTAATCAATTCTTATCAAAAGCACTGGTTTCTTAAATCAGGAAGGAAAAGACTCCTTGAAATGGATGATTAAGGAAGCCAACTATATCTTAACTATTGGGTATTTCCCAATAGTTTTGCTTAGAAATCTTGTAAGGAAGAGAATGGGGGGGGGGGGGGGAAGAGCGGAAGTCATTTGGTTTCCTGTGTGTTTATTTTGATTGGAGCATATTTTGCTAATAAAGATCTTGGAAAGAGTTGCCTATGATGTCTATGTAACCCAAACATATGAACAGATGAAAAGTGAGTTTTTTTTTTCATTGTGCACATTTTTAAAAAATGTCCAGACACTTAACATCACATAGAGAAACTATAAAAATGATTAACCAAATATTTTACTTTTTACTTTGATGTTTACTATTATATTGTAGACTTAGCCAAATTGGCTGTTCTCTCACTAATTTGATTGTAGACAAGAGATTTTGTAGAGATACAATAAATATTTTCTGAGAAAGAAAAGATATTTTGTCATTATTTGCTTTTGTTTGGTCATGATTTGATGGTTTTCTATTTTTGTCACTTCAAAAAATGATAGGACATTATTTGACTGCTGTGGTGCCTTACTGTATTTGGTGATGATATCTTATGGAGTGGCTGTGGATTTGATTTATGGGGCATTTCTAATGCTTCTGTGGAATAAAGTTGTTCTTTGGGCAATTCCTCAATTTTTCCAAAGGTGGCATCTGAGATTTATCTAAACCAGGAGGCTTCTTGGCCCTCATTTTTCTTTAGCCCCAGCAATGACAAAGAGCAATGGCTGCTTCAATTGGATGTAAGAAGAACACTTAGGGTTTGTCTCAGAAGAATCAAAGATTTCAGATCTTCTGAAAGATTGTTTGTACTCTTAGGGGGTCTTAAGAGGGGTCAAATGGCTTCTAAGAGTTCCTTAGCTAGATGGTTAAGGGATTGTATTAGGGAGGCGTATGTAGTTAAGGTAAAGAGGCTCCTAGGGTTTGTAAAGCTCATTACACTAGGACTTTAGCTGTTTCTTGGGCAGAGAGGTCGAAGGCTTCCACATTGGAAATTTGCAAGGTGGCCACCTGGGTTTCTCTTCATACTTTTTCATGGTATTATCTCTTGGATGTAGTCTCTTCTACAGATTCAGCTTTTGGTGGGAGGTTGCTTGTGAGCCAGAAAAAGAACAGTGAAGAAAAGAAAGACTTGTAGTTCCCACTTAGAGCTGCCAACAAGGCAAGTTGCTTTGTAGTGCACACAATGGGAACCTATGAAGACCAATTTGGGTGTGAAAGTGGATGTCACAGGGAAGTACTGCCAACCTCTACTCTCTGTGAAAGAAAGCGGCAGTGTAGAAACTAACCAGAAGTGTAAAATGAACCACAGAGAACTCTGTAGGGGAAGCTGTTGAGCAGCTGGCATTCTTGTGACCCTCTGCACTCTTCTGAGGTTCTTAATCTAGGCATGCTTTTAAAGAAACCAGTATTGACTGCATGCAAATAACTATATTTTACAGTGATGAGCCGAAAGTGGGCTACCTTCTCTAGACAATGATAATAAGTATATAGATTTTAAATACATTTTTAAAATATATGAAACAATTCATCAAATGTTTAGAGTTCATAGAGTTTTACATTGCCAAATTTCAAAATTGACCATTTTGAATTCCAAACAAATGTAAAAATGCCACAATTTGTTAAATCCAGAAGATATCATATTAGTGTAGATCCCATGTTAGTAATCCTACCTAAAGATGATAACTTTTGCTTCCCTGTACAGAATTAAGTTTTTTTAAAACCATTTTAATTTGGGGCAGGGGGATTATATTTTAAAGGCTATCATAATTGCTTGATAATTCATTTTCTATATCTTACCATAGAATTGCTCACCAGCAAGAGAAGTCTGGAAAGTTTCTTTTTTTCCTTAGTCATCTTGAATATAGGCAGATGGTTTGTATAAACATCTGAGCACATTACTTTGAGTGAATAAACATAATGTATTTGGAAGTGAAATGATAAAAACAAGATAATTAACTTTTTCTGTAAGTCTTAAACTCTAGCTACACAATAGCAGACAGTTACTTCCAGAAACAGATCTCCAAAGCTTATATTTCAATCTAGTATTATTTTTCCAGAGTAAATACCTTTTACATGAGCTATCTATAGAAAAGTAAAGTGACGTTAAGAATCCAACTGTTGTCCCTTCTTGTCATTAACAACTTGATCTTTATTATTTTTTCTTTTTTAAAAAACAGAACTTTTGAATGGGATGAAAGAGTAACTACTTCATATATATTGCCATGTTAAAAATAACTCAAAATCTTATCATACTATGTAAATGTACTCTTTTATAACAATTTAGAAAATGTAGAAACACCTCGTTATTTCTACTAGAGGAATAGTTTTCCATTGGTGCATAATTTAAGCAGTTATTCATTGATGGACAGTTAGGATTTTTTTCCCTCTTCATTTGCTACCACAAAACATGATATGGCAAATTTCCTTAACTATTTCTTATATGTACACAACTATATCTGGATGGTAAATTTCAAAAGTAGAATTGCTAAATAAATAGGCATGATCATAAAGAGGATGAAAAGATAAGCCATGAACTAAGAAAAAACTATTTGCAAAACACATATATGATAAAGAACTTGTATCCAAAGTATACAAAGAACTCTTAAAATTCAACAAGAAAACAAACAACCCAATTTAATAATTCATAAAAGATCTCAACAGACACCTCACCAAAGAGGATATACAGATGGCAAATAAGCATATGAAAAGATGCTCAACATCATGTCATTAGGAAAATGCAAATTAAAACAAGATGACACTACACACCTATTAGAATGGCTAAAATCCAAAACACGTACAACACCAAATTCTGGCAAGGATGTAGAACAACTCTCATTCATTGCTGTTAGGAATGCAAAATGGTACAGGCTCTTTTGAAGACAGTTTGGCAGTATCTTACAAAGCTAAACATAGTTTTACCATACAATCCAGCAATTGCACTCATAGGGATTTATCCAAATGAGTTGAAAACTTACGTCCGTATAAAAACCTGCACAGGAATGTTTATAGCAGCTTTATTCCTAACTGCCAAAACTTGGAAGCAGCTAAAATGTTCTTCATTAGGTAAATATATAAACAAACTGTGGTATATCAATACAATGAAATACTATTCATCGATAAAAAGAAATGAGATGTCAAGCCATGAAAAGACATGGAGGAACCTTAAATGCATATCACTAAGCAAAAGAAGCCAATGTGAAAAGGCTACATACGGTATGATTCCAACTATATCACATTTTGAAAAAGGCAAAACTATAAAGACAGTAAGCAGATTAGTGGGTACCAGGGTGAGGGTATGGGAAGGAGGGATGGATAAATGGTGTAAAGGGGATTTTTAAAGCATGGAAACTATTCTGTGTGACAGAGTAATGGGGGGTACATGACATTATACATTTGGCAAAACCCATAGAATTGCACAACACAAAGAGTGAACTATAATGTAAACTGTGGACTTAGTTAATAATATTTTTACATTTGTTCATCAGCTGTCACAAATATACCATATATTGCAAGATGTTAACAGTAGAGGAAACTGAGGGCAGGGAGGAAGTATATGAGAACTTTCTGTACTTTCTGCTCAATTTTTTTGTAAACTGAAAACTTCGCTAAAAAATAAACTATTAATTTTCAGAAAGTGGACATTTTGAGAAAGATTGGCAAGTCAGCTTGTCATATCTACTTTGACAGTTGATGGTATTTTTGTTGTGCAGACTTACTTTATGGTTTCTGTATTTTGTGTCCTGAAAGGTCTTCTCTATGTGGATCTTTTTAAAAAAAATTCCATATTTTTTTTAATGGGCTTATAGTTTCATTTTTCTTCATTTAAAATTTTTTGACTAATCTGGATTTTATTTCAATTAGAAGTGCTCCTTATTTGTAACACCGTCTTTTTGAAAATACATCATAAAATGCAAGCCATAAAAAAGCATTTTAAGTTAAATGGTATAACACTGTTTGAGTCTAAAACCTTCTCTATGTTGTGATGTGTCTTGAGAAATGGAACAGAATTCTTAAACTGCAGTCCATGGGCCCATTGGATTAATTAATGAGATTTACAAGAGGGCCTGGGAATCCCCAATAGTGTGTGTGTGTCTGTGTGTGTGTGTGTGTGTGTGTAATGCACATGTGCCTGCCATACAGTCATATTATGCATTTTTGCATGCAGTGTTCTGTCACTTTAATCATGTTCTAAGAGTGTTCATTAATCCAAAGATGATTAAGAAATACCAGAGTTGATGAAAACTTTTCCTCAGAATATATAAACTCTGATAAAATTTCCCAAAATAATGATGTTAGTGCCAACCAAATGGATTTTTTACCTTTAATACACTTTATGCCCAAGATGGTTGAAATTAACATCAGAACAAAACGCTTTTATTTCATCAATTGTACTCCTTAGAAATCAATGACAATTAAGTTCATAGAACCACATTTAGGAAAACATGCATCTACTAGATGACTCTATTGGTCAAAGTCCCTACTGATAAAGTCAGTTAGATTTTGAAATTTGCTTTGCCCAGGCATAAAGAAATTGATTCTTGGTAAATCGTGGGGAAAAAAAAGAAAAGTTAGATCATAACATAGAATTCATCATCATATACCATGTCTAAGCCAAAAAAAGGGTAAACATTAAATTATTCATATTGAATCAAATTATCATTAATCTAATCTTAATGCAAAAGTAGAAAGATTTATTTTTGGAGTAGTTATTTATTACATTTTTATAGATCAGATTTTTTTCCCCATAGAAAAGAGTTGCTTAATTATAAAAAAAGAGTTTCTTAATTGTAAAAAACAAAAGTTGTGGAAATATTTCCATTTTTGGAGCTAGGAATTTTTTTTCTTTTCTTTTGAGACGGAGTCTCGCTCTGTCGCCCAGGTTGGGGTGCAGTGGCCGGATCTCAGCTCACTGCAAGCTCCGCCTCGCTAGGGATTATTTTATGCCTGTCTCAGTGTTTGTGTTTTTTAAATGAATCATTGATATGCTTAAGGGTATAATTTTTCTTGTTATGCTGATGTTCATCTATGTATTTTTCTTCTTTGTTTGAAGTTTACATGCTAGGAAATACCAACAGTTTTAAAATGTAGTACTTTAGAATTAACTTTTTAAATGAACAAGGAAATAATATTTATTTTGTCCTCTTACATTATCAACATGAAAATAAATTAATGACAAAAATATTTATTTTGAAGATTATATGTTTATGTACATCAAACAGGAATGTAATTGGGATGTAGATTTCATCAAGTTGTATATGGGAAAAGGACTCTATCTATCTTGATTCTATCATTATTGTAATGGTGACATCAGCCTGCATCTTTCTGACTGTATTCTCTATATATTATTATTTGTGGATGTGTATATGTATGTATGTACTGTGGATAGAGCTTTTCTACCAATTAATATTTACCTGAATTTATAAATCACATCTAATATGCCTTTTAAACAATATATATTAGTGTGTTTGTTTTCTTTTCTATTGCTTAGGAATGTTGGAGAAATCCAATAGAGAACTTGTAATAGAAAAACCTAGAGCAAACGAAACCAATATTCCTTCAGAGCAATTGCTACCAGGAAAAGAGGTAAGTGAAGGAAAAAAAAAGTGTTTTATAATTCACATATAAAATCATCATGAGATGCCTGTGAATCCATTATGAAGCAAAATGTCTTGAGTTTTACCCTTTGCTACAAAAAATAATTTTTCAATTTTGGATTGAAAATTGGCATATAAGTTTTCGATGAAAATTCAATTTAGTGGGGATGCTGTCTTCTTGTAAAATCTATTCCATGGGAGGAATAGAGAGATGGAAGTCAAGAGATCTTTTGTTCTTATCCTGACTCAGAGTCTGCACTTAGAGGATGTAGGCTATAGATAATTGTTGAAACGTGAGCAAATGGAGATTAAAAAGGAAAAGGAAACAATCATCTGAACTGGCCTCATATTTATGATCCCCATCCTGTGATTGTTCCCAAAACCTGTTTTCTTTGCTCTGCTCTAGATTGCAGAGAATTACACATTCCAGGCCCCTTTGCTTTCAGATTCTGGGATGGGTTAGTCAATTAAAGGCATTGATGAAAGACCTCATGGAAGGCATTGACGGAGGGTAGGAGTTGCAGAGAAACCAGAGCGTTTCTTCTCCTCTCTCTGTCTTAAGGAGCATTTCTGATAATGGCTGTGATACCTTTATATCCACCCTGAGCCCTGCTCCTACCATGCAGCCTGCCCTGCATGACTTCAGTTCCACCTGGCAGGTCTGCTTGGGCTTTAGCTTCGACTGGTAGCCAGGAGCTACTCTCCCATAACTTAGTCCCTTTTCTTCATTCCTCCAGCCCTAGGGGTGGTTGTGGCCTCCTGCTCTATTAATATCTGGCCTGCTTCACAGTCCATGTTTGACTTCTCAAATCTTCCATCATGTAGGTAACCAAAACCCTACATTAAAATTCTTCCTTTTGAAAAATCTTGAGTGGTTTCTGTTTTTCAAATGGACCCTTACTGATACACTAGGTAAATATTTAAAGAGACAAAACAACATATAGTTTTAACAGTTTTGGCCTATAAAGCAAGAGAAATAATTGGGAAAATCCTAAGTTATATATTATACTTTAACCAAAAATCAAAATCAGTACTAAGAAATTAGCAGTAAATAATAGAAATAGAGATTCAACAGATTATCTACTTTTTGCATAGAAGAGAAAACCATGTGATTCTCTTTTTTCTTGGAACAACTAGTAAGTGTTCTCTAGTCTAAGTGGAATATGTATGATGCCAAATATCAGATGAGAAGAGTAGAAGTAAGCAAACTATATTTCATAAGAACAAATAAACTATTGGAGGTTTGAATAAGTAAAGGTTTTCAGTTTTCTTTTTTTTTTTTTCTTTTTGAGACATAGTATCATTCTGTCACCTATGCTGGAGTGAAGTGGCACAATCTCAGCTCACTGCAATCTCTGCCTCCCAAGTTCAAGTGATTCTCTTGTCTCACCCTCCCAAGTAGCTGGGATTACAGGCGCCCACAACAACGCCCAGCTAATTTTTTATATTTTCAGTAGAGATAAGGTTTCATCATGTTGGCCAGGTTGGTCTCGAACTCCTGACCTCAGGTGATCTGCCTGCCTCGGCCTCCCAAAGTGCTGGGATTATAGTCGTGAGCCATCATGCCCGGCTTCAGTTTTCTTTTTAAGAGCAGCTGTTAATATAACTTGTTTTTCTATATTTTGAAAAGAGAATTCAGATAGGCCAACATATTATAATTACATATACATTATCATGAGCAAAGGTAACTTTTACTGCACAAAAAATTTTTAAAAATTTAATGCAGCCATGACAATTAATAACATTTCCACCAGGACATATTTGCTTGAATGAATAAATGAATGACTTTAGTAAATAGACATGCCGTGATGGGGAAAACAAAAATCAGACATTTTTTGTTTGAATTTTCATGGAGGTAGTTTTATTTTTACATTTTTTTCATAAATGTGTCCCAAGGAATTACTGTTATAGCACAGGGCTATACCTATGCCACTTCCAAGTTCTCTTATAAGAAAGAAGATTGTATCAGTTGAGTAGATTCAATTTTTGATTAATTTTTTTTTTTTTGAGATGGAGTCTCGCTCTGTCGCCCAGGCTGGAGTGCAGTGGCATGATCTCGGCTCACTGCAACCTCCACCTCCCAGGTTCAAGCGATTTTCCTGTCTCAGCCTCCCAAGTAGCTGGGACTACAGGTGCCCGCCACCACGCCTGGCTAATTTTTGTATTTTTAGTAGAGATGGGGTTTCACCGTGTTAGCCAGGATGGTCTCCATCTCCTGACTGCAAGTGATCTGCTTGCCTCAGCCTCCCAAAGTGCTGGGATTACTGGCATAAGCCACCATGCCCGGCCCATTTTTGATGAATTTTATGCAAATATAAGATAAGAGAGATGTGTTTTAGGCCCTCTGATGCTTGAGATCCAAATAATCTTCAGAAAGTTCCATTACAATTCAGTTATGAGTGTAATGAGAACAAGAGCCATGTTTCTGATTAGAGTCATGGAATCATACAATTTTAGCTCTAAAAAAGGAATCACCTTTGTTACTTTGTACAGTATGTGTCAGAAAAAATTATTGCTGAATAGGTTGTATATATAAGAAAATTAGGCTTATGATCATAATTTTAGTAATTTTAAAACAAAAGGGACCATACAAATCATACAATTTGACTCTCTTGTTTTTCTACCAAAAAAACCCCTGAGATCAAGAAAAATAAGTGATTCAGTCAGGGACATGGAGCTCAGGGTTTTCTGAAGTTGGGGTAGGTGGCACATTACTATAAACAGAGTTACATTAAAATAAGGAAAGTTTAATTTTAAGCATAGGTTCAGCCTACTACCCATAATGCTTTTGAACTTTAGAGAATGCTAGGAGACCTGGAGGAAATATACATTCATAAATATATTGCCTTATGAGTCATAGACCAAAGCAAAAAAGAAAACATCAACCCCTCAACTGTACCTCAACCGCTTCTACTCCCTTCCAAGTACCCCCCACCAGCACGACAGAACAGTGTAGATTCTTTTAATTCTTCATTCTTGGAACAAAAGTAGTGCTGCTTATGACTTTGCAGCTGGAGAGACTAAAATTCTGAGCAAGTAAAAATCTAGAAAGTGCAGTGGTGTGTTTTCTCTGAAAAATTTATTTCTTATTGCTATTTTTTGGCTTGTCTGGAGTTCTATGAGTGAAAAAGAAATAAAAGGTTGAATATTAAATGCTGTCTTATGTTGCAATACTTGTTAACAATAAACTATAAAAAAGACTATAAAAATCTAATTTAGACTTTATTAAATATATTGAATTTAAAGGTTGTTTTATGTGATAAATAGTAACTGTAGCTTTCTGTTCTTGTAAAGATGGCTTTATTGAACTATATTTAAGAGATTAAATTTTTTTAAAAGTTTTTTATTAAATCCACTGATGAATTAAAATGAAATGTCAGTATATTACTGTGTGTAAAGAATGCACATGTTTTTGTATATTGCTTTATTCACTAGGTAATATTTTTTATGTTGTAAGAATGGCTTTTACAGTATATCAAAGAATACATTCAACATGTTGAATGAAAGTAATAATTTTATATCTATAACAATAGAAACATTTGTTGCTGAGTTAAGATTAACGTGACTTCATATACATTTATATTTCAGGCTACCTTACTAGATTTTGGCTGGAGAAGTGCATTTAAAGAAGTGTCTCTTCCCATGGCGCACTGCATAGTAACTGAAATTGAAGGTTTTTCCACAAAAATTCTCCAACAGGAACAGAATGAAAGGTCTTCAGCTGTGAGCTATGCTATGAACCTTGTAAATGTCCAGCAAGTTTGGCAAGACTGCCATATGTTTCCTGAGGAGGAACAACCAAAGAAAATTGGAAAAGCAAGTATATAAAATCCTTTCAAACTGATGACTGACATGATGGGATTTATTTTAGTATAAAGCATTGCAAAAAGAACCTGTAGATCAAATGGTGGAGTCCCTTGGCAAATACTTGGTACTTGACCCAGTACCAGTTTTCTTCAGTGGTATCCATGGGCCACTGCTGCCTAAAAGGACTTACACCTGATGCTAACTTGTTGCTCCATGAATCTAAGGCAACCAAAAAGGGGCCTCTGTGACTTCATGGGGAGCTGGGAAACCCTGGGAAAACCACCTGTCTTGATTATACGTTTGAATGACTCCAGGAAAATTTAGGAGGTTGAAGGAAGTACTGTCTTTTCTAGCTTTGGGCACTTAAAAAAATCTTCATTAACACCTTAATGAGCTTTTCATCTCATTAGTATCAGTCTTACATCTCCATATGTGCTTTGAAAGTCACAGAACATACTGAGAAAATAGGAGGTAAATACAGTCACTTGGCATTAAGTCCAGAATGAGTTCAGCAACCTGTGATTGGGATATTCCTTTTTTTTTTTGAGACGGAGTCTCGCTCTGTCGCCCAGGCTGGAGTGCAGTGGTGCGATCCAGGCTCACTGCAAGCTCCGCCTCCCGGGTTCACACCATTCTCCTGCCTCAGCCTCCCGAGTAGCTGGGGCTACAGGTGCCCGCCACCACGCCCAGCTAATTTTTTTTGTATTTTTAGTAGAGACGGGGTTTCACCGTGTTAGCCAGGATGGTCTCTATCTCCTAACCTTGTGATCGGCCCACCTGGGCCTCCCAAGGTGCTGGAATTACAGGCGTGAGCCTCCGCACCCGGCCGATTGGGATATTCTTAAAAGAATTTTTGAAGATGACCTCCTTATTCTGCCACTTCACCCTAAGGCTCCAAAACAAGGAGTTCCCTAGAGTCCCTAGGGAACTCTGTTGACTGATCTCATGTGGAGACAGGCTTTACTTTTCCATTCATCACACCTCCCTTCTGCCATTAAGAAAGAGAAGATACATAATAAATAGTGAAAGGCTAGACTCATCACTTCTAAAAGTTGCTGACACCCTACCAATAAGAAGATGCTACATGAAACTGTTTCTGATTATTCTAGAGTATTTAAATTACACTGACATTTATATGTGGCATTTAATTTGAAAAAAAAAAAAAAACCCTTTATGGCAATTTAGCAAAAGAAAATTAGAATAAGTTTAAAAAATAATGCAAACATTAATATCAAGGATACATATTTTCTGAGTACTACTAACTACAGATAAAGGTACTGTCATGTATAGCTGGTTCATGAGTTTTTCATAATGTCTGTCTGGTAAGCATAAGGTTTGAAGGTTATATAGAGAGAAGCATTGTTTTGGTATTTCCTTATTTGACATAAAACATTTAACTTTCTACAACTGAGAAATCGATTGTTACAAAGCTGTGTCATTATATTTATGTTTGATGCCAAATTCATTATTTAGGAATTTGGCTCCACTGTCCATAAATTACTTGGTGCTGTCAGAATACAAATAACTCAGTGCCACATTTATTTCTCCCTAGTTTTGTTCTGACATCATGGAAAAACTTGACACCGTGCTTCCACTGGCTCTGGCATGCAGAGATGATTCTTTTCCGGAAATTAGAGCAAACTTGGTGGAGGCCTGTTGTAAAGTGGCAACAGCTGTCCTGCAGAGACTGCAAGAGAGAGCCAAGGAGGTTCCTTCCAAAGCACCCCTGAAAAACCTGCACACATACCTCTCCACGGCAGTGTATGTCTTCCAGCATTTCAAGCGATATGATAATTTGATGAAGGAAATTACTAAAAAGTGAGTGTTGTTTAAATTAAGTTGATGGCCATGTTTGAAGAAACGTGTAATCTTTGTATATCACAGGAATGAAATTTTGGTAATAAGATTTGAGAAAGAGAAAGTAATAATTAACATGGTGAATTATTTTCATTTGTCTTAACTAGGAAATATCAAAAAGGTGGAGCATGGGAGATATTAAACTAGATACGTAGATAGTAAGAAAGGTACTCTCTCTAAAGCCACACTCAAAAGACCCATGCATTTTCTGCACCCTAACCCAGCGCAACTATTTTCTGCATGTTGTTATTACATGAATGAACACACCCTTTTGTTTTGTAAGGTGCATTATACTGACCACACTGAAAAGGAAAAATAAACTTGTTGTCTCATGGAGCGGACTTAGAAAATAAATTCATTGTAATCTATTCTAATGATCAATGTAAACATATTTCAGGACAGCCATTTAGTAATAAAGTACAATATTTGAAGAGGAAGCATCTGGCAGTCTGATTTTCATGTATTTGTAGTCTAAAACTACAGTATGTTTTCTGTATAGAGAGAAAAATGACCACAGGTATTAATTATCACATGGCCTTTCTTGTTGCCCTTACACTGTCTAGATATAACATGGCTGCTTGCAAAAGAAATATGTAGACGTAGCAGTCCTGTGTGACCCCAAGAATCTATTCTATATTCTTTATCCAGCCTTTACAGTCCATTACTTATGAAAGAAAGCAGTGTAATATTCATAGCTAAAGATAAAAGTAGAATAAATTTGGCTTGATGTAGGGTATAACTGATATTTCTTTAATTCTCATAAGTAGTCAGATGTTGTGATTCAGGCTTGAATTTATAAACAAAATGTGCCAGAAATCATTTTATTTAATATTTCTGTAGAATTTTAAAAAACAGTTTATGAGATAATTGATATCTACAAAATTACAATTTTTAAAAATAAAGACTGTGTTTGTGGTACATTTGATAGCTTTATAAAAGTTGGTTCTGACAAGTGCATGTTGTTCTCTAGTAATAACAATAACCTAATGTCTAAATAATGCACTGATCTCTAATAATAGGCTTACAAAGAATACTTTCATTTTTGAATGATGTATTGACAATACAGTTTGTCTCAAGTTGAAGTGCATATTTGTAGAACAGCAGATGTACGTTTTCAAAGGGCTTGCGAAACAAAGACCAGCCTTTTTTTTTTTTTTTTTTTTTTTCCCCCTTTTTGGAAAGTGAATGTGGATGCAGACTTCAGCATTAAGAGGAAATGAATGATTGATATCTAATAATCAAAACCATTTGTAGTACTGGAGATTGTTATCTCCTACTGCACAGGCCTTAAATCTCTGTCTCTTTGATCATTCTCTCTGAACAGACCCATATTCCTGGTGCCTGTCCAACGATATCAGGAATTCATCAACACTCTACAGTTTCAAGTTACGAACTACTGCGTCAGAGTTTGTGCTACAAGCATTTTACAGGATGCTGAGAGCCACCACTGGGATGACTACAAAGCTTTTTATGAGGTGTGAAGTTAAGTTTACTATCCCTCCTTTTTACACAAATATGTTTTACAGCCTACCTGCTTTCTGGCTAATTAGAAACATGAGCTTGGCATTACTGATACACGAAGACTGTTAGGATAATATTTTTAAAATATTGAATTCATACTTAGGAAAAACACTGTTTTTAAAAACCTGAAATAAATTAGACATCAGAACTCTCCTTCTGCTTAAAAGTAAAAATAACTTAATTTGAGCTGCAATGTTGTGCCGTATAGTCGGAATATAATGGGACACGATGAAAACTCAAAGAGATAACAATGCCAAAATGCTACAACCTTGTATTTTTTCCAAAGGGACCAGTTAGTTATGGATATCCTTGCATTTTTTTTCTTGTTATACATTTCCATATGTGTTTGATAAATACCTTTTATTAAGCAGCTTTATTCTTCGTACTTATTTTTTTCCGTCTCATTGTATGTTCTTATGAGTATGCTTTAAAACCCATCTGAGGCCGGGCGCAGTGCTCACGCCTGTAATCCCAGCACTTTGGGAGGGTGAGGCGGGCAGATCACTTGAGGTCAGGGGTTTGAGACCAGCCTGGCTAACATGGTGAAACCCCATCTCTAGTAAAAACACAAAAAATTAGCTGGGTGTGGTGATACATGCCTGTCTGTAATTACAGCTACTCAGGAGGCTGAGGCAGGAGAATGACTTGAACCCGGGAGGCGGAGGTTGCAATGAGCTGAGATCTAGCCACTGCACTCCAGCCTGGGTGACAGAGCTAGACTCTATCTCAAAAAAAAAAAAAAAAAAAAAAAGACCCATCTGATCAGTTATAGCTTACCTGTTTTCATTTAGCCCATGTTTTGAAATCCCAAATTGAAGCCTAATGATTCCCAGTGCAACCAAACCCAGGATCAATTAAAATTATTCATCGTCAAGCTTCATTAGTTTCCCTTCACCTAAATCTCATTGATTATGCACAGACCACAATATTTGAAATTCCTCGAACTTCATTCCAGGGCAGGGTGAAACATTTATAATATCTTAATAAAAGGTAATCAGGGTTTAAAAAATTTTCAACAGCCATGCCCAGTTTCATTAACTTTTCCATTTTACCCTTTCCTCTAGATTGAAGTTTGTGACTTTCATTTTCTTGATTGTCCTAATCACTATAGAGTATTGAGAAAACAGAGTGGAGTTTTATTCAACAGAATCGCTCCTGTCACCTCGCATGCACTGGAGGTTCCTGTGGTTTGATTTATGCCTGAGTTATTATCATAATAAATGTTACTACAACAGAGAGGAGCGGCTAATAAGAAGCTCTCTTAAAGGACTTTCCACTTTTTCTAAGGCCATTTCATCTCTCATTCAGAGGCCCTTCCCAGAGAGTTTTTCTCTTTGCAAGAGCATCCATATAGAGTTTTCCAAACCTGACATACTTCAAACAGTCATGGAAGCAGCGAGCAGAATGAGAAAGAGAAAGTGGTATGGTGCAGCTGGTAGCCTGAGATAAGAATGAAAGTATTGGTCTTCCCCTCTCCTGGCAGCATCATATTTTCCTTATTTGCCTTGAAGTAAACTGAGTGGTTGAAAATGAATCCTACTCATGTTTCAAACTATTTCAATATGTCAGTGTACTACTAATGAGCAATTTTATATGATGTTTTACATGAAGGACAGGTATCATCTCACTATATGTTCAACATAGGGGTATTATGTTTCCTTTTATGCAAATTGGGAGCTAGAAGAGTCGTACAGTGTAAATAAGTGGATGCATTGAGAACCTGTTATTGAAGTTACCAAGTATTTTAAAAACCAACAAATTACCATGTAACATGCAGCTCTTAGATCTTATGACAAGGCTTTAGCTTCAAAGACAGAAATAACGAGATAGTTACCCTGTGATTACATGGTACTGTAGCTTCCATATACTTACATGGTCAGTAGTTACAATTTAATTGCAGAGTTAGTGGTGGTTATTTATTCTCAGAAAAATAAAGTGATACTTTTTTTAATGTATCAAAAATAAGAACCTTCTAAAAATAGCACTGATTTTAAACTGTTTTGACAACTGGCGTATCTGACATGGTTTTTTTTTGTTTTTTTTTTTTTTTTTTTTTTTTGAGACGGAGTCTCACGCTGTTGCCCAGGCTGGAGTGCAGTGGCGCGATCTCGGCTCACTGCAAGCTCCGCCTCCCGGGTTCCCGCCATTCTCCTGCCTCAGCCTCCTGAGTAGCTGGGACTACAGGCGCCCACCACCGCGCCCGGCTAATTTTTTGTATTTTTAGTAGAGACGGGGTTTCACTGTGGTCTCGATCTCCTGACCTTGTGATCCGCCCGCCTCGGCCTCCCAAAGTGCTGGGATTACAGGCTTGAGCCACCGCATGGTTTTATCTTGCTTACTGCACCCCTTTCTTCTGCTCTCCCCATTATTCCAACTGATTTGTGAAACAGAATTGGTATGTTTTTGGCAGGCCTGCTTTGAGAGGGAAAAAGATGATATCTGCCTGACTGGGGGTGAAGGGTAGGATAGAGATCTCAAGGGAACCTATCGCCATGTGCAGAGCATAGTAAAGAAATAGTAAAATAATTTACAAGATATGCAGCAATATTTGCTCATGTTTTGTGATAGCAAGTGAGATCTAGATACATTATTTCCATTTTCTAAACTGTCAGCTTGAGAGAGTCAGAGTTCTGTATCTCTCTGATGAGGTGCTGGTCACGATGGCACAGTGGGTGTTCAGATTACATGTTTAAAATTAAGCTTTTAGGGTAGTTGACATCTGTTCAGTTTTAGGAACTTGTGTTTTCCAATAGTCAAAGAATAAAGAATTGTCTGTTCAAAGATAATATTGAGTGGCTTCTATAATAAAGCCCAGCTGCTTGTTTCCTGATATATAATCTAAATAAAAGCTCACATGTGTTTACATTACAGTGGGTCTGCAAAAATAACAGATGTTTACTAGCAGAATACTTTTGAAATGACAACAAATAAGGAAACAGGTCAGAAAAATAAATGAATCACATTTAGTTTAATGAAAACCCTTGCGTACATTGAAGTTGTATGAATTTAAAAAGAATTGTTAGAACAAAGACCTATTTGAAATATTTTAAAGTAAACATGAAGTTTATAATTTAAAAAGTCTTAAAATGAGTATTTTTTTACTTTTAAGAGAAGAAATCTGTGTGCCTAAAGTTACTTTTATTTTCTAATTTATCTCTAAAGGGTAGCTATTGAAGAAATTGGTTTTTCATATTTTGAAGAATATGAGAAATCATTTTGATCATGTTGTAGTAAGAACTCACCCATTTCCGTGGGCAAAGTTAGTGTAAATCATTCATGCTAGTCACTATCAACTGGAGTCAGTTTTGCTTAAATTTACATGCAACACAAAAGGTATAAGAGAATCAGGCATTCAAACTCCTTTCTTAGTTTAAAAAGTATTCATCGAAACACACAACAAAGAAAGCATAAAAAACTATAATTTTGCTGCTTCATCATTAATTTTGTAATTTCTTTTTTCTTAAAAAGTTTAGATGCACACCTTATTAGGAAATCAGAAGCCAGTGGCCAAAGTCCCCTCCAGTTTGAGCTCGACTCTGACATTTTAATGCCCAAGTTTCTTACCCAAAGAATACAAATTCTACTCATTTATAAATGCCATTTGAAAGTCAGTAGATAATGACTATAAATTATTATTGTTTCGATGGCTGCAGAAGATATTAGTAATCAAAGAAACTACCAGAAGAGTAATACATAAAGAAAATACTAATGGGAGTGTCTGCATAAGAAATGATCACTTTTGGTATAAGAGAACAGCAGATTTTTTTTTTTTTTTTTTTTTTTTTAACATGACATTTGCCTGACAAATACAGATAGTGGGCAAAGCAGAAATTTTAAGTAAAAGATAATCACTTGGAATATAATAGGAAATTTTACTAGTTTAACTTCTGATATATTAACATAATCAAGATAATGCTTGAAGAATGCGTTCTAATCTTCCTATTTCAAATAATCATTTGATCTGATTTAAAGAAAATGGGGTGAAACTACTGGCATACCTCCCTGAGAGTACGTGTTACCTGATTAATGCTCGTAAATCACTTGAGGCCACCCTCTTCTTTCTGCCTGTTCCCCTTGGCCTTGGCCATTGTTAGTTCTTCCTCTGCAGTCAGAAAATTTGGCACACAGAAGAGATCTGTACAGGGGTGGAAAGGAATGAAAATATGACTCTTTAAAAGTACAAGGTGCCATAAAAATACTAAGAAATGATGATAATATGTGCCTAGGCTTTAAAAAATCTTGTAAACTCAGACTATTGTGATATCTGCTTCTAGTATTGTTATTTAAATACCATAGGCAAAATAGCCTAATGTAATGATCTTCGATAGCTACCCATTCCCCTTGGTTTCAAGAATGTTCCTAAGAATGCAGTATGCAAGTTTATTTTTACTCCTGTCACTTCATTATAATGTGAAATCTGAAACATTTATAAAATTACCTCAATGATACTAATAGGCTCAGAAAAATATACCTACTGAAATGATTCAAATAGATTTTAATTTTAGAAGAATCAGTCCACTATCTTAAACAAGCTACCATGGTTTTTTCAGCAACTACAAAGCTAGTTGTTTAAAAATAAATTTTAAACCCTAGGCTAGGTATAGGTAAATCAAGGCTATGCTAGGCTAAATGTTTGTGATCTGGATTTGCACTAGAATGTCTAGTCTCATAATTGAAATAAAACATCTGTTCCTTTGTCAATAAGGATGTTTTACATCTTATCAAAAATCTTTGTTGGTCTTCTAGTGTGTCAAACTCTTTAGCTATTTCCTTTCAGCCTGAACTAATTAGGTTCATAGGAAGCAAACTGACATTTTAGAAGATGTAATTCTATGGTTTAACGTTTGGTGGCTTTGCCAGGGTGAAAGATGTTCCTTCTCGATCCAGATGTGGCATTATTTCTGCTGGGCTCTTCGTTACGATCTCTGGACCATTCTGCCTCCTAAGTTAGCCCAGGAGATTCTAGCAGAAGTGCTGGAGAAATCTTTGGGTCTACTGGCCTCCAGATACACTCGGGCCCACCCCAGCCGCAAAAGAACTCCACAGTTAAGGTAACTGAAGTTCTGAAAAACATTGCTTTTCAAGAAAACTTTTCATTAGTTGGGTATAAAGCAGAATTCGGAATCTCATGACATACTCCTTATATATTTAACATGTTTCTAACATCTGAAAAGAAATCATATTCTATTCTCCTGAGTTATTTAGGTGGAAATATGAAACCTGAATCGAAATAAATTTGTTCTTTTTATTCCTTAAAATTGTCTATAGAATCCACTTGTTTCTAAAAAAATGATTCAAGGTGTCTTATAATCGAGGATATAGATACACAAATGTTAATAAGATAAAAATAGAAAATTAAGGCCCTGAAATTGATACCAAAGCATCCATGCTGTGATGGAGCAGTCAGTTTGACACATTTGATTTTGAACTTCTAGGCAACCAGGGGATTTTAGTTGTTTTTTGTTAACCCTTTAAATATAGAAGCTTATCTTCATTAAGAAAACCTAATTATTTTCTTCCTAATATATTCTAATTATTTTTTCCTTTTATTTTCACTATTTGTTACTAACAGCCAGTTCAACAAAATGTGAAATCACAGAAAATGAGGAGCAACAGTCACTGAGTATTAAATAAGACTGAATTATAGTACAATTCTATGAGTTCTCTAGGCAATGAATGTATGAATTGTGCTTACATCACTACAATGGTCTTGTATGTATATGAAGAAAAGGCTTTTGTTTTGTAAATATTCTGTATAATGTGATTCAGACCTTTTAGGCAGAATAATCTTTTTTCAGATGTATTTTAGGAGGAACCTACGGACATGGGAGTCTTTTTTTTTTTTTTTTTTGGCAGGAGGAATCATTTCCTGATCATGTTCTTGTAAAGCGTGCTGCAATTTGAAGGGCATTTAGGTCCTGCTGCAGTGTTTCATAAATATGGTATTTTGCACAGGCTGTTTTGAATTACTGACTAGACTTTTTTAAAAAATTGAACTAAGAATAGATGGAAAATTCCTTTTGAAAGCAAAGAATACCTTCGCTCTTTTCCTTATATAGCATAAATCACTTTTGATTATGA
Organism: Macaca mulatta; assembly: GCF_049350105.2. Lineage (NCBI taxonomy): Eukaryota > Metazoa > Chordata > Mammalia > Primates > Cercopithecidae > Macaca > Macaca mulatta. Next base: position 100,840,869 of record NC_133411.1, on the reverse strand, counting down.
AATGGCAAGTCATTATGTGAAATCAGCTTTACTGTTAGCTCATGAAATAAGTAGAAATGGGTAGTATATTTAATTAATTAACTGTAGAATAGAGACTTTTGGTTTTTATTTTCTGGGTGGTTGCATAAAAATGCCATGCAATGTTAGAATTATTGCTTCTAGTTTTTGTAAGTAAAATCTATAAATATTTTTATTTGACTGGCTACTCCTAAACCACCATTATTATGGAAATCAGATTGTGTATGTGTGTTTCTACATATATATTGGATTAGAAATTGTTTATCTAGCAATTAGAAAAAGCATATACAAACTAAAATTAAACCTTTATAAAGACTATTATTGATTCTTTTAATATTCCAGTAGCCTTCAAATGTCACATAACTAAGCCATATATATGATTTACATATGTGTCATATATTATTAATATGTAATATTTATTATATAATAAATTTGAAGCCAAAATGTCATTTTAAAAGATCCTCAAACTTGTATTTTTCTTATCATTTCAAAATTTTCATCTTCTGTTTCTTCAACCCTGAATTTAAAACAAAACAACCAAAAAAAGGAAACTAACTTAGGTCTGTTCAATTTAGTTATGTGCCAAAATAATAATTAAAGAGATCTTTGGGTCCCTATTAAAACTCAAGAAAAATGGAAACAAAGAAAGAAGTCTATGAATAAGATAAATAATACAGCATATTTTCCACAAATTTATTTAATATTAAACATTTCTGAAACTATAGGCTTCTCGATTTGAGTTTCGTTTGTCATTTCTTCTTATCTCCCACTTGCTGGGAGAACGTGCTACCAATCTTGTAACTTTTTTTTGACAGTTTGCTCATGAGTGAGGAGAATTGTTCTGCCATGAAATTTTAACCTATCATACACACATATGGAAAATAGCAAATTTTTCTTTTCATCTAGCTTCTCTTTGACTCAGTGTAATTTCCGGGATGATCTCTTGAGTTTCTTGAACAGAATCCTAATAATGTAAAATAAACATTTTTTAAAAGCACTCCTAAAACGCTATTACAGAGCTCACCATCCCTAAAGATAATGGTATTGTGGGTCATCTAACACCTAGAAATTCAAAGAGTATCTATCTTTGATACTTTCTATTTGGTTTAGATCTCTGAAGCTCTGGTATCTAACTGAATTCTTCTATTCTTACATATGCTTAGTACAAGAGATATGAATTAAAGTGCCTACCAAGCAGAAACATTATTTTGTTTAACATGATTTTCTCTTCTTTCTTTCCAACAGACTTGATGTCACAACCATTTTGATATGCACTGAGAACATGTTATGGTCCGTTTGTACATCTGTACAGAAACTTTTGAATCCTCATCAGCATACAGATGATAAAATTTTTAAAATTCATACCCATTGTAATAATCTGTTTACAACATTAGTCATTTTGACTTCACCATTAACAGAATTGTATAAGTAAGTATCAAATGTATTTTCCTTTTAGCTATTATGATATATAATAATGTGATTAACAAGTTATTTCCATAACACTTATTGAATTATGTGAAGTTACAAGTAGAAATCTTTAGAAGTGCATTTTTGATACTGTGAACTGGGCCATTTTATAAAACTAACACCAACCAATAGAGTTTCATAATTCTCAATGCAATTCAGTGCCCGAAAATGTGTTATGTCTCTATTGGTCAACCCCATTCAGCTGATAAAGCTCTAATATAATCAGGAACATTTTTAGCTTCACTATTTGGGTTGTTTAAATGATCAAATTATATTGATGGCCTGATAATCACAGTGATTTTTTGATACTTTATGAAAAAGAAAACTATATTTGAGATATACCTCAGCTAGCAATGGCAAATGGAAATAGAAATAATAATTACATTTTTAAAATGTGGAAATATTTTACTTAGCTCAACAAATAAGATTTAGAAAAATCTAGAAATGTGGAATTACTTTGATTTCTGGTTAATGCAGTTCAAATCTGTAATGTTATAGAGGAGGTTAGAATATGTCTTATCATAAAACATTAATACCATTTTGTTTATATCCTCCTCCAAAATTGTCACTTTTATTTTTTAACCAAATAATTATATCTTCATGGGTAGTAAAAATTTCACATGTCTATTTCTAAGGATAAATCAGGTCAAGTGTTTCTTTGCATAACATTCTGGTAAAAGCGATATACAAATCTTAATTTTTAATAAATTTTGACACATTTGTATTAGATATTCTAAAAGAATTAACAGCTTTTATTTCGGCTTCACCTACTCTGACTTTCAATAAACCTATTGTTTCCAGAGTGTTCCTTCTAGCAACACACGTTGAGAACTACTTTTAGAAATGGAGAATTCTTTCAGAAAGGGGAAGAAACAGTGAGATAAATCACCATACGGTTGATATTATGTACATAATGGTTCATAATCATAAGAAGCTCAAGTCTGAAGCCCATAATAAATCCTAGGAAACTAAACTGATTTACCATAGATGAAAAAATTGCTATGCTCTCAGTTCAATGGGTCATTTCATCTAAGAGGAAGGCCCTGTGAAAATCGGGAACAAAGTTGACAAATTTCATGGATTGGTCATGGTGAGCAATATTGAATTTCATGCTTTGTCACAGATGAATTGATAAATTTTAGCCCCCCAATGCATTTGTAAAACAAATAAATTATTACCAAAGATTGCATATTTTAATAATAATGTAACATACATTCATTATTGTTAACCTATGGCTTTTTGATACATTTTTAACAACTATGCAAGTACTCAAATCTCTATGATTTGTGCATTAGATATTGCACTGTAACCTCATTCAGCAAATTTAAATTGCTAATTTCAACCAGGATTACAGAACATTTTACGCTAAGCACTGCCTCTGGTTTTTCTTAATATAAAACATAGATAGCTATATTGCTTTGAAGCATGAACAAAAATCTAGATATACTTTAATTCTTTTAAAATATTTCTCAGTTCAAAAAATTTCAAAAGTTTTATCCATTTATGTTTACTTAAATGTCATGATTGTTTTCCTAGACTACATATCTAATCTTTGAAATATACTTTGTTTTGTATTGACAAATGAAATCTACAGGGCAGCATGTTCTTTGCCAATTAGAGAAAAATATATTTGTGTGTTGCAAGAACTCTATAGACTTATTGGGCTTTTTTACACATCCAAGATATGAATCCATCATACTATTAGCATATTAGAAAAAATTGTGAATCTCACATTAAAAAATTAAACCCATTCTTTGAGGAATTGGTGAAAAGTAGCAATCAGATGTTAATAGTATTGAATTTTTATAAACGGTACCTGACATTTGTCACTCTACGTGATATGCCCTTTTAGAAGGTGACTGCCTTTATTTCAAGTAGTTCTGACAGATGAACTGAATGTGTTTTCCTTTCTGAACTTAGCGTAGGACCACGAAATCCCTGGACAGGAATACATGATTTTAAAGTCTTTTCAGGAAGAAGGAAACCTGTTTGCAAAAATATATGTTCTTTTTTAACTCGCCTTTATAGATTTCTGTTAGAATGTTGTAAAAGGAGTACTTCAGCTTTGTTCTCCAGGAAAAGGAACATGCTGAAACAGAAAATATTCACCATGTATTTTCCAAAGTGCTTATCACTTATATTTCTTTCATAAAGGCAGTTAAACTGCAGGTTCCGAAGCATATTCACATACATGTTCATACACATCCCCACCCAGTGATTTCATATGTTGCATTTTGGATGCGTAGACTTTAGTTTTAGTTCATGTGTAGCAGGTTAAAAATTAATTACTAGAATTTTTGGGTAAATGCAATTCAGTTTCAATTCGACAAATGTTGTTGCCTCTCTAGCCCCTATGATTAAAGATAAGGGATGCAACAATGAACCAGATTTAATATCTGCCACAAGTAATTTAAGAAAAGACGATGATATTTTTTATTTTAAATTAAAATAATATTGTCCTCCCTAAATCTATAATAAAAGGTAGAATTAGATAATGAATTTCATATGTATATCTAATGTCTATGTCTATATTTATCCAAATGTTTTGATGTGTTATACCAAAACTCCTAATAGTAGAAACTTTTTGAAAGCTGGCTATTTCAACATTTAATAAGATGGAAGTGTGGGATTTCAATACAACTGCCAACAAGTCATGCAAAAGATAGGGTCATCAGAAATATACCCAAAGGTAGATCACTAAGCCAAGGAATAGCAGCCTCATCTTGGGGTCCATTTGTTGTCACTCATAAGGCTTTTTTAGTCACCAAATTCCAATGCTCTGTCTATAGTTCTGTTTCAAACTAATGTTAGGGCTTTCGAGGTTATGGCCTTACCCTTTGTTTAAAAAGAAACTATTTCACTGTCTCTCAGAAAATAAAATAGGCCTTTGCTTTTCCTACCTCAGGAATGACTGGCACACCTTGGAAAATAGGCAGGTCCTCAAGTTAAGCATAGAATATGCTTATGTGAAATGTTGAGCATATGGTCATATGGCCCAACAATGAAAGTATTATGTCCACACAAAAATTTGTGTAGGAGTGTTCAAAATGTTATGTCCGTACAAAAATTTATGTTTCAGAATTTTTCAAAATAACACAATGAGAAAGCAGCCAAATGTCCATCAACTAGTGAATGGATACATAAAATGTGGCATATCCATACAGTGGAATATTATTCCGCAATAAAGAGGAATAAAGTGCTAATATGTGCTGCCACAGGGATGAACCTCAAAAACATGCTAAGTGAAAACAGCCAGACACAAGAGCCCACATATTGTTTGATTCTATTTATTAGAAATGTCCAGAATAGGTTTATCCGTAGAGACAGAGAGTAGATCAGTGGTTACCAGAGGGTGAGGGGAGGAGGGAATGGGGAGTAACTGCTAATGGATATAGAGTTTCATTTGGGAATAAAATATTCTAAAATTAGATACTGATGAAGGTTATGCAGCTGCATAGTATAACCATCTATATAGTATATATATAGTATAAACCATCTATATACTTTAAATGGGTAAATCTTATGGTATATGAATTATACATCTCAATAAAGTTGTGAAAATGAATATAGACTGAATGGAAATTTAAACATACTTAAAATGATTTTTTTTTTAAAAGGTATCTGGCAGAATGCAAAATTTTCCAGAAAGTGAAGTTTCTTGTCTTAGTCATTTTGTTTAGGTTTAATGACTCCCTTTATCCACCTTCCTGTAAACATTATTTTAAAAGGGAAATCTCATTTTTAAAAAAACACAAAATTAAACAGCTTTATGTGTCATCCTAATAAGGTTAAAATACTCCAAAAGAGCCAGTCATTAAATTTAGAGAGGGCTGCTCCCAGAATATTCGACTGGCTGACTCCTGGTGTACCCCGAGGTCCAGTCTTTCTCTCTCTCCACCTCCTGTCCTCAACCTGCCCGTTGGCTGTCTACCACCCACAATTGCTCTTCACAGATGGCCCTTAAAACTCATCCTCCTTTTAACTAAGCAAGGTCTGGTAATACCTTTTATTCATTCTTTCTTTCTTTTGCCATGTATTTACCATGTATCTACTATGGGCCAGTTATTCTCTAACATCCAGTTATCATTTGCTAACCTCAAAGAGTTATTTTCATCATGAGAAATTCAAGGCACTTAAATGTCACTTAATGACATTTAGGCAACAACTTATAGTCTCGGGTATAATGCCGGTTTTTGAAAGCGAAGCAGCGACTTAGAATTCTGTTTAAAATCTTGAATTCAGTATTCATAGGTAGTTGTCTGTGATTCTAGGGCCATCAGAAAGGTTCACATGTCCTCAGTTATCTCGAGCTTTCCAGGGCTATCTTAGTTATTCAGTTTCACATTAATTCTGCCTTGTCTAAGGTTGTGGTCTTCTATTGGTATGATTTATTGCATGCCTCCAGTGGCCCAGGCACCATGGCAGGCACAGATGACTCAAGAAATCTAACCTGACCCTCCACTCGCATAGAGCTTACATCCTTGGGCTACCTTAATTCAGTCATGGAGGTTTATTCCATTAATATCATATTATGAGACCTGTTTCTCCTGCGGGGGCAGCCAAAACAACATGACACAAGAGAAGCATAAAACCCAGCTAACTCTTTTTAGCTCATCAGTTCTTCTCACTTTTGATGTGTATTGGTTTTTATCTCCTTTCAGCATCTGGCTAAATAAACCCAAAGACCTGATCAGTTTTGTTAAAGAAAAAAGGAATTCTGGCAACATAGGTGTAGATCAGAGAACCCAGAGAGAGTGAATCTAGGACAGAGTGCTGGTGTGGTCAGCAAAGAGGCAGTATAATGCTAAGGCAAGGAAGGGGCATGGCTAGTTGGGGTGGGAGGAAGGGCAAAGGCAAGGAATTTTCCCCAAATCACTCTTTTGCCCTTAAGTAAAGTCATCTTTACAGTGTGTCATTTGGGAATGTGAAGAAATGTACCTGCTTCAAACTTATGACATTTATTTTTACGAAAGTATTTAAATTTGCTGTATCAAAATTCTCTTATGTCTTGTGAAAAATATAATTCTATGGCTCATACAATTGTATTTTACTCTCCACTATGAATTATTTAGAGCATCCTCTCTTTTAACTGTATACCAAAACATCATTAGAGGTTATCTAATAGCTAGCTCATAATTTCATTCTCCCATTGAGGCTTGTGGGCCAATTTTCACCCTGTTATACTCTCTAGAATAATGAAACTAATTTGGGATCTTGCTGTGGAATTAAATGCTCATACAGATCTCACTCCCTTTGAGACCATAAACATCTGCCATAATATCTCTTATAGCCAAATAACCTTACTATAACCAGTATGACTGAGAAACTGTCAGTGGAGTAAAAGAGTTTAGGTACTGGCAGAAATGCTAAGATAAATATCATATTGCCAATGGTTTGTCATCTAAGAAATTTATGTACTAAATAACCATGCCATTATTTTTAGATCCTCCTTTATTTTGTCTAGTTGTGAGAATAAAACTGCAGCTAGGCAACCACTTAGACTATCAGAAATTTCATGTCAGTTTTGAAATGGCCATAGACTTTTTTAAGGACAATTTCTACCGATTGTTATCTTATAATGATAACTTACTTATATTGAGCACTTATTGTGTACAAGGCACTTTCCTAAATGCTTTAAATACATTATTCTACTTAATGTTCACACTGACTCTGAGGGGATTTACTATTTTAATCCCCATTTTACAAATGAGAAAACTAAGGCTAAATACACTGCCACCAGCATTGCCTGTTAATAAAAGCATATTCAGGATATAAGCCCAGGCTCTCTGGCTCCGGTTCCTGCATGTGCCCATACACTACCTCTATATAACTTTTGATGACCTTACCCTTAGGGTATGGAGCAGATAAAAAAGTAAATGCAAAGGGATTGGAGGTAGAGTTAAATCCTATAAAGAAACAAACCAAAATTAGAGCATAGAGAGGGGATAAGGTTGTGAAAGGGTAGTCAGAGAAGACTTAGTAGAGAAGCTTCAGAGGTAGAGCAATCTATGGAGCTACCTGAACATGATAGAGAAGTCATCTAGATAAGGTATTCATTCTTAGAGAAATGAGGTAACCCTCAGACAACTAGACAAATAGGGATTTTATGCAAAGAGATCAAGGAAGTGTGAGGGAAAGTAGGCATAGGCTATGAAAAAGGCTACAAAGATATGTAGTATCTTTGTCCACATTCTCCAGTCTCTCCTGCTCTCTCATCACCCATCCTTTTCTCTGAGTCTTTGAGTCTCTCTCTTCCTTTGAGACTGCCTTTCTCTCCAGGCCACTTGCTGCATCTCCTGTCACATTGTACCAGCACCCTCCTTTTCCTAGCTCTCTTGCAGTGGCGTGGTCCTCCTCATACCCTCACTTTCTTGGGCTCTATCCAGACTCTGGTACACTTTTAGAGAATATCACCCACCTCTCCTTTTATACCTTTTGACAATACCACTCTTTGCCAAATCTTGGGTAACTCCTTTTTTCATCCTTCCCCACTTGGGTCAAGCCCCTGATCGTTGCCCCATGTGTTTGTTAGCAGATAGCCTTGTTCCTGTGCTTCTCTAAGAAAATCCACACCATCATGAATGCACTTTAACTTCTCATTTCTGTTCTTAATAATTATTCTCACCACTCACCTCTACATCCTTTGATTACTCTCTGATCGATATGTCTATTTTCCCAATTAGAGTAAATCTTTTTACCTGACCTCTTAATTGCATTTACCTCCTACTCATGGCCTTTTAAATATTCTTTCTATCTTGTCTTGTGGCTCCTTCCCCCAAACATGTCCTATATTAAAAAATGTTCCTCCATTACTATTATGTTTCCCTCCCAAAACAGTTTTCATTCATTGTCTACTTTTATACCTACCACTCACTCAGTGCACTGCAATTGGACTTCTACCCTCAGCATGCTAAGCTAGCAACATGGGCAGGGTCCTCCATACACTCCCGATTGCTAACTCCAGTGGATTCGGTCATTTTCTCTTCTCTTGGCTTCTCTAATACCACTTTCTCCCGTGTCTTGGCCTACTTCTCTGATTATTCCTTCTTGGTTTTGCTAGAATGTTTCTTTTTCTGGCCTTGCCCTTTAAGTGTGGGTATGTTCCAGAGTTTTATCTTTGATCGTCTTTACGTATTACGTTCCTTTTTTGTTTTTTGGTGGGGGATGGAGTGAGGGGGTGTGAATTCATCCATTGCTATGGCTATACCATTATGTTGATGACTTCCACATTGGTGTCTTCAAACCAGACAGCTCTTGTATGTGCTGTATCAGTAAATCCAAATTACTATTCAATGCCTTGGATGTACTTCAGATGTCTGTAGCCCCCTTAACATATCTAAAACTAAGTAAAATACTTGAAATGTATCCTAGGCTTCTTCATTTTTCTTAATTTTCTCCTTCTATCTTCCCACTCATACCATCACCAACTCCATGTCATTAGGAGATGAATATTGTTTGTTCTATGAATTTAACAAGTTTTATATTTGTCTCCTACTTACTATCTCCTGTCTCTTACCTTGGTTTAGTATCTTATCCTCTCTGACCTGTCTACTACAATATTGCCTTCATTATCTCCCTCCCTCCTGCCTGACTCTTTCCAATCTGCTCCCCTCACTACTGCTAAAGTGATTTTTCTAGGATGTAAAACTGCTAGGGTTAATCCCATGCCATAAACTCTTCAATGGTTCGTTATTGCCAGTACTAAGTCCAAACTCCTTAGAAAAACATATCCTGGTACCTGGTCTGGCTTCTGCCTACTTCTCTAGCTCACATAGTGGAATACGTGAGATGGAAATATTACAGCCTGACTTTGAAGCCTATTTAAGGAATTTCTATTTTGATCTGAGATTTACTGAGAAAAAAAAGCCTTTTAAAGAAGAGATGATATATTAAAGTCTAAAAAACATCCAAGTCTATTTAATTAGAAGATGTTCTATTTAGCAAGACAATCAGGGGGAAAGAAGGGTCAAATTTGAAAAAAACATGAAGACACAAGAAGCAAGATGTGGAGTGAAAAGATAAAGGTGGATTTTCAAAATGGAATTCTGTTCTGGATATCAAAAGACACTATTGCTCCTGTACTGTATATAAAGAGAGCTGGTACCACCTCAAAAATTCCATTTCTAGAGCATTCTCAGTCACTGCTCATAACTCTGTGTAGGAAAATATAACCTCCTGTTGTTATACATTTTTTACTAGCCAAGTTATCTGCTAAAGATTTTATGTAACAAATTCTTTTCTATTGTGTCAAGATTTAGAGTTGAATTTGAGCCAGCCTAGAAAAATGTTGCAGTAACCGTTGATAGTTGTACATCAGATATTCGGGTTGCATTGTTTTAATTTTGAAATTATAATTATGTATTTTACAACTAAATTCTTCTTTATAAACCCTCTCTAGACCCTTAGGAGTATACAAAATTAATTATAAATTCTGATTAATTATTTAATACTTATAAATCACTTTAAAGATTAAAAAGAGGTACCATGATGCTAAAATTTTTACATTAGTGAAGCAAACACTGGCATTTATTGGATCCAGGTTGAAGAAGATAACAATGGTATATAAAAATACTACTCATGGGAAACATAAGTAATATTCATTGTACTATTCTTTATCCTTTTGTCATGACAAATTGTATAACATGAGATTTTAAAAAATTAAATGATAATGGTATTGTTACACCTTCCCCAAGTGTAAGGATTGGTTTTATAGAGGTTCATAAAAATTCTAAGTCTTAACTTGTGGTTTTTCATGGCTGTGCTGACTTGCCCACCTGGCCCCGAGTCACCTATTAACATAAATCCCAAGCGGATGAAGTGGGGGCATTGTCCATTCTAGCACAATACCGTTTTGTGTAAAAATCATTAACTCAGCCAGGCACAGTGGCTCATGCCTGTAATCCCAGCACTTTGGGAGGCTGAGATGGGCGGATTGCCTGAGCTCAGGAGTTCAAGATCAACCTGGGCAACATGTTGAACCTCCGTCTCTACTAAAATACAAAAAAAAAAAAGAAAAAAGAAAAATTAGCCAGGCATGGCAGCATGTGCCTGTAACCCCAGGTACTTGGGAGGCTGAAGCAGGAGAATCACTTGACTCTGGGAGGCAGAGGTTGCAGTGAGCTGGAATTGTGCCACTACACTCCAGACTGGGCAACAGAGCAAGACTCTGTCTCCAAAGAAAGAAACAAACAAAAAAAATCATTAACTGAATCCTAAGTAAAAATCAAAAGTTATTTCAATCGTCATAGTTAATGTTTCCTGTATATTCTAAACTAATGATTTGTATTTCCCTAGGACTTTTCAGCATGGCCTGGATGAGTCTACTTCAGATTCCTTAAAATCATGTTTTAAGCAACCATTATATTGGGTTTCTTGCATATCACATTTCTACCCTTCTTTACTCAGGTGAGAGCCTCTAAATGCTATACTATCTGTAATTCTATGATTCCTTTTAAAATTTAATAGAAATTTTTATCTGTGGATATAAATTAACTTATATCTTACAAAAAGAACTTACAACTTTTCACAATTGGCAGGTAAGTAAAGAGTATTATTTCTCTTTTCTTAGCTCAAGAAGCAAAGGCATAGGCCTCATAATTCTACTAGCTTATAGCTTTAGTGATGTAATGGAAAACTGTAAAGTTTTGGAATTTAGTTTTATTTTAAAATTTGTCTTTCTTGATATATGACTGGGGATTTGACAGTTCTCAAGCTAATTATCAAACATAGACATGTAACTAACTCAGAGCCTTAGGTAGAAGTTGAGAGAGAAGTAACTTTTCAAATTATGAGTAGGATCTTTCACTTTTATTATTTAATTAACAGCACTTAAAAACAAGAAAAATCATTTAAAGTATGAAATGTGCTTCCAGAGTAATCTGATGGCATTTTGTGGCATTATGTGAAATGGCAGTTTGATTTCTTGCTGAATATAACATTGGAAAGTACCTTTCCTTGGTATCTGAGAATAAAAATATCATGTACAGCTAAAGGAGACATTGTTAATCCCCATACATTCTTGATTCATCTTGGAAATACACTATCAGCTATTTTACCATCTAAGCTGACTCTGTCTCTTGAGGAACAAGATTGTCACCCATAAATAGAAGGTGTGAAAACCTCATATACGAAAGTTTCCATACACACAACAAACTTACACTGTTTGCCTAATGTGTGCCTGTTTCCATATGGGTAATGAAAAATCCAACATTAATGAGACATAGACCCCATCTTCAAGGACCTCAATGTATTGTCATTACTTCATTTACATATAAAACTTTGTCTACATTTCTGATTAATTCCTTATGATTGAGTCCTAGAAATGGAATAGTCTCAAATGCTCTGTCATCTTGTGTGTAAATATATCTTGCCATCTTGCACATAAATATATTTTATTTCATTTGGAATTAAATAGCCAACTCCTTAATACTCATTGTTGCAAAAGTAACAAATGACTGGATCTCTTACAGTGTGAGTCAAGCCAACAAGCTCTGTCATTTGATGAGTTCCTACATTTATAAACATATCTGTTCTCCATGTTATTATCACATTTGCTTTAACCTATTTTACTGCCTGCTTTTATTTTATATCTGGAACCACTGGAGTTATTTTCTTTTAGTTATAAGTCTGTAAGACTTCCACTTCCAAGCTTGCTCAGATCAACCCAGCTAGAGTCCTGGAAATCAGCATGGAAATGGGCTTATCTTTCAAACACTAATTCTTATATTAACTTCTTTCTCTTTCTATATCTACAGCAAGCAAAAATGCACATTTCTTTTCTTTCTGTTCTGTTTAGCAACCGATCCCCACTATTGTCCTAACACGAAGACTAGGACATGGAGATGACTATTCAGCTCATAGTGGAAATGAAATTTTATGCAAATTCATGAGGACAGTTTAGTAATACGTATTAAAAACTTAAAAATATTTTTGCCCTTTTATCTAACAATTCTGTTTCTAGGAATCAACTGTAAGCAATTAATCAGAGAGGTTGACAAAGTTTTATATATGAAGATATCCATCGGAGCATTATTTATAAGAGAAAAAAATGGAAATAAATATTCTACATTGTAGCATTAAACAATTTAGTATGGGATACTGGCATAATAGACTATTGTGGAGTGATTAAAAGGCTGGGTTTTGGAAAATAATTATATGGGGAAATAATTGTGGTAGATAAGTTAGGGGGAAAATTCTGGTTAGTAATTATGAAATTACCAAAGCCAACCCAGTTTTTAGAGTGATAAGTGTGTACCAGACACAGTGCTCAGCGCTTTACATACATGATCTTTTTAAAACCTCACACTAGTTCTGTAAGGTAAGTACTCAGGTGCTTCTTTTATGGAGAGCAAAGTGCTGTATAGGCAGCAATGTTCTGGAGAGAAGAAAATTGGAGGCCAGGCTCTGAACTCAGGCCTGTTCTATTCTAAAGCTTAAGCTCTTGACAACCATACCCCTGCCTTTCAAAGGAAAGAGCAGTTCAGGGTGATGTTAACAGATGTACATGAGAAATCATTCTACTGCACAAATAAGATTGTCAGTTATTAATTATGTAAGGTCTTTTTTGTGATTTAACTTTGTAGGAACTCTGACGTGCTAGTATGTAGTGTTTAGCTCTGCTATGGTCTGAACATGTCCTCCAAAATTCATTTGTTGGAAATATAATCCCCAATGCAACTGTGTTGGGTGGTGGGGTCTAATGGAAGTTATTTATATCATGTGGGTTTTTCTGTCTTAAATGGATTAATATTACCATAAAAAGGGCTTACAGGGATGGGTTCATTTTATCTTGCCCTTTTTCTGCCACGTGAGGATGCAGCAAGATCACTTCACCAGATGCTGGTGCCTTGATCTTGGACTTCCCTGCCTCCAGAACTGTGAGAAATAACTTTTTCTTCTTTGTAAATTACCCAGTCTGTGTTACTCTTTTATGGCAGCACAAAATGGACTAAGACAGTGTCAAAGGAATGATCTAGTATGCAGATTCCCCAAACTTGCTGGGCGAGAGAACTCGTTTTGCAGAGAATTAGCAATTATTGGAAGGTGGAACATCATTGGGAAGTGTTGAACTATGCTATACTATCATATTTAGAGCGCAAAAAAAGTACATATAGAAAAATAAATATTGAAAGGATGTATAGTGGTGGGTTTATAGTTTTTATCTGTGGGTGGTAGGATTGCAACCAATTTTAATTTTCATCTACATAGTTGTCTATATTTTCCAATTTTTTTATAGTGATTATAATTTAATTTTATTAATTATGAATACTTTTTTTTTTGAGATGGAGTTTCACTCTGTCACCCAGGCTGGAGTCCAATGGCACGATCTTGGATCACTGCAACCTCTGCCTCCCAGGTTCAAGTGATTCTCCTGCCTCAGCCTCCCAAGTAGCTGGGATTACAGGCATGTGCCACCACGCCCGGCTAATTTTTTGTATTTTCAGTAGAGACCGAGTTTCACCATGTTGGCCAGGCTGGTCTTGAACTCCTGACCTCAAGTGATCCACCCACCTTGGCCTCCCAAAGTGCTGGGATTACAGGCATGATCCACTGCGCCCAACCTGTGAATACATTTTTTTTAAAAGCAAAAAGAAAATCTGTTTTCTTTGATTTCTCTTTAATTCACATGGCTTAACCTGTAACCTCTATACAGATGATTTCCAGTTCTACATCTATAGCTCTGAGTGATTACCTATACCCCAACGGTGTATGTCCAGCTGTTCTTATTTCTTGAACACCCGCTTTCTTTCAATGCCATGTCTTCAGATGATCCTTCTTTCCCCTCTTCCCTTGTCCTTCATGCAGGGAGTCTTTTCTATTAGGAGTAACAGTATTGCTACATGCTTCCAAAATAGAATCTTGATTATGATTTCCATGCTGAGCCTTTTCTTCCTCTAGTCCTAGTTTATTATTGTGTTCAGTTCATTCTTCTTCCAAACTTCTCTTAGAATCACCCTTGTCTCTCCACCCCCTTATAACAACCTTAGTCCATTTTACTATTATTTAACATGTTTAAAAGACTGTTTTCATTATGTCTCTCTCTCATTCAGAAACCTGTAGTAGCTTCTGCTTCACCCACACTGTCACTCCTGGCTTGCTTGTTGGAGAGTTTTCTGGCTTATTTCCTGGAGAGTTTTCTCTGCTCCAGTTAAGTCAGTCTCCTCTTGTGTCTTTAAGACTTAGTTATTCCATATTTTTGATATTTAATTTGTTGCTTATTCTCAGCTTCAGGCCTTTGTTTATGCAGTTTCCTTTCTTGGAATACCTTTGGTTCTCTCCTTTGTCTTTCTAAATTCTCCATGCAAGGTATAGTAGGAGGACTCTCACTGATATCCCACCTGCCCATCAGGTGTCATATTTTCAACTAAGTCCATATAATCTGCCTAGAAAGATGTGATCCATGTGATTTGTAATCCAGTGTGCTCAGAGCACTGTACAATCAGAGGAACCCAGGGCAGCAATAAAAGCACTTTTAAAATAACTAAAGTTATTGATTTGCATTTATCAGACATTACAATGGGGATTCCTAGACCACCATTATATGAACTTAAAAATCTCACCTTTCCATTAATTTCCCTCATCTGTATCAGCTGTCTGTGTGAGTCTTTCACCCCAAAATTATCCTTCAAAACTCTATTCTTCACTTTAGCAACTAAAATGAACTGTTCAAGGAAATACGGGAGTTGGATGATGACAAACAAAAAATGTATTAGGCCTATCTTTTGGTAAAGGGGAAGGCTGAGAGGAGAGGTGACTGAAATAGTTAATGTCATGAAGGAAGTTAGTAAGTTATTCATCTATTTGCTTACTTATTTGTACCTGCACATTGTTTCAGAAAGAATTTAAGTCAGCATTTAGCAATATTAAATAAACTAAGATAATTAATTAAAAGTGGGTGAGAAGGAAAGAAACAAAAAGGACATGAAATTCAGAATACAAATAGAGTTTAAAATGTAGTATGGACCATAAATTTGTCTATAATCTTACTAGAGAAAAATATGAAATGGATAAAAACACAATTTTTCATGTTCTCCTAGAACCCTGGGAATAGAGTTTAGAAGAGTTTATTTTAGGGAAAATAAATATATTTTCAAAGCAGTGAGTAAAATGTACTATATTCATTGTCCATAGCAGTGGTATAGGCTAACAATGTGAGTTGATTTAGAAAGGATAATCAGTTTCATACTAGATTAAACTAAGACATGTGGAAAATGTATTAATCTCAAGGTTAATACAGATACCATATTGTGCATTCATAGAAATGTTCAAGAAAGAATGCTGTCCTAGTCAATTATAATATGTTGCATTATAATGTCTTTTATCATTTTGTAAACTTTCCTCTTCATGTGGTTTAAAAAAGTATTTTCAGGTCTTCCTTAGCTAAGCAGGTCATAACTGTACACTGAGTCCAAGAAGTATAATCAGTGTGAGTAAACAGTCCATTCATTTTAACTACTAATTTTCTTTTATGGTGACAACATGATGCTTTGATTCATGGCCAGTCCATTTTGAGCTGTATATATTTCTTTCCACTGGGCTTTTTGTTTCTACTATGCTTCTATTCAATGTAATCCTGTTTCGTATTTATCTATATATTTTCCGCCCTAAACATATTAAGCTATCTTTGGTTTCATTATATTCATATTACATGCTATGTGGGTCTTTCCTTTTATTTAGTTTAGCAAGATGTGTTTAATCATTCCTTCAGTAAATGCATTCAAAAAATGTTCTCCATGTAAGGCATTGTGCTAGGTGTCAATGGTGAAGGAAGAGGCAGGCAATGACATTTGAGACAAAGTCCCTTTCCTCATATTATCACATGTTGGTGAATAAATCAATTGTATTTGCCTACTTGACCACAGTATGTGATACCATTGTCTACTCCCTCCAACTTGAGATATTCTCTTGATTTCCTCCTGAGATATTTACCCACTTTTGTCTTCTTTCTTTCCTGTTGCTGCTTTTCTGTTTCCTTTGCAGGTTCCTCTGCTTTAACCTGGCAATTAAATATCGAACGTTGTTAGTATTCTATACTATAACCTTTTTTCTTAGATGATGTTATCATTTCTATTATTTCTTGCACTCCTTGTGTGTCCCCAAATCCATATCATTAATTTTAATCTCTCCTAAGATGACAGATCCATAATATATGGGTACCAACCATACATGACTACCTTCTTGAAATTTACACCTGGAAATCATAAAGACATCTCAAACTCACCATGACCAAAACTGGACTTAGGATGTTCCCCTCGAAACAGATCCTCTTCTACTATTCCCTATCTCAGCTAATGGTACATCCATCCAATTGTAGAAGCCAGAGACTTAGACTTAGGAGGCAATTGGACACCTTTTTTATCTCCTACATACCAAATCCATTACTAAGTCTCATTAATTTTAACTTCTAATATCTACTCTCCATAGTACCAGTTTCACCTTAGTCCCAACTACCATCATCTCTCTCTTAACTACTCCAGTGACCACTAGCATTCTTCCTGTGTATATGTTGCCTTCCGTTTCTAATATTCTCCAACTGTAGCAAGAGTTTTCTCAAATCCAAATCTATTTTCAAAACTCACATTTTATCATGGCATACTTATGGCTTACCTTCCATGAATTTACCATTATCCTTAAGTATGTATAAAAAACTAGCATAGCGTATAATATCTACATAGATGTGACTCTTACCCACTTCTCAACCCTCTTCTGATACCCGCTACTCTGTGAATTCTGCTTTCCACACATTTGCCCCTTTACATTTTCTTTCTATTCCATGTTCCTTTCTGCCACAGGATCTTTGCACGTGCTTTTCCCTTTCACTAAAATGTCTTTCTCCTTCACATTGGTAATGCCAGCTTATCTTCATCTCTCAGCCCAAATGTGACTTCTGCAGGGAAGCCTTTTATCAACCCCGAAGACTAGTTAACTTCATTTTTACTACAACTTCTAATAGCATTTTTACTTTTTTTTCAATGAGTTTTTTAAATTGTTATTTTATCTTTATTTGTATGATCTCTTAAACTATATATGTATCCTCCACTAAATTCTGTAAGAATAAGGAATTTCTGCTTTTTGCTTACTGTTATGTCTCCATGGTTTAGCATATACAAGTTAAACAATAAATATTAGTTGAATGAATGAATAAAAAATTCTAACTAGTATTGTGCCCCCTAAGTGCTATATTAAAGTATTGTATTGCATAAATGCTATAATAAATGGTAGGGACATTTGATCTGTGTGGTAAGGCCCAGGCAGGGGAAGCACTGTCTTAATGAGGAGGTGACTTCTAGTATCCTTAGGAGAGAACATCTAGGGAGGAGTACAAAAAGAGTTTTGGTCTCCCAACTGCTGCTGAAAAACTGCTCTGCAGGACTGAGGAAAAGAGCTTAGAGATCTTGTCCTCTGATGAGGTGCCAAGCGTTGACATAGCACCAATAGCTAGCGGAGAAGTAATGAGAGATTTAAACACCAGAGATCTTAAATGGCTGTTCCAGAGTGTGGATGGACAAGCAGTATGAAAAGATTTTCAGAGGGAAGTCAGTGTCTATGGAACAGTTATTTTAAAAAGTGAAAATGTCAACCGAACTAAGTATTTAGCATATGGACCTAGATATCTTAAGGTGTATATCTTTTCTATCATGGTTTAAATATATTACATGATTATATTACATAATTCAGAATATAGAAATGAAGCCAGCAATGTGATAATAGGAAACAGCTATAGGTTTTCACATTGGTTTGCATACTTGTTTAGTTCTGTGATTTTGGAAAGTTAGCCTAGGCGTGCTTCAGTTCAGTTTCCCCATATATGAAACAGTTTATATTTTGGTGAGGATGTTGAGACATAAATACAAAACAATCTTATTAATCTTCTTGAAGACAGCATGCAATCCTATGGTCTATTTCCTCCATCTTGAAACATCTTCTTCCCTTGACTTCTGAGATATTCTCATGGGAGGGTCATGAAGACTCCATGAGGTCAAGTGCCTCAGTGGCATTCATCACGTGAATACTAAACTATCATTCATAGCTGCTGTTAGTAAAGGGCTATATATTTCAGAGAGTGGCAAGTTTTATCAATTATCTAAACGTGTTGAAAGGACTTACTTCAAGTATGATAAAGTGGAAGAAATATTGAACCTCTTTCTCACTGGGTCAGGAATGTGATGCTAGGGGAGACTTTTTCTGAACTTCCCTTAACAGATCAATATCTGATAGACAGGAGCCAATAATAGTCAATGGCTCCAGGGAGGTAACTTCTGCTCCTCAAAAGGATGGTTGAGTTATTCAGTGTTGTCCAATGTCTTGGTGATTCAGGTGCTAGATTAGTATTGCTTGGAGGGAGCCCAAAACTGATGGCTAGAATATAATTTCAGTTGTACACCAGGGAGTGTAGATACAACCAACCTTGAAAAAAATGATACTCTTTAAAAATGTCAATCCACATTAGTGGACAAAGTTCTTTTAAAAATCAAGGCAAATTCTGTATATAAATATGCAGGTGAACTCTATCTGATTTCTAGTTATTAAATCATCTTTAAATATAAATATCATAGAGACTTGGCTATACCCATTATAGAGATTAAAATATATACAGATATTTTCAGTGCTATAACTGTGTATAGTTTACACACTTTTGGTTAAAGTGAAGAGGAAAATATTTTGGGTTCCTCTCAACTTTTTTTCTCAGGCACTAAAATTATCTTCCTGGAGAAAGATGACACAATTGCTTTAAATATTTGTCTTTACTTCTTTTCCCAGAAGAGTTTGAAGGATACATTATGGAAAACCAAGAGTAGTACAACAGTAATATGGGGACTTCCTTTCTCCTTTTGTTTCCCCACATTAGGGCTTTCATCCTCAGTTTCTCTTTAGTTATCCCCTTGCCTTTGTTCTCTGAATCATGTAACTTATGGTCTCTGGTATAAACTTGGCCCAGTAACCCATGCCAAGAATCATCTGGTTGAAATCAATTTCTAGATACCTTGAATAACATGGCTTCAATTTGGGAATAAGGTTTGAGACCACAAACTTGATTTTGGGTCAAAAATGTCGTATTGTCAGTCAGGAGGTTGAATAAAGCCAGACATTCTCAAAGCTGGAAAATATAACATAGGCACCAAATATCAATCAGGTTGAATGGGAGAAAACATGGAGTAATGGAATGAGCATAGGTTTTGAAGTCAGAGAGATCTGGATTCAAAGTTCAGCAGACACGCTTATTAGCTTGGACTAGTTTCTCAATACTCCTGAAACAAGAATTAAGTGAGAGGAACACTAAGTGCCCTCATACATGCCCTATTTTGGATTTCTCCAAGCAGCAAACCCTGAGACAAGGATTCAAATGAATGTAGTTTATTTTCTTAGTGGAAGAAACACTGGAAGGGGAGTGGGGAGACAAAGAGAGAAAGAGAGCAAATAAAAATTTGTGTAATCAGCCAGGTGCAGTGTCTCCCACCTGTGATCCCAGCACTTTGGGAGGCCGAAGTGGGCCGATCACAAGGTCAAGAGATCGAGACCATCCTGGCCAACATGGTGAAACCCCATCTCTACTAAAAATACAAAAATTAGCTGGGTATGGTGGTGCATGCCTATAGTCCCAGCTACTCAGAAGGCTGAGGCAGGAGAATCGCTTGAACCCGGGAGGTGGGGGTTGCAGTGAGCTGAGATCATGCCACTGCACTCCATCCTGGCAACAGAGTGAGACTCCATCTCAAAAAAAAAAAAAAAAAATTGTGTAATCAAGCTAACTACCATAGGAGTGACCAGAACTTAAACTTAAACCTCTGGGGGGAAATTCTGAGAACCAGTATAAAATACATGTTTCAGAGTTATCCCAACAAAGGAGCAAGGATGCTGAGGTATTTATACCCCAACTCTTCTCAGTTATTGGTTGAGGGTCACTCTGATAGTGTTAATTCCTGCCACTTGCAGCCTGTCTTGCTGAAAAGTACAAGAAATCCAGGCTCTAACGGAGGTGAGCCAGGCCAGTGTGAACTGATAAATAAGGACAAGAGGATATGGGGTGATATAATTTGGCTCTGTGTCCCCACCCAAATCTCATCTTGAATTGTAATCCCCACATGTCAAGGGAGGGACCTGGTGAGAGGTGATTGGATCATGGTGGCAGTTTCCCTGACGCTGTTCTCGTGGTAGTGAGTTCTCACAAGATCTGATGGTTTAAAAGTGTTTGGCAGTTCTCCCCCTCCTCTCTCTCTCCTGCTGCCATGTAAGATGTACCTTGCTTTCCCTTCGCCTTTTGCCATGATTTTAAGTTTCCTGAGGCCTCCCCAGCCATGGGAACTGTGAGTCAATTAAACCTCTTTATAAATTACCCAGTCTCAGGTAGTTCTTTAGAGCAGTGTGAAAACGGACTAATACATGGGATCATTGACAATGTCTTCTATGGCCCTACCCTTTATACCACTGAGATCTACTTATTCCCTATGTTAGGTTCCCTGAATTCTATCATTGATTCTTCAGGTTCATTGCTGGTTACAATTTATTTATGTATTTAAGCTTGATGACAATGGACTTAGTAGGACAGGATACAGTACCCCCTGCTGCAGATATTTCTGAATCTGCAAGTGATATTTATTATTAGATTCTTCTACCACCTATTCCATCTTCCCCTCATCATTGGCCATCATCTCTGCTGATTTACGTTATTTGCCCAGTGGGGTCACTGAGACCTTTATCCTTGAGGTGCTGAACTCCTGGTTACCATTCCCTTATCAGACTTGGTTACTGAAGTCTTCTGAATGTGATAGTTGTCAGTCATGAAAGCATTGAGAGATGCCCTGGTGAATCTCTAGAGTTACAGATACTCCTCCCTGCTCCCCTTATGCAGTAGCAAGCCCAGCTCCTCATGATAAATAGGGTTAATCACCCCGACCAGCGTAGTAATTCCTTTCTTTGCCTGATAGACTGCTGGCATGGGGAGCCAAAAATGACCAGATGGCAGCTATAACTTTAGGTTTAGTGGGATCCTAAATGGTCCCCTTGTAGAGGTGTGTATACCCCATCCCACCCCACCATGGAAACCAGAACCTCTGCTCCTCCAGAGCTTATAGTTATTGGGATAGGAGGCACAAATTTGTCAAGTGGATTATCAGAATCTTTGGTGGGAGGGGCTGCTCCTACTTTCACCCCTTGTCTCTCAGACCTATGTAGTTTGTCTGTTGAGGACACAGTGCCATATAATGGCTGTTGGCTAAAAGTAAGTATCAAGTCTTGAGGGACAGTGTTCTAGCACCACTGAATGTCATTCCCAAGCTATGAATTTTGGAGTCCATTCCAATTTTCTGCTAGTCTTGCAGCTTCTGCATGATATATAAACGGTAGGAACAATGTACCCCATGGTCATGTGGCCTGAGCAATAAGGCTACTCATATCCTAGTCTGAACCTACTGCAGAGCCTTCTCTTGGCCTGAGCCTTACCTCACATCAAGTTGGAAATTAGGACAGTATGACTGATACAGCTAAGATTTTGTTTAAACATTCTATTGCAGCATGAGTACATACCAAAAACTTGAAGAAAGTTTGGGAAATAATTGATGAATTTTCATAAACATACCTGAATGTAGCTAAGATTTTTCACAATGATTTTATAAAAATAGTTTGATAGTTTCATAAACCAGTAATGCTTGGACCCCATTACTACTTGGAATTTAAAAATTCTTTAGGCCAGTTTGTGCCCCAGAAATACAGCACTTATTGGAGTATCAGCTGAGTACAACCCCGTCATAAATTCATCCTGTCTCCTAATACAAGATTTATGAGTTCTATGGGATTTATAACATTTTCCCCTCTTTGTATTATGGTGGAATTCAACATGTACATATTTGATACATACATACGTGTGTGTGTGTGTGTGTGTGTGTGTGTGTGTATAAAATTTCCCTTTCTGTCATTTTTTGTAAG
Organism: Macaca mulatta; assembly: GCF_049350105.2. Lineage (NCBI taxonomy): Eukaryota > Metazoa > Chordata > Mammalia > Primates > Cercopithecidae > Macaca > Macaca mulatta. The sequence continues at coordinate 100,818,462 of NC_133411.1, read as the reverse complement.
GCTAATCTCACTTTCACAGCTCCACCAGCTCAAAGGCTGAGGGAACATATGCTTCTCCATATGCCCAACACAGATTCCTCAATGCATTTATTACTCAGAGCTTGGTGATTGAAGAATGTTTGTACTATTTTATTTTTCCTCATAGTGAGTCATTCTACTGTACATTTAAAAATCTGTGATAAGTTGAAAGATCCAAGAATTGAGGTACATGTCAACAAACAGCTTTCCATCTGGTAAATGAGAGATTTTATTTATAACCAGGTATTCAGATACAGTGGTATAAAGTGACATTCAAATGATTTTATTCCATGACTGAAGGGCTAAGGAAAACACTAACCATGTCCAATCCATTCACCACACTGCAACCAGATCAGGAAACTCCTCTGCCTTAAACTTTCCAATGGGCCTAAAATCCACACCTTGGGATATTAAGGCCCTCCACAATCTAGCTCTCGGCTCCTCCTTCAGACTAGCTCTCAAAGATTCCCTTTCCTTTCTACACTCCAGCCAAATGGGATCTTTCAGTTCATTAAACGCCTTAAGTTAGCACTCAACTCAAGCATAATATACAGGTAGGAAATGTTCAAAACCCAAATCAATGTTAATATACAACTTACTACCAAGTAGCATTTTTCATCCATTGAACCCCAAAGGAGCATCTAGAAGTCAGTGTTTAGGGTTTGGGATGGAACTAGGGACAGCCATTGTGAGGATCTATTTTAGATTTTTAGTCCAAAGGCTCAGCTAGTGAATTCTTCCTTTGGCACCACATTGGGAACTACTGCAGAAGTCAGACCCAGACTAATCTGCAAAATAATTCAGAACTCCTGGGATGTTCAGAACTGATAGACTTGATTCCTCTGGCCCTTGAGTTTGGTAACACCCTTCTTCTCTCTTTACCACTCACCCAAGGAGGGAGGTTTCCTAGCTAACAGTGCCCCACCAATTGCCTAAGGAGTTATTCCAATTTGAGACATGTTATCAGAGTTTTACATGGGAAACCTGAGTTGGCCCAAAGTTTAAGCACAAGCTGATGGATTTTGTGTATCATACGGTTATGAGATGTTCCAAACACCATTCCAAGCCAAGGGGGAGGTGATCCGGGACTTTTTCATTTTGTGTCTTTGAATCTTCTCACTTTTGTTTCAGCCAGCCTTTTGGCAACGCGTCCTCATCATTTTTTTTTCTATAAGTTTGCCTACTCATTTATGAGCAGAAAAATCAATCAGTTAACATTTAGAAAGCCTTTAAATGTGCTTAGTTCACTAGTAGAAGCTTTGGGATATAAAGCAAGTGTCTTCACAAAGTTTGAATCTGGGTGAATTGAACAGATAAAACTTTAGTTGATGAAATAATAAAGCTAAAATGTGTAAGCTTGCCACTGTGAAGATAAATTTCTAGTGAAGACTTCACTGGGATAGTGAATTTTTTGTGGCAAATCAAAGGAAGAGTAGGATTAAGATAAAGATAAAAGGTTATAGGGAGTTTATTGCATGGATGGTATCTTAGCTCTGGCTGCTATAACAAATATACCATAGACTGGGTGGCTTAACACACATTTATTTCTCATGGTTCTGGACGCTGAAAGTCTAAGATGAGATACAGCACAGTTGCATACTAGTGAAGGCCTTCTTCCAGGTTTCCCATAGTGAACTTCTTGTATCCTCATGCAGAAAGAGGTCAGGCTAACTCTGTAGCCTCTTTTAGAAGGACTGTAATCCCATTCATGGGGTCTCCACTTTCATGAACCCAGTCATCTCCCAAAGCCCCCATCACCGGATACATTGGGATTAGGGTTTCAACATATGAATTTTGAGGAGGGGGAGCACAAACATTTAGCCCATTGTGGGTGCAGCCAAGGTGGACCTGCGCAAAGGCAGAGGCAGGAAAGAGGATGCTAACTGGTCCTAACCCTACTGCCTGTGCTTCAGAAAGCACTGCCTACATGCATCAAGCCTTACCATGCATGCAACAGAATCTCCTGGAGAAAGATTGTCGAAACACAGATTTCTGCCCTATCCCCTGCTCCCTGCCCCCACTCCCCACCCCAGAATTTTTGATGAGATGAGGCTGGAGAATTAGGATTTTAAACAAGTTCTCAAGTGATGTTGATGCTGCTTGTTTGGGGCCCAAGCTTTGAAAACCACTGGTCTAGACTGTGTTGATAACTGGATGGCTTAAAACACAGTAAATTGCATCTGCTAATGATAATGCTGCCAATTGCCTCTCTCAGTGATATCCTTTGCTCTGAATTACTTTCCACCTTGAAGCATATGATGCTCCCATTCTCACCTCTAGATTGCTCAGTCCACCTTCCCTTCCCCATGCCGCCCTATTCCCATGTCCTTAAGGCTGTCACCAGATTGAGTTTAGCTATTTCCTGCCTTTTTTGTTGTTGTTCTCCTTGTAAGTTGATTTCCCATTTTTTGACTGTTAGCCAATCTAAATTTTAGATTTCTAGATTTTAGAAGGGAAAAGTAAATAATGTTATCAGTTCCTTTGCTCTCCTGCTGATTCACTGATAAATGAAAGTGGTGATGTGAGAGACCTGATTTCTATTTTCTGTTCAACACTGATGATAATTTTTCAAGCAGAAGCATATCTGCCTTGGAATTCTTTCCCTTTGATGAAATGATTACGCAAGTAGGTAACAGTGTAACAGCAGTAGTTCTGATAATTGAATGTTGATGTAAGGCTTTACATATTAAATAATTAGATTATGGTTGATCCTTGACAGAAGCTTTGAATTTTTTTCATCTGTAATCACAGTATAGAGCACAGTATATAGCAAATTACAAACTAGCGAAACCCATCAGAACTTCTCTCAATTAATAATGAAAGGAGTTAATAGCACATAGTAGGCATTCATATATTAGGTGAATAAACAAATGAATGCATTCCAAAAAATGCATAAATAGTTTTTCTTCCCTCCAGGAAACAAAAACAGACATAGTTCCATGAAATATAGGCATGGGTATTTTGTATCAGTTTTAAATTTGGCAGGGTACCAAATGTTAATTTGCTTTTAGCTAGTTGAGATTAAATGTAATTCCTTCCCCAGGCAACCCTAAAGTAAGTAAGCATGAAAGCATTTTCAGAGTAATCTGGGAGGAATTGACATTTAAAGGAGCTAGCATTACATCTGTACTTTAAGGCTATTAATTTCATAGATAAATTAACTTCATTACTCTATCTTTATCTTGCATTTTGAAAGGACTCCATCAACTGGAGGACTGAAAGCTGAGGGTCAATTGAAACTGCTCTTATCCCAGCCAGGTTGTAACTGGAACTTGCTTCTGGAAACCCTTCTGCATCATGATGGACTTTTACTGAAAATCTTGCTGAAGAGCTCAAGTGAGTATGAGTAGTTATAAGAATGTCCTCGAAAAACCTAGTCATTACTCGAGTTGAATAACAGTTTTTTTCCTAGGCAAACATTAGAAGAAGGATGTAAACCAGTGGCATGTATCAACATTCAGTTGGGTTAGCAGCAAACAAAAGCATTAAATCGCTTTACCAACCTATTTGAAAGAATTTATTTCAAGGACTCTGAATGAGAGAAAACTATATTTTTATATGACACTGTTCTATCACAATTACCATTATATAGAAATGTATCAATATGCAGGGTTTGAAATGCCTAAAAAAACTGTAGGAATGCAGTTATGTTTCCAAAGCACAATCTGAATTAGACCTAGAGAGAGAGAGAGAGAAAGAGTATTAGATTAACACTGGGAATTTCAGTGTATCATGAAGAGTGCTTGTGCAACTTACAAACAAGCAAGCTGTGGCCTACAGCTATATCCGTTGGAGCATAGAGTAGTAATCACCAGAAAATTCTGAATGGAAATTGAGGAGTAATATAAGACTGTGCTTCTCTTAATTAGTTTCTTTTTTTCCCCTGTAAATGCTTTTTAAGAAAATGGTAAGTAATGTTATGTCAGTATAATATTACATCTCATTGTAGTCCCACTTCATCTAGGAAGAGCTTTTCACCATTTTCTCATACTCCTGTGCGTCTCTCCTATTCCGTACCACAAGTGAAGCCTGATTACTTTATCAATTACTAGTTTCATTGTAGGTTTCCCAAATCAAAATCTTTCTTCTCTAATTCCCTATCACCTGCAGGACCCAAGTCTCTTCACCATTCAAATACGATCCAGAATAGTTTTCTAACCTTTTCCCCACTATTTCCTTGCACACACCACCCACTTACTCCTGTAACAGTTGTTGTCCCCAAAGCCCCAAGCATGCGTTCACTCCACACCTTGGCTCACCTGTCTTTCCTACTTAAAGACCTGCCATAAACTACTTAGCTTCCACCAGTCTGCAAAGACCAGCTGATGTTTCAGAGCTTTGAATGCTCCATCTTACACTGATCTCTTCCTCCCCTGAACTTCATACTGAACTTTCATCTTGGCTACTTTATTTGCCCTTAGCATGCACTGCCTTGTATTTTTATTGTGTTTATATATGAATGAGGCTAATGTCATTAGGCCCTACCAGCCTGTTAGTATACAAATGAGGTTCATAGCCTTTCCTTGTGTAAATAGCTCCAGTCATTTCTGGTAATTTTTGTTATCTCGCATCTGCTCAGGACCTGTGCCCCGTATTCTCTCCCATCCATCTTGATGTTTGGTTCCCAAAAGGCACTTAGGAGCAGTGTCTCTTGTAAGAATATTGCTTCTCTCCTGGTGCTCTCCAAACTCTAAAGCCATGTGGTGCCAAAGGTCATCACAACTCCTCAGGCCTCACTGTATTCCAAGCAGAAAGGCAAAGCTTGCTCCCTCCCAAGCCCAGAATCTGATTTTGTTTCCTTAGCTCCCAAGCTGTACTGTTTGGAACTCAAATCTCACAAAGTTTATCCGAAAACAATTTATTTAGCTTCAGGCTTAACCACTCTCCTAAAGAGAAAACTCACACTAGGGAATCTACTTCCTCAAGTAACCAACATTTGCTGTTCACTTATTAGTTATCAGGCACTATGCTAAGCATTTTGTATGTGTTATCTAATTTGATTCTCTCTATAATCTTATAAAAGATATACTATTGTTACTCTCATGTTAAACATAAGGACATTGGCATTGAAGATAATTATTACTTACCCACTGATACACATATCTGATAAATACTGAGTAGATCTAGATTTTGTACCCAGCCAGAGCTTTCGGTCCCCTGCTCTTCCAATACAAATACTCATGCAAATTAAACCCTGAAGCCAAATAGTGTAGTATTGGGAAGAATTGTTCTGTCCACTCTCAGGTTGGATCAACCAGGACATCTTGGTACACATGCATTTAACTTGCCTTTCCAGCTAGGTAGGCAAGGCTGTACTGTAGATTTTTATATTCCTCCTTAAGCTGGCACAGTGCTTTTTACATAAACAGTCCAGTAAACAGTGTTTGGCCAATCAGTGATCAATTAGAACAGAAAACATGGCACTTCCCTTAAACTTTATAGTCTAAGTGCTTGTCAGACAAAGCAGCTACGTGCAAAGGATAATATCTAACAAAGCTGAGAGTTACTCTCATGTAATCTTTGAAACTCACAGGCATGGTCCTGTAAGAGAAATGGTCTCCTACTGATAGAGTTATGGAGAATAGATTGTAAAATCAATTGAGATAAACCTTTTGACTATGTTGAGATAGCCACTAACTGCAGGAAGTACAATTATAGTTATGAATATTTAACCATGTTCTCTTACAAATGAATCCTACAATTACTTATCAAAAATAATTATGTCCATCTTCTGGTATGTATAACATGATGTTGTTTTAAAGAAACGTGGAGTTATCAAAGGTATCACATTGTACTACTTTTAGTTCTGGTTCTTATGGAGTACAGCAGTGTATTTACCCAACCTGCTCAAAAACCCATCATTTTAAACAAAGACTATTAGACTACATGACTGCTGTCGTATTGTCTTGTACTGAATTTTACTAGCTACTTCAAATACCATAAGGATAAAGTGACTAAATTTACTAATCAATTGATTGACCTAGTTCTTAATCTCCAATAGAACTCTTGTCACTTTAAATTAGAAACCATATACTCATGGAATCTTGTTAATTATACTAATATAGAAATTATTATGCACACAAAAATTAATTTGTAATATTTTAAAAGATATTTTATTATTTGATTAAAAGTCTCATGATATTTCAGAGTACCATTTTGTAATTTAGAAGCTTGATTATTTTAGGAAATATTAGCAAAGCAAAATCTTAGAGTAAAATACTCCAAATTATATATTTCAAGCAACATAATTGTCAGCTTTTTATGGGGGAGTTTTTAAAATAAATAGTGTGTTTTTCACTTCTTAAGCTAATAAGCAACTTCGGCAAAGTCTTAGGATACAAAATCAGTGTGTAAAAATTGCTAGTATTTCTATACACCAACAGTCAAGCCAAGAGCCAAATCAAGAATGCTTCCATTCACAACTGCCACAAAATGAATAAAATATCTAGGAATACAGCTAATAATGGAAGTGAAGGACCTTTACAAGAAGAACTACAAACCACTGCTCAATGAAATCAGATGTGACACAGACAAATGGAAAAACATTTCGTGCTCATAGAAAGGAAGAATCAATATCATGAAAATGGACACACTGCCCAAATAAATTTATAGATACAATGCTATTCCCATTAAGGTACCACTGACATTCTTCACAGAGCTAGAAAAAAACTATTTTAATTCATATGGAACCAAAAAAAGAGCCTGGGTAGCCAAGGCAATCCTAAGCAAAAAGAACAAAGCTGGAGGCATCATGCTACCAGACATCAAACTATACTACAGGGCTATAGTAACTAAAACAGCATGGTACTGGTATAAGAACAGACATGCAAACCAATGGAACAGAACAGAGAACCCAGAAATAAGACTGCACACCTACAACTATCTGAACTTTGACAAACCTGATACAAGCAATGGAGAAAGGATTCTCTATTTAACAAATGGTTCTGGGAGAACTGGCTAGCCATATGCAGAAAATTGAAACTAGACCCCTTCCTTACACTATATACAGAAATCAACTTAAAATAGATTAAAGACTTAAATGTAAAACCCAAAACCATAAAAACCCTAGAAGAAAACCTAGGCAATACCATTCAGGACATAGGTATGGGCAGAGAGGTCATGATGAAGATGCCAAAGGCAATTGCAACAAGAGCAAAAATTGACACATGGAGTATAATTAAACTAAAGAGCTTCTGCACAGTGAAAGAAGCTATCAACAGACTAAACAGACAACCTACAGAATGGGAAAAAATTTTGCAAACTATGCATTGGACAAAGGACTAATATCCAGCATCTATAATGAACTTAAACAAATTTACAATGAAAAAACAACTAACCAGATTAACAAGTGGGCAAAGGACATGAACAGACACTTCTCAAAAGAAGATATACATGCAGCCAACAGTTATATGAAAAAAATGCTCAACATCATTGATCATTAGAGAAATGCGAATCAAAACCACAATGAGATACTATCTCACACCAGTCAGAATGGCTATCGTTAAAAAGTCAGAAAATAACAGATGCTAGAAAGGTTGTGGAGAAAAAGGAGCAATTTTACACTGTTGGTGGAAGCATAAATTAGTTCAACCATTGTTAGGTACAGAGTTTTTCTTGATAAACAACTGCTATGGTTTGAATGTCTCCTTCAAAACTCATGTTGAAATTTAATTGCCATTGTAACAGTGTTGAGAGGTGGAACCATTAAGAGTTGATAGGGCTTGAGGACTCTGCCTTCATGAATGAATTAATACCATTATCATGGGAATGGTTTAGTCATTGCTCAAGGGGATTCCTAATAAAAAGGATGAGTTCAGCCCACTTCCCTGTATCTTGTACACTGGCTTCTGCCTTCCACCCTTTCACCATGAGATGACCCTCATTAGATGCTGGCGCCATGCTCTTGGACTTCCCAGCCTCCAAAACTGTGAACCAAATAAACCTGTGTTCTTGTTAAATTACCCAGTCTGTGGTATTGTGTTATAGCAATAGAAAATGCACTGAGACAATAACCACATACTATAAAGATGAAAGCATATGGGATTCATCTCATTGTGAAAGTGATGTCTGTAGCCTTTTGTTTTGTGCTGTGGAAATTATTTCTCAGAATTTATATGTGTTTCAAAAGAATTGACAGAGCCTATAGGAAATGGCTCTCTTGTAATCTGAGATGCAACTTCACTGAGCATCAGAAAATAACAAAATTAAATAAGTGAATGGTAAGGATTTATAATATATGCCTCATAGGCTGCAAACTTTTAGGAAGTGGAATTATGTCTTTGCCATGTAAAATAATCCTCTCTGTGTAAAATATGTAGCATTTTGAAGGAATGATTACATTGCTAAACTTAATAAAAGTAAACTGATTTCACATGGTAGGTGACTTTTAACACTGAGTACAGTTCAGTTGGCAGGAGAAGGTAATGTTTGTTGGTTTTAAGTTAGGTCATTTTAAATCTGCAGGGAAGAAAGTCTCAACTACAAATTATCACAGAAGATTTTAAAATTGTGAGACACTATTTTGAATTATTGACTTTTAACACCCAAGGCAATTGTTCTGGTAATTATCTTGCTGAGGCCACAAGGTCTTACAGGTTTCTTACATGTGTCATCAAAGGAACAAATATTTGGCAATTTCCCAATTGTTAGCAGGTAACCTTTCCTGCTAGTGACATTTGAATGAAGTGTGACTAACATTCTTTCCTTTGCCTATTGCCCCAAGAATAACTGCCAGTAAAACTTCTTGACTTCTGATAATATTAATTTGTAATATAGCAACAACAGCAAGCTAGTAAATGCATACTATTAACATGTTCCAGACATCGTTTCTAAGTAGTTTAAATGTGTTTACTTATTGAAACCTCATAACAGCTCTGTGTGGTATGATTGTCATTTCCCTTTTAGAGATGAGGAAACGGAAACAAAGAGAAATCCAAGTTGCACAACTAGTAAGTGGCAAAGAAGGATTTGATCTAGGCAGCTGGCTTTCAAATTCTGTTTCCATTCACCACAGTACATGGCATCCATGCAGCACCACAGAACATTTACCAAATATCAATATTGCACAATTCATGGGAACTATCAGAAACCTCAGTAGTAGATAATTTTCATAGTACCTTTTGTACTTTTTAACCTCATGACAAAGTGCCTAAAGTTAACGAAGAAAAAGATCTAGAGAAAATTCTGGCTAAACGGCTACTACCACTAGCAAGTAACTGTTGCCTTAAATAATGAATCAACTCAAAATTATCTTACCATATAGTTAATATTTTCTTGGTCTTTCAGGTAATATTTGGCATTTTTGGCAGCAGATTGGTGTTTTGTTGTGTATGGTGTGTGTGTGTGTGTGTGTGTGTGTGTTTGCTGTTATCATTTTTTTTTTTAGTTCTTTATTATTAGAAATGGGGTCTTGCTATGTTGCCCAGGCTGGTCTCAAACTCCTGGCCTCAAGCAGTCCTCCCACCTTAGCTTCCCAAAGTGCTGGGATTACAGATGCCCAGCCATGTGTTTTGTTTTATAAGTGTCACCAAAGTGCAATTTAATAATTGCCTTGAAGGAGGTGACCTAAAATAATCCATTGTTAGCCCACCTAACCATGATGTCATAGCTGCTTTTGCTAGTAATGATGTCTGCACTACAGGACTCTGACTTGTTCAATCTTTTTTTTTTTTTTTTTGTCACTTTCTTTACTAAGAACAATAGACCCATATTTGTGTGTCACCATATGGCATCCTATCCCAAGATCCTATCTAAGAATGCTAATGAACTAGTTTACAGGTATCAGTGGGCTCCATAAAATTATTGGTCCCAGAAAGAGTTACCATTTAGGTTCTTTTGAGACTTCATGAGGGTGAGGTGGGGGTGGTGATTCTAGGGGAGGTGGTGGGATATGGATTATGTAAAATAAGGCTTCTTGTCTTTAAAGTGCAAACATATTACCTGGGGATCTGGTTAAAACTGCAGATTCTGATTCAGTAGGTCATGGGTGGGGCCTGAGATTATGTGTTTCTCTAACAAACTCCCAGGTGATGCTGCTCCTGCTGCTGCTGGTTCCTGGGCAACTTTCTTAGTAGCAGGATACCAAACAAGGCATCTGCTGCTATAGAAGGCAAAAGAATCTGAGTATGTGGCTTGTCCTCGTAACATATTATAGGCCTATAAAAAGACAATTTACTTAAGAATTATTACAAACCGTTTTACCAGGACATTCATAGTGGTCAGCAAGCATAATCTTATTCACATACAGAACTGATTATGTTACCCACTTGCTAAAAACTGATAGCGGCTACCCAATGCTTTTAGAGTAAGAACCCTAATCCTTGCAACACCAACAATCCCCTGCATGCTCTAGATGTGGCCAACTTGTGCAGCTCATCTCATCCTACTCACCCCCAGCATAGTATGCTCCAACACAGAGTCATGCATTCTCTGGTTTAAGTTGTGCATCACAGATTTGTATATTTATAATAGCAATCTCCCTGCAGAAGTCACTTGAAGAAAGGGGCAGCTGCTCTAACACCAGTGACTTTTCAATTGTCCCATATGCCAAGTTCTTTCCTGCCACAGAGTCTTTGAAATGTTGTTTTTATTTATTTATTTCTTCTACCTAGACCCTTTCTTGTCTCCATTTACCTGGCATCTGTGAGTCACCTTTTAGCATAAATGTTATTTCCTGGGAAGTCATCCCTGATTATCCTGGCTGGGTGAGGTCCCGCTTTACTTCTTTTTGTTACAATTTTAAGTGAAATGTTAATTGACATAATTGGTATTTAATGTCTATATCAGCCACTATGAGTTTTAGGAAGTCAGGGATAGCTCATCATTTTATCCCCCGTGCCTGGCCTGGTTCATGACACTGTAGAATGGTAATGACAGCATAGAACATGCTTTAAAAAAGTATTTGTTGTTCGGGCACGGTAGCCGGTAGCTCAAGCCTGTAATTCCAGCACTTTGGGAGGCCAAGACGGGCAGATTACGAGGTCAGGAGATCGAGACCATCCTGGCTAACACGGTGAAACCCTGTCTCTACTAAAAAAACACAAAATACTAGCCGGGCGAGGTGGCGGGCACCTGTAGTCCCAGCTACTCGGGAGGCTGAGGCAGGAGAATGGCATAAACCCGGGAGGCGGAGCTTGCAGTGAGCTGAGATCCGGCCACTGCACTCCAGCCTGGGCAACAGAGCCAGACTCCGTCTCAAAAAAAAAAAAAAAAAAGTATTTGTTTAATGATTGCAACCTACTCAATTTCCATGACAATTCTGTTTTATTCATTGATCTCTCTAAACTCTCATTTTCTCATTTCTAAATGGGGTACTAATATTGACCTTATTAATTCATTCTGAGCTTTAAAGGGTAAATAAACAATAAAGTACTCAGTGCATTACCTGGCACATAGTAGGTACTTATGTTAGATTCTTTTCATTTTTTTTATATTGAATGCCTGGAAAATATGTCTGATGCATTTTTTATCCTCTGATTACTCCTGTGCTCTTTATGCAGTGGTCTGTCCCTGCGCTGCTCAGTAACCCTCCCCTTCCGCCTAAGCATACATTTCAGTGTCTCCTGGGAGATGACGTTCTCACTTTTGGACATCTTTGTGCCTGGGAAGGTGTTGCCCTAGCAGCTGTCGTGTATTTGAAGATGAGACGTAGACCAAGTAAATATTCTCGAGTTCTATATATTTAGGACTCCTTGAGAATCTCTGCATATAACTTGGGAGATTGGCAGTTTGAATTTTGCTGTGATGTTTCACCTGCATTGAATCAAATCTAATCTGGCTTGGCAGTGACTGAAATATTTTATATTCTATCTCTTCATGGAGCTTAGAAAATGTCTAATATGACGGTAGAAACGTGTCTTCCTTAGTAGTTAATGTGCTTCTAGTATTAGTATGTAAAATGATTGGGCATTATATTACAAGTAATACTATTATGATGAATTTCTGCAGCATCTTTTCCCAAGCAACTCAAATGATTTAATATATTATTTCATTTATGACCTGGGATTATTAGGACCATTTTGCAAATGAGAAAAATTAGATACAGAAAAATTGAGTAAATTGACCACTTGATGTTTTATGTGGTCCTTGCTAGAAAAGCCATTATTTCCTGAAAGTCTATTGTTTTTAAATGAATTCTGAAATGAAAACATGAGACTTCGTGAGGGTGATTTTTTTTTTTTTTTTTTTTTTTTTTTTGAGATGGAGTCTTGCTCTGTCGCCCAGGCTGGAGTGCAGTGGCGCAATCTCGGCTCACTGCAAGCTCCGCCTCCCAGGTTCACGCCATTCTCCTGCCTCAGCCTCCCGAGTAGCTGGGACTACAGGCGCCCGCCACTACGCCTGGCTAATTTTTTTGTAATTTTAGTAGAGACGGGGTTTCACCGTGTTAGCCAGGATGGTCTCGATCTCCTGACCTCATGATCCGCCGGCCTCGGCCTCCCAAAGTGCTGGGATTACAGGCGTGAACCACTGCGCCCGGCCTCTGATGTGATTTTATAAGTAAATTCTCTATTCAACTAATATTTAGTGAGCATCAAGTATGTATCAGGTCCTGTTTTAGACTGCAAATAAAATGGTAAACATGCCATGTCAAATTGCCTTCATACATTAAGAGCACAAGATCACCTCGATCAGCAGGCTGAACTGTCTACTCTTTCTGTACAGAGATTCTGGTGCAAGGAGACCCTCTCTACTCTACACCCAGGCAGATCTCCAGGCTTTCAGAGTACTTGCTTGCTTGGTCCAGTAGCATGAGTTGCCCCACCCCTCTTGTGCAGAGATCTTGCCGCAGGGGGTCCTCTCAGCTCCATGTGCAGGCAGCTCTCCAGGCTTTCAGAGCACCACTCATCTGGATCAACCTGACTTTCCAACCTTCCTGTGCAGCTTCTGGTGCAGGGAAGCCTTTCTACTTCACTCCCAGGCAGAGCTTCAGGCATCTGGATTACAAGTTTAGGCTATCCCCATACCTGTGTAGAGAACTTGGATCTGAGGTGGCTTCTCAGCTCCAAGCTGAGGGACACTTCTGGGCGCTTGGGGGCTGCTTTATTGGATTGTCCCTTGGCACTGATGCCTGTGCCTGACATCGGGGAACCTGTAGGTGGACCTGCCTGGTCTGACTCCACCTTTTGTGGCCCCTGCCACCTCCCAGGGCTGAGTAGGGAGCTCGGACCATTGTACATCCCATGAATCAGCCCACTGCCTGAGGCAGCAGAGAGCCTCTGCTAGTAAACAAGGATCAACTATATACCCAGCCACATTGACCACAGCCAGTTTTTACCTGTAAGTGCCATCTATGGGCTTGTAGGTTGAATTCCACATGCCAAAAGAAGTGCATATGTCTATAAAAGCAAAGCCAAAAGACCCAATCCAGCATTCCCTACAGTCACACTCCCAAGAAACAGGAGAAAGGGAAAAGGGAAAGAAAAAAAAACATTCTAAGGAAAGAAAGAAAAAGAAAACATACTACCTGCATGAAAACAACTACAAAAATTAGAAATGCCAACGTCTCCAAATGAAAAGGAAACAGCACAAGAATTTTGGCACAATGAAAAATCTAAATATAGTGACACACCCAAGGATTGCACTAGCTCTCCAGCAATGGTCTGGGGCCAAAATGAAACTCAGAAAGGACAGAAGAAAGAATTGAAACATGGATTGCAAGGACGCTCAATGAGATCCAAGACAAGGTTGAAAATCAACACGAAGAAACTTCTACAGAAATCCAGGAAATTCTGGAATTGAAAATCTCATTTAAGGAATTTCAAAGTAAAACTGAAAGCTTTATCAATAGACTAGAACAATCAGAAGAAAAAATCTCAAAGCTTGAAGACTGGTCTTTTGAACTCACTCAGACAAAAATAAAGAAAAAATAATTTTAGAAAATAAACAAAGTCATTAAGAAATATGGTACTATGTAAAGTGACCAAGTCCATTAATTATTGGAATCCTGAGAGAGATGGAGAAAAAGTAAAAAACCTGGAAAATTTACTTGAGGGAATAATTCAAGATCACCTGCAAAATACTATTCAAAATGAACATCACTAAGTAATATGGTCACAGGACTATCCAAGATCAAGGCTAAAGAGAAAAAAGATCTTAAATGCAGCTAGAAAAAATGGCCTGATCATGTACAAAGAGAAGCCCATCAGGCTAACAGCAGACTTCTCAGCAGAAACCTTGTGAGTCAGTAGAGATTGGGGGCCTGTTTTCAGCATTCTTAAAGAAAAGAAATTCCAACCAAGAATTTCATATCCCACCAAACTAAACTTCATAAACAAAGGAGAAATAAAATCTTTCTCAGACAAGCAAGCACTAAGGGAATCTATTACGACCAGAGCAGCCTTACAAGAGATTCTTAGAGGAGTTCTAAATATGGAAACAAAATAAAGATACCTGTTCCCAGAAAAACACACATAAATATATAGCCCACAGAAAAAGCATCCACACAATAGAAACTACGAAGCAACCAGCAAACAATTTCATGATAGGCTCAAAACCTCACATGTCAATTATTAACCTTGACTGTAAATGGCCTAAATGCCCCCACTTAAAATGCACAGAGTGACAAGTTGAATTAAAACACACACACACACACATACACACACACACACAAAACAAGACCTTATCCTCTGCTGTCTCCAAGATACCCATCTCACATGTAATGATACCCATAGGCTCAAAGTAAAGGGTTGGAGAAAGATATAGCTTGCACACAGAAAACAAATGAGAGAAGGGATCACTATTTTTATATCAGGTAAGATAAACTCTAAATCAACAACAGCAAAAAAGAAAGAAGGGCATTACATAATGACAAAGAGTTCAATTGAACGAGCACACTTAACTATTCTAACTATATACACACCCAACATTGGAGCACCCAGGTTCACAAAACAAGTACTTCTAGACCTATGAAAAGGTTCAGACAGCCACACAATAATAGTGGGGGAGTTCAACACCCCACTGACAGCATGAGACATATCATCAAGGCAGAAAATTATAATAAAAGTTGAAAAAAATACTTACACCATTTTAAAATTGCCTTTATAAAGCTTATATTCTTTGGGATTGATTGCTGAGGGCAAGGTGGAAAGGACAAACCTTATAAAAAGTAGACAAGTTCAGCTACTAATAATAAGTACCATAAAGTACTTTTTATTCTTTTTTTGAGACAGGGTCTTGCACTCTCACCCAAGCTAGAATGTAGTGGTGCAATCACAGATCACTGCAACCTCAAACTGTTGGGCTCAAGCAATCCTTGCACCTCAGCCTCCAAAGTAGCTAGGTCTACAGGTGTATACCATCTCACATGGCTATTTTCAGAAAATGTTTGGTAGACATGGGAGCTTGCTATGTTGCCCAGGCTGGTCTTGAACTCCTGGCCTAGAACAATCCTCCCTATTCGACCTCCCAAAGTCCTGTGATTTCAGGCATGAGCCACCATGCCTAGCATGCTTTTCTAAAACAGTGTGACTAATAGAGATTGACAAATTGAGTGATAAAAAGACTTATGAAAAGCTGACACCTACTTATGCTTACATATGGTTTCAGAGTAGATGGAAAATGTCCTTATTTAGTATTAGCTATTTGGAACATATGTACACTCTTTCAATATTCATGAACAGGGCTGGCAAATTTTTTTTATACACAAGGCCAGATAAAAAATATTTTAGGCTTTGTATACCATACAGTCTTCATCATAATTGTTGAACTAAGGGAAGAAAAAGTACTATCTTTTTTTCACCAATTGCAAGGTTCTTGGCTGACACCCCATAACAAAGGACAGATTAACAAGAGAACAGCATAAAAATGTATTTAAGATTTCTTTTTTTACTATTCTTACCATTTTAATTGATACATGATATTTTACATTTTTATGGGGTACATGTGAGTATTTGTTAATGCATAGAATGTGTAATGATCAAGTCAGGGAATTTGGGGTGTCCATCATCTGGAGTATTTTTCACTTCATTTATATCATTTCTATGTGTTGGGAACATTTCAAGTCCTCTCTTCTAACTACTTTGAAATATACGATATTGTTGCTAACTATAGTCACCCTACTCTGGTGCTGAATGCAAGAACTTATTTCTTCTAACTGTATGTAGCCAGCAACTAAACTTTCTTCAATACCCTCTTACCCACACACTATTCCAAGTCTCTGGTTTCTATCAGTTTATTCTTTACCTCCAATAGATCAAGTTTTATGGCCTCCACATATGAGTGACAATATATGGTATTTGTCTTCCTGTGCCTAACTTATTTCATGTAAAATAATGACCAGTTCCATCATCCATGTTGCAGAAAATGACATGATTTTATTATTTTTATGGCTCAATAGTATTCCATTTTGCATATATACCATGTTTTGTTTATCCATTCATTTGTTGATGGATTCTTAGGTTGAATCCATATCTTTGCCATTATAAATAGTTCTGCAATAAACTTGTAAATGCTGGTATGCCATTGATACACTGATTTCTTTTCCTTTGGGTAGATATCTAGTAGTGGGATTGCTGATTCATATGGTAGTTCTGGCCAGGCATGGTGGATCATAACTATAATCCAAGCACTGAGAGAGGGTGAGGCAGGAGGATTACTTGAGACCAAGAATTCGAGACCATTCTGGGCAACATAGCAATACCTTGTCTCTATAATATTAATAATAATAATAATAATAATAACAACAATACAAAATTATCCAGGCATAGTGGCATGAGCCTGTAGTCCTGGCTACTTGGAAGGCTGAGGTGGGGGGATCACTTGAGCCCAGCAGGTCAAAGCTTTAGGGAGCCAAGATCACATCACTGCACTCTAGCATAGGCAACAGAATGAGACCCCATCTCAAAAACAAAACAAAGCAAAACCAAACCAAAACCAAACCAAACCCATATGGTTGTTCTATTTTTAGTTTTTTGAGAAATCTCCGTATTGTTTTACATAGTGGTTTATACTACTTTATATTCCCGGCAACAGTGTATAAGTAAGTGTTCCCTTTTCTCCAGATCCTCACAGCATTTGTTATGTTTTTGTCTTTTTGGTAATAGTCATTCTAACAGGGGTAAGATGATATCTCATGGCCTGATTTGCATTTCTCTGATAATTAGTGATGTTGAACATTTTTCATATGTTGACCATTTGTATATCTTCTTTGAGAAATGTCTGTTCATGTCCTTTGCCCATTTTTGGTGGCATTTTTTTTTTAACTGTTGAGTTGTTCAAGTTCCTTATATACTCTAGACATTAGTTTTTTGTTGGATGAAAAATATGCAAATATTTTCTCCCCTTCAACAGGTTGTCTCTTCATTTTGTTGTTTTCTTTGCTGTATAGAAGCTTTTCAGTTCAATTAAGTCCTGTTTGTCTGTTTTTGTTTTAGTTGTCTGTGATTTTGAGGTCTTAGCCATAAAGTCTTTGCCTAAACCAATGTCCTGAAGCATTTTCTCTGTTTTCTTCTAGTAGTTTTATAGTTTCAGATCTTATGTTTAAGTCTTTTATCCATCTTGAGTTTATTGTTGTATGTGGTGAGAGATGGAGGTCTAGTTTCACTTCTTCCGCATACACATGGATTTCCCATTTTTCCAGCACCATATTCTAAAGAGGGTGCATGTTTCCCCAGTGCATGTTCTTGACACCTTTGTTGAAAATCAGTTGGCTGTCAACATGTGGATTAATTTTTTGATTCTCTAATCTGTTACACTTGTTTATGTTTCTGTTTTTCTATTAATACTATGCTGTTTTCGTTATTATAGCCTTGAAAGAGATTTCCAGGTAGTGTGATGCCTCCAGGTTTGTGCTTTTTGTTCAGAATTGCTTTGGTTATTAAGGCTCTTTTTTGGTTCCATATGAATTTTAGGATTGTTTTTCCTAATTGAAGAATTACATCAGTATTTTGATAGGGATTGCTTTCAATCTATAGATTGCTTTGGGCAGTATGGTCATTTTGACAATATTACTTATTCTGACTCATAAGCATAGGTTTTTTTTTCATTCTTTTTGTGTCCTCTTCAATTCCTTTCATCAGTATTTTGTAGTTCTTCTTGTAGAGGTGTTTCACCTCCTTGGTTAATTTTATTCCTAGGTATTTTTTGTAGTTATTATAAAAAGGATTTCCTTTTTGATTTCTTTCTCAACTAATTCGTTATTGATGTACAGAAATGCTACTAATTTATGTACATTGATTTTGTGTTTTGTAGTTCTACTGAATTTATTAATCATATCTAAGAGTTTTTTGTTGGAGTCTTTAGTTTTTTCTAGATATAAGATCATCTCATCAGGAAAGGACAATTTGACTTCCTCTTTTCCAATTTGGCTGCCTTTTATGTCTTTTTCTTGCCTGTTTGCTCTGGCTAGAACTTCCATCCAGTACTGTGTTGAATAAGAGTGGTGAAAGTGAGCATCCTTGTCTTGTTACAATTCTTAGAGGAAAGACTTTCAACTTTTCCCCTTTTAGTATAATATTAGCTATAAGTTTGTCATATATGGCTTTTATTATGTTGAGGTACATTCCTTCTATGCCTAGTTTGTTGAGTTTTTTAAAAAAAAATTTAGAGATTGGGTCTCACTGTCTCATCCAGTCTGGAGTGCATTGCCACATAGTTCACTGTAACCTCAAACTCCTGGGCTCAAGCAATTGCCCTGACTCAGCTTCCCATGTAGCTAGGACTACTGGCATGCATCAGTATGCTCAGCTAAGTTTTGTGTTCTTGTTTTTGTTTTGTACAGTTGAGGTCCTGCTGTGTTGCCTAGTCTGGTCTTGAATGCCTGGCCTCAAGTGATCCTCCTACCTTTGCCTCCTAAAGTTTTGGCATTATAGGCATGAGCCTCCATGCCTGGCCTGTTGAGAATTTTTATCACAAAGGGATACTGAATTTTCAAATCCCTTTTCTTTGTCTATTGAGGTAATCATATGGTTTTTCTTTATTCTGTTGATGTGATGTATCAGGTTTATTGATTTATGTATGCTAAACCATCCTTGCATACCTGGGATAAATCCCACTTGATGAAGGTGTATTTTTTTTTGTTTTGTTTTTGTTTTTTTTTTTTGAGACGGAATTCATGCCATTCTCCTGCCTCAGCCTCCTGAGTACCTGGGACTACACGCGCCCGCCACCACGCGTGGCTAATTTTTTTTTTTTTTTGTATTTTAGTAGAGACAAGGTTTCACCCTGTTAACCAGGATAGTCTTGATCTCCTGACCTCGTGATCCACCCGTCTCGGCCTCCCAAAGTGCTGGGATTACAGGCGTGAGCCACCGCGCCCGGCAGTTGTATTATTTTTTGATGTGCTGTTGGATTTGATTTGCTAGCATTTTATTGACAATTTTTGCATTTATGTTGATTAGGGATATTGGTCTGTAATTTTCTTTTTTTGTTGCATTCCTGTCTGGTTTTGGTATCAGGGTAATGCTGGCCTCATAGAATGAGTTAATTAGAAACATTAATAGAAACATTCCCTTCTTTTTACTTTTTTAGAATAGTTTGAGGAGAACTGGTGTTCTTCTCTGAAAGTTTGGCAGAATTTGACAGTGAAACCTTCTGGTCTTGTACTTTTCTTTGTTGGGAAACTTTGCATTGCTCCTTTCATCTCGTTACTTGTTATTGGTCTGTTCAGGTTTTCTATTTCTTCCTGAATTAATCTTGGTAGGTTATATGTGTCCAGGAATTTATCTGTTTCCTCCAGGTCTTCTAATTTGTTGCTGTTTAGCAATTCATAATAATCTCTGATTATCTTCTTTATCTTTCTGTGGTATCAGTTGTAATGTCTTCTTTTTCATTTCTGATTTTGTTCATTTGGATCTTTTCCTTGGTTTATTTTGTTTATATTTTCAAAAAATTACTTCTTCATTTATCATTTGTATTTTTAAAGTCTCTTTTTCATTTCGTTCTGCTCTGGTCTTTATGATTTCTTTCCTTCAGCTAATTTTGGGTTATGTGTGTTCTTGTTTTTCTAATTCCTGGAGGTGCATCATTCAATTGTTTATTTGAAATATTTCTGCTTTCTTATGTAAGCACTTATTGCTATAAACTTACATCTTAACACTGCTTTTGTTGTGTCTTGTAGGTTTTGTTGTGTTTAAATTTTCATTTGTTTTAGGAATTTTAAAAAATTTTCTCTTTAATTTCTTTCTTGACCCAGTGGTCATTCAGGAGCATGTTGTTTAATTTTTATGTATATTTGTACAGTTTCCAAAAGTTTCTTTTGTTATTGATTTCTAGTTTTATTCCTCCGTTATGATTTTCATTTTTAAAAGTTTGTTGAGACCTGTTTTGTCTCCTAACATATGGTCTATCCTGGAGAATATTCCCTGTGCTGATGAGAAGAATGTGTATATTTAATATTATAAGTTTTATATGACACAAGAGTTTTCCAAAATGAAGATCCAAAAACACAGAAAAAAACTGTATTTATTATGGTCAGTTATACGGAAGTATTATTGGACACAGGAAGTATGATCTAATGGCAATAAACTGTGGGAAACTTAGTAAGACCTGTTTGCTCAGGTTTATTATCTGTGTGAAAAAAAGTTATATTAATTGAAAGTTTTGTAAATAAATGATAGGTCTTTATATTTACATATATTATTAGCCTTTTATACAACAAAGTGCAATGTTATTAAACTAATTTTCTATTTAGATTTTCATTTTATTTTAGTTAATTTCACAGTGAACTAGGCTGTGACATCAAAATTTAGTATTTCCTTGAAATAATTTTCTTGTGATACTTCACGTCTTTTTAATTTATTGGCCTGGTGTTTTAGGTTTTGAATCCTTATTTTACATGCTATAATTTCTATTTTTACACTTTCTCTCTAATACCTGGATTGAAAATGAGTCTTTCAGCCTCCTCCCTTTGGTGAAGGATGCTCATTAGTGCCTGGTTAATTCAGAGTCCTTGAGCTCATGGCACACTCTTCTACAACATTGCTGCCAAAACCACTTTAGTGTCTCAGCAGGAGCTTGTCATTAACAACATTCTTGTAGAAAGTAGAAAGTAAAAATTAAGCAGGCTGGGAAAGCCAAGTGCTAGTGTACCATGTATGTGTAAATCTTTGGTACCAATAAATAGTCTCCTGGTGGGTTGGTGGTTGAGTTTCTTGCCTGAAACCACCCTTCTTTTGAAGCACTAACAAGTTGAAATTCTTGAAAGGAGTTTAAAATAATGCATGCAGCGAAAAGAGCCCTTCAGTGTTATTGAGAAGACATTTGTTTATATAATCTATAAAACATTTGATAAAGAAGGCAAATGAAATTCAAAATAGCATCTTTAGCACTAGGATTTTTACTGGTAAAATCTGGTTCAGAGAATATTGCTTTAAATATGTGGCTTGCTGATACTGCTTTCCAGAATTAAGCTTATCTCTCTATCGCTCCAACCCCCCAACTCCCCACTTATCAATCCCTAAACCACCAAAAGAGCTGAAAACTACAGGACTTCCTTGCAGTGGCAGAGCTTACCCTAATAAACCTAAGACCAGGCCAGAATGCAAACCTTTGTCGTTAGGCAAACGCCAAAAGAGAAAAGCCAACTGGGCTAAGACAGCCATACCTACTTCCTTTCCCCAAACTCAACACTCAGATGAGTCACTCCTCTTTTGTTAGTGCAGGGAAAATGAGAAGTGGGGTGAGACCAGAAGTGTGACTCATATTAATGGGAAGAACATACAAGAGTCCAGGTGTGGGTTAGATGTTGCTCTAATGGGAAAACACATCTTAGGTAAAATTATTGATTGAGGGAGGCAAAGTGGATGACATTTGTTTGAACAATGGAAACTTTAGGCAGATCTAGAAAACTCATTGACATTCATGTCTTTCACTGCTGAAAACTCCATAAAGACACACTGGGAGAATTTTATATTAGAAAAACAAAACAAATGTCTAGTCCAGAAGGCAGAGGGAAAGAAAGACGAGAGTTAGACCTATATTTTGTGGAAAGGGTAAGGGACTATAGGGAAGAAAAACGAATACCTTTCCTCACCCATTGCAAGGTTCATGGCTGAGGCACCTATAATAAAAGACATTAACAAGAAAAAAGCATACAAATGTATTTAATATCAATTTTACATGACATGGGAGCCTTCAGAAAGGAAGACTTGAAGACACAGGGAAACCTTTCTATTTTATATTTAGGTGTGATGAAGAATGGACAGTGGGGCAGAAGTATGATTGGACAAAGGGAGTATAATTTAATGGCCATAAACTGGGGGGAATTTAGCAAAGTCTGATTGCCCACATTCTTCTCTGTGTCCCTGTGTTTTCAGAGAGGGGGATGTTTCTTTCTTCCAGCTATACAGAGGGCACCTCTGGAATGACCTACTTTAGAGGAAAGTCAGAATTCTGTGAAGGCCTGTTTCAGGGGAAAAGGGCAGGAGAAGGTCAAAGAAACCTTCCTGCTTCTGCTATTTTCTCAAATGCCAAGGGGCCATATTTTGGGGTAGTGCATCCTAAACCCCATCAGGACTAAATTAAAGAGCAGGTTAAAAGAATTAAACTATTGCTGAGTCATCTTGAAAGGAACAGGGGAATATCAGAATGAAAGAGAGCACAAGAAGAATATCCCAATAGTGTAAGAAGTTCAAAACCTAAGGAAGAGCAATGTTTATGGATGAGTGCCTGGCAAAGGTGTGGACTTTCACCAGGTTTCCAAGCCTTATTAGATGATGAATGAGGCCCAAAGTAGAAATTATCTTGGAATATTGGGGAATCAGAGAAAATTGTAAGTCTGGATATGTAAAACATTATGGAGGACTTTAAAGGGCAGCTAGAGGAGTTTAAATTAATACATATTCTCAGAAGTATTTTGATTAAAACAAGAGGAAAAGAAAACCTAAACCATATTAATGCTGTTAGAATCAAAGAAGAAGGGACATATTGGGGGAAAAAATGAACATTCAATTCATTTTGAAAAGGGGAATGGGGGTAGAGATGTTTATTTTATTACATCTAACAATTCAGAGAAGAAATAAATACTGCTAGGGCATTGAGCCTAGAGATGAGCATATATGGTGATCTAGACAGAACTAGGGAACACAGCAATGAGCATAAAAGAGAAAGGTCAGAGCCAGAAATGGATAATTTGGAAAGTTCTGCATAAAAAGAATCTTTCAAGTCAAAGGAAAATAGAATTGCTAAGCCAGGTAAAAAGCAGTGAGGCTGGAAGAAAGCTAAGGCCACTGTTCTGGGGGAGCCCCCATGAACCAAATGCCCCTTCCCACCACCTGTTTTTGTAAATACAGTTTTAGTCCAACATAGCCTTGATCCTTCATTTACATATTGTTTATAATTGCTTTTGCGCTCCAAGAGAAGAGTTGAATAGTTGAGACAGAGACCAAATGGCTGACAAAACATAAAGTATCTGGCCCTTTATAGAAAAAACTTGCCAACCCCAGATAAAAGAGGAAGAGCTACCAGAAAAGATTTGCCAAAAAGGAACTCTGAACCCAAGAAAGTATAGCTGCAAGGAAGTCAAGAGAGAGGAGGATTTCGAAGGAGTAGGTGAAAAGAAAGGATATAGTGGGTGTGGGGAGGATGAGGCTTAGGGAAAAAAATCTTTGAACGTTATGACTAGCAGGTCATTATGTACCATTCCAAAATATCAATTTCTAGATGGACCAAAACCTATCACAAAATACTCAAGAGATATATTTGTTTCTCCCTTCCTTCCTTCTTTTCTTCCTTCTTTAGCATTAAAACATTGTTTTAGTATGAAAACAATCTATTTTTTTCTGCCTTACTTCCTTCTTTTCTTCCTTCTTTAGTATTAAAACATTTCTTCCTTCTTTAGTACTAAACATTCCTTCTTTTATTCCTTCTAAAATTTAATATTAAACATGTAGCACTGATCCAGGTGCTGTTGGAAGATACCTAAAGACAAGATGTGCATCCATAGAAAGTCATATAGAAAATAGTACTAGAGATGTAACAAGACAATATATGTGAAAATGTAGAAGGCCATATGAAATTAAAGAATTTTGCATTAAGGCAATACATTACCACATACCATATACATAGTTTGGACTGAGTGCTTTGCATTCAATGGTTATTGTCAATAAAATGTCAAAGCAGGCTTTGAGAAATTTGGGATTATAGTGTAATTCAGACAGCACAAACAAATTCTTACTACCTTTGTGACCTTGGGACAAGTCATTTAGCTTCTCTTCACTTTACTTTGTTCATCTGTAAAACTGGGAAAAACAACACCCATTCCATAGAACTATTCCTCATATTCACCCTGGCATGTGCATTTCCATTGCATGATTTGCAGGGCTGTATATTATTCATGCTCTGTTGATTGCCTAGCTTCATCTCCCATCTTCCTCACAGCAGTCTCACTTCAGCCACATCACACTGCCAGCAACTGCTTGTCTTCTCAACGTTTCACCAATTCTTCGGTCTTCCTGGAAAGTACTCTCCACCTTGATCGTGTCATGCTGATAAATTTCTACTCCTTCTTAAAGACTTGGCTGAGACATGGTCTGCTTTGTGACTTGTCTGTGTTCCCTGAAAAAATTTAAAGCATCATCCTCTGCATTTCCACAGTGCCTCATACTGAAAGCACTTAGACTTAAGTTGATCAAACAATTTATCATCCTAATT
Source organism: Macaca mulatta (assembly GCF_049350105.2). Lineage (NCBI taxonomy): Eukaryota > Metazoa > Chordata > Mammalia > Primates > Cercopithecidae > Macaca > Macaca mulatta. The sequence goes on along the minus strand of NC_133411.1, from coordinate 100,793,859 downwards.
GAGACACTTTTAAAAGTGAAAGAGGATGCTACTAGTAATTACACCAGGACAACAGACCTAAACCAGGACTGCCCCAGCAAACTCAGATGCATGGTCACTCACCTTTTCCTTATGTTGAAGTAATAATTATTTACTTGTCTGTCATCTCCTCCCCCCCCCCAACAAAATATACACATATACGCACAATCCTTGAGCCCCTGGAAGGGGATGGCCTCAGCACCTGGCCCAATGACACATAGGAAGCAGTTGATTAATCAATTAACTTATTGATTAAATCATGATGATTTTATTGGAGGAGAACATTATAGCCTGATGAAATGGCATAGAAAAAGAAAAGGAGATGGGAGGGCACGTTTACAAGCAAATAAACTCTCCTGGGTAGAACAGATGTTTGGGGGTTGGAACATAATTTGGGAAAGGATTGTGGAACTCTTGATCCTCAATCAGGATAAGGAATTTTTAACAGTAGGGGAAGGGGAAGGTTAAAGCAAGGAATGACATGAGGATAATGGGTAATTTTATGTAAGATGAATAGGAGGGAGCGGAAAGAAGAGGGAACTGCAGAGACTATTTGGATAAAATATTAAATTATGAAAGCCTGGATTAGGAATATTTGCCATTTTGCATTTTATGCTTGGGGACAAAGTCGAGACCATTTAGACTGCAAGTAACAGAAATCCAAATTAGCCTGGTTTAATCAAAAGAGGGAAAATTGGCTGGGTGCGACAACTCAGGCCTGTAATTCCAGCACTTGGGAGGCTGAGGTAGAAGGATCACTTGAGGCCAGGAGTTTGAGACCAGACTGAGCAACAGAGCAAGACCCCATCTCTACCAAAAAAAACAAAAAAGAATTAGCTGGGTGTGGTGATGCACACCTTAGACCTACTTGGGAAGCTGATGGTGGAGAATCACTTGAGTCCAGGAGTTTGGGGCTGCAATGAGCTAAAAATCATGCCACTGAATTCCAACCTGGGAGACAGTGTGAGACCCTATCTCAAAAGAAAATAAAAGTGGGTAGGAGGGCTGAATTTGTCAGCTCAGCAAGCATAAATATGTAGGCATTGCTGGATCCAGGTCCTCAAACAGTGTCATCTCATTAGGAATCTTCTCTCCTTTTCCTAGTTCTGCTTGTTACTATGTCAGATTCATTCTTAGTCAAGTTCTCCCCAAAATGGTTTTCAGCAACTTTCAACTGAAACACTGCTTTGCCAACAATTCTAGCAAAAATCCTAAAGAAGGTTCTCATTGGATACCTGCCCATTCCTGAACCAGTCACTGTTGGTGTGAGGGATTATGGTCTGACTGGCCAGGGCTCAGTTACATGCCCACTCCAGATGATAGAGTTGGTTTCACCTGAACCAAATAATCTAAGTGTTTGTGGGGGGTGGGGGTTAGGGTTGGGAGGATGGAGGGGTGAGGCACACAGATAGGAGCAGGGATATCTCGCTAAAGGAAAACTAACTTGTTTTGAAAAGAAAGAAAATGGGTATTAGGAAGCAAAACCAATAATGTTCTCCACATAAAGTCTATGATGTTATTTCTCAGTTTGAAGAGAACAGTGAGCTCCTTTAGATCATCAAAATCAAATCACAGAAAAAAAATTTCAAGAGGAAACATAAAAGTAATGATATTCCAAATGAGCAAGAATAAAGATATCTATTTGTTCTGAAATACTTTAGATTACATTTATGCAATATAGTTAAAATATAAGACTAAAATATAATTTGTTACCTTTAACCCAATAAATATGTTGTTTATTATAATAGTACATATCTCATGCTTATTATCCATAGAAAACAAAATATTATTTCACCTTTCCATCCAAACTATGAATGGAATAGTACAGAAACTTATGATTACTGATCTTTGAGAAGGCCGTTATGGAGCCAAAGGAGGGTTGAAAAGGACAATTAAAATGGCCCAATTTTTGTTGAATTCTTTATATAGTCTTATTGAGGAACGAATTGATAAAACTCTTCAGTCTGATATGACAAGGTCTGTGGATTTAAGAAACACTCATAAATTTGTTTGTAGAACTGATAGCATAATTCTGGAAAAACTACAAATGTGAATTTTCCCATGGTACAATGTTAGTGTTCCTAGTTGTCTAGATTAAAACAATTTTTTTAGAATGAATGTCTATTATTCTTAAATTAGAAAAAGAAACAAAAAAGTTTCCTTAAGAGAAAGAAGAATTATGACATACAGGGAAACTAGCGTTGACCTTGAAGTGGTGTCATTGTGGTCTTTCTCACAGGTTTTTTTGGTTGTTGTTTTTGTTTGTTTGTTTTTCCATAAATATCCATGAATATCTCAGAAACAACATTGAGTTGGATGGACCATTGATTTGAAATAATGTGGTAATTCTCTGATTATGTAAATATTATTAAAAACCATTTCCACAGCATTATGCTAGTGTACGTAATAAGAGTTTCATCATATTCACTGATACCTTACTAAATCATTTTGATTCCTTTCAAGAACGTACCTTTCAAGAACAAGTTTCTGACACAGAAAATAACCTGAACCAAGGACCCAGCTTGGTGGAAGCCATCTTTAAAATATTGTACCATTGCAGTTTTTCTCCACAAACATTTGCAAATGTTTTTGTGAGCTACATGGAAGAAGAGCAATTATGGGACTTTTTATATAACATCCCAGGTATGAGACATTTACTATTTTTAAAAGAAAAGTTCTATAGATACTTAAATGTACCTTTAGAGATGTTTAGAAGTTGTATTGATATTGATTTTGCTGAATCTGTTGTTTGTGAAAGTTTACCTTACATTTTTTCAGTATAAAGCCTTCTGTTGGGAATCATTAATTATTAGTTCCCGTAAAATTTCATATACTTTGGGACAAGATGCAAGGGAGGTTGAAGGGAAAAGATTTTCTTATTTTATTAATTAGGGAATGTTCTGTCATAAAAATTTATTTTAATATTTATCACAGATTATGTTTTGCTATTGAGCATATAAGATATTAGTAAGATGTGAAAAGTATTTTGTGATTCTTGGGTGTATTTATTCAGCAAATTAATGGACAATACTATTGGTCAATTTTCTTCAGATGTATAAGGCATTTATTATTATGACCACAGTGCGCCTCTCTACAAGGCAAGCATATCCTGTGATTCCTTTGGAGAGAATATATTTTTCCCATCTGTATTGTTCTTCTTCCTTCAGCTACAGAGAATAATAAAGGCAGTGCAGGTTGTATGTTTGAACAGAAGGTTTTGATGGGTTGCCCCACCCTCTGGCCAGTGTAAAAATCTCACATTGTCTTATCCTTAATATTCTTCCTCTAAATTTTCATATTTAATATCTTGGGAAAACAAAGGATGAAAACTTAGACAATGATTTTTATTATTATCCTGCTATTCAAATAGTGATTTTTATCATTTACATTTAGTTTTCAACCTATAAACTTTCTTTTATCCTGCTTTGGAACCTGAATTTTCGTAAAATATTTCCTAGGCTTCATATAAAATATCTAACTAGTTCATAATCACGGTTTCACTCCTCCCAGACTTTTTGACTATCCTCCAGATATTACTTGAATATCATTCTAGCTGTTTTAAAGTCATTATGTTTCATCTTCTCTTGGTCATTATCCCTATAAAATAGTAATAGATAACTTTATGTTATGATTTCCAAAATCCAAATCTGTCATTTAAAGTTTCTGTAATAATGATCTCCTTTTAAAATGTTATCTCCTAGTTGCCATGCATTCCCTTACTGCTTCTTGCTTCCTCAAAGGAAGGGCATATTTCTAGGTAAAAAGGCTGAATTAGAAGCTTGTTGTGTTTCTGACGTAGTCTTTACTGAATTGAAAGAAAAACGACCTTGAAAGTTCTGCCACCCTCTACTGTTTTTAGTTGTTTCTGGGGAAGTAAGAGCTGGATTTTCTCACAAGATTATAAAGAATCGGTGACCCTCATGCTTCAACCACTATTTATCCTTCAACTATTAGGTTCCTGAACCATCTTTGACACTCAGCACAAAACTATACTGAAAATGACCTAGAAGATATAAATGGATTTCTGGTGCTGCTAGCGGAAAATAAAACTGTTTCTTGCTCCTAATTTGACATCTCTCCATCTACATATTGAGCAAACCCTCCCCCACATGGTCAGACAAGTCTCAGGAAACAGACGTTGTACATATTCATAGAGCCTGAATTATGTGTGAAAGCTCAAAGCGGCAGAACTTCAAATGGGTGAAACTCCCTCACCCTTTGTACAAGTTGTTGCTCCATAAACATTAAATATTCTCAAACCTGATACCTGCAGTGGTCATGAGGGTCTGAACTTTTCTCTTTTCTCTCCCATTTAAGTCTTTGAAAAGGTCTTTTTTTTTCTTCTGTTAGCAATCGTGGTTATTTTAAAAACCCTAGTAAGATAATAGAAGGTACTAATTCATAACAAAATTAAGCCTTTTACTATGACTTTTGTTTAATTTGAAAACATAACATGTTTACAAGAAATACAGCTAAGACATGTAATCATAATCCCACAATATTTACATTTTATTACTAATAGATCTATTCTTCAGTAAATATAATTAATCTACTCAGATTAACTAAAGTACGTTATTTTAAAACTTCACTGCTGTAGTTTCCTCATACTAAATCACTGTCTATGATTTCAGCATAGTTTACCCATAAAACATCACCGTCTTATCATTTTAGGGTAAAACGACAAAGATGAAGTGGTCAGTATCTTCATCTTATTGTTAAATAAACAAAAAGCAGAAATATTAAGAGAATTGCCTAAGACTGTCCACCAATTAAGTTGGACAGACTTAGCACAAGAAACCAGATCTCCTCTCTCCTAAGCCAGCAGTCCCCAACCGTTTTGGCACCAGGGACCGGTTTTGTGGAAGACAATTTTTCCACCAGGAGGGGGATGGTTTCAGGATGAAACTGTTCCACCTCAGATCATCAGGCATTGGTTAGATTCTCATAAGGAGCAACCAACCTAGATCCCTCGCATGCGCAGTTCACAATAGGATTTGTACTCCTATGAGAATCTAACACACTTCTGATTTGTCAGGAGGCGAAGCTCAAGCAGCAATGCTCACCCACCTGCTGCTCACCCCCTGCTGTGTGGCCCGGTTCCTAACAGGTCACAACCCAGTACTGGTCTGCAGTCTGGGGGTTGGGGACCCTGTCCTAGGCCATGTTATTTCTCATTTTTTTCTACTGGACTAAAGTTTTTGAGACACTACTTTTATGAACATATGAATTCAGTAATGAATTATACAATCTGATTTTATACTTAGAATTCCATCTAACACATAACTCCTTAGACTGGACATAAGCTAGGGAGGGACGACAAGAAGGAATATACCCACTTAAGATTACTACAAAACCTATAAACACAAAAAATAATTAAGTCAGAGACCTAATGTGGGTGTTTCTAGGGCCAATGCACTCTATAATAAATAGATTTGCTAACAATCATTGGACACCTGTGTCTTCAAAGTAGATCAAGCATTATTCAGTTAGACAAATGCAAATATCAAAGCATACATTACCTCAACTGGTTTTTAAAACAATGTCAGAACAGGCTTGTAAATGAGGCAAATACTGTCAAAAATGCCCGTCTAATATGATAGTAATATATTCAACAAGTATTGTTCACTTGGCTCCTTGATATGGCATTGGGCTTACTTTCGTTTTCCGAATCAGTTTTCTTCACTTTCTCACAACCTTTGGGAAAAAAAACTTTCAATAACCTAGCAAAATTTCTCAATTAAAGGTTAAGATCCAAAGTTTCCACTTTGGTTTTCTACTCCTCCTCAACCTCATAAAGACCTTTAAGAAGAGTTGTTTAGAGAGTATATATATGCTATATTGCCTTCTTGTTGCCAAAATTAATATACAGTGCCTTACCTTCCTATCAGACACAGTGATTGTCTCTATTACCTACATAAACACCTGCAGCATAGTATAGGTAGATTTTAAATGTAAGCTTTCACATATTGAAAGGCTGTCTTTGTTCTATGTTGTAACTAACCATTTATTCTCATCCTTTTGTCACCATTCAGTTTGTTTGCAATTCACCTTATGCAGCTGGAAACCATCATTCTTTTTTTTTTTTTATTTTATTTATTTATTTATTTTAATTTATTTATTATTATTATACTTTAAGTTGTAGGGTACATGTGCATAACATGCAGGTTTGTTACATATGTATACTTGTGCCATGTTGGTGTGCTGCACCCATCAACTCGTCATTTACATCAGGTATAACTCCCAATGCAATCCCTCCCCCCTCCCCCCTCCCCATGACAGGCCCCGGTGTGTGATGTTCCCCTTCCTGAGTCCAAGTGATCTCATTGTTCAGTTCCCACCTATGAGTGAGAACATGCGGTGTTTGGTTTTCTGTTCTTGTGATAGTTTGCTAAGAATGATGGTTTCCAGCTGCATCCATGTCCCTACAAAGGACATAAACTCATCCTTTTTTATGGCTGCATAGTATTCCATGGTATATATGTGCCACATTTTCTTAATCCAGTCTGTCACTGATGGACATTTGGGTTGATTCCAAGTCTTTGCTATTGTGAATAGTGCTGCAATAAACATACGTGTGCATGTGTCTTTATAGCAGCATAATTTATAATCCTTTGGGTATATACCCAGTAATGGGATGGCTGGGTCATATGGTACATCTAGTTCTAGATCCTTGAGGAATCGCCATACTGTTTTCCATAATGGTTGAACTAGTTTACAATCCCACCAACAGTGTAAAAGTGTTCCTATTTCTCCACATCCTCTCCAGCACCTGTTGTTTCCTGACTTTTTAATGATCGCCATTCTAACTGGTGTGAGATGGTATCTCATTGTGGTTTTGATTTGCATTTCTCTGATGGCCAGTGATGATGAGCATTTTTTCATGTGCCTGTTGGCTGTATGAACGTCTTCTTTTGAGAAATGTCTGTTCATATCCTTTGCCCACTTTTTGATGGGGTTGTTTGTTTTTTTCTTGTAAATTTGTTTGAGTTCTTTGTAGCTTCTGGATATTAGCCCTTTGTCAGATGAGTAGATTGCAAAAATTTTCTCCCATTCTGTAGGTTGCCTGTTCACTCTGATGGTAGTTTCTTTTGCTGTGCAGAAGCTCTTTAGTTTAATTAGATCCCATTTGTCAATTTTGGCTTTTGCTGCTGTTGCTTTTGGTGTTTTAGACATGAAGTCTTTGCCCATGCCTATGTCCTGAATGGTACTACCTAGGTTTTCCTCTAGGATTTTTATGGTATTAGGTCTAACATTTAAGTCTCTAATCCATCTTGAATTAATTTTCATATAAGGAGTAAGGAAAGGATCCAGTTTCAGCTTTCTACTTATGGCTAGCCAATTTTCCCAGCACCATTTATTAAATAGGGAATCCTTTCCCCATTTCTTGTTTCTCTCAGGTTTGTCAAAGATCAGATGGCTGTAGATGTGTGGTATTATTTCTGAAGACTCTGTTCTGTTCCATTGGTCTATATCTCTGTTTTGGTACCAGTACCATGCTGTTTTGGTTACTGTAGCCTTGTAGTATAGTTTGAAGTCAGGTAGCGTGATGCCTCCAGCTTTGTTCTTTTGACTTAGGATTGTCTTGGAGATGCGGGCTCCTTTTTGGTTCCATATGAACTTTAAAGCAGTTTTTTCCACTTCTGTGAAGAAACTCATTGGTGGCTTGATGGGGATGGCATTGAATCTATAAATTACCTTGGGCAGTATGGCCATTTTCACGATATTGATTCTTCCTATCCGAAACCATCATTCTTAGCAAACTATCACAAGAACAGAAAACCAAACACCGCATGTTCTCACTCATAGGTGGGAACTGAACAATGAGATCACTTGGACTCAGGAAGGGGAACATCACACACCGGGGCCTATCATGGGGAGGGGGGAGGGGGGAGGGATTACATTGGGAGTTATACCTGATGTAAATGACGAGTTGATGGGTGCAGCACACCAACATGGCACAAGTATACATATGTAACAAACCTGCACGTTATGCACATGTACCCTACAACTTAAAGTATAATAATAATAAATAAATTAAAAAAGAAAAAAAATGTTTTAAAATATTTTGTTGATTGAATACAATAAAATTCACTCATTTCAAGTGAAGAGTTCAGTAAGTTTGACCAATGTATAAATCTGTGTGACAGCCACAACGATAAAGATATGGAACATTTTCTGTCATCTCCAAAGGTTCTTTCATTCCCCCTTTGCCATCCATTCTCCTTTCAAGTCTCAGCACCAGGAAGACACTGACCCGCTTTTTGTCATGATAGTTTACTTTTGATATTCTAGAATCTCATATAAATAGAAATCTATGTATTCTTTTGTGTCTAGCTTCTTTTGCTCAGCTTAATGTTTTTGAGAATTTTATATTATGCTTTATCATTAGTTTATTTCTGCTCATTGCTGAGCAGTATTTCACTGAGTAGTACTTTTTTAATCCACTTGCCAGTTGGATGGACATTTTGATTATTTCTAGTTTTTGGCTACGATGAATAAAGCTGCTATGAATACTACTGTATGTCTTTGTGTGACTACAGATATCCCTCAGTATATGTGAGGAATTTATTCCAGGAACCATTCCCCTTATTAAAAAATCCATATACTCAGCCAAGTGTGGTGGCTCATGCCTGTAATACCAGCACTTTGGGAGGCCGAGGTGGGTGGATCATCTGAGGTCAAGAGTTTGAGACCAGCCTGACCAACATGGAGAAACCCTGTTTCTACTAAAAATACAAAATTAGTTGGGCTTGGTGGCATGTGCCTGTAATCCCAGCTACTCAGGAGGCTGAGGCAGGAGAATCACTTGAACCTGAGAGGCAGAGTTTGCAGTGAGCTGAGATGCCATTGTACTCCAGCCTGGGCAACAAGAGCGAAATTTTGTCTCAAAAAAAAAAATCCATATACTCAACATATACTCAAGTCCTGCAGTCAGCCCGACAGAACCTGCGTATATGCAGGTTTTGCATCCTGCAAATATTGTATTTTCAATCCGCATTTGATTGAAAAAAGTCTGCATGTAAGTCAACCTGTGCAGTTCAAACCCATGTTGTTCAAGGGTCAGCTATGTATGCTTTCATTTCTCTTCAGTAAGTACTTAGAAGTGGAAATGCTAGGTGATGTGATAAGTACATTTTTAACTTCAAAGAAACTACTGGCCAGGTGTGGTGACTCACACCTGTAATCCCAGCACTTTGGGAGGCCGAGGTGGGTGGATCACCAGGTCAGGAAATCGAGACCATCCTGGCCAACGTGGTGAAACCCCGTCTCTACTAAAAATACAAAAATTAGCTGTCTGTGGTGGTGCGTGCCTGTAATCCCAGCTACTCGGGAGCCTGAGGCATGAGAAGCACTTGAACCCAGGAGGTGGAGGTTGCAGTGAGCCAAGATTGCGCCACTGCATTCCAGCCTGGCAACAGAGTGAGACTCCATCTCAAAAAAAAAAAAAAAGAAAGAAAGAAAAAAAAAATACTAAACTGTTTCACAAAGTAGTCATATCTTTTTACATTTTGGCCAATAACGTATGAAAATTTTGTTTGCTCCATATTCTTGTCAACACTTGAGATTGTCTTTTTGATTTTGGTTATTCTAAGGCGTAGGTAGTATTACCTCATGAAGCTTCAATTTACATTTCCTTCATGAATAATGACATTGAACACCTCTTCATGTTCTTAGTGACCATTTGAAAATATTATTTTGTAAAATACCTATTCAAAACTTTTGTCCAATTTATTAATTGGTTGTCTTACTGAGTTGTAAAGGGTTCTTTATATATATGTTGCACATAAATTCTTTGTTTTATACATATATTGATAAAATTTCCTCCCTGTCTATGGCTTACTTTTTCATTTTGTTAACAAGGTCTTTTGATGGAGTGAGGTTTATAATTCTGATGAGTCCAGTTTATTGGTTTTTTTTTGTTTTTTGTTTTTTGTTTTTTTTTGAGATGAAGTCTCACACTGCTGCCTGGGCTGGGTGTGCAGTAGGGCGATCTCGGCTTGCTGCAGCCTCCACCTCCCAGGTTCAAGTGATTCTACTGCCTCAGCCTCCCAAGTAGCTGGGACTACAGGCGCGCGCCACCACGCCTGGCTAATTTTTGTATTTTTAGTAGAGACAGGGTTTCACTATGTTGGCCAGGCTGGTCTTGAACTCCTGAATTCATGATCTGCCTGCTCAGCCTCCCAAAGTGCTGGGATTACAGGAGTAAGCCACCGCGCCTGGCCCACTTTATCAGTTATTTTAATCATAGTGCTTTTTGTGTCCTAAGAACAATTGGATTGTCTAAATTTTACTAATATTTCTCCTATGATTTCTTTTGGCAATTTTATAGTTTTAGTTATGTTTAGTTCTATGATGGATTTTTGTGTATAGTGAGATAAGTGTTGAGGTTCTTATTTTTCCATATGACAATATAATTTTTCCAGAACCGTTTTTTAGAAAGGCTATTCTTTATAAATTGGATTACTTCAATGCTTTTGTCAGAAATAAATTGACCAAGTCATCAAACAGATGCATCTATTTCTGGACTCTCTATTTTGATACTTGGCACTATAGGTTTATATTGTTGCTTGCTTTCTATTTGTTGTTCTATCTAATCTTCATTTTCCCTCTATTTTGGCCCTCGTTTGGATTAGTTGAGTATTTGTCAGTATTCCGTGTTACCTTTTCTAATGGCTTCTTTATTTACTTTAGTAATTGCTACAGGGTTTACAATATGTATCTTTAACCCATCAGAGTTTACTTTTTAATAACATTATACTACTTTGCATCTAATATAAGAACATTATAATGCTATATTTCCATTTACTTCCTCCCTATCCGTTATTCTATTGTTGTTGTACATTTTATTTCTACAAATATTATAAACCCTACAATTTATTGTTTTATTTTTGCTCCAAATATTATATTTTAAAGAAATTAAAAATGGGAAAAAGTATTTTATATTTGTCCACATATTTATCATTTCCATACCTTTCTTTGTGTAGATCAGAGTTTCCAATAGGTATCATTTTCGTTCTACCTGAAGTACTTCCTTTAACATTTCTTGTATTACAAATCTTCTGGCATTAATTTATTTTAGCTTTTGATTGCATGACAAAAAGCATTTTGCCTTCATGTTTGAAATATTTTTCAGTAGATATGGAATTCTAGGTTCAGATTTTTTTTGTTGTTGTTCTTTTTCATTTTTCCTTTAGCACTGTAAAGGTGTTCATCTTATTATCTTCTGGCTTGCATTATTTCTGACAATAAATCAGTGGAAATATTTGCAGTATCTGTTTCCTTTTACGTAATATGTCTTCTTTTATAGTTGATAAGGACTTTTCTCTTTGTCACTGCTTTTCAGCAATTTAATTATGATGTGCCTTGTTTTTCTTTTCTTTGTATTTTTTCTGCCTAGGGTTTACTGAGCTGCCTGAACCTGAGATGTTTGATTTTTATCCAATTTGAAAACTTTTCAGCCATTCTTTCTTGGAACATTTTGTCTTTTGCCAGCCCCACTTCACTCCCTCCCACTTTTTCTGGGACTCCATTTCGTGTATGTTACACCTCTTGGCATTGCCCCACAGGTCACTGATGCTGTATTCTTCTTCCTTGTTTTTTTGTATTATTTTTGTTTTTTAACCTTCTTTGTCTCTGTTCTTTTGTTTGGTTACTTTTTATTGTATCTTCAAGTTCGGTGATTTTTTTTTTTTTTTTTTCTGCAGTGTCTGAAGTACTATTAAGACTATATGGTGAATTTTTATTCCAGGTTTCTTCAACTTCTAGCAAGTCTATACAGTTTCTTTTTATATTTTGTATACACCTTCTCATTTAAATATTCTTATACATACATGATGTCTGTTTTAAAACCTTGTTTGCTCATTCCATCATCTCTTTCATTTATGGATATATTTCTATTGACTTAGTCTTCTCTTGATTATGGATCATATTTTTTTCCATGCCTGGTAATTTTTTATTGAATGCCAGACATTATCAGTATTATGTTGTTGAGTCTCTAGATTTTGTTTTCTTCTATTACAGATTTTGTTGTATTGTGTTACTTGTGTATCACCTTGATCATCTTGAGAGTTAGTTGTTTTCAAGGTTTATTAGGGCAGATCTAAAGTAGTCTTTATTCTAGGCCTGGTTTAGCCCATTTGCTAAAACATTTTCTTTTTGGGTGTCCTTTGAGTGTCAGATATGCAGTGACATCTTGCCACTCTGGTCTGAACTCAAGACTTTGCCAATCTTGTATGAACTCTGAGGATTGTTCACCTAACAGTTTCCCAGTAGTTGTTTTTCGCTTGGCTTCTTGGAGTCAACCTTCCCACTGCCAGCCTAGTATTCTGTGTAAGACTGGAAGGGAACCTTATGCATATTTCTGGAGCTCTTTCCCTATGTAGATCCATCCCTTTGGTACTTTTCTCAGAAAATTCCAGCTGCCTCATCCTCCTGTGTCTCTTCATCTCAGTGAGACTTTAATGGTTTGCTTGACTTTCTGCTCCTTGAACTGGGATCCTGAAAGTACATTCAGACTTTAATTTGTTTTCTTTTAAAGGCAATGACAGTGTTTCCTGTTGTCTAATATATGAAAATAGTTATTTTGCATATATTTCCCTGTTTTCTAGCTTTCATAGCAGGAGGGTGAGTCTGGGACCAGTTATTTTATCATGACTAAAATAAAAGTTCTTCTTCAAAGTTATAATCATTTTTAAAAATAAGTTATGATTATCTCAGGTAGCAAGCCCACTAGACACATAATAAAATATTTGGAACTGGCTTTATCAGCTGACTATTGACTGAAAACACTGATTTCCTAAATAACATCCCTAAAAATGAAGGACTCTCAGTGTACTATTTTTCACTTAATTCATAATATCATTTCCTTGGCCACTAATACATTCATACCATGAATCTAGTTCATTTGAGAATAACTTATTTGCTATATAGCTACTTTCAGGAACAATTGAACATGTTATATGATATTTGCTATGCTAAGTAACCAAATTATTTTAGCCATTCATAATTATTTTGTGCAATTGTGCTTTAAAAATAAATTAACAAATTACAAGAAAAATTCACACCAGAAATTGATTTTTAAAATAGTTTTAAGGTATTTTCATAGTGTACATTCTTCTCTTCTTCTATACATTAATGCAGTGCTCTATGGTGAAAAATGTTTTACATTGAATTCCTGTTTGTGCCTCTTTTCTTCCTCTAGTTCTTTCCCAGCACAAGATTCATTCTGGGCCGGGCGTGGTGGCTCACGCCTGTAATCCCAACACTTTGGGAGGCCGAGACGGGCAGATCACCTGAGGTCAGGAGTTCAAGACCAGTCTGGCCAACATGGTGAAACCCCATCTCTACTAAAAATACACACACACAGACACACACACAGACACACACACACACACACACACACACACACACACAAATTAGCTGGGTGGCCAGGCACAGTGGCTCACACCTGTAATCCCAGCACTTTGGGAGGCCGAGGTGGGCGGATCACGAGGTCAGGGGATTGAGGCCATCCTGGCTAACAAGGTGAAACCCTGTCTCTACTAAAAATACAAAAAATTAGCCAGGCATGGTGGCGGGTGCTTGTAGTCCCAGCTACTCAGGAGGCTGAGGCAGGAGAATGGCATGAACCTGGGAGGTGGAGCTTGCAGTGAGCCGAGATTGCACCACTGCACTCCAGCCTGGGCAACAGAGCGAGACTCCGTCTCAAAAAAAAAAAAAAAAATGGGTGTGGTGGTGGGCGCCTGTAATCCCAGCTACTTGGGAGGCTGAGGCAGGAGAATTGCTTGAACCCAGGAGGCAGAAGTTGCAGTGAGCCAAGATTGCACTGTTGCACTCCAGCCTGAGTAACAAGAGAGAGACTCTGTCTCAAAAATAAATAAAATAAAATAAAATTTTAAAAAAGATTCACTCTGATTAAACAAAAACTCTGTGTTGGACATCCCACCCAGTCCTGCCTTTTCCCTGCTGGAATTTATACTCCAAAATTATCTCTCCCTTTCTTCTTACTATCAAAAGCTCTTGGTGTCCTGTTCCCATCTAGTACCAAAGGAAAACCTTTAAACCAGTCAAACTAGAAGTTGGCAAACCATTGCCTTTGGACCAAATCCAACCCACCATTTTAATAAAGTTTTATTGGAAATTGCCATGTTTATGTTAAAACTAGAAGTTGGTAAACCATTGCCTTTGGAGCAAATCCAACCCACCATTTTAATAAAGTTTTATTGGAAATTGCCATGTTTATTTACTTACGTATTATTTGTGGATACTTTTGTGCTTCCACAGTAAAGATGACTAGTTGCAACAAAGATCATCTGTCTTACAGCTTAAAATATTTATTATGTGGCTACTTACAGAAAAAGTCTTCTGACCCCTGCTCTAATTAAATCATATTATGATATCAATGACAAATGTTTGTGTGTGTCCTTTTAGAGGCAATTGCATTTTTATAGCAAATGTATTGAGATATAATTTATATACCATAAATTTCACCCTTTTAAAGTGTAAACATATCACAGTTCAGTGGTTTTTAGTAGATTTACAGAACTGTGCAGCCATCAGCACCATTTAATTTTAGACCATTTTAATCACCTCAAAAAGAAACCCTGTACCCATTAACAGTTCCTCCCCAGTTCCTGACAACCACTAATCTACTTTCTGTCTCTATAGTTTGCCTTTTCTGGATGTTCTGTATAAATGGAATCACACAGTATGTGCATTTTGTGTCTGGTTTCTTTCACTTAGTATAATATTTTCAAGGTTAATCCATGTTGTAGCATGCATCAGAACTCCATTTCTTTTTATTGTTGAATAATAATCCATTATATGAAAATATACATTTTGCTTATTGATTCATCAGTTGATGGGAATTTGTGTTGTTTCCACTTTTTGGCTGTTATTAATAATGCTGGTATGAACATAGTGTACAAGTTTTTGTGTGAATGTTCAAAAAATCTTTTGGATATATACCTAGGAGTAGAATTGTTGTAAACTGCCAGAGAATTGAAAGCATGTCCCAACACACACATAGTTTGCAACTCTTCCTTAGTCTTTACACCCTGCTTGCACAGAGCATCCAGATTAGTCAGAGGTGAGAGATTAGGGCTTTCTCAGGGCTTTCTTGGGTATGTGCACAGTCCTGTACATGTCTGTGTCTTTCTTGATCCCCAGGAGTGTGACAGAGATATTCAAAATTTCTCCCCACTATATACATGTACATTTCATTTCTCAGTTTTTCTTTTCCTTTTTTTATTAGTTTCTTGTTTGCCACAACCAGTATTACTACCTCAGGCAGCCACAGAGTTAAACCATTGCTGCTGACTGTTTTGATGAAATATCCTGGGGATAGGACATTTTCAGTCACTGAGTTAGTTTGAATAAGGATATGCATTGTGGACGGCGCTCTTCCAGGGAGATTCCGGACAAGACAAATAGTGACAATCTGGGAGACTGGGACATTGTGGATAGGTCAAAACACATTCTGCCTCTTCCAGTGGCTGCTAGGCTTTTATAACTACCATGGCTTCAAGGCTGCTCGTTTTCAAGGCCATAGTAGTTCAAGTAGAACTTGCTGAGAAATGGGAGCTGGGAATAGAGCAGGTTAAAATGCCACAAAGCTCATTGTTTTTACCAAGATTCAGCTGATTTTCTTGAATAAATACTCCTTGGATTGTTGCAAGCCTGTGGTTAATTTCCAGAGTTCTCAAAAGTTGATTTTCACAATTTTCGCCAGTGTTCTGATAGCTTTAATGGAGGTGCAGACTTTCCCAGGTCTTCACACTATCATTCTGGAAGTGCTTCTCCACACTTGTCTATTTTTAAAGCACGCCTGAGGAGGCCAATGCCGTCATTAAAATTAATGGCTTTCTAATTCTAAAATTTTAAGAAATTTGGATCTAAAGCCAGAGATACTGGGGAATTCACATATTACTAAATAGACTGTGGACAATTCTAGATATATGTAAAATTTTCTCTAATTCTAGGGCATTGCAGAGTAATTACAGAAGATGGAGGACTGGTCTCAGATAAGAATAGGGCAGGTTAAAGCGCCCCAGCAGTTTTGTAGAGGACTGTTTAAATACAGCGGTAGGCCAGGCGCAGTGGCTCACACCTGTAATCCCAGCACTTTGGGAGGCCCAGGTGTGGGGATCACAAGGTCAGGTGATTGAGACCATCTGGCCAACAAGGTGAAACCCCATCTCTACCAAAAATACAAAAATTAGCCAGGTGTGGCGGCGCATGCCTGTAATCCCAGCTACTCAGGAGGCTGAGGCAGGAAAATCACCTGAACCCGGGAGGCAGAGGTTGCAGTGAGCCAAGATTTGCCACTGAACTCCAGCCTGTTGACAGAGCTAGACTCTATCTCAAATAAATAAATAAATAAATAAATAAATAAATAAATTACCGCAGTAAAAGTAGAAAAGGGAGTCAGAAGCTTGGCTGCTGACTTAGATGCTACATTTATTAGGAGTGGCTGGGTATGGCATGTACTTAGAGATTGTGGATTGCTCCAAGCCATCCCGTCTAGTCCTGTGTATACCACTGCTTGAACTGGCTAACTAGAGAATACATCCTTGCCTTGCTACTTACTGTCTGGTCTATCACTTCCTATCTGGTTTATCAGTGTCCTTATTTTCAAAAAGTGAGAAAATCAGACCGGAGCTTGTCTAAATTTTTACATTTCTAAATTTAGATGTTCCACCTGAAGTTATGAAGCATCAAAGAAACTAATTTTCTAAAGCAGGAAAGTATGCTAATGTATTTGCAGAAGATTTTCAATGATGTTTTGTTACTTTTGACTCCCCAGTTACTTATAATTTATCTGGAGACATTTCCAATGACTTCTGGTTGGTAAATATATTAATAGAATAATTATTTAAACCAAACCTTTTTACTTAGAAACATATTCAGATGTAATTTCCATTGCTTTTATAAAACCACATTAGGTTATTCTTTATTGCATATAACATCTTTCTTAACAGTAGCCTGAAAAACTCTCACTAAATTACCTTTGTTCTGATTCTTCTAAATTATAGAAATTTTAACATAAAAGTAATGAAGTTTCTTTTTGGAAATCTTGCCACATCTGTTATTACCAAAATATAAAAGATTATACTGATAAAAATTGGTAAGCAATTGGTAGCTTAGTGAACATACAAAAACTGGTTTAAATCATTCTTAGGATTGCTGCTCATGGCCTCAAGCACATTCTCAATTTAGGACCCTCATTCAGCCCTTTCTAAGGCCTCCTGATTACTGTGTTGTAAAAGGAAGTAGAGTCACAGTTCTTTTCAACTTTGTGTGTGCTCAGCTGTGATGTATTTGTTATTTTCTTCTTAGGAGTCTTAAATAGAGTCATGGAAGGTGAAAACTGACAAAGACCATAAATATCATCTTGTCTAGCCCTTGTCGCCCTCTCCCCTCACCATTTTATAAAGGAGGACACCGAGGCCCCTCCTAAAGTGTCTATATTTTTAATGGTGATTTGAAACACTTGAAAATTAATTAGATAATGAAGCAGGTATTCTTTAAGTTATATGATTCTAACCTGAATTTTATGTTTCTTTGTTTTCATTTGTTAATTTAACATAAAAAGTGGAAATAAACTACAATAATAAAAATCATTAATAAAAATTATTGTCATTTTAAATAATCCTTTCCCTTTTTTCTCTCATTTATGCTGATAATGAAGAATTAGTATTTTGGGTTTTTAGCAGCTGGGTTTTAGGGCTATTACTCTATTCTTCCTATGCTATGTGCCTTGGCAATCTAGGGACTTCTCTAACATTTTGCTGATAAGAAAACTCTTGGTAAGATTCTAACACTGAATTGATTGACCATTTGTAAAGAAAGAAGGAAGAAAGGAAAGAAGAAAAAAGGAAGAAAAATATATACCTGAAATTCCATCCATCATTGATAATCACCATTAGCATTATAGAGTACATCTTTTAATTATTTTATATATGTGTGGAGATATATATTTTTAATAAAAATAGGATATCATACTCTTTTCTAACCTACTTTATTTTTACTACACAATATTTGGCTTTATTGTATAGACAGAAATACCAGAGCTAATTAAGCAAATCACCTATTATTGGATATTTTGATTGATTTTAATTTTTTCTATATCCTTTGCATATTTATAATAAATTTCTTAGGAAAAGTCCTACAGAAAGGAATATGTGAGTCAACTGATAAGTAAAATGTTGAAGCTTTGACATTATTGTCAGCCAAGTTGTCATCAGGGAAGGTCATACAATTTATGTTCTCACCAGAAGAGTCCAAGAGTACCAGTAAATATTATGTACTGTTATCTTAATTGCCATTCCTTTTATTACAAACAAGAAGAATATTTTTTAAAAAATGTTTTATGGAGTGGTTATCAATCATATGATTTCTTGGTTAAAAGCAGCTCTCCTTTCCTATAGCTTTAAACTAGATTATTATGAAACTGAATTCTAGTTGAGCAAGGCACAAATGATTTGCTAGGTTCTGCTAACCATAATATGCCATCTGATTTTAAAGTCTCAACGTGCGTGGAGTATGAGCTAGAGGTCATTCGATGCTTGAGACTGGCACTGACCGATGCCGTCAAGGACACTGTACAGCAGATAGTATCTGTGATGAGCTCTAGGAGAAACTGTGAGACAAACCTAAACAAGCACATTGTTCCTGATTGTTTGCTTGAGAGCATGCCAAAAGAATGGAATTATAGTCCAAAAGAAACTAAAAGGAAAGAATCAAGCAAAAGTAAGTATATTTGTTTCTCTTTAAGAAAATACACCTGAAGAAGCAATTTTCTAGGATATGCAATCAAGTAAAATCCTAAAAGTTGTAAGAATTATGTACTATATTAATCTTCTTTCTATTAAGCATATTTGGGACCCTTATTTTTATTTTTACTATGAGTCACATGATCAAGGAAACTAGAATGGAAAATTATTCAAATGGTTATCTTCTTTATTTAATTACCAGTTCAGGATTTTCTGTGATGTTTTGTGTTCAGGCTAATACTCACAGATTAGTCACATGATTTTGACTAATTTTCTTAAAATTTGTTGAGTAACTTAAAATCCATACTCTAGAGAAGATTGCTCTGATATTCCACTTAGTTATTTTTTCCTTTAAGTTTTTTCTCTGCAAACACTAATTATTACCTTCTTTTCTCCTGTTAAAACACCTACATATGTAGCTTTTAGGCCAAAAATAGCACCCAGTTTGGTAAGTACATGTATTTTTCTGACAGGGTATTTTTCCCCCAGTGCTTCTGGTTCTAAATTGAGTGCATTGTTCCTATTCAGAACAGCGCATCCACCAAGTGTACTTAAGAACCATCAGTTACCTACATTATTCATTTATTTTATTAGTCAAGTCCTCTCTTCTTAAATAGTTTCTCCCTATCTAGATCTTTCCACTTTTGCAGAATTTCACAAGATTTCTTCGTATGTATATTACGTACCTGTATTCGTGAATCTTCTTTTGATTATTTAAAATAAAACTTTTTTCTTTCATATTCATCCTTTAAGAAGAATATTTTCACTAACTCTAAGGAAACTTTCTCCAGTTTTTCTAGAGAAACTAGAAAACTAGGAAACTAGGGAAAGTTTCCTTAGAGTTAGTGAAAATATTTTTTCTCTAAGGAAACTTTCAACAATAAAATACTCCAGCTGAACTCACTAAAGTCAATTGAAGGGACTAGCCTTTCTTTCATTCTTCTCCATGGAGATCCTAAATAATGTGACCTTATATTACAAACTCAAATCAATTATCTATCTGTGACCTTTCATAGTAATGCTTTAATTCTGTCCAAGCCCTATTAAACTCCCTTTGAATCTAGTAAAGCCATTTAATTGAAATTGGAAAATGTCACCTTTTCATTACTTAAGTTCTTTCTTTTCTAAGAGTTGTTGCCATCTCTCCTTTGTTCTAGCTTTTGGATATTTCATACATTTTGACCAATTCAGTAGGCATGATTTATAGTTAACATATCATGCCATATGAGTAGCACTATTTTGCTTGTGGTTTTCGAGTTGTTCTATTCATGAACAATTTTGCTTTTTCTAAGCACTTTGGAATTCCTCCATACCATTGCAAAGAGCCTCTTATTCCAAAAAATGCTTACTTATAGATACCAGTTGTTAAAGTTTTCCTTACTAAATAACATTTTTCATAAAATGCTCATTCCGAGTAAAAGTACAACACAAAGACAACCATGAAGGAAAGTCAGATCCCATGTATATATAAAAGAAAGTGACTTTACAAACCATTTTTTGCATTCTAACAGGATGTGACAATAGGAGAATGCCATTGTTCTTCTTTACTGCCCTCTGAAATGCTACAGGGACTTTTAGATTTGTACTTCTTAAATTTTATTTTCACTACAGAATATAAGATAGAGAATGTGTACATGCTGGACGTTAAGTTATTTATTGATTTCATTATTCATTCAGTAGAAATTTACTAAGTGAGAGACTACTATATACCAGGCACTGTGTTTCAGATCAGAGATAAACCTAAGTGCAGTATCTCCTCTTGGTGCCAGAAGACTAGTATAACTGTTTCAAAATGGGTACAAATAAGAGATGTACAGTTTTTTTGGTGTATGAGAAGAGAGAAAGAAATTAAACTTCACTAAAATATCACTTGGGATTGTCACTGGAGACCTTTCTTGGTCTGTGGGTGAGCCAGTGGGTGTTGAGGACAAACACCGCATGTTCTCACTCATAGGTGGGAATTGAACAATGAGATCACTTGGACTCGGGAGGGGGAACATCACACACTGGGGCCTATCATGGGGAGGGGGGAGTGGGGAGGAATGGCATTGGGAGTTATACCTGATGTAAATGATGAGTTGATGGGTGCTGACGAGTTGATGGGTGCAGCACACCAACATGGCACAAGTATACATATGTAACAAACCTGCACGTTGTATGCATGTACCCTAGAACTTAAAGTATAATAATAATAATAATAATAATATGTGAGGAAGCTTGAGGGAAGAGCAGGGTTGCCATGCTCTTGGGGAGAGGCCATGGGCAGGGTGACCTTATTCCTCCTTTAGCTTTCAGCACACGGTAATGAATTAGAGTTGTCCTTTGTATTACGGACTCTGGTTGTAACAAAATTAATCCTCATAATACATACAAGTGACTTTAACATATTCCTATAAACCAGTAAGTGAACTGCAGTTTAAAACTAGTGCTGGAAATGCAATCAAGAGCAAACAATGACAAAGTGAAAAAGCTCCCACTTGTTTCTATTCTTAATATGAGCTCTTCACAGCCATATTACAAAACAATGATGATTTGATCACATTTGGCCAAAAAAATAAAAAAAAAAATTGTGGGGAAATGATTTGAAATGTGGCTTCCCATATATTTTGTTAGATGTGAATCCCTCCTAAGCCAGTATTGAGCCTTGAGATATTAGCTAGTTTGGAGTCATCTTGATAAACAAAAGATTTCTACACCAAGTATCCAAAACATGAAGATAAACTTCTGTAATTTTTTTCAACCATGTTTTAATTTAGTGATATATAATCACGGTTCTTACAAAATTTGTCTAAGTAATTATAAATGTTTAAAGGTCTTTAAAAAAAATCTAACTTACTAAAAGACAACTAGTCATTATCTTAGGGAATATTTGTCCTTCTTGACACAGTAAAAATGACAGAACATGGAAAACACTATGGTGACAAACTAAAATGCATTCTTTATTTCTTTATCAGCAAATACTGTGACATTAAAAAACACTGAGGATTTAAAGAAATAAATATTACAATAAAGATTACAGTGTAGATTTACTGGAGAGTTGGATGGAAGTTAGGATGGTTCTGACACAGCTCTGCTTTTAGATATTTGTTTCATTATGTTTCAAAGAACAAATACACAAATAACTAGTTGTTTTGTTTTGTTTCTTTGACAAAAATTAAATGAAAGATATACCTGAGAAGACATTTTCTCAACAGTAAATTGCTTTTTTAATGAAAATAATCCCATATGGCAAAACTTTTGGAGTAATTGTCTTAATGGAAACAATGAATTCTAGAGAGAGGAAACAGAAGTAGCAAGCAGCATTTAGGAAAATGTGTCCATGCCATTGGTCACATGCAGAAACAGCATAATGAGAAAGAAATTGATGGCAGAAATATACAAAGTGCTATAAGAAGTCATTAGTATAGTGTATAAAAACCAGGCCTATTTGTTTCATAAGAACCAATGTTATCTACAAAAATATCATCTCTTTTTGCTTAAGAATTTAGAAATAGGATTTTCTAACATGATATAAAATATTGCAAATGAAGAGTTTCAGTGACTCTTGAATGCTTTTCTCATCACTGGCCATCAGAGAAATGCAAATCAAAACCACAATGAGATACCATCTCCCACCAGTTAGAATGGCAATCATTAAAAAGTCAGGAAACAACAGGTGCTGGAGAGGATGTGGAGAAATAGGAACACTTTTACACTGTTGATGGGATTGTAAACTAGTTCAACCATTGTGGAAAACAGTATGGTGATTCTTCAAGGATCTAGAACTAGAAATACCATATGACCCAGCCATAGCATTACTGTATAGCAGCATTACATGCTGCTATAAAGACACATGCACACATATGTTTGTTGCAGCACTATTCACAATAGCAAAGACTTGGAATCAACCTAAATGTCCATCAGTGACAGACTGGATTAAGAAAATGTGGCACATATGCACCATGGAATACTACACAGCCGTAAAAAAGATGCGTTCGTGTCCTTTGTAGGGACATGGCTGCAGCTGGCAACCATCATTCTCAGCAAACTTTCGCAAGAACAGAAAACCAAACACCACATGTTCTCACTCATAGGTGGGAATTGAACAATGAGATCACTTGGACATGGGAAGGGGAACATCACACACCGGGGCCTATTATAGGGAGCGGTGGCGGGGGAGGAATGGCATTGGGAGTTATACCTGATGTAAATGACGAGTTGATGGGTGCTGACGAGTTGATGGGTGCAGGACACCAACATGGCACATGTATACATATATAACAAACCTGCACATTGTGCACATGTACCCTAGAACTTAAAGTATAAAAAATATATATATATATATATAAAAATTTCCATTTGTTTGCAAAAACAACAAATTGACATCACAGATGATGGATACTTATTAGTCAAATTTCAACAATAGCCTTCACCTATTTGGTAGTTAACACTGAAAAATAAATGCCATGATTTTGTGGGCACAGCTAAGGATATACTGGTTTCATGTTGATCTATATGTGTTCGTGTAGTGGCTTTTTCACCTATGACAGCCGTGAAAACCTGATCTTGAAACAAACTGAATTTAGAACTTGACCTCTGTATTGTGAAGTGTTAAGCCCAGATTTAAAAAATAATAAAAAAGTTCATTATCCTCATTCAACAAATTGTTACTGATCTTTTTTACCATTAATAAATACAATTTTAAAAATTAATTTTGACATTATTTTCTTTACCTCATTTATTGTATATTTCCTTT
Organism: Macaca mulatta; assembly: GCF_049350105.2. Classification (NCBI taxonomy): domain Eukaryota; kingdom Metazoa; phylum Chordata; class Mammalia; order Primates; family Cercopithecidae; genus Macaca; species Macaca mulatta. The sequence continues at coordinate 100,770,333 of NC_133411.1, read as the reverse complement.
TTGCATGTTTTATCAACCACAAATATATTATTACGGTAGTACCTTACAGAAAAGAAGAAATGACAAATACATCAATAAACATATATTGCATTCATCCTAAGACATAGATTTGCTTCATAATTTATCAGCTCTTAAATTGGATGACACAATATATTACATATATACGGCTTAGGTAGAATTAAACTTATTTAAATAAAGACAGAAAGACAAGTATGTAGCAGTCTTAAAAGATCCTTCCCTGTATGTTGTTGACATCATCATAGACTCAGAGCCCTAGAGATTGGTAGAATGGATTCATTAATTTGTCATTAGCCTAAAAGTTCTGATTGAAATTTGCCTCAAGCGTTAATGAAATAGCTGGGGATTTGGGTACCCGTAGTCCTCAGAGTTTATAAAATATCAGTGGAGTGTAGGTGTGAAGAAGAAAATTGGTAATCTTTACCTAATATCTACTTAGTTTGTCAAATATTTGCTCAGTATCTGTAGTCAAACCCTCTTTAAGACAGAGGGAATACAAGATACAATCTTTCAAGTCAAAGACCTGACAGCAGAATAGGGACTACGAGACACAAACACATAAAGAACAATGAGACATTTCAAATAATTTAAGAACACTAAGGAAGAGTTGCTTTATCTATATTTTAAGCCTCACCTAAACACATTAATTTGAATAAAAAGAAAACATTTATTGAGCAACTATTTTGATCAGGTGCTGAGCTAGGTGCTTTCACATTAATGATCTTATTTAATGCAAGAGCCTTAGGAGATTATTCAAATATGTGTTGGACCTAGTTTTTACAAACTTATAAAGACTGCTCCAATTAATTTTTAAAATGATTCTTAAGTTGTCATGGATTGCAGAGGAGTCACTAGATTAGACATATTTTCCAAGAGCTTTGTACTTTTTTGGAACAGAGTGACTTTTTAAATGTTACACATATCTTCAGAAAATGTTCACATTGTTCTGTTATTTTTGTCCAGCAAACACAGTAAAGAATGTTTTACCAAAGAACTCAGAGCTACTTTCTTTTGGCTTCTCATTCAGTTTTAATGTTCAAATTCCATTATGTACATAGTGGATTAAAACACTGTCTGGCTTTGTGGGATAATCAAGGAGCTAAGAGCTTTGTTTCCCGTGCTCTGGAGTTTATAGGCTAGCTGTAAAGACAACTCATGAATATATAAATAACATAAATAAAATAGATGATAATACAAAAATAACATAGCCAATTATGGACCTAATTACCAAAATGGTCATATATAGAATATATTCAAATAAATTCACAAGAGGGGAGAGGACTTTGAACTAAGAGTTGAAGATTATTTGTGAACCCTGAAGACAGAGGGCATTCCATTGAGAGTAATGACGTACTCAGAAGCCTAAAAGCAAAGAGGATAAAGCATGTTAAAGGTCTTAAAGAGAAGGATCATAGAAACAGGCTGAGGCTAGACTGTGGAGTGTTTTCACAGCAAGGCCCAAGAGACTGATCTTATAACAGTGGTAAGTAGCTAAAATTATCACAGGGAAATTGGATAATACAGTTCATAGGGATGAATTCAGTTTTACAGTGCAGGAGAAGGGCTGGACATAGCCTGGAGAAGGGAGATGAGTTAGGAGAACACTTCCATAGTCAAGGTACCATGTGTGAAGAAGGGCTTGAGGTAGGTCAGTAACCTCAGCTGGCCCCAGCAATGAGAAACTGGATGGCAGAGATAAAAGGGCAGAACTATGTATCAATGCTGATCACTGATTAGGTATGAAGGATCAACAGGAATATTTAACAGGAAGGAAGAACGGGAGGGAGGAGGTGAGGAAGGAGAGTAGTGAGGAAGAAGGGAGGGAGGGAGAGAGGAAGGAATGAAAGAAGAAAGGAGGAAAGGGTGGGTGGGAGGGAGAAGGGCCAAGCTAGTTTGGAAGACAATGAATTTGGTTTTAGTTATATTGAGTTGACAGTGATGAGGACACAGAAGTGAAATGCTTAACAGAAAGCTGGAGTTACAGGACTACAGTTCTGGAGAAAGGCCAAGACTTAAGATTCTGGAATCATATAGAAGAGTGGTTCTCAACCAGACAGTTTTGTTCCCAGGGGCCATTTGGCAATGCCTGAGGACATTTTTGGTTGTCACCACTGAGGGGGATGCTACTGACATCTAGTGGGTGGAGGCCAGAGATGCAGCTGAACACACTACAGAACATAGAACAGCTCTTCACAACAAAGGATCATCCAGTCCAAAATGGCAATAGTGCTGAAGTTGAGAAACCCTGATATAGAGAAGAAGAATTAATACATTTTTCTTGGAAAATATGTCTAATCTAGTGACTCCTCCGCAATTCATGACAACCTAAGAATCATTTAAAAATTAATTGGAACAGTCTTTATAAGTGTGTAAACACTAGGTCCAACACATATTTGAATAATCTCCTAAGGCTGTTGCATTAAATAAGATTATAAATGTGAAATTGCACCAAACAAGGGAGAACATGTAGAATCATCAGCCAAAAGGCTAAGGACGTCTCAGCAAAAATCTACATCTAAGAGGTGTTAGTAGAAAGTGGAAATAGCATAGGACACAAAGAAGCAAAGAGGAGAGATAGAGGTAAGCAGGAAACAATTTACTGACTCATTCATTCAACCAATATTTATTGACAACTATTATATATGAGGTACTAAGTGCTAGGGATATGGGAATGCCTTCTAAGAGCTTATAGTTCAGAAGAGGGTGACATACAGTGTGCAGGAAAAGGACGTAATTATTAGATGATGGGGAATGCTATAATAAAGGCAACAAAATGGGGATCCCTGAAAGAGAGGGTCCTGGGGCTGTGATGGAAGGGTGTAAAATGGACTGAGAGGATGACGAGATGAGATAAGATAAGATGGTGAGGCAAGGCTGTCTGAGGAGGTAACATTTGGGTTGAGAACTGAAAGGAGAGAAACCAGTCCTGAGGAGAGCTGGAATGATTCTGTCATGGATTCCAAGGGAGAAGGGCTTAAGGGGGAGTCAGAAGTATCAAAGCCTACAAAGTTGCCCAGCTGGGAACTTTTGTATTTGTTAATTAGGAGGCCACATGGGTCCTGGAAAGCTGCAGTCTTGAAAGAATACAAATTATGAGTCTAAATTTTCTAATCTTCATTTATGAGAGAAAAAAAAACCCGGATTTGTGATTTGGGGGAACTTTAGGTAGTACTGCCAGAGACCCCGGTTAGAGTTCTGTTGGAATATGTCAAGCACTTGATCTTCTTGCCAATTTTCTCCACAAAAATTAGACATCTTTATACAACACAAAACCATGCAATGATTGAACGCAAATGCTAATATTAATCATACCTTTTCTTTTCTTCCCCAGGCTTCACAAGGCTTGCTGCTCAGGCAGTATCTATTGTAATCAGCAAGTTACCTACGGTGATTGCATGTTTGCCTCCCCCAATTAAATACTTCTTTTTTCTGTCTGAGAGAAAAATGTCAAAAAACTTTGTTGAATTGAAGAAAGCTGGTCTGCTTGTCTGGAACTTGATTGTAATTATATGTCGGATATTTGAGGACGGAAACACTGTGGAACTTTTAACAGGTGCCTCCCTTGACAGATGGAGTAAAGAAAAACTGGGTTTAATTTGTATGTGTTTGGAGAGCATCATGGGAGACCAGACAAGTATCCCTAATCAAATGATCCAAAAGGTCATACAGAGCATTGAGCAGCAGAAGCCCAACTGGATTGAACGTCAATTGTTGAAAGCAAGGAAACTGAGCACTGAATGGTAAAGTGATGTTTTTCTCTTACTGGATTTCATCAAATGCTTTTACAATAACAAAATCACCAACAAACAACAATATATTGTCAGATGGGCAGCAATAGTATTTTGCTAAATTCATGGGAGCTTTGATGAATAAAAAAAAGATAAGTATCCCATTAAAAATTGGATTGTTGCACATTTCTTGTCTTCTTAAAATGTGAACCCCATTGACACACTGGAACATTATACTTGTTTAGTCACCGTCTTAAGGTTTCTGATTAAAAGGGTGGTAGTTAAACCCAGGAGAATTTAGTTTCACCCCTTTTCAGTGTGCAAACAGGTATCTGTTGGATAGCCTGGAGCATTTTGCAAATGGATTGGGCATGGAGATTAAATTAAGAAGGAATTAATGGATATAAAAGGCTTTTTATTGCTTTCTGTGTACCTGATTGTCAAAAAGGTACACATTTTTCATCTGGTAATGTAAGAATCCCAGAGGGCAACTAGGGCATATCACACTCCAGCTATAAACACACCCAGCTGTTTCTGTATGAAAATGTCAGCCTTCTCATGGGTTTGTCACTAAGAGCTAAGTGATTTGTGATACTGCAAAGATGTTTAAGGGTCCCTGATGAATTTAAATATGTACATAGAGTCCTCCTGTCTTTAAATTAGTCTTCAGGTATAGAATTGCATGGTATTGATAAAGGAATTCCAGCTCATATGGTCTATAGATCACTGTCAGCCCATTTTAAAAACACCCACACACGCTGTCCCTCATTCTTTAAAAAAATATTCATGTTGCTAGCAGATACTAATATAACTTTCTGCCCAAAATGATGAAAAGTCACTTGATATATGGTTACTCTTACTAGTACATGGTAATGATAAAGAGATCAGGCTTTGGAATCAGATGGGCAAGTACAAATCCCTTGTAAATGGGTCATCTTGTGCAAGTTATTGAATCTCTCAAAGCCTCAGTTTCAATGATGATACCACACTGACAGAATTGTTTTGAAAAACTAAATAACATTCATGGAGTTCTTAGCATCAAGCTTGGAACTGATAGGCATTTACTATGTATAAACTCTATTAAAATACATTGCCTTCACTGGTTAGTATTAAGGTAATTAATAATGTTTACTTGTCTATGTTAATCTATAAGGCTTTATGTTAATTCAAATGGGGAAAAGTAGGTAATCATGATTTTCCTGGTCTCATCACACTGACCTCTAGAAATGTACTTCTGGAGTGTCCCATGGGTAGGAATTACAATAGCATTCAGGCAAATGCTTAGTAACATTGACAGTGACCGTCTTAATCTTTCTGTTTGCATTCAATACTAATTTACAGGCTTTAATCCAATGACTAAAACATTAAGGCCTGATGTCATTATCCATGGCAGTGGTTATAAAGGGGAGAGGAAAAACAAGAGTAAAAAGTATATCTGATTATAGTGACAAAGTTAAATTTATGATACTGCTGATTTAGTAGCCCCTATATCAAATAAGATCCATTTAAAGCAATGTCTAGGTAATACATGTAGGGGTACATACAAGAATCTATAAGCTAAATTTTTTCCTTAAAAGCTGATTTCAATTTAAGTTTTATAAACAGCCCCAACACATCTGGTATCTCCTATAGTGGGAGTTGCCTAGCTAATATTTTGCTGATTAACAATGAGCCAAAACATTATTTACCTCTCATACAACATGCATAAAAAAATGAACAATTGCTGACTTAAAAAACGCAGTACAGCCCTCAAAGTTTCTGAGTAATTATGTAATTAGCACAATACATCTTTCTCAATTTCTCAAATGATATCAATATACAAAGTGCAGTTTTAAAGTTATGTATTGCATTTATTTGAAAAAGAGTTAAATTTGACTTAACTCACTTTAGATAACAATCTCTTACAGAGTTTGGGCAGTATAAGAGTGTTTCTTGGCTGGGCGCGGTGGCTCACACCTGTAATCCCAGCACTTTGGGAGGCTAAGGCAGGCAGATCACCTGAGGTCAGGAGTTCTAGACCAGCCTGACCAATATGATGAAACCCCATCTCTACAAAAAATACACACACAAAAAAAAGTAGCTGGGTGTGGTGGCGGGCACCTGTAATCCCAGCTACTCGGGAGGCTGAGACAGGAGAATTGCTTGAACCTGGGAGGCGGAGGTTGCAGTGAGCTGATTTTGCGCCTTTGCACTCCAGCCTGGGCAACAAAAGTGAAACTCTGTCGCAAAAAAAAAAAAAAAAAAAAGAGTGTTTCTTCTTGACTTTGATTTCAAATTGATTATGTTATACAAGTGCACTTCCACCTCTAAGTATTTCTTACTAATTGGTGGTCATTTTACTCATAGATATACACTGTGAGGAAAAATGTATTTCAAAACATGATGTCTGTATTACGTAGAGGGTTGCCTTGGTTCTACCATAATTTTTAAAAATATATGAGTATGTAAGCATTTAAACTAAAATGGTTCTTCTGTTAAGATCAATTAAATCTTAATTACTTATGAAGATTATCTGAAACTACATGATACCATTTAGCTAGATTCCTTTGACTTGCATCCAGATTTAACTTTGATTTTATGGAAATGGTGAAAGTAACTGCAGTGGAAAAGGTGGCAGCTGTAAGTGTCGCCTGTCTTGCATACTGCCTGAAAGCATTACTATTCATTAAAATAACCTTCACTTTGTAGTAACACTCAAGCTGTAAACAGTCAACTTAGATTCTGGAGAACACACCGCACAAAAAGTAAAGAAATGTCTGTCTTTGCAAAGTAATTTGTCGAGTTGAAGATTATTGTTTTTCATCATGGTGACCCTGACTTGGCTGGCTGGGTGCATATACAGATTAAGATTAATGCAGTTATTCCTTGGCTAAGGTCTGCCTCTTTCAGGGCACATTCTCCCTAATGACATGATTGATAGGCAGTCCCAAATCCGGAGAGGAACTCATTAATCATAGCATTGACTGAATCCAATCATTTGCTTCACCTGCACAGTGATGGACAGGAAAGGATACAATTCAGAAGCTGACACTGAGATACTCCTTTGTCAGAGGGCCTCAACTTTTTCAATGTCAGCCTCTACAAAACCTGACAAGAAATTTTTTTTTGCAACCTGTATGCAGTTTCAAAAACATACCTGCAAACTTATTTTCTTGTAAAAAGGTCTTTAAAAAAAAATTTACTCTAGTTAATGAATATCTCTAAGTCAAAGTAGGATTTTCTTTATTTTTTAGCAAGGCTATATGATCTTAAAGTTCCTCCCGTTTTTGAGAAGGATGTTTTGAAGCTACATGTGGAAGCAATATCAAACTTAATGTCCAGCAGCTGGGTGTCATTTGGTTCCGTCTTCAGGTCAGCTGCACTGACTCTTAGCAGAACTAATTTTATAATCATGGCAAAATCTCAGTAATGAACTGCAGTATACAGCTGATTACGCCACAGTAAATTTTATTTAGTCTTGGAAACAGTGGAAAACCATGAGTTTTAAGAATACTTACATTGCAAAGTGTAGCATGATCCCAATAACAACAAGAAAATTCTTATGGAATATATGTGTACATTGAATATCAAAATTTTTTGCACTGGTATAGTTTGAAATGTTTAAATTCTTTTTGTCATCCATTATTACTGTGTAAATAATGTTCAAAATCAACAATATGTATATAGATCCTTCTAAAAGAAATGTTTTAGAACTATATCTTGCACATTCCTGGTGTGGTGATAGTAGACTCTTTTTCTGGAAGAATAATCAGGATAGTGACTTTTGCTAAGTATCTGTTACAGAAAGAAACAGGAGTGGGGCACATATTTTTAAAAGGCAACAAGTGTCAAAGGCCAATTTAAAATACCCACTGGTAAGCACACTGCCACGAAGCACCCAGCCTATATTTAGCATAATAGGCTCCCCCTTTTGACACTTTAATTAGTCTTCAATGTGTTTTACAACAGGTGTAAAGAGGACTCTACAAAAGACAAAATACCAAAGCTATTTCAGGCATCAAAGATACTTTTTATCCACAAAGAGAAAATACAAATTATTTCTTACATGTTCTTAAAAAGAAATGTTTTGTTTTCATCTCATGATTATAGCAATCTCAACAATTGCAGTAATGGGAAAATGTTTTATAGATAGGAGTATAAATGCAGTAAAGACATGTTTTAGAAGAAACGATTCAATTTTTGAAAATGCTTTCAGGTGCTTAATTCTAAGGTGCTGTTTATGTGAGCAGCAGCGGTTTGGGAAGGCTTACCTATTTCAGGGAAGTCTTTATGGATGCTTTGAATCTGAGATTTACATCAACTCTCCACACTCCATCTCCATGATTACTCTCCATCTTTACAATTCTTCACTACTGATATGTATATGCTTTCTTTGTATTTAGTGCATTTATGACAATAGAGAAAAGCACGTCCTTACAAGAAGGAGATATTGCTCTTGAACTGACTGAGCAGAAAATAAACACGATGGTCCTGGATCTCTGCCACAAACCAGGTGGCAGCGAGTACCTGAGGCAAATTTATCACATCATGCAGCTCAATGAGGTAGGGAAACGGCCTTTTTACCGAGCAATTAGGTGTGTACTGGCCTGAGGCAGCGTCTGCTGGCAGCTAAGGGTTAGTCAAGGAGGTGATAATACTTCTTAAAGTCAATACCAAACTCAATATTGCATTATTAATAGAATCTATTCAGCCCCGGCTGTTCTGCATTTGTACAGAAAAAGCTTCACTGAAACAATGTAGATTTTATTTATATGGTTTAAACAATAACACGGCTCATAAACTCAGTTCAGTTCTGAATTGTAGACACTAGAGGTGTAGTTTGGGAATTGTGTGTTTGTGACTGTTAGACTGATGTTAAAATCTGGTATTTGTACAATGAATTTTCAGAAGAGGTACTTAGCTCTTTTCCTGCAGATATCATGCTTGTGTTGGTGAAGTTGGAGATTTCTTATTTAATCAAAAAACTTAAGAAGAATATTGAACTATATTCGGGAGCAACCAGATGAACCGAGGAAAATTCATTAATACACAGACGCTGGTTGAACCAATGTTATGCCTTTCTATCCCCTTGCCCTCTGACTTTGCATGTTTTTGGCTGTTTTAGTGAAAATGTAAATAGCACGTTATCTCAGCTATTGAAACAAAGTTCTCTAACTTAATCAGGTTTTGAATTTGATCATATGTGTCTGAATTAGATTGTGGCATCTAATTGTGTTTATATTTGCAAATACATGAATATAATTTTTGGAATAGTAAAAATTGTATAATGTGAATATATAGTGTTTTAGTTTTATCTATATAACATAGGCCTTTATAACCATACATTTTCAAGGAATAAATTAAATTCGACAATAGCATGTTACAACTTGATTATATAAATGTTTTGCCCACCATTAGCTATCTGAAAGTTACTTCAAGTATACCTTGTTTCCTGGATTTCACAGAACTAATCAAACAGTCAATAAACAGGTGATATAACAATGGCCTCAGAAGGATGTAAGAAATTTGTAGCTATGAGATATGACCCTGTCCTTAAGGCACCAGAGCTCAGTTTGTAATTGTTACAAAGTAACACAACCTATTCACTCTTGTCAGTGATCCCTCATAGCTTGCTTAGGGTTTCTATCTGGGAAACTCAGGAACCCCTCACCTTGGCAAACTGAAAGACCTCTATTGCAAAGTGATGCTCCTCATTGGGTATGTCCACCTGGCCATTCTGATTGGCCAAAGTAATTGTGGTGACTACTGAGGAACAGATGTTGCAGTGTGGTTACCCCCATATCCTTAGTTAAACAGTGTTACAATAGCTCTGAGGATGGTAAAGCTGGTCTGAATTGCCAAACTGATAGAATTGTCCTATTTTTAAAAGGTACATAATATTAAAAAGCTCAACAATCACCAATAAGCGAGATCATCCAAAATTGAATTGGCTATTTATTGGCCATCAGTTATCTGGTTATACTCTGGAAAGTCAAAGGCTGTACTTCCCTCATAGAGCTCCTATAACTCTGAGATAGTGGTTCTGAACAGGATACCATGAGATTACACTGGGGTACCACCACATTTTGCTCAGTGTTATGATTTCTCTTGTTACAACTGAGTATATTTACTGTTATAGTATCTGGTGGTTTACTGGGCTGAATGAAGCACGGCACTGCAAGGTAAGAGGCATAATGCTAGGTGAGGCTAGAAGCAAAGAGAGACCGTTGCCTTGTAACTATTACAAAAACACAGGCAATAAGCCTTTAAGGTTGGTTGGTTGGTTTGTTTTGAGATGGAGTCTCACCCTGTCACCCAGACTGGAGTGCAATGGCGCAATCTTGGCTCACTATAACCTCCGCCTCCCGTGTTCAAGTGATTCCCCTGCCTCAGCCTCCTGAGTAGCTGGGATTACAGGCGGGCAGCACCACACTCAGCTAATTTTTGTATTTTTATTAGAGATGGGGTTTCACCATGTTGGCCAGGCTGGTCTGGAACTCCCAACCTCAGGTGATCTGCCCGCCTCGGTCTCCCAAAGTGCTGGGATTACAGGTGTGAATCACTGCGTCCAGCCAGGAATGCTCATTAACAGGCAAGTTCTGATTCAATAGGGTCCAAGAGTCTGCTTTTCTAACAAGCTCCCAGGCGAGGCTTAACTCAGCTGATCCAGTGCCCCAGACTTTGAGTAGCACAGGTTTTCTAAATGATATCTGAATACCTTTTTGGCTCTAACATTCTGAACTTCATCCTAACCCTAACCTCAAAGAAAAAAAATTACCCTGTGATACGTGAAACATCACAAGAACATTTATATTTTAAAAAATCTATTAGATGACTTATTTATTAATAGTAAGCATTTATTAGTTGATGGGGACTTTTGGTCATTTTAATTTGTCATCTTCCAGAAAAAGTTCCATAAAATACATTAGGATTGTTCACCTTATTTATTTATTGGTGGAAAATGAGGGATAATGTTGTAGATTGGCTTTTTTTGCCCAGGCCTGCACTGGCAGTTGGGGGCTTATGATGACATATTTTGAGTTTCTCTCAAACCTTGATATTTTTCACTCCATGGGATGGAAATAGAGTTTAGGAGCTTGCATTATAATTAATTCCATGTTGAATGAGACTGCTTGCAGTAAAATATCAGAGTACTCAATGCTCTGCTGAGCCTGGAGTAGTTAACAACTACACTTAATGAATGGATGAGCAACCTTGTACTGTGAATAATTATGCAGCTGAGTTAAGTTTTGGTAACCAGACACGTTAATATGTGAACCGGTGGCAAGACAATGCCTGTTAAAAAGGTCTGATATATCAAACATATATTCATTCTGTAAGAGTTTGGTCAATGGTTTCCTAATCTATACTACACATTAGGTAAACCTGTTTTTGATGGGTTTATTGCAATGCTGATTGGTACTCCACTATGTATCTTCTGAAAATGTATTCTTCCCTGAGGCAAGTAATACACTGTAATCTAGCAAATGTGCTGAAAGGATAAATTTGGATATTGATCAGTTTATTTTTACAGAGAATGTCTGCTTCTCACCGTCACAACTTGTAATTTCTTTTCTTTGAAGGAATATTTAAAAGAACAGCTGTTTTCTATGAATAGTTCAGAGGAAAAGCCATTACCCATCCGACCTTTAAAGGCGACCTTGAGGAGTACAGAAGATCAGCCTTCTGCCTTTAACCCTTTCCATGTGTATAAGGCGTTTAGTGAAAACATGCTAGATCAGGTATGTGGAAATTAAATGGTAAATTTAATTTAAATGTGTGGTTTCTTTACTCAACTAAGAAAAAATTGCTTTGTGTTTGAATATTTACTCATAAGCTTTTTTTGCTAGGAAGCAAAAGGCCTTGTTCTTACTTACATGGTCTGTACAAATTGACTTTTAAAAGTTATTTAACCTTTTTTCTATTTGTCAAACTGATTCATCTGTTTGGTCTGTAAAACTTAACTTTTGGCTGATCAGTTTACCATGGGCAGAGGGAACATCTGTTAGGCTGTGTCTACAGAGGGCTGAAGAACCAGGCATTTTGTAACATTCCTTTCCTCCCTTGTCACCCCCATCCCCCAAAACACACACTCACAAAATACCTTGCAACCTTTATGAATGTATCAGGCAAATTAGAAAATAGTTAAAATTAATTATAAATAGAGCACTGAGCTCCTACTTTAAGTGGTATGGGGTAAATTTGCTTTTTATAACCATAGACACATTCCCAAATTTAAAATGAATTTGTTAATAATCTTAAAGCCAAGCTATTTGGAATAAAGTCAATATGGGAAACACCACACATTTTTAAATGTCAGATTATGCCATTATCTAAGCTGCATGTTTCAGTAGTTACACTGAAAAGATCATCTTTCTGCCGAAGTATTTGAAATCTAAAGTTGCTTTTGCTTTGTTCATTCTTCTGGTGGCTTTTCCCAGAAACCTCTTGACAGATAATTTGAACTAACAGGGCAGAAGAGAAGGATTGCTTGACCTAGAGCTCTGATGAAAATAAGAATTAAAACAATGACCTAATTCAGCATGCAGATAATATTTTTACCATGACTGTTACAGCTCTAGTCTACACTCATCAATACTGTAGTAGAGTAAGACCTTCAAATGCTGACAACCCAGGGCAGAACTCTGCTGCTCTATGACAGGATTGTAGTGCTCAATTAATCAGCAGGTGACAGGGGATAGCTCTTGTTGGATTTTAAACGTCAGTCTGGACTCCTGTTTTCAAAACTATTTCATCCTAAGGAGCATAAGCATTTATAATACTTTAAATATACTAAGTTTGAGTTTATTGGCTGCTTTTCTGTGTTGTGCATTAGATTGCTCCAAACCATAAATAATTATTATAGCCGTTAAATTTTCCCTGCTTCATTTAAATAAATGGCATATTTTATTGAGTTCTGAATTATGAGATTATTTTTCACAGTAACTTTTCTCCATAGTCTGTTGTGAAATTTCTATTAATGAGAAGAATCATTTATATAATTTACACTTACAGATCCTCATCATCTTCCCTTTAAAGCATTTTCTTAACCAAAAAGATAACATTAATATCATACTCTAATTAGGCCGTATCTTATAATTTGATTCTTAGCACTTCCAAGTTTGTTTTTTAATCAAACTTTTGGTTGCTGGAAAGAAAATCAAACAATAAATTGATATGATGTTTGAAAAAGTTCCCAATTATTTTTCTTTGCTTTTCAAACAGTCTCCTTCTCAGAGAAACTTGTTGGGGAAATGCCATTAACACTTGGAAGAATAACGACTCAAGAAATTGATTTATATTTTTATAAATAATGACTACATCCCCAAATGGATTTATACATTAATTGCTATCTTATTGGAATAAAAACCTTCTTCTGTGGACATGATTGATGTTATCTGTCTAAGTCCTTGTTCTGGACCCCCCTCCTTCTTAGTTAGTCTATCACAGCTGGAGCTTTAATTTACTGATCATATTAACACTGATTAATAACTAACAATAGTGTCTTCTCATTTATCAACAGTCAGCCACCACAAAATGGAAGTGGAACTGGGCAAAGTTGCTGCCAAATTATCGGGGACTGGATAAGATGACCTTCAGCGTGCTACTCAAAAACAGGTAATAAAATTCGGATGTTGGGGGGTCTACTTGAGGGACAAGGTTGTGTGTGTGTATGTGTGTGTGCATACACATACACAGATATTACTAGTGTATTTTTGGGAAAAGTGAAAACATTTTATCAGCAGTGGAATCTCTTTTATTTTCTTCCTTTCCAGCCTCCCGTCTTTTAAAAGTATGACTAATGATAGGAGTATACTCTCTAAATACCATTCTCTATAGTGAAAATTTGTAAAAGGCAGTAACATTAATTTCAGAGATGAAATTAGTGGATTTTAGTCTGAATTTTAAATATTTTTGACTGTGTATATTTAATAGTTCACTATTGTAAAGACCAAAAGTTATTGACTTGAAAGTCATTATAATATTACACCTTTGTTTACAACAACTTAATGAATGCATATAAAATGCCAAGCCAAATCAACTAGTCTAATCAGGAAAACATGTGAGTAAAACTGTCATGATTGAATTTTTCACTTTTCAGCCAGTTATGTTGGCACCGTCTTAATATAGCCACAGTAGCATATTATTTTATACAAAGATACACACACACACACACACACACACACACACACACACAGACACACAGACACCAGTATAATCCAATGAAATGATAATGTGATTTCAGCCTAGGAAACAACATGTAATTTATTTTGCACAAAAGTATGAACATTTTGTTTTGGATCAATTAACATGGTTTTTAAAAAAATACTTAAAGTTTCAGTAAAAACTATAAGGTGTAAACTTTAAAAATTTGGATTTTTAATCAAGTATAATACATTTTCAAATAAGATATATTTTATGATATTCCTTTTATTGTTTGAGTCATCTGTGTGCTTATAGCTAAGTTTGAGACTTATCATCTATATGATCTTTGTGACATAGAATGTATTTCCATGTCTTTTTGCAAAAATATTGAGTATCTTTTTTTTGAAAGAAAATAATGACAATAACATAGTAGAATTGTCAAATCATTCTTGAGAAATCTGGATGAATATAAGAAAATGTCCTAAGAGAGAGATTGCAGTATTTCCCAGAAGGAAGTTATAGAGGCAGCTTTACTGCCAATAAAAGCTATAGCTTAGATGTGAGGTTGCAATGGTATTTATAATATTTCACCGCTGAATTAAGCTCACCCACCCATCATAGACAAAGTTCAACAACACAGAAGCTTAATGATCAAGGCCAGAGCCTTTCCCCAGCAAGCTTACCACCTGGCTGGCAGCAGTCCAGATGTACCCAATCCTTTTTTTTTTTTTTTTTTCTTTTTTGCTGAGACGGAGTCTCGCTCTGTCACCCAGGCTGGAGTGCAGTGGCCGGATCTCAGCTCACTGTAAGCTCCGCCTCCCGAGTTTATGCCATTCTCCTGCCTCAGCCTCCCGAGTAGCTGGGAGTATAGGTGCCCGCCACCTCGCCTGGCTAGTTTTTTTTTTTTTTTTGTATTTTTTAGTAGAGACAGATGTACCCTATTCTTACACAAGTCCCCAGAGGTTCACCTATACTGTCCCAGAGATATCTGGAGAGGTGAGAGGAAGGGGGTTGGTGGAGGAGAGACCAGATCCTCTGTTGAATCTATAGTGACATGATGTTTATACAATATTAAATGTCTGTCTGGAAACAAACTAGGAAAGATAAGTAATTATTTTTCTATTTGGAAAGTTTTGAGTTTATGTAGATTAACTGTATTATATTTTACTAAATTTATTTTCAGTCATGAATTGCTGCTTCCAATCCACTAAATGGTCCTCTAGGGACAACACATCCTTCAAAACTTACTGCGTTTGCTTTTTATAATATTCACCTCTAAGTGAATTTGTGTTTTACGCT
The DNA here is from genome assembly GCF_049350105.2 of Macaca mulatta. NCBI lineage: Eukaryota > Metazoa > Chordata > Mammalia > Primates > Cercopithecidae > Macaca > Macaca mulatta. The sequence goes on along the minus strand of NC_133411.1, from coordinate 100,755,163 downwards.
GAATTGCATATTTTTGTTTTTGTCTGAGGACTTTGGATCACTAGCTATTAAAGTGTATTTTCTTGAGATCTGTGCAGGAGTGGGTGGGAGAAAAGAACTCGTACAAATTTAGCCAGAAATAACAGGTCAAAACAGTTCTGTTGGAAAAGGGTCATGATTTTTTAATAGAAACAGCTAGAATCTCATCTTAATAAGAACCTTAGATTTTTAAAGAATGGTATGAAAATCATTCTACTGCAAAGCTACCGCACACGAGCTATGATGAACTTAACTGATCCACCTTAGAAGGATTAAAGACACCTGAGGGTTTTCAATCTTTTCTATCACTCTCCCATTTATTTTAAGAATATTATTTATGAGTTTTGTTTAATATTGAACCGGTAAGGAAATTGTTAGTTTCTCGATGACACCCTCTTGTCTCTCTTGTTTGAACTTATCTGAAAATGCTGATTTTTTTAAGAGTACATTTAATTGTTGACAACATGGTTATCTGAAAGATACATACTTGAAAATTAGACCATAGAACTTTGAGCTTTTAAAATGAGTTATATATGCTATCCAACACCTGAACACTATGGTATTTGGGGTTAGGTGGAGCCAAAGGAAAGAATTCAGAGCAGTTCAGCTGAATATGCTCAGTTTTTTCCTCCCAAATTCACCAATTAAATGAGTCACTTGTTCCCTTTTTGCTCCTTTCATTGGTAATATATTTGTATTAGTCTATCTCTATACTATGTTCTAGTGTATGTATGGGGCTGTGAATGATGTCTGAGGACATAATATTACAAAGAAAAGTGAACTGAAATATACAAGTATGAAAAAAGTTGAAGAGAAGGGAAAAGAATCCTTTCTATTCACCTTAAATTCATTTGTGCCTTGTCTTCAACGTTCATATAATAAGCAGGCCATCTGTGGAATTAGTCTCCCCATATGCCTAGAGTGCACTAGATCTCCCTCACCCCCTAAATAAGATGGAGACTAGAAAGCAGGATTCCTGGGTTCTCAGGCACTTACCTTTGACTTTAGATTTCCTTATCTTTAAAATAAAATAATAATAATTGTAAAGCTGCTTCATGGAGATTGTTGACACGGTCAAAAGTGCTAAAGTATTTGGAAGTGTTTTTGAAAGCTGATAACACAATACAGTCATTCCTCAGTATTCATTAGGGATTGGTCCCAAGACCCCCTCAGATACTAAATTCTGCAGATGCCAAGTCCCTGATATAAAATGCTGTCATATTTGCAAATAACCTATGCATATCTGCCCATGTACTTTAAATCATCTCTAGATTACTTTCAATACCTAATGCAATTCTCACATATCACTGCATTTGTGTGGATGCAATGTAATACTCAGCATGCAACAAATTCAAGTTTTGCTTTTTGGAACCCAGTGGAATTTTTTCCCCAAATATTTTCTATCTGAGGTTGACTGAATTCATGGATGCAGACCCCACAGACACAGAGGCACCACTGTACATATTCAAAAAAGTAGTAACACAGCAGCGGTTTTGGTGTCTAGTCAGGTAAGGAAACTATAAAGTCCATTAAGGATTAGTAGGAAGTTGTTGTAAGATCGAACACTCAGAACACCCAGGTTATGTGGACTCTAGGCCTAAACCAATAGTGAGGATCAGAAAAAGTATCAGATCAGAAACCAGGCAACAGGCCCACAGGTCTGGAAGACAAACAGAAAATGAGCAAGAATGAAGGTCAAAAAGCCAAGTGAACCACTCAGGTAATAAAGACCCAGGGGATAAAGACTTCAGGGGCAGCTCAGACACATGAAAGAGGAGATCTGTAGAGTCACAACAATGTCTATATCTGAGTCAGTTCTGGCCTTTGTTCCACAGGCTGGTTCTGGGCTGACTCCAAAGGCAGAACAAATCTTGAAGCAGCTGCCTGAGTCCTTGGCAAAAATGTGTTCTTCACTCACTGTCTGGCCTCATCTCAAAACACCTCCTTCCGACTCATGATGCTCTAAATAGAATTCTTTCTTTAAGTTCTTTGGATTCTCTAAACGCTTTCCCGCTTCAGGGTCTTGGTATTTGCAGTTCCCTCAGCTCTTCACATGGCTGGTGCCATCTTGTCCATCTGAGACAAATGTTACCTCCTGAGGAGACTTGTCTATTTCAACCGTCTAAAGGGACCCTCCAGGCTACCCTAGCATTCTACTCTACTTTGTTTTCTTGAGTTATTGTTAACTGAAATATTTGTTTCTGTTTATTTATTGTCTTTTAATTTTACCCTCTGTGGTAGAATGTAAACTCCATAAGAATAGCACCTTGTTTGCCTTATCCTGGTGGTGTCTTCAGTACCTAGAACAGCCCTTGGCCACAGAGCAGGCTCTAAGTAGTGTGTGTTGAATTAATTAATAAACAAATGAAGAATAAGAATGCAGAGAAAAAGTCAGCTCCTGACAGATGAGCACAGGTTAGGTATTCTTATGTGATGTTTGATTAATAGACATGTAGGTATTATAAGAATATTTGCTGGAAAATCTGAAGTAAAAAAGTATCTATATGCATATTCATTCTCTTCATTTTCCAAATTTGGGTGAAAGTCAGGTTATTTAAGCTCCGTATGTTTAAAATGTCTGTTGTAATAGCCACAAAAAGAATAAAATATTGGCCGGGCGCAGAGGCTCACACCTGTAATGCCAGCACTTTGGGAGGCCGAGGCAGGCGGATCATGAGCTCAGGAGATCGAGACCATCCTGGCTAATACGGTGAAAAGCTGTCTTTACTAAAAATACAAGAAATTAGCCGGGTGTGGTGACTGGCACCATAGTCCCAGCTACTCGGAAGGCTGAGGCAGGAGAATGGCGTGAACCTGGGAGGCGGAGCTTGCAGTGAGCCGAGGTCGCGCCACTGCACTCCAGCCTGGGCGACAGCGCGAGATTCTGTCTTAAAAAATAATAATAATAAATAAAAGAATAAAATACCTAGGAATACAGCTAACCAGGAAGGTGAAACATCTCTACAACAGGAATTACAATACAAAGTACTGCTCAAAGAAATCAGAGATGAAAAAAAGCAAATGGAAATATTCCATGCTCATGGATAGGAATAATCAATGTTGTTAAAATGGCCATACTGCCCAAAGTAATTTACACATTCAATACTATTCCTATCAAACTACCAATAATGTTCTTCACTGAATTACTTATTTTAAAATTAATGTGGAACCAAAAAAGAGCCCGAGTAGCAAAGGCAATCCTAAACAAAAAGAACAAAGCTGGAAGTATCATGTTACCTGACTTCAAGTTATACTACAAGGTTACTGTGACCAAAACAGCATGGTATGGTACCAAAACAGACCCATAGACCAGTGGAACAGAATAGTTAGCCTAGAAATAATGCCACAGAGCTACAACCATCTAATCTTCAAAGTTCTCAAAAACAAGCAATGAGTAAGAATTCCCTATTCAATAAATGATGCTAAGATAACAGGCAAGCCATATGCAAAAGATTGAAACTAGACTCCTTCCTTAGACCATATACAAAAATCAATTCAAGATTAATTAAAGACTTAAATGTAAAACCTAAAACTACAAAAATCCTGGAAAATAACCTAGGAAATACCATCCAGGACCTAGGCCTTGGCAAAGATTTCACGATGAAGATGCAAAAGCAATTGAAACAAAAACAAAAAATGACAAATGGGATCTAATTAAACAAAAGAGCTTCTGCACAGCAAAAGAAACTATCATCAGAGTAAACAGACAACCTACAGAATGCATCCGACAAAGGTCTAATATCCACCATCTATAAGGAACTTAAACAAATCAACAAGCAAAAAGCAAACAACCCCATTCAAAAGTGGGCAAAGGACATAAATAGACACTTTTCAAAGACATATACATGATCAACAAACATATGAAAAAAAGCTCAATATCACTAAATATTAGAGAAATGCAAATCAAAGCCACAATGAGATAGCATCTCACACCAGTCAGAGTGACTATTAATAAAAAGTCAAAAAATAACGTGCTGGCAAGATTATGAAGAAAAGGGAATGCTTATACACTGCTGGTGGGCAAATAAATTAGTTCAGCCCTTGTGGAAAGCAGTGTAGCAATTTCTCAAAGAACTTAAAATAGAATTACCATTCAGTTCAGCAATCCCATTACTGGGTTTATACCCAAAGGAATAGAAATCATTCTACAATAAAGACATATGCACATGTATCTCCATTGCAGCACTATTCACAATAGTTAAAGACACGGAATCAACCTAAATGCCCATCAATGGTAGACTGCATAAAGAAAATGTGACATAAATACTCTACAGAATACTACATAGCCATAAAAAAGAATAAGATCATGTCTTTTGCAGGGATGTGGATGGAGCTGGAGACCATTATCCTAAGCAGACTAATGCAGGAACAGAAAACCAAATACTGCATGTTCTCACATATAAGTGGGAGCTAAACACTGAGAACACACAGACACAAAGACGGGATTAACAGACTCTGGGGCTTACTTGAGGGTAGGGAATAGGGGGAGGGAGAAGATCAAAAAGCTACCTGTCAGGTGCTATGCTTATTACCTGGGTGATGAAATAATCTGTACACCAAACTCCTATGACTTGCAATTTATCTATATGACAAACCTGCACATGTATCCCTGAACCTAAAATAAAAGTTAAATAAATAAATAAAATCCCCATTGTTATTATTGTTATGTAAATTTGGCTCAGATTAAAATAACAGAAAGCTGGTCTTTATTTTTAGTTAATTGATCCAATTCAAGTCATAACCTCGTCAGTAACAAAGTCTGTTTTATACTCCATGACTTATAAATCTTTTGACATTTGGGTGACAGAGTTTGTGTTTGTTAAATGATATGAAAAATGCAAGTTGGAAACTTTAAGGTGGAGTTAGCTGATAACGGTATCCAACGAAGCCTTTGTAAATTAATTAGGAGTGATTATTTTGAGGCATTTGAAGAAGTGTATAGTAGCCGAGACCTCAGAAAACAGATCCTGAATATATACTAATAATATATGTGTTTCAATTTAGAAAGTTTGCTATTGTGAAAAATAAAGACTCCCTAGAGTTTCAGAAAATCAACATATATATCAGTTCTACACCTTTACTTTTGATGCTATCTAAGAATATGTACAGTGATTGTACATTGATCTTTTGAAATAATAAAGGTTCTTTTCATAGTTTCTTACTATTAGTTTTTTGCTTTTGTTCTCACCCACTTTAAAATAAATCCAGACTAGAGAATGAGATGGTGATTGCATTTGCAGGAGAGTGGACCGAAAGGAGCACTCCCTTCCCTCATTCATGGCGAAGCTCCAGATTGGCATTTTAATATTGTTTTCTTTGTCACTGGAACAAATTTATGTTGCTTCTTTTCTCTTTACCTTATTTATTCCAAACTAATTCCCAAGAACTGTGGTGTTGAAAATAATCTGTGAATACAGTGCAGTGCTGTGCTATTTTAACCATCTAAATATACTGCATATGAGTTTGGCTTCGAGTTGAGCAAACACAATTAAATATGATGGCAGGAACAGCAGAAGGGGTGGTGGAGGCAGATTTCTGGCTGTCACTTTGGGGCCTGTCCAGGTGGACAATAACCATACATCTGAGAGGAAACAGAGATTAGAAAACATGTTTTAAGAGAGGCATTGATCTGTGGAGTTGATTGTTTGCTTTTAATGATAATAATTATTAAAGTACCTTTACCCTATATCAGATTACAGTGTGTGCCCTGTGGTGTGTAGAGAGCAGAAAATATTGTCTCTGGCCTCAAACTGCACACACTGCACTCTCAAATGACTGTTCTCAGGCAGTGCTACCATTAGCACAATGTTTAGAGTTGCTCACAGCAGTAAATTCCTGGTGCAGCAGCAGGCGGCCTTGTTATGGAGAAGTGGGTTTAAGAAAAAGGAGAAGTTGATTTTATGAGTACACACCTCTTAGTCATTACATACATATGCCATGCCATTCAAATTTGGTGGTTTTTTTCATGCTCCCATTCCCTAGAAAATTGTTTTCTTCCTTCCTCCACCAAAAGACCTCAGACTGAGTGACTCTCTTCCCATCTTCACTATATCTTCTCAAACAAGAGAAAGCTTTTCTCTTATCTTGAAATCTACAGCAGCATTTTTTTTTTTCAGAGATTGTCTAACATGTATTCAAAATGCGTAAGTTTAACAATCTGATCCTCAGAATTTCTAGGGCTAAAGGAATTGGTACGTGAACCAAACAAACTCATACATGTGTATTATTTCCTGATGGGTAACTTGTATGTCTGTTGCCCTTTATGATATATAAAGCACTTTCGCACTAATCTCCTTTGACTCTCACTACAACCATGTAACAAGAGACAGGTACTCTTGAGGTTGCAGAACATTAAATAACATGCCCAAGGTCACGGACCTTACATGACAGCTCAAAAGAGCCCCAAGATGAAGGCTTCTGGTTTTGTATCTACTATAGTATCTGCTACTTTATCTATTAATATATACCATTCTTCTGGTCAATTTTTTAATTAGCTGCATATTTACTGTAATAATACTGATGATAATGAAGATAGCAAACATACAGAGTGTTTGCCATATGGCTGGCATAATTTAAGTGATTTATATACACATATTTAACTGTAAATCCTTATAATAACTTTACCAAGTAGGCATCATATTATTACTTTCCTGATAAAGACACCAAGGCACAGAGGAACAGAGCTCTAAGTGATGGTGCTCAGATTTTGGCTCAAGGCCATGTTCTTAATCACTTCCCTCTAGGGCTTCTGCAGAGTTTTTATAATGCTTTGCTTACTTTCCTCATTCAACATTTTTGAACATCTATTAAATGAAAGGCATTTATTTAGAATAAAGTAACAATATCCTAGGGATATCCCAATATCCTTCAAAGGACCCCTAAGTGCTACTCTGCAAAAATTTTAATCCACTTTGAATTTTCACTGCGGTTGTCTCCCCCATTCAAGCTCCCAAATCCCTCCTGCTGACTTTCCACCATCTACCTTACCAGGAAGAGTAAAACCATCTCATGTAAAACTCCCCTTTCCTTCCTAAACCTCAATTTTGTTTTATCATCTCCAATCCTTTGCCTGTTATCTCTAGCCTTGGAGAAAGAGCCCTCTTCTAGTTAAAATTTGAGAAATTGACTATGGATTGGGCTAAAACATTTGGACATTAACCAGTAGACTTGAGGGAATCATCAGAGCCTTTAAGCCAAGGAGTGACAGAAACAGAAAGCTACTTTAGCACATTAATAACACCTGGAGTGGAGGGAAGGCGGCAGGGTCAGGTTGGAGATTGTGGCTAGAGATTGAGGAAGAGATTATACAACACAAATATAAAAGAAACTTCCAGGGAAGTTTAGGGACTCAGAAAAATCTATTTTTGGCCGGGGGTGGTGGCTCATACTTGTAATCCCAGAGCTTTGGGAGGCCAAGGTGGGTGGATCACGAGGTCAGGAGATTGAGATCATCCTGGCTAACACGGTGAAACCCCGTCTCTACTAAAAATACAAAAAGTTACCCGGGTGTAGTGGCACGTGCCTGTAGTCCCAGCTACTTGGGAGGCTGAGGTAGGAGAATCACTTGAACCTGGGAGGCGGAGGTTGCAGTGAGCCAAGGTCGTGCCACTGCACTCCAGCCTGGGTGACACAGCGAGACGTTGTCTAAAAAAAGAAAGAAAGAAAGAAAGAAAATAAAAATCTATTTGTAACAATATTTCCTCTCTGGAGACAGTGTGATTTGGATATTCTTAAGGTAGAAAGGTGCTATGCTTATCTTTTCTTCAGAGAGTGTCAGTTCAGATCCTCTAAGAAGCAGATGCCAAGATGGAATTCAAGGTGCAAGAGGATTTTAGGAGAGAGATGTACATGAAGGATGAAAAGGAGGAAGTAGGAATAGGCAGGGAAGGCTTCAGACTGAACTCAACCTCAGACTGAGTTGCTGATCTGATACCTGTGAAAGGTGAGGGAGAAGGAGGATTGGGGAGGAAGAGTCTCAGACAGTGGAGTTTTGACAAGGTCAAGGGAGATGCCTGGAGCTAAAGTCACCCACTAGAAAAGTCCCATGCCTTGTAGGAATGAACTAGCACTAGTACCTACCCCTTGCTCAGACGCTGGCTATAAACAGCTTGGTAGAAGCATGACCTCAGCACAAATACCATGATAGATACAGAGGAATGACAGCTGGGGCCATTAGTCAACTATGCTAACAATAGAAGATTTGAGTGATACAATTCTGTGGCTACCACAGCAAGGACAGAAAGAGTAAGTCTCTTACCTATGGGGAGATTATATGGATATGTGTTATATATGTTAACAGGAATAAAATATAAATAAAAGTATACATTACTTTAGTGAAGTAGAAAACAGGCAACCTAAATAAATATGTTAAATGCTATTGACAGAAATGCACAACAGGCAACATTTTGATGAAAGAAAGGTATAATAATTTTCTCAAAAGCAGCCATGGGAGAATTTTTGCTTGTCAAATTGAACCAAAATTCACTTTGTAATGAATTTTCCACTACCTAATTATGCATTCACATACTGGCACTTTTGGGTTCTTGCACTGGATCAAAAATTATTTTAAAACTTGCTTATATTAGAGTACATTCTTTTTTTCAATGACTATTCCCCTGTCAGATACTATTCAGACCCAAAAGCCTCTGTGATTTTTTTTTTAAAGTTTTAGCATATTTTCCACCAGGAGTAGCTGTCATAGGCCCATTGATTCAGTTTGATTGAAGATGAAGAGAAATTGGCTTCTGTAAGGCTTATTGATCACTATTGGATATCTGTTTGTTTATGATGCTGTATCAACATGACAGGAAATTTTCTCTTTGAAAATATTTTTACTATGACAATTATGAGAGAATTTTTAAAATCTAAATATAGTTATATATTATAATAACAAAACTGAGTGACAACTAGTAATATTCTTCATTTTATGTAGTAACATTTATAATTAACATGATTTGACTGTATCCTTACCCAAATCTCATCTTGAATTTTAGTTCTCATGAGAGGGACCCAGTGGGAGGTAGTTGAATCATGGGAGTAGTTTCCCCTATGCTATTCTCATGATAGTAAGTTCTTATGAGATCTGATGGTTTTAGAAGGGGCTTCCTCCTCTCCTCAAATCTCATTCTCTCACCTGCTTTCATGTAAAGAAGGATGTGTTTGCTTCACATTCCACCAAGATTGTAAGTTTCCTGGGGTCTCCACAGCCATGCTGAACTGTGAGTCAGTTAAACCTCTTTCCTTTATAAATTTTCTTTCCTTTATTTTTAAAAAAAAGGTTTTCTCCTTTATAAAAAAACCTCTTTTCTTCAGAAATACCCAGTCTTGGGTATTTCTTCATTGCAGCATGAGAAGGAACTAATACAGTAAATTGGTACCAAGGGAGGGGTGGGGCGCTGCTATAAGTGTACCCAAGAATGTGGAAGCGACTTTGGAACTTGGTAACAGGCAGACATTGGAACAGTTTAGAGGATTCAGAAGAAGATAGGAAAATGTGGAAGAGTTTGGAACTTCCTAGAGACTTGGAGGGCTCAGAAGACAGGAAGACATGAGAAAGTTTTGACCTTCCTAGAAACTTGTTGAAAGGCTATGACCAAAATGCTAATAGTGATACGGACAATGAAGTGGAGGCTGAGGTGATCTAAGATGGAGATGAGGAACTTGTTGAAAACTGGAGCAAACTGGACTCTTGCTATGTGTTAGCAAAGAGACTGGCGGCTTTTACCCCTGCCCTAGAGATGGAACTTTGAACTTGAGAGCAATGATTTAGGGTATCTGGCGGATAAAATTTCTAAGTGGCAAAGCGTTCAAACAGAGACAGAACATAAAGGTTTGGAAAATTTGCAGATTGACGATGCAATAGAAAAGAAAACCCCATTTTCTGGGGAGAAATTTAAGCCTGCTGCAGAAATTTGCATAAGTAACGAGGAGCTGAATGTTAATCACCAAACAATGAAGAAAATGTATCCAAAGCATGTCAGAGACCTTCATGGCACCTCCTCCCATTACGAGCCTGCAGACCTAGAAGGGAAAAATGCTTTGTGGCCTGGGCCCAGGACCCCCTGCTCTGTGCAGCCCTGAGACATGGTGCCCTGCATCCCAGATGCTTCAGCTCCAGCCTTGGATAAAAGGGACCGAGGTACAGCTCAGGCCATTGCTTCAGAGGGGGCAAGCCCAAACCTTGGCAGCTTCCACGTGGTTTGGTACTGCAGGTGCACATGAGACAAGAATTGAAGTTTGGAAACCTCCACCTAGATTTCAGAGGATGTATGGAAATGCCTGGATGTCAGGCAGAAGTTTGATGCAGGGGCAAAGTCCTCATGGAGAACCTCTGCTAGGACAGCACAGAAGGGAAATGTGGGGTTGGACCCCCCACACAGAGTACCCACTGGGGCACTGCCTAGTAGACCTGTGAGAAGAAGGCCTCCATCCTCCAGACCCCAGAATAGTAGATCCACTGATAGCTTGCACCACACACCTGGAAAAGCTGCAGGCACTCAGCACCAGCCTGTGAAAGCAGCCAAGAGGCAGGCTATATCCTTCAAACTCACAGAGGCAGAGCTACCCAAGACCATGGGAGCCCACTTCTTGCATCAGCATGACTTGAATGTGAGACATGGAGTCAAAGGAGATCATTTTGGAACTTTAAGGTTTAATAACTTCCCTATTGGATTTTGGACTTATGTGGGGAATATACTTACTTTGTTTTGGACAATTTCTCTCATTTGGAACAGGTGTATCTACCCAATGCCTGTACCCCCATTGTATCTAGGAAGTAACCAACTTGCTTTTGATTTTACAGGTTCATAGGCAGAGGGACTTGCCTTGTTTCAGATAAGACTTTGGACTTGGACTTTTGGGTTAATGTTGGAGTGAGTTAAGACTTTGGTGGACTGTTGGGAAGGCATGATTGTGTTTTGAAATGTGAGGACATGAGATTTTGGAGGGTCCAGGGGCAGAATGATATGGTTTGGCTGTGTGCCCATTCCAAATCTCATCTTGAATTTTAGTTTCCATAATTCCCCCGTGTTGTGGGAGGGACTCGGTAGGAGGTAACTGAATCATGGGGGTGGTTTCCCCCATAGTGTTCTAGTGATAGTGAGTGAGTTCTCATGAGATCTGATGGTTTAATAAGGGGCTTCTCCGCTCACTCGGCTCTCATTCTTCTCTCTTCTGCTGCCTTTAAAGAAGGACGTGTTTGCTTCCCCTTCCACCATGATTGTAAGTTTCCTGAGGCCTCCTCAGCCCTGTGGAACAGTGAGTCAATTAAGCCTCTTTCCTTTATACATTACACAGTCTTGGGTATGTTCCTGTAGCAGTGTAAGAATGGACTAACATAATAATATTATTAATATTACAGTATTTTTGTGATGTGATGTATATTATATTAGTTAGGATACCTGTAGAACTTCTTATACTGTAAGTGAAACTCATATCTTAGTGTACCTTGAGGGTACAGCTCTAAATCTGAGCTTTTTTCCTCCTCATAATGTGAAATCTGGTGAAAAAAATTTTTAATCAAGATGTTTTTATATCCAGAATATTTAAAATTTTTATTTTATAATAAACTATAAGCAATATTTATACATGTATTATTTCAAATGGTACAGGAAGATATAAAATATAAAATATCCCACCTCCCCCCAGCTCCTGAATCACACAAGTCCCACTCTAATTGTAATCATCTGAAGCATTTCTGTTTTTATTTACTGGTTGATAGGTCTAAGGAACAGGCTATTACTACGTTTTTAAATTTATCAACTTATAATATTGACTGCTTGCTATGTAAATACAGAATTTAACTCAAACTACCATATCTCTTCTCCTTCCCATCAAACTCTGCTACTAAAATTTTTAATTTTATTTTTCCATTGGTCACCTTTATGTGATATAACCCCTATTTTAAAATCATTTCTTTACTTTATTTTATTTTTTAAAGAATTACTAAAGTAAAATTCAGTGTTCCTGTACAGTTCTGAGTTACAACAAATGAATAAAGTTATTTAACAGTCATCACAATTGAGATACAGAAAGTTTTATCACCCTCAAAAATTCCTCTGCACTGACCTTTTGTCACTTCCTACCTCCATGCCAACCTGTGGTAACCACTGACCTGTTCTCTATCTCTTTAATTTTGTCCTTTCAAGAATGTTATAGCAATGGATTCCTCCATCTGTTTGTCCTTTTTTTTGTTGTTGTTGTTGGATAATAGTAGTTCATTGTATGGTTGTACCACAGTTTTTTGGTCCATTCACCTTTTAAAGGACATTTGGTTTGTTTCCAGTATTAAGTGATTGAGAATAAAGCCTCTAAGAACATTTGTATACAGGTTTTGCATGAACATAGGTTTTTATTTCACTTGGATAATACCTAGCAGTGGGAATGCTGGGTTGTACCATACGTTTATGTTTACATTTATGAAGAAACTATGGCTTCTTAGTGTTTTATCCTGAAAGTATGGCTTCTTGTGTTTTATGCTCCCTGTGAGAAAACTGATTCCAGATTGATTCTTGTTCCCCTAACCTCTCCCTGGATGCTCATAGTGACTTATTCCCTCAGTTATTCTGAAATGAGATTGTGTCTATATATGAGTCTTTGGTTTCTCTTGGCACTCAGTAGGCCACATCACTATTGTGATTTTCTTCAGATAACAGGATATTTTTTCCTATTTTTGATTATTTTCCTTGCCTCAGGCCCCAGTCACATCTATCTCCCCTTCTAGAATTCTTAAGATGGATGTTCTGATTTCTTCTTTCCTCAGACATTGCTAAAGGCTTCTTAGCCTTAGTCCTGTCATTCTCACACTCTCCACATCCTTCCCACCTCTTTTCCTGAAGCTACCTCATTTGCTCACATAGCCTCAGGTGATTATCTCAGGTATTGAAATCAAATGCCTTCAGGGGTTGGGCAAATAATGTAAATATGTTAAGGCAAAGTATAATACAATAGGGGACGGTGAATGCATTCACATTCTATTTTTTTAAAATTCTATGCTAGCTAAATAATGATTGTCATCAGAATGGATTAGGCCCAATGATATGATCAGGCCCATCTCTAAATCTATGCCCCTGAGTCTTGAATCTATATCTCTGGTCTTAATTGTTCCACAACACCTCTAGATTCCATATTCTTGGATTTTTTTCCCTGTAATAATTTTTTTTTTGTATTTATTTATTTGTCTAGGTCTCACTCTGTCACCTAGGCTAGAGTACAATGGTTCAGTCTTGGCTCACTGCAGCCTCAATGCCCCAGGCCGAAGTAATCCTCCCCCTTCAGCCTCCTGAATAGCTGGGACTACAGGCTCACTCAGTTAATTTTTACATTTTTTAGTAGAGAAGGGGTTTTGCCATGTTGCCTGGTCTGGTCTCGAACTCCTGGGCTCAAGTAATCTGCTTGGCTCAACCTCCCAAAGTGCTGAGATTACAGGTGTGAGCCACCACAACTGGCCCATAATAGTAATTTAATGTAATAACTCTCATCTCACATAGAAGTCCAACCATCATAATTATCTTCATCTAAAAACTGCCCCTCTTCAGGGTTGTGTGACTTCTGTTAATGGCACTGACAGGCTGCTGGCCTTAGCCTAGAAACCTTGAAGTACTTTGCAAAGTTTCTATTTCCCATCATCTAGATTCTGTTACACAACACATGCCTCTGAGTGTTTCATCTAAACATTCTCACATCCCTTTCTTTTTGTTCCCATATGCTTCCACTCTCAATATTCAGTGCCCTCACCTGCTCATGCCTCCATAACCTGTTTTACTCCAGGGGGAATGTCTCTAATCTGTGTATCTGCTGGATTAACTTGGTTTCTCTCCTTACATTTTTCCTTCACTATAAAACCAATTGCAAATAACTGGTCAAGGGTAGTGGGTCACACCTGTAATCCCAGAACTTTGGGAGGCCCAGGTGGCTGGATCCCTTGAGCCTAGGAGTTCAAGACCAGCCTGGGCAACATGCAGAAACCCTATCTCTACAAAAAATACAAAAATTAATTGGTCGTTGTGGTGCACACCTGTGGTTCCACCTACTCCAAGGGCTGAGGTAGCAGGATTGCTTGAGCCCAGAAGGTTGGGACTGTAGTGAGCTGTGATTGCATCATTTCACTCTAGTCTAGGTAAATTACAAATAATACTAAGTAACATTTTTAAAACAAAGAAATAGTATATTTATAATCTCATCCCACCATGCTGACTCAGCTCTTTTCTCCTCATTCTCTTTATATGTACACAAACACACACCTTTTACACAATCACAACGAGAAGGTCTATAGTTACAATGGAGGTTCTACATTTTTCACGAAGCTATTCTTGTGATTCATCCATGTAAAGATACATAGTTTTTATTTTTAACGGCTTACCTTTATACCAAATTAAATGTAGCATAATTTGCCTAATCATTTCCCTATTCCTGTATATTTAAGGCTGCTTCCACATTTTTGCTTTGCTGCTTTTACATATTAAACTGCCATGAATACGCAGATTACTTTCCGATGCTAATAGAATAAGGGTGAAACATAAAAGGACACAGACAAACCTGTTTTAAAAATTATCAAATATCAAAGGGATAAGAGCTGGAGTGAAATACAGAGATTTTTAAATATATTTTCTTTTTCTGCCACTCTTCCACTTCAGAATTTGCAGTGGTTACACATTGCCTATTGCACCAAACCCAAAGTCCTCAGCCCCAATGTCAAGGCATCCTTCACCTGGTCCTCTCATTCACCAAGTGCCTCCTCTGTAACGTGGCCCACCATCCCATTGACCACTGTGGCGAACAATCCCATAGGGTTCAAATCCTTTATCACTTTATCACTTTCTCTAGGCTTCCTTTTTCTTATCTCTATTTCTCTCTCTCTCTTTTTTTTTTTTTTTGAGATTGAGTCTCGCTCTTGTTGCCCAGGCTGGAGTGCAATGGCACCATCTTGACTCACTGCAACTTCTGCCTCCCGGGTTCAAGTGATTCTCCTGCCTCAGTCTCCCGAGTAGCTGGAATTACAGGCACCTGCCACAACGTCTGGCTAATTTTTTGTATTTTTATTAGAGATGGGGTTTCTTCATGTTGGCCATGCTGGCCTCGAACTCCTGACCTTGGGTGATCTACCCACCTTGGCCTCCCAAAGTGCTGGGATTACGGGCCCCTATTTCTTATAACAAGTGTAAAAAGTAAAGTAGAGGTTCCTCTTCAAAGACTTTCCTGCCCATTTAATTAGGAATAAATAGTAACTTCTCTTAGAAGCAAAATTTATGCAAAGACCTGTGCTCCTAAATATTTGCCCTGGCATTCTTATACTGGCCCAAGCAAGCATGAGGTCATAGCCTGTTCCTCTTCCTTATTTAAAAGTGTTTTTACCTTTCTCAGCATTCCACAAGTTACTTCCTCCTTCCTTTGATTTCCTCTACCTTTACCTCTTTTAAAAAGTTCTAAGTTGCTAGCCAATCAGGACAAATACAGAATGCGAGGTCCCATTCCAGCCAATAGAAACCAGACACAGAGTAAGGTGGACGCATCAAGTTATAAATGACCCCGTCTCCTTTGTTCAGTGTACTCTCATGGTAAAACTCCTGGCAAGTGTACCCTTTCTGCAAGAAGTAAAAATGGCCTTACTAAATAAATTAAATTTATGTTCAAGTGCTATTTCTTTACAGCACCGAAGAACAAACATTTCTTTTTTTTTTTTTTTTTTTTTTTTTTAACATTTCAAACACAGAGAAAATAGCAGCATCTTTCTTGTTGAGTGACTGGGCAGATAAGAAAAACTTAACCTTTAGCAGGTATTTAGTACAAGGCCTGGAACACAGGAAATTCTCTGTAAATATGAGTTATTATTATTTCTAGCTATTATTTGATCCTCCTCTTTGGACAGGCCAGAGCAAGTTACAAGGGTAAACATGGGGCCAGGGATTAAATAGTAAGGCACAGCCCAAGACTCCAAGTAATTGCAAAATGAGGACGTGGGTGAGGAGTACCAAGGAGAAGCAGCAGAAATGAGAGGAGGGGCTACCCAGAGCAGTCTTTATTAGGTGCTAAATGTGTTATGTATGTCTGGGTTCAAGGCAGAGGTGAGTCAGGAAGCTGATGCTGGCTATATTCATGAGCCAAAGGCAGGGAGTGTAACCCCTCAATGAGTTCACTTTACCCACTGCCTAGATAGAGCTGATTTATGAAGACAGGGGAATTGCAATAGAGAAAGAGTAATTCACGCAGAGCCAGCTGTGTGGGAGACTAGAGTTTTATTATTACTCAAATCCGTCTCCCCAAGAATTTGGTGGTTGGAATTTTTAAGGATAATTTGGTAGGTAGAGGGCCAGTGAGTTGGGAGTGCTAATTGGTCAGGTCAGAGATGAAATCATGGGGAGTTGAAGCTGTCCTTTTGTGCTAAGACAGTTGTTGGGTGGGGGCTACAAGACATATGAGCCAGTTTATCAATCTGGGTGGTGCCAGCTGATTTATTGAACGCGGAGTCTGCAAAATATCTCAAGCACTGACCTTAGGTTTTATAATAGTGATTTTATCCCCAGGAGCAATTTGGGGAGGTTTAGAAACTTGCAGTCTCCAGCTGCATGACTCTTAAAACAAAATTTCTAATCTTCTAGTTAATTTGTTAGTCCTGCAAAGGCAGTCTAATCCCCAGGCAGGAAGGGGGTTTGTTTTGGGAAAGGTCTATTATCAACTTTGTTTCAAAGCTAAACTATAAACTAAGTTCCTTCCAAAGTTAGTTCAGCCTACATCTAGGAATGAACAAGGACAGCTTGAAGGTTAGAAGCCAAATGGTGTTAGTTAAGTCAAATCTCTTTCACTGTAATAATTTTCTCAGTTATGGTTTTGTGCAGTTTCAGGAAGTTATGGCCACAAAGGGCTAATACTTGGCATTCTTTCAATAATCTACTGTGCAACGGGTGCTGTGTCCAGCTGTGGATTTTGATTTACATAGAAATCAGAGCCTAGACATGGAATCACCAGCATCAAGAAATAAATTTGATGAGGGCATCTGCCCTCAGAGATAGGTATTATTTATCATTTTATTTGTCATTTCGTGGCCAGGATTAAGGTTCTCATAAAGTGGCATTGTTGTCTGGGGTAAATACCTGGGGTTTGCCATCTCACGCCAAGGGAATTGAGGACGCAAACACAAGAAGCAGGTTCAGGGGCGGAGGTTTAATAGGCAAAAGAAAGAGAAAGGAGAATAGCTCTTTCTCTTGGGAGAGAGAGAGGGGTACCCAAATGGGACTTCTGGCCCATGGTGGAGTGCATCGGATTTATAGACAGGCTTGAGGGCCGGATTTACATAGGGCCCACAGACTGGTAGGAGCAGGTGTGACGTTTACCTAGCCATCCACCCTAATCTTATTATGCAAATGGCATCTTTGCCTGGCTGTGCCATGTTGTCTTCTCTTTACTGTACAGGTAGCTTGGCTAAGAGATGGGAAGATGGAACCGCCATTTTGAACATGCCTAGTCCCCAGGTAGCCCCTTTCTTATTGGCACAACTCCCAGCATGCACCCGTGCAAGCGTCTCCTTTGCCTTTCTATGGCTGCAGCTCGATTTTACAGGCTGCTGTTTGTTAGAAAAGAAAATTATTTGGGGGCTGCTTTTCATTAAAAGGAAAACTTTACCAAGGACTTCATTACCTTCACTATCTGACTAAATAATTTCTTCTTAACTCCTATATATTGGGAGATGAGAGATAGAATAGAGGTGACAGATGAGAAAACTGACACAACCAGAGCTGGAGAATGACCATTAATCCCAGCACTTTGGGAGGCTGAGGCGGGCAAATCACAAGGTCAGGAGATCAAAACCATCCTGGCCAACACGGTGAAACTCCGTTTCTACTAAAAATACAAAAATTAGTCGGGCATGGTGGTGGGCGCCTGTAGTACCAGCTACTCAGGAGGTTGAGGCATAAGAATGGCATGAACCCGGGAGACGGAGCTTGCAGTGAGCCGAAATTGCACCACTGCACTCCAACCTGGGCAACAGAGCAAGACTCTGTCTAAAAAAAAAAAAAAAAAAAAAAAAAAAGAAGCATTTCCTGATATCCACAAATGAGAGCTCCGTGTTAATGACTTCTACAGCCTTGTCCAGTTTCATCTCCTCTGCTTGCACTGACTGTCATCATCCCCCAGTCTGCCTGTCCAAGACCCACTTAGGCCCTCCATCACAAGCCCCTCTCCAGTTCTGTAGCTCTCAAAAACCTTCTGTTTTCCCAATTCTCGGGGCATTTATATACTACATTATATATGTTGATGTCCAGCATGCGCTACCTTGTGAGATTCACTAATGCTTTTTGGTATCTGTCTCCCTAAATAGAGTAATAGCCCCCGGAGAGCAAGGATCTCGGGCTTTCCCTGCTTGTCACTTGTACTGTAAAGCACAGTGATGAAAGCATGGGTCTGTTCTGTTCATGCTTTTGGCTCTCAGTCTAAATTTATTTTTTTGAAGTGACTTTCTTTTTGCTTATAGAACTTCCTGATGTAAGGAAAGAATCACCAAGAGAAAGAGGCCCTGTTAATTCATTTATTAATTTTTTTTTAAGAGATAAATCTCGCTCTGTCACCCTGCTGGAGAGCAGTAGCTTGATCACAGCTCACTGCAGCCTCGAATTCCTGGGCTCAAGTGATCCTCCACCTCAGCCTCCTGAGTAGCTGGGACTATAGGCAGGAGCCACCATGCCTGGTTAGTTTTTTAAAAAATGTTTTTTTTGTAGAGATGGGATCTTACATCTGGCCTCAAGTGATCCTCCTGCCTTAGCCTCCCTAAGCACTGGGATTACAGGTGTAAACTACCACACCTGACCCCATTTATTAAAAACTTTAAAAAACAATGTTAAATCACATACATGCTCATTAGAAGTTAAGCAATGTGGATGTTGTATAAAGTAAAAGTTGCTAACCTCTTGCTCTGCCTTATCTTATAATCCCACCTATCCAAGGTAACAAATCAGTCCTGTTCTTTATTTCTCATTTAAACCTTAACATTGTCCTCATTCCAGAGTTTTAAAAGAAAAAGACAGGATAAATACTGTGATTTAGAAACATAACAGAGAAAGATAGAATATTCTAGTTTTCCATTCAATTAAAGTTTTCTAAACCCACAAAGAGATATGAGATTTAGCTATTGACCTAGAGGCTTGTGGATCTCTTATTTTCAAATAATTGATTATTCCAGATTAATGAATCAAATCTAATACTAATCAGAGTCCTAAGTTTAAAAAAAAAAAAAAGAAAACTGGTCTGGGCTGGCCAGATTTGGAAAGAAGTCAGTTACCTGATTAAGGCTTTGTTGTTTACCTGTCTAACTTGCCCAGAAGGCTCTTCCCATCAGCATGATGTCTTTGCTGTATGTATTCATCTGGTTCAGCCCAGAATCAGTGATGAACACCTACAGGTTCATTTCAGCTAGTCAGAGCTGTGAATGGCTCAAAGATAGTGAGGAAATAGATAGCTTTGTATAAAGAACAATCCAGACTCTTGTTACTTTATTATACGGAGAATATATTTGCTAGCAGACAAAAGTATTATATAACCCACAAAATACACTGCGTTGATTATAAGAATACTTCCAGCCCATTATTCAGTCCAGCAAGACTTTGAGTAAATAGATAAATCTGTGACTGTTTGTTCATTCTTATATCCATCAAACATTCACTAGACATAGCAAATAAAGAAATCAGCCAGACACAGCCCCTGCTGTCAAGGAATTCAGAATCCAGTGGAGGAGGAGAAAGACTAAAAAATCAGTGGGGATAGCTACAATAGCGGTTCATGCAAGTTACCATATAAGTACAGTAGAAGATCACAGAGGAGGGGAAGATAAACTGAATGCAGAGGGAGTCAGGACATACATCTGGAGATGGGGATATCCGAGCTATGAGTCAGCCAGGTAGCCAAGGTGAGAGGTAGTCTAGACAAAGGGTTCAACTAAGTAGTAACACCACATGAGATAAAGTATGTTACATCCATGTTATTGGCTAGAGTGATGGTTTCTTCACTACATTTTTCATTTTTAAATCAGTTCAATTTGCAACATAAAGGCACAGTGAATGAATGTTAGCCTACTTAGGACAAAGTCAGATGCCAAACTGAGTAAGGGGTGGTAGGAGTAGAAGGGGCACCTGTTCTGTTTAGGTCTATCCCTGGAGAATATTGAAAGAGTTACAGATTCTTTCTTTCCAATCCTTGGCCTCATCTAACCTTGGAGGTTTTCAAGTATGTGTAAGCAATTGCAGTACCTATGTAGTTCATAGATCAAATGGCCTTGTAGACTGTCACTAAAATTTTATTTGCCTTATATTTATACAGCTTGGATAGGATGTACCTTCATGAGGGCACTCTTGGTGCGTGATTGATGGCTCTTTAGACAAGATGTGCTAGCTTAATACTGGCCTTGGTCAAGTAAGAGAGGTGCATCTGATTTGTCTTGCTCTTAATGTCAGTGTTCTTGCAGCCTGTTCTGCACACACTGTTCTTCAGTGTGTGTAAGTTTGTCTCTGAACAGCAAGAATTGCCTGAAAGCAGTAGGACTGCCTGAGAAATGGAAGTGATGCTTCCAAGTCCGTATGTTTATGTTTGTTGTTCTGAACTGGCAGGTCTGAGATGGCCTCAAATTAAATTTATAGACCCGAAGGGTTTCTGAGGAAGAAACAAGAACAATTAATTGTTCATTTTCCTCTTTTAGCCCGTAATCTAACAATGATTTTAGTACTAAAATTTGATTTCAGCAAGAGTATGTACATAGAGATGCTTGTTCATAACAACTCTGAAAATGTGGATTATATGTGTGATTTTAATGCATTCGTTGGAAATAATATTATTTTTCACAAAGTAAAAGCATCCGTAATTTTGCTACAAGGACGAATATTTGCTTCCTCTGACACATTTTATTTAATAATTTTACTTCTTTAAAAGCAAAACAGCACACAATTTGAAAATGAAATTTCCCCAAAGTGTTCGGTTTGCTAATATGTTTTTCATTTTCTTCATTATGCTATAATGGAATGTTGCCATACTTTGAAATGTGCAATTTATCTCCCTGGAGGCAGCAGATGGTGTGACTAATCTGTCTTTTGGTACAGGATTTATCATGAGAGATGGCATCTAGGACTGCATGAAATGGGAGCCCTGCCCTCAAAAAGCAGTGACTCTCTTTATCATTATAACATTTAGGTACGTTTTATTATTTTTAAATATGAAAAAACCTGCAAAAATGAAAAGGTTTTAGCACTTTTAAAAAACTTTCTTTTATGTAAGAAAATATTAGGTGGAAACTATTGAATTATTTTAATTATATTTGCAAGTGTTTTCTTCACTGAATGTCTCATTGCTAGAAAACCTGTTAACCTCTTGGGAAGGACATGATTTTGTTAGGATTTCCACCTTAGTCTCTGCTCTACAGCTTTGAAATCCTAGCAATTCATTTTACATAGGAATATTGATTCACACAGTTACTGGAAGGGGATCCTAATCCAGACCCCAAGAGAGGATTCTTGGATCTTGCATAGGAAAGAATTCAGGGCGAGTCCACAGAATAAAGTGAAAGCAAGTTTATTAAGAAAGTAAAGGAATAAAAGAATGGCTACTTCATAGGCAGAGCAGCCTCTGAGGGCTGCTGGTTGCCCATTTTCATGGTCGTTTCTAGATTATATCCTAAACAAGGCATGGATTCTTCATGAGTTTTTGGGAAAGGGGTGGGCAATTTCCAGTACTGAACTTTTTCAGACCATATAGGGTAACTTCCGTACACTGCCATGGCATTTGTCAACTGTCATAGCACTGGTAGGAGTGTCTTTTAGCATGCTAATGCATGAGCAGAGAGGATGACAAGAGGTTACTTTCATTGCCATCTTGGTTTTGATGGGTTTTGGCTGACTTCTTTACTACAACCTGTTTTATCAGCAAGGTCTTGATGACCTGTATCTTGTGCCGACCTCCTATCTCATCCTGTGACTTAGAATGCCTGACTGGAAATGCAGTCCAGCAGGTCTCAGCCTTATTTTACTCAGACCGTATTCAAGATGGAGTTGCTCTGGTTCAAACACCTCTGACAACACTAACCAAACTTGTAGAAGACTGTTAGAAAATTAGAGTTCAGGGGCGGAGCAAGATGGCCGAATAGGAACAGCTCAGTCTCCAACTCCCAGCGCGAGCGACACAGAAGACCAGTGATTTCTGCATTTTCAACTGAGCCTCTGCTGCTGATACCCAGGCAAACAGGGTCTGGAGTGGACCTCAAGCAATCTCCAACAGACCTACAGCTGAGGGTCCTGACTGTTAGAAGGAAAACTATCAAACAGGAAGGACACCTACACCAAAACCCCATCAGTACGTCACCATCATCAAAGACCAGAGGCAGATAAAACCACAAAGATGGGGAAAAAGCAGGGCAGAAAAGCTGAAAATTCAAAAAATAAGAGCACATCTCCCCCGGCAAAGGAGCGCAGCTCATCGCCAGCAACGGATCAAAGCTGGACGGAGAATGACTTTGACGGGATGAGAGAAGAAGGCTTCAGTCCATCAAACTTCTCAGAGCTAAAGGAGGAATTACGTACCCAGCGCAAAGAAACAGAGAAGGTCATAAACGAAATGAAAGAGATGAAAACCATGACACGAGAAATACGTGACAAATGCACAAGCTTCAGTAACCAACTCGATCAACTGGAAGAAAGAGTATCAGCGATTGAGGATCAAATGAATGAAATGAAGCGAGAAGAGAAACCAAAAGAAAAAAGAAGAAAAAGAAATGAACAAAGCCTGCAAGGAGTATGGGATTATGTAAAAAGACCAAATCTACGTCTGATTGGGGTGCCTGAAAGTGAGGGGGAAAATGGAACCAAGTTGGAAAACACTCTTCAGGATATCATCCAGGAGAACTTCCCCAACCTAGTAGGGCAGGCCAACATTCAAATCCAGGAAATACAGAGAACGCCACAAAGATACTCCTCGAGAAGAGCAACTCCAAGACACATAATTGCCAGATTCACCAAAGTTGAAATGAAGGAAAAAATCTTAAGGGCAGCCAGAGAGAAAGGTCGGGTTACCCACAAAGGGAAGCCCATCAGACTAACAGCAGATCTCTCGGCAGAAACTCTACAAGCCAGAAGAGAGTGGGGGCCAATATTCAACATTCTTAAAGAAAAGAATTTTAAACCCAGAATTTCATATCCAGCCAAACTAAGTTTCATAAGTGAAGGAGAAATAAAATCCTTTACAGATAAGCAAATGCTTAGAGATTTTGTCACCACTAGGCCTGCCTTACAGGAGACCCTGAAGGAAGCACTAAACATGGAAAGGAACAACCGGTACCAGCCATTGCAAAAACATGCCAAAATGTAAAGACCATCCAGGCTAGGAAGAAACTGCATTAACTAAAGAGCAAAATAACCAGTTAATATCATAATGGCAGGATCAAGTTCACACATAACAATCTTAACCTTAAATGTAAATGGACTAAATGCTCCAATTAAAAGACACAGACTGGCAAACTGGATAAAGAGTCAAGACCCATCAGTCTGCTGTATTCAGGAGACCCATCTCACATGCAGAGACATACATAGGCTCAAAATAAAAGGATGGAGGAAGATTTACCAAGCAAATGGAGAACAAAAGCAAGCAGGGGTTGCAATACTAGTCTCTGATAAAACAGACTTTAAACCATCAAAGATCAAAAGAGACAAAGAAGGCCATTACATAATGGTAAAGGGATCAATTCAACAGGAAGAGCTAACTATCCTAAATATATATGCACCCAATACAGGAGCACCCAGATTCATAAAGCAAGTCCTTAGAGACTTACAAAGAGACTTAGACTCCCATACAATAATAATGGGAGACTTCAACACTCCACTGTCAACATTAGACAGATCAACGAGACAGAAAGTTAACAAGGATATCCAGGAATTGAACTCATCTCTGCAGCAAGCAGACCTAATAGACATCTATAGAACTCTCCACCCCAAATCAACAGAATATACATTTTTCTAAGCACCACATCGCACTTACTCCAAAATTGACCACATAATTGGAAGTAAAGCACTCCTCAGCAAATGTACAAGAACAGAAATTATAACAAACTGTCTCTCAGACCACAGTGCAATCAAACTAGAACTCAGGACTAAGAAACTCAATCAAAACCGCTCAACTACATGGAAACTGAACAACCTGCTCCTGAATGACTACTGGGTCCATAACGAAATGAAGGCAGAAATAAAGATGTTCTTTGAAACCAATGAGAACAAAGATACAACATACCAGAATCTCTGGGACACATTTAAAGCAGTGTGTAGAGGGAAATTTATAGCACTAAATGCACACAAGAGAAAGCAGGAAAGATCTAAAATTGACACTCTAACATCACAATTAAAAGAACTAGAGAAGCAAGAGCAAACACATCCGAAAGCTAGCAGAAGGCGAGAAATAACTAAGATCAGGGCAGAACTGAAGGAGATAGAAACACAAAAAACCCTCCAAAAAATCAATGAATCCTGGAGTTGGTTTTTTGAAAAGATCAACAAAATTGACAGACTGCTAGCAAGACTAATAAAGAAGAAAAGAGAGAAGAATCAAATTGACGCAATAAAAAATGATAAAGGGGATATCACCACCGACCCCACAGAAATACAAACTACCATCAGAGAATACTATAAACACCTCTATGCAAATAAACTGGAAAATCTAGAAGAAATGGATAATTTCCTGGACACTTACACTCTTCCAAGACTAAACCAGGAAGAAGTTGAATCCCTGAATAGACCAATAGCAGGCTCTGAAATTGAGGCAATAATTAATAGCCTACCAACCAAAAAAAGTCCAGGACCAGATGGATTCACAGCCAAATTCTACCAGAGGTACAAGGAGGAGCTGGTACCATTCATTCTGAAACTATTCCAATCAATAGAAAAAGAGGGAATCCTCCCTAACTCATTTTATGAGGCCAGCGTCATCCTGATACCAAAGCCTGGCAGAGACACAACAAAAAAAGAGAATTTTAGACCAATATCCCTGATGAACATCGATGCAAAAATCCTCAATAAAATACTGGCAAACCGGATTCAGCAACACATCAAAAAGCTTATCCACCATGATCAAGTGGGCTTCATCCCTGGGATGCAAGGCTGGTTCAACATTCGCAAATCAATAAACATAATCCAGCATATAAACAGAACCAAAGACAAGAACCACATGATTATCTCAATAGATGCAGAAAAGGATTTTGACAAAATTCAACAGCCCTTCATGCTAAAAACGCTCAATAAATTCGGTATTGATGGAACATACCTCAAAATAATAAGAGCTCTTTATGACAAACCCACAGCCAATATCATACTGAATGGGCAAAAACTGGAAAAATTCCCTTTGAAAACTGGCACAAGACAGGGATGCCCTCTCTCACCACTCCTATTCAACATAGTGTTGGAAGTTCTGGCTAGGGCAATCAGGCAAGAGAAAGAAATCAAGGGTATTCAGTTAGGAAAAGAAGAAGTCAAATTGTCCCTCTTTGCAGATGACATGATTGTATATTTAGAAAACCCCATTGTCTCAGCCCCAAATCTCCTTAAGCTGATAAGCAACTTCAGCAAAGTCTCAGGATACAAAATTAATGTGCAAAAATCACAAGCATTCTTATACACCAGTAACAGACAAACAGAGAGCCAAATCAGGAATGAACTTCCATTCACAATTGCTTCAAAGAGAATCAAATACCTAGGAATCCAACTTACAAGGGATGTAAAGGACCTCTTCAAGGAGAACTACAAACCACTGCTCAGTGAAATAAAAGAGGACACAAACAAATGGAAGAACATACCATGCTCATGGATAGGAAGAATCAATATCGTGAAAATGGCCATACTGCCCAAGGTTATTTATAGATTCAATGCCATCCCCATCAAGCCACCAATGAGTTTCTTCACAGAATTGGAAAAAACTGCTTTAAAGTTCATATGGAACCAAAAAAGAGCCTGCATCTCCAAGACAATCCTAAGTCAAAAGAACAAAGCTGGAGGCATCACGCTACCTGACTTCAAACTATACTACAAGGCTACAGTAACCAAAACAGCATGGTACTGGTACCAAAACAGAGATATAGACCAATGGAACAGAACAGAGTCCTCAGAAATAATACCACCCATCTACAGCCATCTGATCTTTGACAAACCTGAGAGAAACAAGAAATGGGGAAAGGATTCCCTATTTAATAAATGGTGCTGGGAAAATTGGCTAGCCATAAGTAGAAAGCTGAAACTGGATCCTTTCCTTACTCCTTATACGAAAATTAATTCAAGATGGATTAGAGACTTAAATGTTAGACCTAATACCATAAAAATCCTAGAGGAAAACCTAGGTAGTACCATTCAGGACATAGGCATGGGCAAAGACTTCATGTCTAAAACACCAAAAGCAATGGCAACGAAAGCCAAAATTGACAAATGGGATCTAATTAAACTAAAGAGCTTCTGCACAGCAAAAGAAACTACCATCAGAATGAGCAGGCAACCTACAGAATGGGAGAAAATTTTTGCAATCTACTCATCTGACAAAGGGCTAATATCCAGAAGCTACAAAGAACTCAAACAAATTTACAAGAAAAAAACAAACAACCCCATCAAAAAGTGGGCAAAGGATATGAACAGACATTTCTCAAAAGAAGACGTTCATACAGCCAACAGACACATGAAAAAATGCTCATCATCACTGGCCATCAGAGAAATGCTAATCAAAACCACAATGAGATACCATCTCACACCAGTTAGAATGGCGATCATTAAAAAGTCAGGAAACAACAGGTGCTGGAGAGGATGTGGAGAAACAGGAACACTTTTACACTGTTGGTGGGATTGTAAACTAGTTCAACCATTATGGAAAACAGTATGGCGATTCCTCAAGGATCTAGAACTAGATGTACCATATGACCCAGCCATCCCATTACTGGGTATATACCCAAAGGATTATAAATTATGCTGCTATAAAGACACATGCACACGTATGTTTATTGCGGCACTATTCACAATAGCAAAGACTTGGAATCAACCCAAATGTCCATCAGTGACAGACTGGATTAAGAAAATGTGGCACATATACACCATGGAATACTATGCAGCCATAAAAAAGGATGAGTTTGTGTCCTTTGTAGGGACATGGATGCAGCTGGAAACCATCATTCTTAGCAAACTATCACAAGAACAGAAAACCAAACACCGCATGTTCTCACTCATAGGTGGGAACTGAACAATGAGATCACTTGGACTCGGGAAGGGGAACATCACACACGGGGGCCTATCATGGGGAGGAGGGAGGGAGGAGGGATTGCACTGGGAGTTATACCTGATGTAAATGACGAGTTGATGGGTGCTGACGAGTTGATGGCTGCAGCACACCAACATGGCACAAGTATACATATGTAACAAACCTGCACATTATGCACATGTACCCTAGAACTCAAAGTATAATAATAATAAAAAAAAAAGATTAAAAAAAAAAAGAAAATTAGAGTTCTGTTTTACTAATTACAGGAAAAATACAACTTCAGGTAGATCTGGTAATTCTTTCCCTCTCAGTGAATTGCCATCAGAAGCCGGGTTATGATAGTAAGTTTGGTTAGTAGAAATAGACCATCCCTCTGTGGGGCTATGCCTGCCTTTAGGACCTAATTCACATGTCGTGAGTCATGATGTACTTGCTCCTGAACTGTGCTAAGAATTTTTTATTCTCTGGACATTTTTGGTCCCCTGCTAACCACTCCATTACATCATCTCTTAAAATAGAACAGCTAATGAGCACTTAACTCCCAAACAGAAAATAGTTTTATATTGAGGGTAGACTCCAGGAGAATAGCGATTTTTCTGTAGTGCTGTAATCAATTAGCAATGTCTGCCACAGACAAGAAAAGAGAATGGTGGTAGCTTAAGTGACAAACATTTGCTCACCCTAGTTTAAATCCCACCATTACTATATGGAATCAAATTTCTCTGATTAGTATTTAAGAACTGCATTCTGCATTGTTGGAAATTACTTGAGAACATGGTTTTAAAGCTGGAAGAAATATTAATTTTCCCATTTCATGGATTAGAAAACATTTGTTTTGAGGGACTTACTGAAGTTAGAGAGCTAATAGGTAGTTGAGCAATAATTCAAGCCCAGGGTCTCTGCCTCAAGGTCCAGCACACTTTCTTTCTTTTATTTATTTTATTTTTATTTTTTTTAGAGATGGAGATCTCACTATGTTGACCAGGCTGGTCTTGAACTCCTGACCCGAAGCAATCATTCCATCTTGGCCTCCCAAAGTATTAGGATTACAGGCGTGAGCCACTGCACATGGCCTCAGCATACTTTCTTATAAACCATAGTAATTAGTCTAAAAATTCCAAAGACTGATCATTCCATTTTTCAACTTAATTTGAGACATCACTTTTGGCTAGTAGGACTGAGTATTTTATTATTTTATGTCAGCAAAATAAACATGAGGATTATTATACAGACCTATGGTACTTAGCCTTAGTTGCACATTAGAATAATGTGGGAAGAGATTTTTAAAAATGCCCAGGCCTCTCACCAACCAATTAAATCAGAATCTCTGGGGTGGGGCAACAATTGTAATTACTTTAAAAAATTTTCCAATGTGATTAAAATTTGTAGCCAGGATTGAAATCATTTATATTGCAATTTGAAAATTTGTTCAAATGATTGAACACTTTGTTAATGCTTAGTCCATTGTTCACATTATTCAGGTAAGTCTTAAAAGAATCAATGTTTTTATCAGCCAAAATCAGTCCTTCCATAAAACATCATAGAATTACTAATTGATTAGTAAATTGCTAAATAGTTTTCATTTCATGATTCTTAGTATAGGCATCGAATAGGAAACTAGAATAATAGCAATGATTGTGATGATAATGAAGAATTATCCTTAGTTCATGCCATGATAGAATAAAGAAAAATATTTCTTTTAATAGTTTTGGTAAACTGTGTAGAAATAATAATTTCAGATGAATGGAAACCTGGTGGTGAATAACTGCACCAGAATATTATGCAAGTACCCTTCCAACTCAGGGAACTATGTCTGCTGATAATGGGTTCAATGATACAAAGTTGTGTTAATATCATGGATCAGAAAATGGAAATTGTTGAAATGGAAACTTTTGTTTCTTTGCTACCCATTTATTCATAGTACTTAGAGTTTTGTGATTCTTTCTGCCATTTAAATACAGCTAAACTTTGCCCTATATATGTAGCTAGAGGAAGGGAATATTGCCTCAAATCCAAAGTAAAGAAAAACAGGTATTTATCTTTAAAATGAATTTTAGTATTTATTTGAATATTATTGACGTTTTGGAAATAACTAGTTCTCCAGAAATGAAGCTATAGTATACAGGCCTTCAGGGCAAGAGATTACTGTCTTCCATGTTTCCTTTATTTCCCTCCACTTTACCCTATACTAGACTGTTTTAGCCACAGACCTTTGGTTTATCCTCTCTTTCAGTTCCCTGTCTCTCCCTTCCCACCTTATTCTCTAGTTTGCACTTTATTTTAAGAGGTTAGGGAGGGAATTCGTGCTTATGTTTTAAAAGGCTTTTCAGTGTGCAGAGCAGGATTGGGAAAAAAGCAGTTGCAGTGCTGCCTTGCACTCAAGAAAAAGCCATAAGAATACCGGCCAACTGAAGGCGAGGAATTTGAAACAAGACTTTAAAATGCCACAGTTGGATTAAACATTTATAGATAATAAAAACTAAATGATGATCTCGTTATGAACTAAGAACTTCCTAGTTCTGATGAAAATAGATATTGTGTATAGCAAAAGAGCTGGCATTACAGAAGTCCTCTTATGGCACATAATTCAGAATCATCATTCTTAAAGTTGATAGTAGGAAATGTCATTGAGGAAAGCTTTTTTTTTAAATGTTACTCTTTGGATTGGCAGGTTATGACAAAACTACATTCATGTTACTTGAATACGTCTTTTGTCTAGTTTTACATGCTTTTTGACTTGTCTGGAAAACGACATATTGAGGTTTTCATTAGCTTTCACCAGGTGTGATTTTCTTATGGAAGTACCTTGGCAGGACTGCAGTTAAGGGGAATAAACCAGTGAAGCTCAGAAAGGCCATAGCCCTTCTTCAGATGGTAGCAATGAGCTGAAAGACTCATTAATCAACCGCGGAGTCACAGGTGTGATGGCTTGCCTACAAACTGCCAACAGACTGTGAAAGTCACATCCAACAGGCTAAATTGTCAAACTAGACTCATCCATAAACATTTTAACACAGCAAAAGTCCACCTCTTTTGTCTTTAAGATGTGATTTTTACATACTACATTTTCTCCAAACTTCTATAAAATATTGTTTGTTTTATTTTATAAAACCTGATTTTCTTGAAAAAGAACCAGATTTGGCATTGTTTTCTTTCATAAAAATTTGTATTCATCTTTATTTTTTATTTGATTTTTTTCTTATGCTTGTTTATTCTCTTTTATTCTAAAAACCTTTTCTCCTGCACTACATGAAAGGCTTGAGGATGGAATTTGCCTCTGCCAAAGTTTTATCAGTTGGGGAAAAACCACTTTTAACATGTATGTTAGCTTGAGTTTTACCACTCAGAAGGATTTCATTCATAAGGAAATGTCTGTAGATGCGTTTTAATAGAAGGACTGTATTGTCATTTATTTTTTTTTTAACTAAAAGAAATTCTCTACTTCAAGTTACCTGTGTGGTTCTTTGTCTTTCTCTTTCTTTCAAGCTCTCTAAGGATTCAACATTGTTGCATGTTTACTTTTTTAAAATTTGGTACATCACAGCTGGGCACGGTGGCTCACGCCTGTAATCCAAGCATTGTGGGAGGCCAAGGCTGGTGGATCACGAGGTCAGGAGATTGAGACCATACTGGTCAACATGGTGAAACCCCATCTATACTGAAAATACAAACATTAGCTGGGCACGGTGGTGTGCGCCTGTAGTCCCAGCTATTCAGGAGGCTGAGGCAGGAGAATCTGTTGAACCCAGGAGGCAGAGGTTGCAGTGAGCCAAGATCACACCATTGTACTCCAGCCTGGGCGACAGAGCAAGACTCCGTCTCAAAAAAACAAAACAAAACAAAAATTGGTACATCACTAAAGAAATCAAGTTAAACCTTAAGTTTGATGTGTGGTTTTGTCTGGAGTCCCATGACAAAATGAAATTTTCAAATGAATATGTATTTCATGTTTTAAGGATGATTTCAGTGAATAGTAAAATATATGTGATGGCCTTAAATAAGTCATATTTCCAGATCTTCTGTAACTCCTGCAGTAACTTGTAGTTTTGCTTTTTGCACAACTGGAAGCTAATACCTAAGACCAAATGATTTATATATTCTTTTCTCACTGAAGGTGCATCTTATTAATTTGTACAACATTGAATAAGTACATTGGTGCTCATCAAGCAGAGGAAATAGAATTAAGCATGGTGCAATGATAAATTATGTGGGTTTTCTAGGACCTCGCCCCTCAGAGCTTCTTGCATCGGAAAGGCAGAATCTTGGGCCCCACCCAAGACCTACTGAATGAAAATCTGCTTCCCAGCCAGATACTCAGTGATTCATGTGCATATTAAGGTTTGAGAAGCACTGAGTTAAAGTGAGTTGGACAATTCTTTTCTCTTACTAGTTTTCACCTGCTATTTAAATCTCATCCCAGCAAATACCATTATAATGAAAGTCCAGTTGTAACAAACATACCCAAACCATATTTCTCTAGATACTTTAAGCAATATCATATACAATGAACACCAACTTGACAATAGTATTAAAATACTCTAATACAATTGTTTGAGGTGAGATTTGATCTCTTAAATGCAACTAAGTGAACCTTAAATATAAAGTCAATGATATTATACCAAATCATCTATTTAGTAAGTCTACATATATGACCTAGTGTAGGAAAAGACAGAGTGTACAAAAAATCATAAGTCATAATCTTTTCATAAAAAACTTACAAATCATATTTTTGAGAACTAAGCTCTGAATTTTTATCTTGCCCAAATTCCTATCTAACGGGTCTGGGGAGTCATGACCTACAAACCATAAATTCTCATCAGATGGGTTTTATTTAACCCTGTATATCGTGACTTACTTTCCAATCTCACTCAGCATAACATTACATGACAAAGAAGAAAATAAAAATATTTTACCCCCAAACATGTTTCTTTGCTGTATTTTGAAAAGGCCCTGCAAAGCCGTCCTTTGTGGGAGGGTAAGGAGAGGGGAGGGAGATTTGCATCTGTAAAGAATCTCTGTTAACATAGCTAGATCTTTTTCTTCCAGGCTCTCCCAATCCTGAAGAGATTAACAGAGAGCCTAGCACTTCTTAAAGGTTTGAATAGGAAACATTTGTCATCCATTGTCTCTAAAGGCAGCCACTATGAGACATCAAAAGGACCTTGGTCTCCACAATTTTTTATCTTAATGTGAACATTTCCTTTCAATTAATCCCAGGTCTTTAGACAAACTCAACCCATTGTCAACCAGAAAATGTTTAAATTTACCCATAGCATGGAAGCCTACCTCCACCCCCACTTCCAATTGTCCACCTTTCTGGACCAAACCAATGTATTTCTCACATGTATTTGATTGATGTCTCATGCCTCCCTAAAACATATGAAACCAAGCTGCACCCCAACCACCTTGGGCACATGTTCTCAGGACCTCCTGAGGGCTGTGTCATGGGCCATGGTCACCTATATTTGGCTCAGATTAAATCTCTTCAAATATTTTACAGAGTTTGACTCTTTTCGTCGAGATTTTTATACACTATAAGACAGTTTGATTATGAAGCTCTAAAATTCTTACATGACCTCAATTTATTTTTTCATATTTTAAGATTGAAAAAGACAGAAACATTCTTCAAAATAGCAGGACCTGACAATGTCCCTTTTGAAGTTTATTACCTGAATTAAATGTTTTCCTTCATAGGCTATTATGATTACAACATAAGCTAAATAAAATGTCAGGTTTTCTTATTTTTTTTTTCAAGTTATTTCTCTGTCCCTTGGAAGAAATACAAACAAATATTTAGGCTAAATAGACTCTGGAGCATCAAAAAGGAGATAGAAATCACAATTTATACCCTTAAGGAAGTAGTCATACCTTAATTCACATTCCTTGTCAATCTCTGTTTTGCCAAAATACTATTAAATTATATATAATAAATTTCATAAAATATTATGATTACTAATCCCTATTGACCTTAAATCTATATTGAAACACTACTTTAAGGAAATGTTGGAGAGAGGATGGGAGATTATAAGAAATTAATAGGAAGTTTATTTGTGGCCCACTTAATGGTAGCTAAATAAAATTGAACAAAGTCTGGTATTTCTACAATGTTGTATATAGCCAATGTTCTCCTGGGAATTCTTGGTAGGAAAATATCAAGCCGATTTACTCTAGGTGAGTACTTGCACAGAGAAAGCCCTCAATAACTACTTGTGTTGATTTGAAAACAACTGGAAGATCAGTAGCAATACAGGAACTTAACAGAAAGGGAATGGAAAGAATGAACACTGTACATTAGAATTTGCTGAATTACTAAAAATTATATCGCATCTGCAATTCTTACTTAACTGACTAAATTTGTTGGAGAACAGTAAATAATACTATGTAATAGATTAGAAAGTAAATAATAAAATAATGATAGAGGTTAAAAGATATATATTTGGAACTTTGCATTTACATATGGTATTCTGTGCTCATATTAGTCTCAAAATATTTGATTATAGTATCCTCATCAGTGTCCGCCCACTCCCCCGACCATTTTGATGTACATCAGTGCATAACTTTTAGCAACTATTCTCCTGTTGTCAAAGACTAGAAGAAAGAGCTATCATTTCATAGCCTTATTTCAGGTAGAATATATAACTGAATTATCAGCTTCATTTTGATGGAAATATGTATAAAAAGATGTTGTCACTGAAATCATCAAAAAATATGCCTTGAAGTGAATCTAATGGCCATTTATTTTTTATCTATATTGTTAGTGGTAAATAATTTTCAGTTATGTTTTAACTTAGTAATTATATACCCCCCAAAATAATATGGAAATGTTCCCTTTAATTGTCATAATAAAAACTCTGAGACCTATATTTAAATACATCTAGACTCTTTCCAGGAAAGTGTTAACGAAATTAACAGTAAAAAGGTATCATGAATTCTACTGGGATAATTACATGGGTAGTTTAATAGAAAATTTGCATTAAACTGGAAGCATTTCTATGATACACAGTAAAACCTCTGTAAATGGTATGTAGAAAATGGAAGACTTCATATTGTCTTTTGGATGCAAAGATAATCTTTAAAAATGTTAAGTAGAAGTAGTTGTTAAAAGGTAAATTTTTGCTTTCATTATTCTAATAGTTTTTTTAAAAAATTAGCTAATTGTTGTTTCATGGCTTTATTGTCCTTTTGCACTTTTTTTTGACAATGTTTCCTGTATGATTTTTATTTAATTTATTTTATTTTTATTTTTCCATAAGTTATTGGGGTACAGGTGGTATTTGGTTACATGAGTCAGTTCTTTAGTGGTGATTTGTGAGATTTTGGTGCACGCATCACCCAAGCAGTATGCACACTGCGCCATATTTGTAGTCTTGTATCCCTCACCCCTTCCCACTTTTTCCCCCATGTCCCCAAAGTCCATTGCATTATTCTTATGCCTTTGCATCCTCATAGCTTAGCTCCAAATATCACGGAGAACATACGATGTTTGGTTTTCTATTCCTGAGTTACTTCACTTAGAATAATAGTCTCCAATCTCATCCAGGTCACTGCAAATGCTGTTAATTCATTCCTTTTTATGGCTGCATAGTATTTCATCGTGTGTGTGTGTGTGTGTGTGTGTGTGTGTGTGTATATATATATATACACACTACAGTTTCTTTATCCACTCGTTGATTGACGGGCATTTGGGTTGGTTCCATGATTTTGCAATTGTGAATTTGCTGCTATAAACATGCATGTGCAAATATCTTTTTTGAATAATGACGTTTTTCCCTCTGGGCAGATATACAGTAGTGGGATTCCTGGATCAAATGGTACTCCTACTTTTAGTTCTTTAAGGAATCTCCACACTGTTTTCCATAACAGCTGTACTAGTTTACATTCCCACCAGCAGTGTAGAAGTGTTCCCTGTTCACTGCATCCATGCCAGTATCTACTGCTTTTTGATTTTTTGATTACAGTCATTCTTGCAGGAGTGAGGTGGAATCGCATTGTGGTTTTGATTTGTATTTGCCTGATCGTTAGTGATGTTGAGTATTTTCTCATATGTTTGTTGGCCATTTATAGATCTTCTTTTGAGGATTGTCTATTTATATCCTTAGCCCGCTTTTTGATGGGATTGTTTGTTTTGTTCTTGCTGATTTGTTTGAGTTCTTTGCAGATTCTGGATATGAGTCCTTTGTCAGAGGTAAAGATTGTGAAGATTTTCTCCCACTCTGTGGGTTGTCTGTTTGCCAACTGTTTCTTTTGCCATGCAAAAGCTCTTTTGTTTAATTAAGTCACAACTATTTATCTTTGTCTTTATTGCATTTGCTTTTGGGTTCTTGGTCATGAAATCCTTGCCTAAGCCAATATCCAGAAGGGTTTTTTCCAGTGTTATCATCTAGAATTTGTATAGTCTCAGATCTTAGGTTTCTGTGATTAATCCATCTTGAGTTGATTTTTGTATAAGGTGAGAGGTGAGAATCCAGTTTCATTCTCCTACATGTGGCTAGCCAGTTATCCCAGCACCATTTATTGAAAAGGGTGTCCTTTCCCCACTTTATGTTTTTGTTTGCTTTGTTGAAGATCAGTTGTTTATAAGTATTTGGCTTTATTTCTGGGTTCTTTATTCTGTTCCATTGGTCTACATGCCTATTTTAGTATTAGTACCATGCTGTTTTGGTGACTATGGCCTTCTAGTATAGTTTGAAATCAGGTAGTGTGATGCCTCTAAATTCGTTCTTTTTGGTTAGTCATGCTTTGGCTATGCAGGCTCTTTTATGGTTCCATGTGAATTTTAGAATTGTTTTTTCTAATTCTGTGAAGAATGATAGTGGTATTTTGATGGGGATTGCATTGAATTTGTATATTACTTTTGGCAGTATAGTCACGTTCACAAAATTGATTATACCCATCCATGAGCATGGGATGTCCTTCCATTTGTTTATGTCATCTATGATTTCTTTCAGCAGTGTTCCATAGTTTTCCTTGTAGAGGTCTTTCAACTCCTGGTTAGGTGTATTCCTAAGTGTTTTTTGTTTGTTTGTTTGTTTTCCAGCTATTGTAAAAGGGGTTGAGTTCTTGATCTGATTCTCCACTTGGTCACTGTTGGTGTATGGAAGAGCTACTGATTTGTGTACATTAATCTTGTATCCAGAAACTTTGCTGAATTCTTTTATCAGTTCTAGGAGCTTTCTGGAGGAGTCCTTAGAGTTTTCAAGGTAAACAATCCTATCATCAGCAAACTAATATGACAGTTTGACCTCCTCTTTACCAATTTGGATGCCCTTTATTTCTTTCTTGTCTGATTGCTCTGACTAGGACTTCCAGTACTATGTTGAAGAGGAGTGGTAAGAGTGGGCATCCTTCAGGAGGCTGAGGCAGTAAAATCACTTGAATTCAGGAGGCAGAGGTTGCAGTGAGCCAGGATCATGCAATTGCACTTCAGCCTGGGCAACAAGAGTGAGACTCCATCTAAAAAATAAAAATAAAAAATAAAAGAGTTGTCATCCTTCTCTTGTTCCAGTTCTCAGAGGGAATGCTTTCCACTTTTCCCCATTCAGTATTATGTTGGCTGTAGGTTTGCAATAGATGGCTTTTATTACATTAAGGTATGTCCCTTGTATGCTGATTTTGCTGAGAGTTTTAATCATAAAGGATGATGGATTTTGTCGAATGCTGTTTCTGCATCTATTACGATGATCATGTGATTTTTGTTTTTAATTCTGTATATGCTGTGTCACATTTATCGACTTTTGTATGTTAAACTATCCCTGCATCCTTGGTATGAAACCCACTTGATCATGGTGGATTATCTTTTTGATATGCTGTTGGATTCGGTTAGCTAATATTTTGTTAAAGATTTTAGCATCCATGTTCATCAAGGATATCGGTCTGTAGTTTTCTTTCTTTTATTTATTTATTTTTTTGAGACAGAGCCTCACTCTGTCACCCAGGCTGGAGTGCAATGGCATGATCTTGGCTCACTGCAACCTCCACTTCCTGGCTTCAGCGATTCTCCCACCTCAGCCTCCTAAGTAGCTGGGATTACAGGCATCCACCACCACACCTAGCTAATTTTTGTATTTTTAGTAGAGATGGAGTTTCCCCAGGTTGGCCAGACTGGTCTTGAGCTCCTGACCTCAGGTGATCCACCCAACTCAGCCTCCCAAAGTGCTGGGATTCTAAAGGGAAGAAATAGAACCTAGTATGTTTAGAGCTTTTGTTATTCATCTGATAATATGCTGTATATTTATCCATAAACTTTTAATCCTGAAAATTGTTCTATAAAACATTTGTCATATTCTCAATTATAAAGATGAGAAAATAGTTTCAAAGAAAGAATTTTCAGTCTCATACACTTTACACATAGCCAAGTTGAGTTTCAAGTCCAAGGCTGACTGTTGACTCCAAAGCCACAAGCCCACATCCTTTTCAATACCGACTGCTTGCAAAATGCAAGTTGTAATGACATATGACATGGATATTTTTCTTTCTAGGAACATGTATGTAACACATATATGTTATTTTTAAAGATTTTATTGTGAATTATATCAAACAGTAGTGATACAAAACATAAATGCGAAGCTTTATAAAGTATCGTAAGGCAAACATTCATTTAAACACCACTGATAACCTATGCCCAGGAATAGAATATTGCCAGCACCCTTGAAGCTCCCCACCCTCACCACGCTCTTTATGAACACCATCCTCTTCTTTCTCCCATAAGATTACTACTATCTTTACTTCTAATATTATAGTCCAGACTTTTTTTATGGTAAAATATACATAAAATGTACCATTTAACCATTTTAAACTGTATGGTTCAGTGGCATTAAGTATATTCACATTGTTGTATAATCATTACCACCATCCATCTTCAGAATTTTTCATCTTTTCAAACTGAAACTCTACCCATTATCAATAATTGTACCCGTTATTAATAACTCCCATTCCTCTTTTCTCCCGGCCCTAGCAACCACCATGCTACTTTCTGTCACTATGAATTTGACCACTCTAGGTACCCCATATAAGTGGAATCATACAATATTAATCCTTCTGTGACTGGCATATTTCTTTCAGCATGGTATCTTCAGGGTACATCCATGTTGTAGTACCTGCCAGGGCTTCCTTCCTTTTAAAGGTCAAACAATATTGCATTGTATGTATGCACCATGTTTGTTTATCTAGTTATCTATCAATGTACAACTTGTACAACTTGGGTTGCTTCTACCTTTGGTCTATTATGAGGAATATTGCCATGAACATGGATGTACAAATAGCTGTTTCAGTCCTTGCTCTCAGTTGTTTGGGGTATATACCTACAAACAGAATTGCTGGATTATTTGCTTCATTTTTTGAGGAACTACCATATTGTTTTCCATAGGAGCTGTACTATTTTACATTATCATTAGCAGTGCACAAGTGTTCTAATTTCTCCATATCCTTGCCAGCAATTGTTACTTTTTGTGTTTTCATTGTAGATTTGTTCTTTTTGAAAACTGCATACATGAAATAATGCACATTTTCTTCTCATTCTGGCTTTTTTTTTTGCTCAGCTTGTGAGATTCATGCATGCAGTTGAATGTAGCTGAAGCTGTACATTTTTATTACTCTGTAGTAGTCCATGTATGACAACATCAATTTATTACTTACTCCACTGCTGATGGACATTTGGATTGTTCTAGTTCTTAGCTATTATGAATAATGCTGCTGGGAACATTCATATACACGAACGTTGGGGTATGTGTAGGCAATTTGTTTTTTATATACCTAGAAGTAGAATTGCTGGATCACATGTAGGCATATGTTCAACATTAGATTGTGCCAAGTTATTTTCCAAAGTTGTTGTACTAGTTTACATTTCCACCAGAAGTTTTTGAGTTCTCACTGCATCATATCCTTCCTACTGCAAATGTGGTTTTCTCCATTCTAATAATTACTGATGATGTTGAACATTTTTGTTTTTACATATTTATTGAGCATTTGGATAGTGTCTTTCATAAAATAGCCTCCTGCCCTTTTTTTCTATTGATTCTTTTGTCTTTATTGATTTGCATGAAAAAATATTGATAATGGGATGGATGGATAGGTAGATAGATAGAGGGACACAAACTTGTTGTTGCAAATGTCTTCTATTCCTTGCCTTTTCACTTTCCTTTTTGTTTTGAGATGCAGTCTCACTCTGAAGCTCAGGCTGGAGTGCAGTGGCGTGATCTCGGCTCACTGCAAACTCCGCCTCCCAGGTTCACGCCGTTCTCCTGCCTCAGCATACTGAGTAGCTGGGACTACAGGCACCTGCCACTAGGCTCGGCTAATTTTTTGTATTTTTAGTGGAGACGGGGTTTGACCCTGTTAGCCAGGATGGTCTCTGGATCTCCTGACCTCGTGATCCACCCGCCTGGGTCTCCCAAAGTGCTGGGATTATAGGCCTGAGCCACCGCGCCCAGTCTCCTTTTCACCGTCTTAATGACGTCTTTGGTAAATAGAAGTTTCTAATGTCAATGTAGTAAAGATTTATAAAACAACTTTCCTTTGTGGATAATGGTTCTTTTGCCCTTTCAAATAAACCTTTCCCTACCCCAAAGTCATTAAGATATTTTAAATTCGCTGTCAAGCTGGGCGCGGTGGCTCACACCTGTAATCCCAGCACTTTGGGAGGTCGAGACGGGTAGATCACCTAAGGTCAGGAGTTCAAGACCAGCCTGACCAACATGGAGAAACCCCGTCTCTATTAAAAATACAAAAAAATTAGCAGGGCATGGTGGCGCATGCCTGTAATCCCAGCTACCCAGGAGGCTGAGGCAGGAGAATCACTTGAACCCGGGAGGTGGAGGTTGCGGTGAGCCCAGATCTTGCCATTGCACTCCAGCCTGGGCAACAAGAGCGAAACTCTGTCTCAAAAACTATATAAATAAATAAATAAATAAAATTACCTGTCAATAGATTCAAAAAAAGGTGGAAGGCCGCTGAGAATTTCATTGAATTTACATTATAAGTATAGATGAATTTGTAGACAATTGATACCTCCATAAGATATCAATTGATCTTGGCTTGGTCCTCCAAGCTATGAACATTGTATATTCCTCCATGGGTCTTTAATTTTCCTTACTGTTCTCTTGTTTTCTGCAAAGGTATGTTGTCCATCTTGCATTAATATTTATTTTTAAGTATCTGGTATACTCAATGCTATTATAAATGTTATGTATTTATAAGCTTTTGTTTTCTCTTTGTTGGTACACAGAAATCAAAAGATTGTTGATACTGAGTCTTTATTCAACTCATGTATTCTGGTAATTTTACTAGAACATTTTTGACATCTACTCAAATCATTTAATTGGAAGTAATACCTATTCATTTTTAATTATTAGAGCATTTTAATACGATTTTTTTCTTACCTTATTGCCTTGGTTAAGACCTTTAATACAGTATTAAATTGACATACACGGTGGTCATCATAAGCATCCTTCTGTCATCCTCATCTCGAAGAAAGCCTGCTTGAAATTCTTCCTAAATTTCTATAAATAATGAAACATCAGGGTAAACTTTTGGACAATTTTTGTTTTATAACTTCAACTCATTAACAATGATATGGTATACGGAGAGATTACATTTTATCTAAAACTACCTTCAGTTCTTACTTATCAAAGCCTCTGTGTCACTGACTTTTCTAAAAATCAAAATCCTTAAAATTGAATCCTCTGAATTTTAGACATCTCACCTGATATTTTGATACTGACTTCTAAATTTATATATGTGACATTATTCCATTCATTTTACAACAACTGTTTAAATGTGATTTGGTGTGTATTCTGTAGTAACTTCACAAATTCTTGTTAATTAATTTAACAGTATGTTATTTGAAAAAAAAGATACACTTGACTGTTTCAATATATTTTACTAGCTGTATCTCTATTACTAAAAAATAGTGAGACAATTTTGGTGCAGATCCCTCAGATGGTTCTTAATCTGAGATAAGGGAGTCTTTATTTCCCTCAGTATAGTATATATATTTTTGGTCACTCAAATGTCCCATTATTCCAGATTATTGAAATAAATAATTACAGCTGTCATTTTGGTTTAACGTGACAATGAAAATAACTGTAAGAGATAAATCTCCTTTTTTTTTTTTATTTCACTAGATTGAAAAAGCAATCCATGTGCTTTTCATCGACCTCTCTTCACCTC
This sequence comes from Macaca mulatta, assembly GCF_049350105.2. Classification (NCBI taxonomy): domain Eukaryota; kingdom Metazoa; phylum Chordata; class Mammalia; order Primates; family Cercopithecidae; genus Macaca; species Macaca mulatta. The sequence goes on along the minus strand of NC_133411.1, from coordinate 100,713,736 downwards.
TCTTAATCAAGACATTTCTGTCTAAAATAATGTTTGGAAAAGGACAGACCTAAAGAGAGCTGCATGAAAATGCTAACACATCTTCAGTTTCACTCTTTCACTCTTTCAGTTTCACTCTTTCATCTTCAGTTTCACTCTTTCTAACACATCTTCAGTTTCACTCTTTATATCTTTCAATAATAGCCACACTGTTCCTTTTGCTGTTATATGTGGACTCAGTCCTCCATCCTACCTCGAACCCTCATTGCTCTGACAAATGATCAGTTCTGTGATTCAGATTTGTTGATATCAGCTAGGTGTACTCCGTGATAATGATGATGATGAATGATAATGAAAGAGGTAGTAGTGATGATGATGCTGGGTAGCTAATTTGTAGAACCTTTGAATAGATGTGCCATCCCAGTGTAAAGTAGAAAGTGTGATGGTTTTGTTAGGCATCCGTTTTATAAGACGGTGGATTTTAGCAAGTTTTTATATGGGAATTTTAAACAAAGCTCTCTGATATGAAGAAATATGGCACTTCACATATTTTTAACCTCTGCTTTCATAGTATATTAGAAGAAACATTTTTCATTTTTCTTTCTATAAACATCATTTATCTAATGATTAAAGTAGTATCATCTGTATTATTACACAGATATTATTTTGTTCTTGAAACTTTTACTTTTTGAAGCTGAATATTATCAACAGGCTTTCCTTTACCAACACAAAGAAACATCTTTGGGAGACAGAAAACTACACTAAAATTATCAGGGGCCCATCAGTGGATTTATGCTTAGAAAGAATGGAAGGTAAATATGTAGGTCTGTGAAGACCGTGTTCTTTCTTCTACTGAATTAATACATCTCAGGCCTCTCCCCAGCACTACGTATGCATTGTTTGGGTGAATAATTGCATGATGTTAATTTTGCAAGCTATAAAATTTTATTATGTTTTACTTTTTCTCCACTACAACCTGATGCCATTAAGGAGCTCAACTGATGTTTATGCTTGATGTTCCAAGTTAGACAGGTGTAGCTTGCTGTGCTTTTTAAAGAGTAGCTAACATATGTATCATGTAACATATGTATCATGAGCTTTTTCACATAATGTCAGACTAATTAATGTATTATATTTCACTGCAACAGGATCACATTAGTCTTGGTAACTTAATCATTCAGACTGGCCTATTGTCTTCCACCATGAACTTAAAATGACATAAGTATACTTAGATGCATTGAATTGTGAAAAATATAAAATATGTATGAATATGAACATTTTAAATGTGAACCAAAATTTGTCTTCACTCATTTTGTATAAATAACTCAGGTAGCATAACCATTAAAGTATGGTTCTTCCTCTGTATCCTTGTATTCTGTATCCAGGGATTCAATTAACCTCAGATTGAAAATATTCCCGCCCCCAAAAAATGGATGGTTTGTGTCTGTACTAGACATGCACTGCCTTTTTTCAGGTCATTATTTCCTAAACAATACAGTGTAACAACTATTTTCATAGCATTTACATTGTATTAGGTATTATAAAAACTCTAGAGATTATTTAAAATATATGAGAGGATGTGTATAGATTAGAGCATCTGGAGCACCTATGCATTTTGGTATCCAAGAAGATCCTGGAACCAATCCCCCATGGATATCAAAAGACAACTGTATAGGTTAAAAACATACCATATGTTAACTCAACCAAACAGTTTATTTATGATATCCAGGAAAATATGAACAGTGTTTTTCAGTGCACATGGGAAAACTTCTAGACACTCTTTAAAAATGAATTCTTTTAAGAGGAATGCTTTCTTTAACACATAATTGAAGAAAGTAAGATTGGTACTTACAGAGTTCACTGATGAAAATGAGGATACATTTCAGATTGCTTTTTAAGTATATAAGGTAGGTTTAGTAATTTTAAATAAATAATTGGCCTATTTTCTTAAAGAACAGGACAAGTCTTATGCTACCAAATTCAACTACCGTGCTAAATGAGATTCAATACATGTCCTAATTTCATAAGGTTTGTGTTTGGACACAAAAAATGTGGGCCAAACTGACTGAGCTGATGTATAATTATAAGTCTACATGAAAAATGCAATTACAAGTAGTTCCATGGAATTGGAAACTGTGCTTTCTCACATTGTCTCCCGAGTGCCTGGTGAGACATCAGGCTTGGTGGTGGTGGAGAAATATGTGTTGAATGAATGTATGAGAGGAAGCATTTAGAATAAAAATGCATTGATGCTACAGGAAATAAGACATAAGATATTCAATGCGGTTCACCACTGAGTTCTAAAAAACAATGTTTTTCTACTTTGATTTTTAAAAGAACCACAACCCCCAAGTCAATGAGAAAAAGCTTCTGTAAATCAGCCACTGAAGTCTTATTAAATCACAAATACCAAAGACGTAAAAATCTATCTACAATTTTTAGCAACTCAGCATACTAAAACTCATCTGGGGAGAAAATATTCATAGGAATTAAAGTGCTTTATTTATAAGAGGCACAATTAAGATGGATGCTCAGTCATTTTTAGTGATTAGTACACTACCCCCTAGTTAATAGAATCCTCTAGCTTTCCCCAGCAGATGAGGGTGAGCTACTGCATTTAGGAGAAAACAGTACCTGTCTACATCTACAAACAGCTTATTTGGCAGAGTGGGATAAAACAAGTTCAATTTTGGTATGTAAAAAAGCATTATTAATATTTTTAAGGAAGAAGAAAGAAATACATGAAAAAATGGTTACAAATATGTGTTACAGTATATGGTTTCATGTCTTTATATAAGGTAAATGTAACAATTTGAATAGTATTTATTTATTTAGTAATCTGTTAAAAATTAATGGGCCATTATAGTCTGTATTATTGTAACAGAGAAAAAGACTCTCCTATTTAAAATTTGTTCAGTATGTAATAAATCTATTGGATTTTTAAATGTGTATATATCATCACTCATGGCCTATTGATGAGAAATGTGTAATTAGGCAATTTGGTTTTGCAAGCATCATAGTGCTTATCTATAAACCTAGATCGTGTATGCCTATTATATACCTAGGCTATATGGTATAGCCTATTGCTCCTAGGCTACAAACCTGTGCAGCATGTGACTGTACCAAATACTGTAGGCAATTGTAACAAAGTGGTATTTGTGTGTCCAAACATAACTAAATAGAAAAAGTACAGTAAAAATATGTTATTATAACTTTATAAGACCAATGTCTTCTATGTAGTTCATTATTGACTGAAATGCCATTATATGGCACATGTGGCACTATATATATATATATATAGTACACACACACACACACACAAAGTAAATGAAAAGGAGAAATTAGAGCCTGGCATTTTATCCTATAACCTAAGCAGAGTCAAAACCACTACATTTTACTTAAAAAAGGATTTTTTCCCATGTAACATTTAGCTATCTATCCTGACTCAAGGAGATATAGTCATGAAAAGCCCAAAATACTGTAGCATATGTACTACATAAAAAATACTGTTAGATTTTCTTATTGTAACATTAAACATAATTCTTCAATTCAGTTCAACCTTCAATGGTTCCTAACTTAATAGAGAGAATTATCACTCATCTGGTTGAATAAGCCAGGAATCTGGGTTTTGTACTGAACCAGTCTTTCATTCAGACTCTCCATTTCCAATCCATCATATATCCATTTATTTCTCTCTCTCCAACCATTCCACTTCTGGTTTCATTTTCACCACCTTAGTCTAAGGTACCATCATCTCCTATGCAGATTACCTTAGGAGCTCATAACTGGCCTCTGTTCTTCTATCTACCCAGGTCCTATCCAGTCTCTGCAAGAACAAATCTGATTATGTTATTCTCTTGCTTTAAAAGTCTTCAAAAGCACTTAGAATGAAATCCTAACCAGAAACCTGGCCTACAACTCCTGCATGAGCTGCTCTGCCTATAGCTCCAGTTTCATTTCATTCCTCACTCACTGTAGGTAACTTCTTATGCCCCAGCCTGTCATGACCTTCTTTCAGTTCTGGAAATGCTCTATTCTCTTTCCCACTTTGGTGTCTGTGTATGTCCCTGGTCTCTAGACTATTCCTCAAATACACCAACCCTCTTCATTTAAGTTCTCATCAACTTTAATAATAATTCAATGCTAAATTATAATCCATATAGTAAAGAGAAAATGGGCTCATCTCCAGATTTAATCAATAATTATAAATTATAGAACTAACTTCATAAGCTCTTTAAAAAGTGTCAAAGAATAATAAATATAAACAACAGAGAAAGGATAGTATATGTAAATGAAGAATTAACCTAGGATTTATGAGTTGTAGGGGAAGAACAAGGGAAGAATGATACATGTTTATTTGAATAAAACCAAATAGCTGAAGAAAGATCTGAACGGATAAATTACCAAATTCACACAAGTTCCAAGCAAGAATCATGAGATAAGATCCATACCAACACCTTGAATTTTAAAGCAACTTTTCTGAGGTATAATTTATATACCACAAAACTTAGCTTTGTGAATATACAATCTCATGGTTTTTTTTTCTAAATTTATAATTTCCATCACCCCAAAATGTTTCTTTATACAAATTTGCAGTCAATCCTTGTTCTCACCCTCAGCCCTAAAGAACCACAGATCTGCTCTGGACATTTTATATATAAAGAATCATATGATATCTATTCTATACTTGTACTCTGTGGTAATGTTTTTGAGGTACATGTATCAGTTTAAGTAGTTTGTTTCTTGTTATTGCTGAAGAGTATTCAATTCTTTTAAATGTATTGATACTTATTTAATGGCCTAGCATATGATCCATGTTGGAGAATGTTCCATTTGTGCTTGAAAAGAATGTGTATTCTTTGTTGGTGGAGTGTAAATTAGTTCAGCCATTGTGGAAGACAGTGTGGCAACTCCTCAAGGATCTAGAACTAGAAATACCATTTGACCTCGCATTCCCATTACTGGGTATATACACAAAGGATTATAAATCATTCTACTATAAAGACACATGCACACGTATGTTTATTGTGGCACTATTCACAATAGCAAAGACTTGGAACCAACCAAATGTCCATCAATGATAGACTGGATAAAGAAAATGTGGCACATATACGTCATGGAATACTATGCAACCATAAAAATGGATGAGTTCATGTCCTTTGCAGGTACATGGATGAAGCGGGGAACCACAATTCTCAGCAGACTAACACAGGAACAGAAAACCAAACACTGCATGTTCTCACTCATAAGTTAGAGTTGAACAATGAGAACACATGGACACAGGAAAGGGAACATTACATACTAGGGCCTGTTGGGGGCTGGGGCGCTAGGGGAGGGATAGCATTAGGAGAAATATCTAATGTAGGTGACGGGTTGATGGGTGCAATAAACCACTATGGCACATGTATGCCTGTGTAACAAAACTGCACATTCTGCACATGTAACCCAGAACTTAAAGTATTTAAAAAAAGAAAGAAAGAAAGAAAGAAAGGTTGTATATTGTACTGTCATTGGGTGCTCACTTCTATAACTATTAGTTTAAGCTAGTTCATACATTGTTTAGGGATTCTGTACTTGCTGATTTTCCATCTAGTTCTATAAACTATGGAGAATGAGGTATCCAAGTCTCCAAGAATTATTTTTCTTTTCACTTCTGCCAGCTTTTGCTTCTAGGGCCCTGTTTTGTGTTCTAGGGCCCTGTTTTTAAGGACACAGACATTTATAATTTTTATATCTTCATGAAGAATGTAATCTTTTATCATTGGGAAATGTCAGTCTTTGTTTCTGGTAATATTTCTATGTTTAAATCTACTTGTCTTATAATTGTATAGCCACTCCAGCTTTTTTATACTTTCTGCATGCATGATATATTTTTTTCTATCCTTTTACTTCCAACCTATTTGTGTCTTTGAAATTGAGTATGTCCCTTGTGGATAGCATATAGTTAGTTCTTGCTGTTGTTGCTTGGCCAGTCTGATGATATCTTCCTTTTGTTTGGAATATTTGATCAATTCACAATCATCGTAATTGTTTCTACGGTTGGATTTACATCTTCCATTTTTATGTCTTCTATATATCTTACATGCTTTTTGTTCCTTTGTTCTGCTGTTACTGTCTTTTCTTTGTTCGATTTTTTTATTGTAACATTAAACATAATTCCTCAATTCAGTTTTTTACCAATTTGAGGGTTTTTTTAGTGGTTACTCCAGATTTTAAAATATACATCTTGGCCACGTGTGCTGGCTGACGCCTGTAATCCCAGCACTTTGGGAGGCCGAGGCTGGCGGATCACGAGGTCAGGAGATTGAGACCATCCTGGCTAACACGGTGAAACCCCATCTCTGCCAAAAAAGTACAAAAAAATTAGCCAGGTGTGGTGGTGGGCACCTGCAGTCCCAGCTACTCAGGAGGCTGAGGCAGGAGAATGGTGTGAACCTGGGAGGCAGAGCTTGCAGTGAGCCGAGATTGCGCCACTGCACTCCAGCCTGGGCGACAGAGTGAGACTCTGTCTCAAAAAAATAAAAAATAAAATAAATAAATAAATAAATAAATAAATAAATAAGTAAAATATACATCTTATTCCATTTTAGTTCAGATAAATACTAGTTTAATTTTCATAAAATACCCAAACTTTGGCCCTGTGTTGCTCCATTCTCCTCCTTCTCTTTTGTGCTATCATTGCCATATATAATTCTACATATGTTTCAAACCCAATGATAGTTTTAATTATTGCTTTATACAATCTTCTGTCTTTTAAACCAGTTGAGAAAATAATTAAAATATATTTATTCAGCCTTTATGTTTCCCACATATTTACCTTTTCTGGTGCTCTTTATTTTTTCTTGTGGATTCTATTACTATCTGTTACCTCAGAAGCCAAGAAATAAAGGGGAAATACAGGGAAACGAAAGAAAATGATTTTCTTTCAAGCTGAAAGACTTCTTTTAGTATTTCTTGTAAGGCAGATGTGCTAGCAACCAATTATCTTTGTTTATCTAGAAATACCTTTATTTTGTATTGATCTTTGAAGGATAGTTTTGCTGTATATAGAATTCCTGGTTGATAGTTTTCTTCTTTCAGCACTTTGAATATGTCATTCCATTTTCTTTTGGCCTCTACTGTCTCTGATGTGAAATCAGCCATAATCACATTATTGTTTCCTTGTGCATGAAGAGTCATTTTTTTTTTCCCTTTTGCTTTCAAAATTTTCTCTTTGGCTTTCAATAGTTTTACCGTGATGTGCCTGGGTGTGGATCTCTCAATGAAACAGAGTCCATCAAATTTGAAATGTCTTTGGCTATTATTTCTCCAAACATTTTATTTTATTTTATTTTATTTTATTTTATTTTATTTTATTTTATTGAGATGAGTCTTGCTTTGTCACCCAGGCTGGAGTGCAGTGGCGCAATCTCGTCTCACTGCAAGCTCCGCCTCCCAGGTTCACGCCATTCTCCTGCCTCAGCCTCCTGAGTAGCTGGGACTACAGGCACCGGCTGCTATGCCTGGCTAATTTTTTGTATTTTTGGTAGAGACAGGTTTCACTGTGTTAGCCAGGATGGTCTCGATCTCCTGACCTTGTGATCCGCCTGCCTCGGCCCCCCCAAAGTGCTAGGATTACAGGTGTGAGCCACTGCGCCCAGCCTCTCCAAACATTTTAAATGACATTTCCTCTCTCTTGTCTCCTTCTAGGACTCTTATTACATTGTCTTGCTGTTGTTTCAGACATCTCTGAGGCTCTATCCATTTTTCCTTACTCTTTTCTCCCTGTGTTCTTGAGATTGGGTAATTTCTATGGAATTATCTTTAAGTTAATTGATGGATTTCTTCTACTGTCACAGATCTGCTCTTGAGCCCCTCTTGTAAATTATTTGTTGTATTTTTTCAGCTTCAGATTTTCTATTGATTTTTTTTTTAGTTTCTATCTCCTTATTTAAATTCTCTATTTGTTTAATCACTGTCATCATACTTTCCTTTAATTACTTAATTATGATTTCCCTTGGTTCTCTGACCATATTTATATTTGTTTGAAGTTTTTATCTGCTAGATTCACATCTGGTTTCACTCAAAAACAATTTCTTTTTCTTTCTTTTCTTTCTTTTTTTTTTTTTTGGTGATGGAGCCTTGCTCTGTTATCAGGCTAGAATGCAGTAGCACTATCTCGGCTCACTGCAACCTCCACCTCCTGGGTTCAAGCAATCCTCCTGCCTCAGCCTCCCAAGTAGCCGGGACTACAGGCGTGCACCACCACGCCCAGTTAATTTTTTGTATTTTTAGTAGAGACAAGGTTTTATCATGTTTATCATGTTTTATCATGTTTTATCATGACCAGATGTTCTTGATCTCTTGACCTTGTGATCCCCCTGCCTCATCCCCCAAAGTGCTGGGATTATAGGTGTTTGCCACCGTGCCCAGCCTGAAAAACAATTTCTATTGACTACTTTTTTTTTCTCAACTATAGCTCACATATTTCTTGTTTCTTCACACGTTTTGCATTTAATTGAAAATATAATACTTTACAAAACACCTTGTAGTACCTCTGGATTCCTCCCTCTGAAGACAATTCTTGTTGCTATTTTTTTCATTTTTGTTTCTTTGTTCATTTAATAACTTCCCTGGACTAAATCTATGAAATCTGTCTCTTCCACAGTATGTGGGTACTTATGCCTCTACTCAGTTTTTATTGTTGTTTTTATTCTTGCTTTAATTTTTCAGCCTGACTTATTAGGGGTCACCCTTGGCAACACATTTAACTTTACCTAATAAGGAAACACACACACACACCAGTACAGGGCTAGAAAGACACACAAGCTCACACATACACGAATAGTACAGTCTTAGACTTCTGTGAAACACTAAGTACGATAATATAGCAATGCTTTCAGATATCAATCTCTTCAGAGTTTTGAGGTGAAATGTAATTTTCTAAAAATTCCATATTCTGTACCAAGACAACTTGTATTATATATGTAAACAGAAAGACCATCTCCATTGTTTCAAGAATCACTAGATATGCCTTTGTAATTTTTTCTGAGACATTTGTTAAATATATATCCTAATAAATTATAAGATGAATCAAAAATTAAACAATACAAATGTCACAGCATTAAAGACTATAAAAAGCATTAAGATTCACAAATATACAAACTAAATAAATAACCTCAGAAATTGTAGTCATAAAATGAAATGAAATGTAAAAGTGAAAACTGTTCTTTTAAAATAATTCGGTGGTTAAAAGCTGAATTTAAAGGCTACAGATTAAAATAATGTTAGTAAGTGGTGTCATGAGTAATAAAAGTACATTAAATTCCCCATCCTATACAAGAAAATGAAAAAGTATTATTTTGTATTTGATGTTAAGATAGATTTATTTGATATATTTAAATGCAACCATTAGTAAAATTTAAAATTTGATTTATTTCAGTTATCTTACTGCAGCAGGTAAATAAAATATCTTTAAAGCGTAAGAAGGTAATTTAGATGTGATTCCCCGTTGTATAAAAAAATAGGGGAGTGGCAGGGACTATGAGGATCTAAAAAGTATGTACTACTTATGAAGCTATTTTAATCTACACATTTTAAAGCATTGTGCTAGCCAAATCAAGTACATTTTGGGGCCATGATGCATCTAGTTTGCCATCCCAGAAGCCAAGAAATAAAGGGGAAAAGAAAGAAAAGGAAGGAAAAAAAGAAAACTTAAGAGACAGGTGCAAACCTACTTCAACTAGGGTTAAATTTTGAAATTCATCTATATGATATTTGCAAGAGACATATCTAACATGAAGTGACTAAAAAAGTTTTTGAAAAATAAGTTGAATGTCAGTAATCTCATAAAATGGAAGCAAGAGTGCTAAATCTAGTAGAGAAAACAAGAATTAATAGGAATAGGATGACAGCAGATGTGGAAATTTGAAAACTGGAAATTATAGCCAGGCGTGGTAGCTCATGCCTGTAATCCCACACTTTGGGAGGCCAAGATGGGCGGATCACCTGAGGTCAGGGGTTCAGGACCAGCCTGGCCAGCTTGTTGAAACCCTGTCTCTACTAAAAATACAAAAATTAGCTGGGAGTGGTGGCACATGCCTGTAGTCCCAGCTACTCAGGAGGCTGAGGCAGGAGAATCACTTGAACCCAGGAGGCGGAGGTTGCAGTGAGCTGAGATCATGCCACTGCACTCCAGCCTGAGTGACAGAGAGACAGAGTGAGACTCTGTCTTAAAAAAAATAAATAAAAATAAAATAAAAAATTTTAAAAAAATGGAAATTATATTCATTTTCTAATACATTCGAATGCTTTGATATATTAGACACTTTTCTAGTAAAAAGTAAATCAAAATTTACAAAAACATCTACAAAGATAAAAAGAACATCATTTAAGCAGTGGAAAATATTAAATGTTAACCTTCTATCATACAACTGAACCTAGGTGATTTTTATGGTTTACTCCTAAACCTCCAAGGAATAATAAGTCTTATGCTATATTATTTTTTCTGAGAATAGAGAAAGAAACTTACACAATGTTATTTTTTTTTTTTATTTTTTGAGACTGAGTCTCACTCTGTCACCCACCCTGGAATGCAGTGGTGCCATCTCAGTTCACTGCAACCACTGCCTCCCAGGTTCAAGTGATTCTCCTGCCTCAGCCTCCCAAGTAGCTTGAACTACAGGTGCTACCATGCCTGGCTAATTTTTTTAATTTTAGTACAGACAGAGTTTCACCATGTCGGGAGGCTGGTCTCAAACTCCTGACCTCAGGTGATCCACCCGCCTCAGGCTCCCCAAGTGCTGGGATTACAGGTGTGAGCCACTCTGCCCGGCTGCAATGATTTTATGAAACCAATGTAACCTTGACACTAAATCCTAATGAAGATAATCCTCCAGGAAACTGTAGACTATTATAAATGAGAGTATACTAAGCATTATATGAGCAAATCAAATTTAGTAGAACATTATGGAACAATGCAATGCAATTAACTTAGCTTTATCCCAAAAAGTTAGTGATTATTCAAAACATTATGGCAATATGTCAGGGTCAAATTAAAAAGCCATGTGATTATTTTAGTAAGTGACTCAATAATATTAATACACTTCCTGATAAAAATTCTTAGTTATCTAAAACTGAGGTGGATATTCCTTTAACTTAATCTCAACCTAATCATTTTCATCATAATCAATACAGTAAGGGCTAATCTTATTAAAATGGGAATAGGATGAATGCTTGATATAATCAATTATTATTTAATATTATTATTTAGGTTTTAACTGTTGTGGTAAGAAAGGAAATATGTGTAAGTAGTATAATTTGGGGAGAAAATGATATACTATGATAATTATTTTCAATATGACATTTTTACATATAAAATTAATGTGAGAAACTTAGAATTAATGAGAGATCAGTTATAAAGCCAGTTTAAAAATAACTACAAAATTGATATTTTCTTTATATGGTGACAATACACTAAAAATACGAGAAATAACTAACATCACTAATCCAAGATCACTTGGTACACTCTATGAGAAATATACATGATGTATATTAAGAAAAATGTAAGATTAGACTGAAACAAAGGATAAAAGATGAAGACATGTAGCATGTTCCAAAGTAGGAAAATTGAATATCATAAAGATGTTATTTTTCCAAACTTAATTTCTAGTTTTACTGCAATTTGTCTTCAAACCTCTGCTGAATTTTGGGGGATAGTAAAGTGAAAAACTTGATGACTAATTCTAAATTCATATTGAAGAGTAAATAACAATAGCTATTTTTATTTTAGAAGATAAGTAATGAGGGGGTAATTGAACAACCAGATATTAAAACACATAAAAAATCTGCAATAGTTGAAAGTATCGAATTCATTCAAGAACTGACAAATGAACAGAACAAATCCTGGTTTTATTCAGTTTAATAACTGTTTAAGTCCCTGAGACTTTGAAGTTGTTACAGCATCATCATTTGGTGTGTCATGACATACCTTCTGTTTTCTGTGACTTAGGATCCTGTATTTTAAACAGAATTACATGCCAAAATTAAAGCATGTTACTCTTCTGAGTTTGAAGATCTCACCAACTGGAGAGTGACTTTCCATTACCATGATAGAAAAGCTGGACTTTAAAAAGTAGTTTGTGGCTGGGTGTGGTGATTCACACCTGTAATCCCAGGAGTTTGGGAGGTTGAGGCGGGATTGCTTGAGGTCAGGAGTTCAATACCAGCTGGGCCAACATGGTGAAACCCTCTCTCTACTAAAAATACCAAAAATTAGCTGGGCGTGGTGGCCCACACCTGTAGTCCCAGCTAGTCAGGAGGCTGAGGCAGGAGAATCGCTTGAACCCGGGAAGTGGAGGTTGCAGTGAGCCGAGATTGCACCACTGCACTCTATCCTGAGCGACAGAGCAAGACTTAATCTCAAAAAAATAAAAAAATAAAAAAAATTAAAAGTCGATTGTGAAATCTTTGTTCTACATTTTTTCTTCTGGGACCAATAGGATATTTGTTTACTGGAAGGTAACCAATATTTAGCATAACTATTTTGGACTTCTTCTCTTCAACTGTGTGATATGTTTTGCGTAGGCAATCATATAATCTACAAATAGATGTTTCACTTTTTCCTTTACACTATTTATGACATTTATATCTTCTATTTGCCTTACCGCACTGGCTAAGACTTTCTGTAACATGTTGAACAGGAGTAGCGAAGGCAGACAATTTTTTTTATTCCTGATGTTAAAAAGCATAGTTTATGGTCTTTGACCATTAACTATTATTGTTCATCGTAATTTTTTTGTAGATGCACTTTATCACATTAAGAAAGTTCCTTCTAATTCTGTGAAGAAAGTCAGTGGTAGCTTGATGGGAATAGCTTTGAATGTATAAATTACTTTTGGCAGTATGGCCATTTTCATGATATTGATTCTTCCTATCCATGAGCATGGAATGTTTCTCCATTTGTTTGTGTCCTCTCTTATTTCCTTGAGCAGTGGTTTGTAGTTTTCCTTGAAGAGGTCCTTCAAATCCCTTGTAAGTTGATTCCCAGATATTTTATTCTCTTTGTAGCAATTGTGAAGGGGAGTTCACTCATGATTTGGCTCTCTGTGTGTCTATTATTGGTGTATAGGGATGCTTGTGATTTTTGCACATTGATTTTGTATCCTGAGACTTTGCTAAAGTTGCTTATCAGCATAAGGACCAAAGAAGAGCCTGTGTAGCCAAGACAATCGTAAGCAAAAAGAACAAAGCTGGAGGCATCACACTACCTGACTTCAAACTATACTACAAGTCTACAGTAACCAAGACAGCATGGTACTGGTACCAAAACAGATATATAGACCAATGGAACAGAACAGAGGCCTCAGAAATAACACCACACATCTACAACCATCTGATCTTTGACAAATCTGACAAAAACAAGCAATGGGGAAAGGATTCCCTATTTAATAAAGGTGTTGGGAAAACTGGCTAGCTATATGCAGAAAACCAAAACTGAACTCCTTCCTTATACCTTATACAAAAATTAACTCAAGATAGATTACAGATTTAAACATAAGACCTAAAATGATAGAAACCCTAGAAGAAAACCTAGGCAATAACATTCAGGAGACAGGCATGGGCAAAGGCTTCATCACTAAAACACCAAAAGCAATGGCAACAAAAGCCAAAATTGACAAATAGGATCTAATTAAACTAAAGAGTTTCTTCACAGCAAAATAAACTCTTATCAGAGAGAGCAGACAACCTACAAAATGGGAGAAAATTTTTGCAATCTATTCATCTGACAAAGGGCTAATATCCAGAGTCTACAAAGAACTTAAACTAACAAGATAAAAAGAAACAACCCCATCAAAAAGTGGGCAAAGGATATGAACAGACACTTTTCAAAAGAAGACACTTATGCAGCCAACAAACATATGAAAAAAAGCTCATCATCACTGGTCACTAGAGAAATGCAAATAAAAACCACAATGAGATACCATCTCATGCCAGTTAGAATGGCGATTATCAAAAAGTCAGGAAACAACAGATGCTGGAGAGGATGTGGAGAAATAGGAATGTTTTTACACTGTTGGTGGGAGTGTAAATTAGTTCAACCAATGTGGAAGATAGTGTGGCGATTCCTCAAGGATCTAGAAGTAGAAATACCGTTTGACCCAGCAATCCCATTACTGGGTATATAACCAAAGGACCGTAAATCATTCTAATCATGTACAAAGACACATGCACATGTATATTTCTTGCAGTACTATTCACAGTAGCAAAGACTTGGAATCAATCCAAATGCCCATCAATGATAGACTGGATAAAGAAAAAGTGGCACATATACACCATGGAATACTATGTAGCCATAAAAAAGAATGAGTTAATGTCCTTTGCAGGGACACGGATGAATGTGGAAACCATCATTCTCAGTAAACTAACATAGGAACAGAAAACCAAACACCACATGTTCTTACTCATAAGTGGGAGTTGAACAATGAGACCATATGGGCACAGCAAGGGAAATGTCACACACTGGGGCCTATAGGGGGTAGGAGGCTAGGGGAGGGATAGTATTAGGAGAAATACTTAATGTAGATGACAGATTAATGGGTGCAGCAAACCACCATGGCACGTGTATACCTATGTAACAAACCTGCACGATCTGCACATGTATTCCAGAACTTAAAGTATAATAAATAAAAAAAAAAGAAAAGAAAAGAAAAGAAAGGAAAGAAAGTTAATTCTATTTCTGATTTTCTTTTCTTTTTCTTTTTTTTTTGTCTTTTGAGATGGAGTCTCAGTCTGTCATCCAGGCTGGAGTGCAGTGGTGCGATCTTGGCTCACTGCAAACTCTGCCCCTGGGTTCAAGGGATTCTCTTGCCTCAGCCTCCTGAGTAGCTGGGATTACAGGCACACACCACTGTGCCCGGCTAATTTTAGTATTTTTAGTAGAGATGGGGTTTCACCATGTTGGCCAGGCTGGTCTTTAACTCCTGACCTCAGGTGATCCACCCGCCTCAGCATCCCAAAGTGCTGGGATTACAGGTGTGAGCCACCATGCCCAGCCGTGTTTCTGATTTTTTGTGTGTGTTTGTTGTTTTTAATGAATTGATGTTGAATTTCGTCAAGTTATTTTTCTGTGTCGATTGATAGGATCTTGCAGTTTTTCTTTTTTTCACTTGTTAATATAATGAGTTATATTAATTGATTTTCAAAGTTGAACTGTACTTGTATTCCTGGGATAAGCTCCACTTGATTCATTTGTTAATATTTTGTTGAGGATTTTTCTGTTGATGTTCATGAAAGATACCAGCGTGTAGCTTTCTTATAATATCTTCGTCTGGTTTTAATACTCAAGTAAAGCAGGGTTTGCAGACTAAATTGTTTCTTCGTTAATTTCCAGGAAGAGATTACATAGAAATGGCATCATTTCTACTTTAGCTGTTTGGAATAATTCACCAGTAAAACAATCTGGGACTAAAGTTTTCTTTCTGGAAGATTTTAAACTATGAATTAATTTTCTTTAAGAGCTATAAACCTATTCTTGTTATCTATGACTTCTTGAATGAGTTGTTTCAAGGAATTGGTTCATTTTATCTTAATGGTCAAATTGATGTGCACAGAGTTCTTCATAAAAAGGAGTAGTCCTTTATTATCCCTTTAATGCTTCTAGAGTCTATAATGATATCCCTCTCCTTTCTTCCTTCCTTCCTTCCTTTTCTCTTTTCTTTTCTTTCTTTTCTCTTTTCTTTTCTTTCTTTCTTTCTTTCTTTCTTTCTTTCTTTCTTTCTTTCTTTCTTTCCCTCCTTCCTTCCTTCTTTCTCTCTTTCTCTCTTTCTTTCTTTCTTTCTTTCTTTCCTCCTTCCTTCCTTCCTTCCTTCCTTCCTTCCTTCCTTCCTTCCTTCCTTCCTTCCTTCCTTTCCTTTCCTTTCCTTTCTTTCCTTCTTTCTTCTCTCTCTTTATCTCTCCTTCTTTTTTATTTCTTTTTTTTTTTTGAGACAGAGTCTCACTCTGTTGCCCAGGCTGGAATGCAGTGGCATGATCTCAGACTGCAACTTCTGCCTCCCAGATTCAAGCAATTCTCCTGCCTCATCCTCCTGAGTAGCTGGGATTACAGGAGCCCACCACCATGTCTGACTGATTTTTGTATTTCTAGTAAAGATGGGGTTTCACCCTGTTGGCCAGGGTGTTCTTGAACTCCTGACTTCAGGTGATTTGTCCACCTCAGCCTCCCAAAGTGCTGGCAGGTGTGACCTACAGTGCTTGGCCCTTCATTTTATTTCTGAGAGTAGTAAATTGTGTCCTCTCTCTCTCTTTTGGGGGAAGGGAAGAAAGTCAGTAAAGGTAGATCAATTTAATCAACTGTTTTAAATAACTGACTTTTGATTTCATTGATTTTTCTCTGTTTTATTGGTTTCTGTTCTTTTCATAATTTATTTATTTTGCTGGGTTTTTTTTCTAATTTCTTATATTATAATCTTAGGTGATTGGTTTGACACCTTTTCTCTTTTCAACTTTAAGCATTTAATGTTATAAATTTCCCTGCACAGATTTAATAGCATCTCACAAATTTCGATATGTAGTTTTTCATTTTTATTTAACTAAAAATATTTTTAACTGCCCTTGAGACTTCCTCTGTGAGCCATGGGTTATTTACATTTTTAATATTTGAGTGCACTGTGACAATTTTCCAGATATCCTTGTTACTGATTTCTAATTTAATTCTGTTTTGATCAGGTTACATATTTTGTATAATTTAAATTCAATTAAATATGTTACATTTTGTTATACGGCCCAGAATATGGTCTATATTATATGTGCACTTGAAATGAATGTTTTCTGCTATGACTGGGAGACCTGTTCTATAAATATGAGTTAGGTCATGTTGGTTAATATTTTTCACCTCTTTTATGTCCTTGCTGGGTTTGTGTCTCTTCTTTATTTATTATTATTTTTTTTGAGACTGAGTCTCGCTCTGCCGCCCAGGCTGGAGTGTAGTGGCTGGATCTCAGCTCACTGCAAGCTCCGCCTCCTGGGTTTACCGCCATTCTCCTGCCTCAGCCTCCCGAGTAGCTGGGACTACAGGCGCCCGCCACCTCACCCGGCTAGTTTTTTGTATTTTTTAGTAGAGACGGGGTTTCACCGTGTTAGCCAGGATGGTCTCAATCTCCTGACCTCGTGATCCGCCCGTCTTGGCCTCCCAAAGTGCTGGGATTACAGGCTTGAGCCACCGCGCCCGGCCTGTCTCTTCTTCTTCTATGTCCATTTCACCTTTTAGTACTACCACATTGTGCTTTATTGGGTAGGAGAAATTTTGTTACATATGTAGATGCATAGGATGAAATCAGGATACTGAGGGTGTCCATCACCCGAGTACAGTACATTTTTGTTAAGTATAGTCACCCTACTTTGCTATGAAACATTAAATTTATTCCATCTTACTGTATGTTTGTACCCTTTAAACAGGTTCTCTTCATCTTACTCTGTCTCCAGAACTCACCCAGTATCTGTTATCTATCTTTCTATTCTTTACCTCCATGTGATCAAATTTTTTAGCTCCCACATATAAGTGAGAACATAGGAGATTTGTCTTTTTTTGCTGGCTTATTTTATGTAAGATAATATACCTGCCATAGAGTTTCTGATTCAACTTACTGTATGGTTAAAAAAAAAAAAAAAAAAAAAAGGAGGGAAAAAAATTAAGGCACTCACTGCCACTGGATTGGTCTTTATTCACGTCTTGATTTCCCTTCCTAATTTGCATATTATTTACTTTTCATAGTCCTTAAATAATTTTGTTTCGGTTTTTATTTTGTCTAGTGTTCTTAGTTCTATCAATGTGAGAAATCAACTACAGTAGACTTACTCCATTTTCTCCCAAACCAGAACTCTACATTTCAAAATATACTACATTTGTATACATATACAACTTGATATTTCTACCAGAAAGGCCAAAGAATTATTTCTACTTTGAAGATCAGTTATCTCACCAGCATATGTTTTGCTTTTATCCTTCTGTGTTAATTTTCATGAGGAAATGCTGTGTCCTTTCAATCTGTATATTCAAGTCTCACATTATTTCTGGAAAGTTTTCTTAAATTATATCTTTGGATATTTTTCCCATTTCATTTGCTTAGTTCTTTTCTTTAGGGACACCAATTATGCTTATGTTGGATCACTTTCAATGCTTTCCATATCTTATATCTTTTATCTTTAGTTTATTTCTATCTTATTTTCTCAGTTTTAAAAATCCTTCTATGTCTGTTCCTCCTTTTGCTGCTTCCAACATGACCTTCAGAAAACAAAATAACTGTAATAAATACTGATGTAATGTGGCAAAATTTCCATTTCTTTGGGTTTAGAGTTGAGGATAGGATATATTTTGACAATTCTTGGTGTGGTCTCAGGAAGTTGCACAGTATTTCCCCATAACCACCTAGAAACCTGTTTCTAAAAGACAGACCTAACAAAACAATAAAATTTACTTTAGCAATGTGACTTTATTTCTTTATATCTATGTGCGTAGTCATATTTGAAACATACTTTTAGTTTGATGCCTAATTTTAAATAGGATGACTTACATTGTTATTCTTCACCAAAATTATTACTTTAACATTTGAAAATATTTAAGTCTTATAATTACTGCAAAGGTATATTGGTAGTTTTTTTTTTTTTTTTTTTTTCTAGCTCTCATTGTAATGTTTATTATACAAAGTGCATTGGGAGCAAAGGAATTGTATTTGACTAAAGGCCATTATTTTCCTCAATATATCTTATTATAATGGTTATTTTATTATTTATCAATCTATTGTAGTTCAAAATATTAGTAAATAATATAGTGAAAATTGATCATATGACTTTTTCCTGTTATTTCTTTTTAAAAGTAGTACATGCTGATTTTTTAAATATCACACTATGTTCAATCATTTAATCAATCTCCTTTTAAACAATGACAAGAGAATGTAATATCAATCTCTATTCACTGTATTGTTCTATAAGATCCTGTATTGTTAAAGGTGAGAAAATGGAATCTTTTAAAAGATCTATATTTATTTCCAATTTTAGCCTATAAATACTATCAAAGGAATTTATTGCCACCATAAGAGCAGTATGTAACTAATGGAAGATACCTGAGAACCTTATAATATACATAACATTTTTATAATTACATATAAATTAGAAACCATTTCTGCAAGATTAATTTTTATGTTCTTTATATATGTTAATAAATTGATCCAATTATGAAACATAAAAATACCTTTAAATGCAATGCAGTAATATATGCTTAATACAACAAATTTTGTTACTGTGTCAGAAGAGGTGACTCTATTATCTATTACAATGACTGCCTATAAACTATTGATGACTTGAAAAAAACCAGGGATGACATACATATTAAATATTGATTATAAAAGTAAGATTTAGAAAACATGAGTTCTTTTTTTGTTCGGTTTTGAGATGGAGTCTAGCTCTGTTGCCAGGCTGGAGTGCAGTGGCGCAGTCTTGGCTCACTGCAACCCCTGCCTCCTGGGTTCAAACGATTCTCCTGCCTCAGCCTCCTGAGTAGCTGGGACTACAGGTGCATGCCACCACACCCAGCTAATTTTTGTATTTTTAGTAGAGACGGGGTTTCACCTTGTTGGCCAGGATGGTCTTGATCTCTCGACCTCATGATCTGCCCACCTTGGCCTCCCAAAGTGTTGGGATTACAGGCGTGAGCCACTGCACCTGGCCGAAAACATGAGTTCTTTACTCCAAAAGACCTCTTGAAAGTATTAGTTTATATCCAAAATAATATAGGTTTTCAGGCAAATATTTGAAAAGAAGGTTGAAAACAGGTAACCAACACAGTACATTTGAATTTGATTTTATTGTTGTCAAGTGTGCCACTTTACCAGGACTTGGAATAAATGAGAGATAACAGTATAGCACATGTAATTTTCTTGGACTGAACAAAAAAATCAGCAAAGTCATAATTTCTCATAGTGAATAACAAATATACCTGTAGAGTGGGTGATGAAGAGATAGAAATGAGTTTTTATTTCCCCTTCCTCATACTGAATTGCCTATAGAATAAGAATAAAATCTAAAGGACAGTTATTTTTTCTTCATAAAGTAGTATTCATGTTCTATGCTTTCCTGGAAATATAAATAAAGACGGAAGCATGTAGAACAAGCTTCAGTATGGCTGGATTAATAATTTAAAAAGGAACTGAAGAGTATATAGAAACATGCACCCTGCCATTCAGCCACCTCTCACCCCTTATTAACATTTGCTGAGCATCAACTTATAAAAAACCAGAGCTCTTAGATCATTTAAAGCAATCTTGCTGTAAATCCCTATGTAGTATTCCTTAAGTGTGAGAACTATAGGTACCCTCAAACACCAGTGTTCAGCTTCTGTATAGACCACTTAGCATAATTCTTTCTTCTCTATAGTTTTAAATGTGTGGGAACATGTGATCAGGGTCCTTTTTATATTCAAAATGGGTCAGCTTCTGTCTAGAAAGTGTCTTATTGTCATGATGTCACCGCCTCTCAAGATTTGTGACCTTTTGCACCATATGGATTCATGGTAGTCCACATCCTAGTTTACAGGCCAGAGTGCTTTTGTGCCCCCGCTAGGGGGTATCAAAGCCTTTTGGACTGGAATTTCAAGTACCGATAGATTTGGAAAAACAAAAAGTAATTTTTATATATCCTAAGGACCGCCAGATGTCGCAAAGGCATCATTGATGAAGCGGGTTTTATCCAAAATGTGGCACTTATATAAGGAATACTAGTATTGTGTTTGAGAGTTACAGAGGCCATAACAGGTCAGTGAAATGTCCTTCAAACATCTGATTTTTACATTCAAGAATGGGCCAAGATGAAAAGATAACCACATATCTGACATTGACGTTACTACCATTTAGACAACCGATTCAATTGCCTTAGTCAGTGAGATCAATCAGGCCTTTATTACTTTGAAAAACCACAGAAACGATATAGTTTTTCTTTTTCTTTAAAAATGATGGTTTGGAACTACATCTTACCACTATACTTTAGCTATCACATTAAATGCTTCGTAGAAGCACTTGTAAACTTTCGTAACTCCCCCTACCTCCTAAGTTTAAAGCATTTTATGAGATGTACAAAATTATAATAATGAAAGAAATGCTGCTGAGTGAATTTCTGCTGAGCCAAACTGTATGCATAAATTGGCAGTTTAACAAGTAAAACTTGGAAGCAAGCATTTGATGATTGATTTTTTATTGAGACAGAACAAGCATGATAGTGGGTAAAGTGATTTTCCTTATTGAGAGAAAATATAGTGTTTTTCAACATGTCTCTAGTATGAATGGAAGCCTTGTCAAAAAAACGGAGCAACACATAATATCTTTAAAAAGGTGAATTAACATAAGTATATCACTTATTTTATGGATCAAATTTTATACTTGTCAGTTTTATTCATAATGTCATAAAGTTTATACCATAAAGGTAGTATTATTACCTTTGTTATGTTCTGAAAAAAACTGATATTAACTGCTTTGTAAGTAGATTATAAAATACCTTCAGCTGAAGAAATGCAGTAATGAAAATTAGGGCCAAAATATGTATTCACATGTAGATCTTCAGCAACTCCCTCCGTAATTTTAAGTACTTGAAATACATTATTCAACAAGTAACCTGCTGTATATTTGTGTGTAATTCTCTGCTTGAGAATGCAAGAACTGTCAAGATAAAAATAAGAAGCATGTATCATTCTAATTTAATTACAATTCATCAAAAATTCCTCTATTGTATGTATTACAGGGAACTGTATAAACTTTCTTATAAAAGTAATCATATACTAAAGTTAATTGAGATTTGCTGTTAGAATTTTTATATATTTTCTATTGCGTAAAGAATGTATGTGTTCATACATACATCAACATGTATGTGCACATGCTGAATATCTGATTTATATGTATTATTTCTGCACCTATTTTATAGTCATATCCATGGAAAAATTTAAATGATGAATATGAATTTCTTTATAGAGAGTTCTTTTCAAGTTTGCAAATGTACATGTATTTTCAATTGTGTTTTCTAGCCATAATTTTAAATTCTACTTAGCTGTGGCTATATTATTCCCACTTGGAATTAAATGTATAACAACATAAGGAGGGCATACTCCTGCTGTTTTTCTGGATTTAATTAGTAGGCAACCTATGAATCCATGGTCCTATTACATTTGAGTATACCATAGGTCCATGTTCTATGTGAAAGATTATCTGTATTTTATTCTAAGACTTTATGTATATTTAACCTTTAATTTGACTAGCAGGTTGTATGATTTACATAAAAAATAGATCAGCTTTGAATTCACTGAATGTTTTGGTATAACATAATCAATCATCTCTAAATGTTAATGGTGTTAAAGAGCAATGAGAGCATATGTCTTATATTTGTAATCCTGTGGATTTATGAAATTATTTGGGATGTCTAAGAGCATTAGATCATGTCATTTCTCTGTAGTTAGGGTTCAGAATTTTTTTTAGTGGCAGGTATCATTTTAATAAATTTGGAGAATCAGCCAAATATAAGTACTTTCTTTTTAAACCAGAAATTACCTAATAGGTACCCTTTTTAAATGATGAATTACCTAATAGGTGCCTTTGACTAGAAGATTCTTATGAAGAAAGGTATATAGGTAGACTACAATATAGTGCTTAAAATGCTGTGACCTTGTCTCATTTTCTTTTCATTATCTTTTAATAAAATTTGACTTTCATTGGTGTTATCCTAATTACATCATGCACATAATTTCTCAATGAAATAAAAAGTCAATATATGAATGACAGTAGTAAGGGGAAAATAGGATTTAAAATGGTAAAAAAAAATCTGCTCTGGTAACAAAGACTGAATCAATTCCTCTGTTGTGTAGCAGCTTGATCATATCTTTAAAACTGATAGTAACAAAGAATATTTATTTGTTGCCATGCTATTGTAGGATTTATTTTTAAACTCAAATCCCAATTATCAAGAAAATTGCATCCTCTTTATCTCACAGAAGGGCAAACGGAATCATAGCATATTTGGTTATTGGAACTATAATATTGTTACCTTGCTTGAAACACATGGTCTCTCTTGATATACAAGAAAAAACTGAATCCATTTCAATAAATTAATAGGGATGAGAATCCCAATCCATCCTTCTTTTCAGAGGTTCGCATACATTGTAATGAAATGCATTAGGAGTTTTCTTCACTTGAAATCCAAATGAGACCCATTTTGGCTCACACCCTTGACAGTCTCTTTTATAAGCATTGCTGTCTCCTGTTCTTGTGTGGGCCTAGTAAAATGCTTCCTTTGTAAGATGCACAGAGACAATATAATGCCACGAAAGACGAAGGTGTCAAAACACAAAGTTGGAGGCAATCTAATCAATGCCTCCTGATTTAGCCTTTGAAGGCTCTCTTCATTAAAACTCTTTAATGGTGAGGCTTATCTTGAGGTAGAGCTGTTACTTAATATTTTTCAGTGTCATTCTTTGGACAGTCATTTGTACCTTTTAAATGTATTTTCAGTATTCATTGTTTAGTAAATTGGATGTCTTGTTAGCATGGTGGTGGTATGAATGACTTGCATCAAAATGATTGAAGGTAATAGTGTATAAATTCTTGGTACATTTTTTCCCCCTATCCCGTAATCTCCATCTTTCCCTCCAACAAAATATCTTAATTTATTTTCTTTCTAAATATCAGGTGTAGGATGCCATTAGACACTTTCTAAAAACAGATATTTAGATGTTTTTCATATCCAAGAATTGGATTGGAAATCTAAAATTAACTCAAAGCAATTAAAGTTTCTATTTAAATGGAGTGTCTTGCCATTGCCTTTGTTTTACTGAATACACTTTTCAAATTAATTTTTTTTTTTTTTTGGTCTGCAGCTTTTGAGAAAAGCAATGTAAATCTCACTAAAGTGATGAAAATAAATCCTAAATGTCCCTTGCTCTCTTGAATTTTTATTTCTCAGTAAGTAGATAAGGAATGCTGAGAGATTGGAAGACATAACATGTAACCAGTTCCAGATAGGCTTGTTAACTTAGGAATTGTCTCTGTATAAGACATCCATTCAAAATGTTTTATTTTCGTAGATGTGAAAATATACAAAATGTTTTTGAATCTTCCCTAGCCTCATCCCTCAGTAATTTGTTCAAATTTAATAAATGAAAAACTTATAATTTTTACATTTTTCTTTAGTATATGAACTAGATGGTATCATGATTTGACAAAAAAATACATAGAGAGGATACATTAAAGAGTATTTTGTTAATGATGTATGTGAGTGTATCTCTATTTAGACTCATATAGTATACACATACAATGTGTGTTGGAAAGCCATATATGTAGAGCAGTAAATAGGCCTTAGTTTTGTTTATTCACAGACTATATAATCCTTACCATAAACAGATGTAACAAATACATATGCTTTTGCATTGGCACATTCACATAAGCCATTTAAAAAACCCGAGAAATCAGGAGTTTAATTTCTTTTAACATCCCCAACTTAAAAAAAAGAAAAAGTTCACAGAATGCCCTTGCTGTCCTTTCCACCTCAATCTATGATTATCAATAAAAATGAATAATTTATAAAATGTGGAAAATAGAAAAGGATAAGCATCACAGAATTTATGTGCAAGGTATCTTGAAAATGGAGAAGAATTCTAGCAACTTTGACCTGATTTTTAAATTATTACAGTGGTGACTACAGCTGCTCTAGCTTAGTAATTATTTGTGATAGGTTGTTTTTGAGTCCCATATGTATAGGAGCTCCAGGCCCAGCTACCTCATTTGCTGGCACACAAACAGATTCTTCCAGGTGCTGAAAATTAAATTTTAATATATTATTTAAATATTAAGAGAATTACAGTTTCAGTAATTTTACTGCCACAGCTGGAGTGCAAGGCATGCCTGTAGAACGCAGAGTGTTGAACAATCTAACATGTAGGATGTTTATAGTGATTTTAAAAAGTATTAGCTTATATGTTTAATGGATGTTGGCCCTATTTGGCAGTTAGATTACATATGAGTAACCTTTATTTAGTTGATTTAGTCTGGGCACCCTTTGCCCTATTGCAAGCTATTATTTATTTGTCTTTTTAGGTTATTTACCTAAAACGAAGGACATATCCATGACACAGAAATTTAAGCTACTAAAAAGTATACGGATAAGAAATCAATGCCTAATGTGGTTTAGTACATCTGTATTACTCTGTGCTAAAAAGAGTTTTAAAGTCTAAATAATTTTTCGATTTCTCTGGTTTCTACTTTACAGTGAGAATGACCTCAAAAAGTTGTTGGCTATCAGATAAAATGCTAACAAACATTTGTTTTAAAGACCCTAAAAACACATGATTCACCATTAACATGCCTCTTGAAATTTTTGTGTGGCCTTTGATGTATTAAAATTGTGTAAAAACCAATTTAAGATAATATTTATATAGTATGACGCCCTTAGTTTGTTTGGAATTCAGAGTAGGGAATACATTTAAAACAAAATTTTATGTCACAATAATTTATAATTTAATTTTCTATGATAAAGTCTTGCTCTTCTAGGAATTCTATACCTCCAGTATTATTAATTAAAATGTATTTTCTGTTAAATATGATTTTAACAAATGTACCTTTAAAGAATGGAAGACAACTAGAAGATGTGCAATGTGTTAATAAACTGTTTACCATGAGCAACATTTTCAGAACAAAAGGGTGATTAGTTGCCCTCAATACAGTGTGAGGAAAAACTTCCCATCAATGATATTCTGTTGCATGTCAAAACTGTGTTTTACTAACTAAAGTACATTTTGCTGGCAGAATCATGGAACCAACTGCAAATGATATAATTTCACAGTGGTTAAGTTTACATGCTTTGCTTAGACTCAGATCTCAGCTCTACCATCTTCTAGCTGTGTGATCTTTGACAGCCTACCTTTCAGTGCCTCACTTTTCTTAAATGTAAAATGGAGCTACTTTGTAAGGTTGTTTCAAGGATTAGATGATTTATCAAATAAAGGACTTCAAATAATAACTGGCCCAAAATAATCACTTTATAGATATCAGTTATTTGAGTAGTGGTATTTATATATTTAAAGATATTTTTGTTGATAGCTACTCACTTTGAGTACATGACAATAAAATCAAATACTCAATTTTGTAGCCCTCAAAGGGCTTTAGTATTTGTGCAAAAGGTAGCCAATGACCTTGGGGTATTTTACCCATTAAAATAAATGAACTCTTTACCCTTGGAATTTTTACTTTAGATCATAGTAGTAGGCCATTTATAGTTTGATTCATAACTCCAGATACAGCGTGAAAAACTGTGACACGAACTGTCAAATAGTAAAATATTTAACAAAATCTCACTAGGAATAGTTACATAACTACTTCTTAAATCTCAGAACACATTTTAAAAATATCAGAGTAAAGAATTTGTCAGCCTTTTCATTTTCCGCTCTCCTATAGCATAATTCTAGAAAGTACTTACTTTTAAAAGTCTTAACTCCTTTTCAAAAATCAGGCTAGTTTAGAAAATTATTCCAAAAAAATTGTGCAAAGTATATTCTGAAAGAAGGATTAAAGTCCATGTAACATAACATTTTTCTTTTGTAAAACATGATTTATGTGTGTCAATATGAGTAACCAATATTTTTCTATTGTAAATCATGAAAGATTTGGGGTGTCTGAATGAGCAATTAGCATACATACACTGAGCACCTATTTTGGGTCACAACCATTTTAGGCTGTAGAGGGGCAGATAGACATGACGTTAGATAAAATCCTTACCTTCATAAAGTTTACATTCTATGGAGAGCAGACAATAAACCAATGAATAAATATGTAACAAAATGTTGATGTCAAGGAGGTGGAGAGTAGAATAATAGATACCAGAAGCTGGAAAGGGTGCAGGAAGCACAGGGGTGTGGGATGGTGGTGAGGTGGGGGATGAAGAGAGGTTGGTCAATGGGTACAAACATACACTTAAGAGGATTTAAATTCTATTGTTCCATAGTAGAGTAGGGTGACAATAGTTAATAACAATGTATCATATGTTTCAAAATAGCTAGAAGAGAGGGCTTGAAATGTTCGTAACACATAGCAATGATAAATACTTGAGGTAATGGATACCCTAAACATCCTAACTTGATCATTACATATTCTATGCTTGTAACAAAATATCACATTTACCCCATAAATATGTACAAATATTATGTATCAATAAAAAGGTAACATAAAGTCAGGTAGTAATAAAAGCCAGGAAGTAAAGAAGTACAGATAAAGGATGGGTGCTTTTGAAAGAGGGAAAACCAAGGAAGACATCTATAAGAAAATATTTGTGTGTTCTAAGGGATCAAGCTATGGACATTTCTGGGGACAAGCACATCATGCAGAGGGAATAGCATATGCTATTCTGTTCAGAGACAGAAACAAGCTTCACATAGCCCAGGAAGAACAAGAAGACCCTTAGGACTGGGGCTAAATGGGTAGGGAGAGAGAGAAAGGAGAGGAGGTCAGAGAGGTAATCAGAGACAAGATTGCATGGTAGGCTGATTTTGTATGATAGCAAGCCTTTGGAAGGTGTTGGGGTTGAAGGAATGCAATCTGACTTATACTTTAAAAATACTCTCTGACCGCTATAAGAAGCATAGACTCTAAAGGTAGAAAGAGTGGAAATAGAAAAGTTGGAATTAGGTTGATGGAGGTGGTAAAAAGTGATTGGACTTTGGCATCTATTTTGAAGATCCTGAGTTAAACAATATGAAAAAATAGAACTTGAAAGATTGCTGATAGATTGTGAGATATGAAAGAAACAAATCAAGGTTGTCTCCCACGCTATTAGCCTGAGCAACTATATGAATGAGCTTATGATTATTGAGATGAGAAAATCTGGGAGAGAATCAAGTTTTGGGGAAAAATCAATATTTCTCTTTTGGAGATACTACATTTGATAGGGCTTTAAGACATCTAGGAAGAGTAGGAGATGGACGCAGTAATACGGGACTCAGGAGGGATTGAGGTTGGAATTAGTGGGCTGTAATCACATACAGATGGTATTTATAAGCCACGATGGATCTGATTAAAATCATCTTGGATTGAGATCTGGGGTCTAGGGCACTCCAACATTTAGAAGTTGGAAGGAGGAGGATCCGAGTAGGAGAAAAACTAGCAGAATATGGTGTTCTGAGAGCCAAGTGAGGCTCTCAGAGAGAGGGAGTGATCAAGGAACACTATTTGTCTCCTTTAATTCACTTGTCACTTGAAACACAAATGTTTACAGCCAGCCCCTGGCGTCAGACATCCCTGTCCTTGTCAGCCACCATACTTGGACTTATTTCCTTTCCCTTTATCTCTCATCAGTATCAAGCCTGGTGCTATCATCTACAGAAATATATCTCCCTTCCCTACTGGTTTCTCACGGTGCTTCTCACTTTGCCCTGGTGTTAGTTTAGGGCTGACCCAGGACAAGCTTTGTGGGGACAAGGAAGGGTAGTATTAAGAAGAAAAAAAATCCCTCTCCTCTTTTCCTATCTATTGCTGCTGCCACAATGCCAACATTCCTGGTCCTGTCCTAGTTCCTCAACTTCTTCCAACTTTCTGAAGATCCCAGCCTGCTTAGTTCTTCTATGTAATGTTATGTTGGCTAATAATTATTGACCTGTTACTATGTAGCAGACAATAGCAAATGTAGTATTAGCCTTCACTCTTTATGCCTGTTCCTGATCCATTGAGTCTGTTTCTTTCCTGTAAAAGTAAATAAATTTGCATCTGTTCTTTGTGCTCTCAGAGCTCAGACCATTGTACCACTTCTCCTTTCCTACTCTCCAATAATTGGTGGAAGCATGGGGTCACCAGTCTGGCTTTAGCAAGGACAGACGTGCATTTTCTACAGGAAATTATTGTCTATATATGGCTACTAATTTCTACAGTAAATTATGAGTCAGATGGCTTTTTTTCTAAAGTAGCCTTATCCTACTTCATCATATTATTTGTATGAGAAAATGTACCTCTATTTCTTATTAATCAATTTACTAATAAAATTTCAGAAAATAATCCACTGCAATTGAAGAATGGTTTTGTGTATTTATAGCCATCTTGCCTAATTTTATATCTATCATATAATATGCATACATATACCTATAAATGCTTATATATAATCTATAATAGACATAACTGCTAATGAGTCTATATTTAAATTTTCAGAAATGTGCAAACTAGACATTTTACACTAAAATAAACTATTCTATATTGCTCTTACATTGTTTTATGAATTTTAACTTTTTGAATTATAGAACTTTAATTTTTCCTTTGACTAATTCTCTAATCTTTTTACTTTCTAAATTAATGAATTTAAAAGCATATTCCATTGGAGACAAAAAAATGGTATATAGGAATTGGGCATTTTTTTAAGTTAAATATTTTATAAAAAGCAAACCATTTTTATAAAAAAGTAATGTGTTTTTAAAAAATAATGTTTCAGATTTTAACATGATGCATTGTAAGATTAAATTAGTTATCCACACTTGATTCTTATAAATTTCAAGATTTTTATGGAAAATGTAATTTATAAAATCAATAGGTTTGATTTTCATTTAAAAAATATAGACAATACAGGGTTTAAATGCAATATATATATATTTTAAATCACATTCGTATTTATCTCATTTTCACTGCACAATAACCCTAGGAGGAGGGCTGATATTATGATCCCTGTTTTATAGATTAAGACGTTATGGCTCAGGGAGGTCACTTAAGGTCTGGGTGCTAGTGAGAAATGTCTGACCCTGTCATTCTGATTCCAAATCTAGGTCTCTTGCCACTGCCCTGTGCTGCCTTATATTTTCTGAGGTAAATTGTCTTTAAGTTATAGCCCTGGAGTTGTGAAATGCAGCATAGGCTTCAGTAACAATGTGTGTTTAGCTTTCATTTTGGCTTGCTGGACACTTATGGAGCTGATTTAAGCCTTCAGCGCCAAAGTCAATGAGCCACTCTGTGTTTGGAGTAGATCTGTGCAGTGCTGAGCAAGAAAAGAAACTGGCATCTTCATGCTTTGTATTTTCAAAATATTTTAAACACGGAAAGGCAGGGCTTTCTTTTTCCAACTCAGCATGGTAATATGGTACTCTGGTGAGCTGTATGTAACATCACTTATGGATAGTTATTTCCATCATGGAAATGGCTCAGACCTGGGAAGACCAGGAATGCATTGAGGGTTGTGATTTCTAGGCACTTAGATGATTTTGACAGTGGTGGGAAAGAAACCACCTGGATTCACACTCCCTTCCCACTTGAGGGTTGTGACTGTTGAGTGAGAAATGAAACATGAGTGTTCTTTCTCATATCTTACTATCTAGTTTAGGCATAGGAAAAAGAAACAGAAAGACACTCCTGCTTTCCTTTCCCTCTTTCTCATATCACTCATCGTCAAGGATCATAAGGTGGAAGGTGAATGAAATCCTGTACTTTCAAAAATGTCTTTGATTAGAGGTCTGAAAGGATGTATAACCAATTGCTGGTGGTTCTTTTAATACAGGGTGGTTAGCTTTGGAGATAAAGGGACACTTTCAATATTTTTTGGTTTTTGTGCATAAGTATGAATTACCTTTGTAATTAAAAAAATAAAATAAACTTTTAAAAATTGCATTTAATCACTCTGAAAGAATGCAAAGTCATACTGCCCCAACTCAGATGAATAACTAAAGGCTGACTGAGGAAGATACATCTTCCTGATTCAGAGTGGACTGTTTCTATTAATATATGACTCTCAGGACAGCCAGATGGGGTGAGGTTCATGCCGGGATCTCCTAGGTATGTCCTCACCTTCCAGAGAGCTTTAGCAGGCCACAGCCGTCAATGTGAACTCTGAAGTAGATTTGGATTTACTGTCTTCACCGTGGATTTTTGATGAAAATAGATTGGAAATATAGTTAAGGGGAGAAATGTTCACTTACCAATAGAAGCTAAGATGTTCATTGCTAGTCCCCTGTAGTTTTTCATATAAGGTTTTTTTTTTTTTTTGGTATTACAGAAAATATTATACTTCAGTTTTTGAGGAAAAAAGTAATATTTCAGGTGGTTTAGTAGTATAATGTAGAATAAAACTTTTAATATTCGTATTTTATTTAGGCCATAGTAATAAAATTTTTATTTAAAGTAATAGTAAAAGTATAGAAATTCATAACTACTAGTGTCTTAGGTTTAACTTTTTTCTATCTTTTTGCCTTAGACACAAACTTTTTTTAAATGTATAAATGTAAAAGCCATATATAAAACGAGATGGCATGTACTACAGACACTCATTACCATTTGGATTTAATTTAACCTCTTTGTTCATTATTTTGTATGCTGACATTCTAAAATTTGAGTAAGATCCATTTCCTTCAAACAAACCCAAAATACACATGGATTTGCTTGATTTTATTATTGTGACTGGCTTAACTCAAAATTAAAGAAAGTAGCACCCTTGCCAGTTAATATCAAAAAGTTAAGTTCTGCATTCTGACACATAACACCGTGAATAACAGATACAAAGAGCTGAACAATGCTAAAAACAAAGTTTAAGGAATAGAAAAATTTGGTGTGTTTCTAGTAGCCCTCTTTGTAATGTGATTACACATTATGGCAGATCCTTGAAGCTATCAAGCTGTACAGTAATTTTCATTGTTCTCTAAGCCCCACATGGTATGACTGGGGGAAATAATAATTAATATAACTGGAATTGTATAGTCGTGAATAAATTAAGTTTTAAAATAACTACAATTTATGTCACATAATGAAGTATTTGTTTTTATTTTTTCCTTATATTTCAACTAACATACTAAGAATTTGAAAACCGTTGTAAGATGATAGTGGTCTATAAAACTTATGCTCACCATCTATCCCTTTTTCTCATGCTCAGTAATTAAAAATGGCTATGGGCATTTTTTATCCACTGAGATTTACCAACTGCTATAGCATTCAACATTTATAGAAGGATTTCTACACCTGCTTTCTAAAAAATGAAATAACCAAATATTACAGCAGCTTGAAGTGGTTTCTTAAAAAAAAAATAAGTTTACCTCTAGGCCTCTGGTTTTCAGCAGATAGAAAGCGCTATCATTACCCTACCATCCGTTTTAATTTGAAATCCTAAGAACAAAAGTCATTAATAAGTCCTTTGTCATGGATTTTAAAAAAGAAGACGCCTTTTTAGTATTTGTATGTCATCATGCCAGGCCTAGAAAATTAAGCTAATTTATTATTTAAAACACTGGTGGGATTCCTAATTGCATTCATCATTAGATATGACACGTTTAGAACTGAGAACCATATCCAGTGAGAATTTTCCAGTTTGAATTTTGAAATAAAAATATTTTTCAAGAGATCCCTAGCTATTGCCTGTTACCATGGCAACAGTCCTATTTGTCTGAGAGCTCTGTCCGCTGCCAATGAGAGAGAGAGCAACGTCAACTAAACATACGAATACATCAAAGACAAATTCATATGCTCAATCTGATCAGCTCAATTAATGTAAGAACAGAAGCTGAAGGGGGTTAAAAGAGGGCACCCATTCAGGAGAGATGAAGCCCCTTTTAGCAGAATATACACGCCGGCCTTTTGGGGGAGGAATTTAGCACACTGTCAAAAACATTATCAGAAAAAGAAAGTAGTAGGCCTCCTACACCTAACAGATATGAAGCTGTCAGACAAAGAATAGCACTATTCATTAAATGACACTTATTTTCTCCCACTTTACAAGAATACAGCGAACAAAACAAGCAGGGGAGCAGCTGAGAAAGACACTTTTTTCTTTTGCTAGTGATGACAGACATGCAGCAATTATGGTGATAACTGAGGAATACTAAACAAGAAGCCAGCCTCCATTCTGTTTATCACCTTAAATTTTATGTTACTAAATTTGCATGCAACTCCTGTTTTGTTTTATTATTTATGTCTGGGAAAAATTAGATGCCTTTGTTTTTAACATGGTGCCTTGAGTTTGGTGTAGCATACCTCTAAACTCTATGCATTCTCTCACTTTTCTTGTTAAATGGCCACATCAAGTTGAAATGCTTTTGAAGTAAGACATTTCCAAAGCACAACAAAACTGCTGTTATCCATGTGAGGTGTATGTGGGGCTTGGTAGTCTGGGTTCATTAGTGTTAGGGGAGATATTATATATTGCTTCTGCACATTTTTTGAAGGAATAGAGCAAAAAGTTATATTAATTGCCACCTTTGCTTTCATGCTTCATTGTACATGGTGAAATGTGTTCTAGCATATGTGTATGTGTGCTTAATAGATCCTTTTTTTTTTCTTCAGAGAAGTTGAAGGTGGTAGGTAGTAGAAACTGGCTTGTAGGGTTTATAACAGGTGCAGGCAAGTAGAAGTTCCCCTGAGATAGCTGCCTTTTAAGAATCTTATGCTTAAACCATGATGATCTGATTTAAGGCCCATTATCAATAGTCTGCTACTTATATCTGCATGATCGTGGACTGATTGATACTGACTTTGTAGCCATGTGCTCCATAATGTGCTGTCAGGAAATGCTGACAGATGCAATGAAAGAACAATAAATGTGGGGCAGCCGTAATGTAAAGGTCCAGCTAGGCTGTATGAAAACTGATAGCTAGGATATTGGCTCCTATGTTACCATATATACCAGTACCTTTGAGAGTTTAGCTGGTGAGTGAATTAAAATGGTCTCCTGATACCCAGGAGGGGGAAAAAAATCTTCATTTAAGGAACTTGCCGACTTTGCCAAAACATTGCTTTATAAGAACAGAGCCAAGATACAACAACAACAACAAAAAATAAAAAATAAAAAATAAAAAATAAAAAAAAACCTCCCTTAGAAATCTAGGTATGTCTGACCCATCTGAGAAAGTATTTCTTAAAAATCAATACACAAAAAGAACACTGTATCCACTCTTGATGATACTTAATCCATTTGTATAAAATTACAAAAGGAGACATTTTATTAGAATTCCTGCTTTAAATGTATGACATTTGACACTACTTAAAAAAAATTCTTGATCTTCAGCTTTGTGCATGAATATAGCTGGCATTTTGCCAGTACAGGTTTTTAACAAATAACTAGGACAAGTCAATTTATTCATATCAAGCCGTAAAAGTTACTATCTTCTACCTAGTCTTAAGATGTAGCTCTGATTGGACTCTAACTCAATACGTTATCACATCTTTTCTTGCTCACATGTTACTTTACAGATACCCTCTGTGTTCTTAAGTACCACTTAATAATTACCAGTATTTAAAGATATAACGTATATAAATATATAATGAACATAATGATTGATGTCTCAAAGTAGACTCCTAATACATTTTAACAAGCCATTTGTTCCAACATTTATATTTATTATATAACTTCAAAAATAAACATAGAATCTGATACTTCACCTTAATTTTTCCTCCTTTGATTAGAAAATGTAGAATGTAATGCAAACTTATGTATTTTCAATGTTGAACCTCCTGTGGTATCTATAAGCTGCGTTGATAATTTTGATTTGTGTCCTTCAGGAAAGAAACTAAAGAATATTTTCTTATTTACAGAGTTATCAAAAATGTTTTGGGGGACCCTTCAGAATCTAATTTGATTTAGGAAGAGTTTGTGAGAATAATTTGACCAGGTGAATTTAATTTTTGCTCTAAACCTTTTTATGTTATTAATTTGCCACATTTAAAATAACATTGAAAAACAAATTTTTAGAATGAAAAGATAGAGTGAGATTTGAAAGATGCTATCTTCTGAGGGTACTCAAAGAATGTTACAAGCAGATCATTGACAAAACATGCCGATGACTGTAATTGTGTGAATTCAAGAGAATGAGTTTTTTATACCATATTATTGACATAATAGATTGAGTCATCATTGCTGTCTGATATGCAAAAGCCTGGTTGAGAAGTCTTCTGTGGATCCTCTTTAGCACACAAAATATTGACACAATAGACAATAATGGCTCCTTTGGAGCCATTAGGGTCCATCATTTCAGGGCCTGCTCAGGCATTTCTTAGCAGGTAGCACACAGACTCTTGACATGAGAGATCATAACAAGTCCAAAGGAATAATACTTGTTTCTAAGATTATCTAATACTTGAGAATTTCATAAGCTATAATTTATTAAAATTAGAACATATTATCACCAATGTGAATTTTGAATTAATTCATTAATTATATGCCATTAGTAACAAACATTTTATGCGCACACATACACACCCCATGTATATTATAGACTGGATAAACAAACTATATCACATGCAGTTATTTATACATCTCCCTGTGTAAGAAGTTGAGAAGTCCACACTGATTGTTATGAATATTCATAAAAAGCAATTCATTCTCAGCCTTATACCTTTTATGCCAAGAGTCAGCCTGGAGCGAATTTTTAACGTCCACAGCATAGACCTTTGAAAGTAGATGTGCCTAATGGAGACAGTGACACTGACTCTGACAGGCAGGAGCTCTGGGGCTCTGGTGGGCACCCATATAATTAGATCTTTTGTGTGGTCTTGTTAGCTAAGGCAGAACTTGAGGTTTTACTAGCAAATTTTTTTGAAAAGAAACCTCATTTCCCCCAAAATTTAGGTTATTTACCAAGTAAAGAAATAAAAACAAAATCTGCAAAGAAAAATTCCCTAGTAGTTTTAGATGATTTATATTATCTGCAGTATGAAAGATGAAGTGAGTGATGTTGGATTGGCTCGTAAGGAGAGCATCATGATTTTTCTTTTCGTGTGAATAGTTTTATTGTGTTGAGATTAGAGACAAATAGAAATTATATTATACAATGTGGCAAGCCATTAGCTTTTCATAAAAAGAAATTTTATCTACAGTGAAAAGCTTTTGATCTTAGAGACTTTCTAAAAGCTTTTAAAGTTTGATTTTTTTGGTGGTGTTAGTTTGTTATTTGGTGTAAGTGTCAGAATTTTTGTATAGAAATTATGTCAGGTAGTTTTGCTATTTGTGCGGCAGTATGAGACATTTAAAGAATGTCCTTTTTGAATTTCCATTTTAAAAATGTAAATTCAGCTTATTCTTCAAAGCTTTAATGAATGTAGGTTTGAACAAGACCATATATAAGAAAAATAGTTTTCTAACTTTTATTAGTCACAGATTCTTCCCCCTGCTCTTTTATATGGTTCCAAGCAATACTATAAGCTTCAGAAAGAACAACAACAACAACAACAAAAAACCCAAAAAACAAAAATCAAAAAACAAAACAAAGCAATTGCTTTGAACTGACAACTCATTTTAACCTAGAAAATTCCCTTTCTCCTTATCTTTAATACTCTTAGAGAATTTGAATAGGCCAATGAAGTTTCTGTTACTGGAAAAAAAAAATGCAATGGCATA
Source organism: Macaca mulatta (assembly GCF_049350105.2). Classification (NCBI taxonomy): domain Eukaryota; kingdom Metazoa; phylum Chordata; class Mammalia; order Primates; family Cercopithecidae; genus Macaca; species Macaca mulatta. Next base: position 100,677,418 of record NC_133411.1, on the reverse strand, counting down.
AACCTATTGCACACTGGAGGTCACCCTTGCTATTTACAATTTTTCTACAATTTTACAAAACAAAAGTAGACCCTGCATGATTTTAATGCACACTACAGTTTTCATGATACTTTTGGTATAAATACATGGATGTTATATGTCTTCCGTGTATAGTTAGTCATATTAAGTGCAATTAAGGAACCCATTATGAAAATCTTATGGTTGTCTGATTTTTCTGATGAAATAAGCAAATGACAAGAAGCTTTTCAAAACAAACTTAGGAGCTTTCACTTTCATTATATATTATACATAATGGTTTTTGAAAATCCTTTTAAATTGTTGTAACAGAATTCTAGAGAAGAGTTCATATACACTGCTTATTCAATAATTTGTCAGATATAGTTTTACTACATCATTCCTGCAGATAGCTTTACCCTAGTTGATACTTATGACTTGTTGTAGATAAAAATTACTTCTGTAGTCCTTTTATGTTCACATTATTTATTGTGGTATGCTTAATAGTTGATTATGTTCTATTGTTTTTCCACCACATTACTTTTATGTCTTAATATTCATTCAAAATAAAATATGACATGATTTTACTAAGAACAAAAATTATTTTAAAAAATATACTTATAAACAAGGCATATATGAACACAAAATTATTAAACTAATTAATAAGAACTCTGGTTTTGTAAATATCTCAATGACAAAACATGAAACAGAAGAAAAAAGCATTTAGCCTATATCTTGAAGCTATTCAAAATAGGAGCCAAAGATAGATCGAGGAGAAGTGTCTGCTTCCGTTTCAGTAGAAGAACATTCTGAGAATGTGAGGGATTATCCTTTGGGAACTGTAGTGAGCAAAATGTGAAGTTCCAGGTGTACCTCATCACCAATTAGAAATGAGAATAACAAGAAATAGAGATAAAGCTACCTTTTATTTATTTTCCAAAAGGCGGAATAGGAATACCATGAATTTTGCTTAATGCCTGTTAACTTAGTATACATGGCCAATTTATTTTCTTACAATTTTTATAGCACTTTTTAGTCTTCAATTAAAAAGATCCTTACAGTTTCATAAATGCTTAGCATAATATGTCAGTTATCTGGTGCAAAGGTTAGATGTCAGAAGTGTGTTAAAATACGGGAAGATGCTTTTAACAGATTTATATGAGATAGCAAGATCAAGGGAACAGAGGGAAACCACTAGATTTCCTAATTAAACAGAATCCTAAAGGTATCCACAGATATCTGTCCACAAACACAGCAACTCAACCCCTCTCTGTTATTTATACTGTGTGAGGTTTCATGCACTCTCCTTGTCCCTCTCTGTTTAGGACTCATTGGAGGGAACTGATGAACCATACAGCAAGATCCAGATGGCTGATTTTTACAAAAAGGGGCAACTGCATAGTATCTTCTTTTCTCACTTTCCTTTCTGAGATGTTGCCACTGTCGTATCCTATGCCTGAACCACCCCCCCTTTTTAATGGAGTGATTGTCTGTTATTGAAGGCTCAATGCTGAGTGCCTCCCTGGAGGCTTTCCCAAACACTCTTGCACTCATGAATTTGTCTTTCCTGAACAGCATAGCAGTGAGCGTACCACTCATTTTGGATTTAACATGTGCATCTTTGGGGTTTTAACCGGAAACTGTGTGCTTGGCTTTTTCATCAGTGAGTTTGTATATGCAATTGCAGCAAGTTCTGTCTCTTTTCTCCTATAATCCTCACTGTCCTGAGCAGAACACTGGACACTGAACAGCTGGAAGTAATCTCTCCCTCCTCTGAACTCTCGCAGCACCTCCTCTGTACCACTTCTTTGAGGCTTATCACTTCATACTTCGTATTACAGTTATTTGAGAAAGTGTTTTATCTCCTCGGCTAAAATGAAAATTCTTTGGGGGCAAAACTATGTCTTATGCATCTTTATATCCCACACTATCATCACCACAACAACCATACTTAGCACCATGTTTTCCATTAAATGTTTCAGCAACTTAACTCACATTTATTGAATAACTTGCTACAGAGCACTGTGCTAGTTCACTAGTACAACACAAAGTATCATTGTTTATACATAAAGGAGCCCACAGGACAGTGAGTGAGAGAGAATTGAATATGACTAAAGAAAAGCGAATAGAGCACACTGAATTGTGGCTGAGAATGGAAGTAGCCAGTTTCAAGCTTCCAGTTGGAAATTTGGTAAGTGGTTGATGTATTCTACCTTTAAATCCAATTTCAATTGAATGATCTATGGCAAAGAGTTCTCCCTCTGGAGGGAGGAAAAGGGCCTGAATGGAAAGGACTTTTTATTCGATACCATACCACCAAAAGGGGCAATGATTGAAAGACCTCTTAAGATTGAGCACCTGATTAGATCTAAGGCCAAATGGAAGGAGACACTGCACAGTGCCAGTACTCATATATTTGTTTAATGAATGAATGAATGCAGATATTCACTCTATTTATTGACAGAATGAATCATCAACAATCTCATTTTAAAACATGAGTAATCTTTGTATTCAGCAGGGAACTTTGAGTTTCATTTGTTGAAAATCTTATTTATAGAGTCCCTTCAATTCATGTTTACATTTCTCTGCATACATACGTGTATCATTGTGCTTTGAATATGATCATGATAAATTCCATTTCCTTCGGGGATTTTACTATTTTTTCCTTACTTTAAGCCCAGTAATTGAGTGGCTGCTTGATCTTTAAAACCAATACTGGATTCAGAGCTCCTTGAGAGATGAAACTGCATCTAATCATTCTCTCTCCTATAAGTGCCTAAATTCTAATTTAAATTTGTTTTAGATTAGAAAATAATTTCCAAGTGTGATGGATATAATGCATGGTGTTGGGTTTTGAGAGGTCATGGAGTGACTGCCCCCACAGTACCAGAGGTCAGAGTATTTTGCCCTTAGCAGAGACACTTGACAAATGTTTGTAGAATTTAATTTCATTTTCCCAGGACTAACACCTGAATATGTCTGTGTTGCAGTGATGCTGAAAGATTTACTATTGAAAAACTCTTTAAAATCCTCAATCACTCTATTCCAAATGATTAAACTCTTGCTTATCTGCAGCGAAAAACACTCGTGTTCTTTGATCCTGTAGATCTTTTGGTCTGCCAGTGGTAATTTTATTCTTGGTAGCTTATTAAAGACGTGACACTATAATACCAACCAATAAATATTTCCTAAGAGTCCTGAGCGTGTGTTTCCAAAAAGCACTATAGGAACTAAAAATGATAGGAGGAATGCCCCTTCCTTCAATATTACCATCTTTGGAAGAGAACAAATTTTAAGATAATGAAAATATAATATACAGTGGAATAAGTACCAAATGATAGAGGATTCTGTGGGGATCCAGAGGAAGGCAATCTCTGTTTTTGAGGTGGAGTAGTTATCGTCTAATCTGGGAAGAAGTAGAATTTGACCTGCAATTTGAAGGAATTAACTTCATCTAGATGGGTGAAGATTTACAGAGATAGTAGTTAGTGTAGAGCAAATGATGTGAGCAAAGAACCAAAGCTGCAAAAAACCATATCACATTTTGGAGAACATGAACAAATCATTTGGTTGAAATAGAAGAAATCAAGGCTAGAAAGATAGATAGATTGGAACCAGGTCACAGTGGGCCTTATATTCCACAGAAAGGAATATTCCCTTGATGTCTTGGGCTTTGAACACAGTGACAGGTGAACAACTTTTTTGAAATTTGAATTAGAAAACCATAACAATTGAAGAAATATCAGAGGGTGACAGGGGCATAGGTACTATTATAGGCAGACAAAACTAAAGTGAGGGGAAAAGGAGATAGTTGCAGCCTATCAGGCGCAAGGGAAGAAACAATGTAGTTAGAAAAATATCGTACTTTAAATGAAGTATTTTTTTTTTTTATAATTCTCTTTACTTTCAAAATCCACAACCTCCCACACCTATCCTTTATTTTATGGAAAAGGAAGAGTTGATCTAAAGACTATCAGTGGTAAATAAGGGAAGTAGAGCATCTAGAAGTTTGTAAAAAAATCCACCTGAGAAGATATGGGTAACGAGATATCATATTACATTATTTATCAGAATCTTGAGGAATGAGTAGCAAGTGTTGGTGTTTGTCAGAATTGCCTGTAGAGGTGGGTATAGATACATGAACCTAAGCCCTACCCATCATGTACCTATTCCAGAATGCCTGGGAGTGACGTTCAAGTATCTCTATTTGTAATCAGTTCTATAGATGATTTGAAGGATTTGAAAATAATGACTATCATGTGTTCTTTTTATTGTTCTCTCTTCACTTGTTATTAAGGCAATTAATCACATGGACGATTACAGAAAGAAATGAGGGCTACAACATCCACACTTGAGGATTGATATCAGTATTGATCAGTATTGTTATCAATCAGTATTGTTAATGATATCTTTGATAATTTCCCTTTAATATCTCTGTATTTTCTCAAAATAATCACTTAAATATTATTGGGATGAAAATAGTTTATCTAAATAACTTTACCAAGTTTAACTGAGGGCTTAGTCACAGTGATAAAATTCAATTGTCATCCTACCTATCTGGTCAGGATTCCTAGCATCCTATAAAAGTAAAATATTTCATATTCATCAGAAGTTCTAATGTGACATTTCTCCCATGTGAAAAAAGTATGAAGGGAACTTACATAACTTTTTAATATGGTGCTGGATTTTTCTCAGGGAGTTTATTACACTAAATCATTTTGTCAATTTTTAAATGATGAGAGCCTATCAAAAAACTCTTTTCCAATGTATCATCTTCCAGCGTATCAAGTTTAGGATTTTATACTTATAATGGTGTACTTATCGGTCTGGACAGCTCTATAAAGTAATATAATGCAAAATATTATTGATTTGGGGAGTTAGTGATAGAATTAATTTTCTACAAAATAAACTCTGAAATTCGATTTTGCATTTCCCCTTTTTATCTCTAAATATGAGTCAACATATGTAAAAACCAATCAGGTGGCCACATAGCTACTATATATATAGTTATTATATATATATCACTATTTTGTTTTATTCATTATTTTGTTTTCACCAAACTTTAGGAATTTTTTAAGCATTAAGATTTTGGGCCATTGGAGAGGTGGGGGATGATTCATGGAGAGATAATAATGTACATATTCTTTCACTAGGTAGGAGGTAGCTAAACAGGTTTTAAGTGTACTATAATTTTCATTGTGACAAGTTCGCTATCACTTATTAACATTAAAAGTAATTGCAGAGTTAGATGCTAGCTCTGTTTCTGGCACCATCTGAGTCTCCTGATATCTTCGGATCCTTCTATTTGGAACTTGCATAATCACCTTTTACATTCACAAATAAGTTACTGAGTCTGATGATAGTCATGAAAACAAATTTTAATTGAGTTTGGCATGTCAAAACCCTTTCTTGGGTTTTATGTTTGATGTACCGTGCCACATTTTCAGTGAGTAAAAACTGCCTCCTTGCATGCATATTTATTACATATTCTCAGTTAGTGAGATTTTGTTACACAAGCAGTCGCCTTATTATTTTTTACACCTGCACTTTGATATCACAGTGTTTCATTGTCAATTGACATAATGTATCAGAAGTGGCACAGCTAATGAGCACACAGTTGCCTTTAGTTCATTTCACATCGGGAAACCCTACTGGGGAATAGGCTGTAAAAATTGGGGGAGGGGTGCTGACATTTTATAAATGTCATATGTCAATCCTATATTGTGATGGCTGTGGAAACACTGTGTGCTGATGGGATCGTAGTCATATGATAGACCATTTTCACTGGCAGGCACTAAAGAACAGGGTGTGTGTGTGTGTGTGTGTGCATGTGTGTGAAAGAGATTTCTGTGTGCAAGTAAACTTTAAGCTCTTTGGCCTGTGTATATTAAGAAAGATTGGTGATTATTTTATTAATATAAATTAGTAGAGACAAAATTTTGGTGACAAAGTACAAAATGTGATATGAAAACTTAAATTCCACTTTTCTGTTCTTAAACACAAAGAATATTTTGATCTTAGAACAACAATAATTAAGGTATTTTCTGTTTCCATTAATCTAAATTGCAATGTGTATTGGAGGAGTAAAAAGCCAGGGCATATTATTTAAACTTAGCCTTTTTTAAAGGTATGTTTTAAAAACTTGCTTGTGGTAAAAGGTGTTAACAGGTAATTTGGTCAGTTATTCCTTAGTGCATGAGGGTTTGGATTTTTTGAATAAAGGAAATTGCATTATCAATTGCGGAATAACAAATGTAGTTTCATTTGTATTGCTTCTAGTTTACGAACCATCCTTTGTCTTGTGGTAACTAGAATTATGAACTTGGAATGTCACAGCAAATGATGGCTGGGATATTTTCAATTCTGAAATGTTTTTATGTGTAAACTGCTTAATTTAGTATTCAAATATACTTATTTTTTAAAATAAAAAATGTATTTCCTCTGAGGCCAGTTGTATGTGTCTGTGTTTACTGTTGTCAAAAATGTCCTTGAATGTCTCACTTTGGCCTCTGTTGTGACCAACCAGAAGGCAAAGAGAGGACAAAAATGAAAAAAAAAAAAAAAAAAAAAAGATTGAGGCTGTGAAACTGTGGTGAAAGGGGAAATAATAACAACACAGTTAAATGAGATTCAGCGAGTCTTCTGATCTGTGAACATTTTTATTAGAAACATTTGTCAACCAGATGGGCATCTTGCCAGTGTTACCTCTTCTCTAGTTGATATGGGTCACCCCCACTCCCCTGCCATATTATTCCCTCTCTTGCCAGGCTAAAAGCAGGAGCAGCACTGCCCTGCAATTATGTAATGTCTTATCATTGTCAGGACACCTTCACTTACAACAATCCCTGCCACACACTTATGCCGCAGGGAGGCAGGCATTATTTTTTCTATTTCAGAGAAACGACTTGTCTTGGTTTCATGTGATTAGTAAGAAGCAGAGCCAGCAATGTCTCATGACTTTTATCATTTCTAGCCCAGTATTCCTTCCACCACACCAAGTATTTGCCCCATAAATATATTTAGGTTTCTTCCCATGCTAGAGATTTTTAGGCAAACTTAATAATTCATAACTTAAAGCAAAGGTGGGGTTTATTGGAAGTTTTCTGGGCCGAACAGATGTGCATCTTCTGGGCCCTGTCTTCCGGGCATGATCTAATCTTGAATGCAGTATTTAATGATTATCGTTCAAAAAATGAGGCGAGAAATCAATTGCTTTGTAAAATCATGATAATATTAGGCTACAACCTTTTTAATGAATCTCTCCGTGGCCAGACCTCATCATGGTGACTTGAGTGTATGGCACACCTTGGGAACTCCTGTTCGATTTTATCACGAACAGGATGAATAGTGGTGCAGGGGAGCCTCACCATGGAGAGATTGCCACAGTTTTTCCCTTGTTCTCATAGGATCCACTTAATGCACTTACTAATTATGTTAGAATTGTGAAATTTAGTGGAAAGGACTATGGGAATGAGTTGTTTTAGTTGTGATGACTCCTTTAACTTGCCAACTTGAATTTGAACCTTCTACTTTACAGGACCCCAACTCTTCTTCATACAGAAACAAATACATATTTTTAAGTTTTAAAATTTCCCACCCCACAATTTAAAAGAGCTTTTGTGAAATTTTTACTGAGAAGTCCATTTTGCGGGAAACTCCAGAATCGTATTTACTAATAAACACTGATATTAGAGCTAGCAATTTGTTTATTTTTTAAGAGAGTGGTGGTTTGTTTCTTTTTCATTGCCATTGAAATTATTCCTAATATATGGACCAATTGTCTTGACTGAATATGGTAATATACGTTTTAATACTTTTTCAAAATTTTAAGTAAAATTTGGTTTTAGGATTCCTACTTTTATATTTTAAATTTGGGATTGAATGTTAGTTTTGAAACATTTTTGAAAAAGTTTTAAGACATATTATAACTTGAGAAGATTTAGAAAATTTCCATGTTAAGCTGAAAATTATATTTCTATTAAAACTAGGTAGCATTATAAAAATCGTGTGTGGTAAAAAAGTTAGGCCTCAATTGTTTTTCTTCTTTTGTTATCTAGTTTTCTCCATAGCAAATATGTGTATATGCAATTGTTGTTGGTTGGACTTATGAGTAATGTAAACTTGTATCTAGTATTGAAGGGCTTCATATGAACATCTTCTTTTTAAAAGTAAGAATAATATTAGTTTTACTTTTAAATGTATGTGTTACCTGACACAGCTTGTTGCTGTTCTATCATCTGAAAATAATTGTAACTTACAACTTTCATTTCCTTTAAACGAAGAAGGCAACAAGTTGAAAATATCTTTTTCTCATGAAAGCTAAAAATAAGAACTTTGTTTTTTGGCAGTATTGTTATAAATAATCTGCCTAAACTATTAACTGTAAATACATTCTTAGAGATGTGCCAAGAGGAGACAATCCATTACATTTTCTTTGTTTAAAACTATCTAGTTCTGTTGTTGGGTAAGACAATTTATTCATACAATCATATAAAAATCATATTTAATAAAGAACAATCCAAGGCAAAGAGAAAAAAATGTCTTTATCCATAAGCAACCAAATGAGAAATGGATTTTTATTCAGTCAGATCCTTTTAGTCAATGAAACAGCATTTTCATGCATATTGCACTCAAGTGATAATTAATATAGTCTAATTCAGGACATGATGCTTGAATTGATGTACTGTCATCAATACCCCGTGTTAAAATCAAACCTTGACAGGGGTTTAACACCCTGGAACAGGTCATCATATATAATACTCTTTGCCTCTCAGTATTTGTCTTCAACCAAGCAAAGTATTACAAGATGGGGTAAGAAAAAAAAGGGAAATAATTACAAATGAAGAGTGACGCGGGCTGTGAATAGAACATATGTTAGGCTAGGCAGAGGCATCAGTGAATTATATCATTTCATGATGAAGCGGCACTGGGGCTGAACGGGCCTATTTTAAACCTTGATGTATTTTATCTCTACTGTATTTGGACTGTCATCTTTGGAGAAAGACTTGGTATAATTGAGAGTCAACTCCAATCTGCATGACTCAAGCATGAAGTGGGGGCCAGATGAGCTCTGCTATGGAGGCCAGAGAAGCTTCTAATAAGATAAAATGAACAATCACCTTTTATGCCTTACAGTTACAAATGCACTCAGTGAATGCAGTTTTCAGAGTTATGGCTTCCAAATGTCATTGATATTGCAAAGTTTAGGAAGTATTCTGTTAATTAAGATATAAAAGGAGACCAGCTCATTTGAACACTCATTTTAGAGGGTTAGAATCAAAACCTGTTTTATGTTAGTTAGTCTTTCTTTGTGAAAACCTATTAGATGTAATCAGCATAACTTGGTCATAATGTGTTTTCATTATGTTTTATTTTATTTGGCTATTTCATGAAAATCCTTGTCATTTTTGCATATATTAGGCTAAATGTCCTTCAACATCCACTCACATGCCTCTTCTTTCTTGAAATTTATGGTGATATTTTCTGCCAGAAGAAATCACTTACTTCTCTGAATACTTTAAGTACTTAGTCTCACAACTGTGCTCTATATTTCATAATGTTTTCTGTTTTAAGCACTCATATACAGGGTTTATCTCCTCAACTAGGCTAAAAGCTCCTCAAGGGCACAAGCCATAGTTCTCATTGCATATCTACCACACTGCCAGGAACACCACCGTGTATAACAGGTAATCAGCAATGTTTGTTGTTATATATTATATATATTATATGTTATATATAATATATATTTTATGTATATTATTATATATTTATATATTATATATTTTATGTATATTATATATATTTTATATATATATAATATTTATTAGGTTAAGAAGTGTTCAGAATTTTCACACTCATTACTTTCCAAGTAATCAATCAACATTGTTTGGTTTGAAAAAATTATGAAATGTCTGTGTGACACTAAGTTGGGTGGTGTAATGGGGATAAAATTAAGTATGAACAGTTACCGCTTATGTCCACATAGAATTTACACACTTTTTCTTTCTACCCATAAATTCTCTTCCTAACTTCCTGGAAATTCAGTAGGAAGTAGCATTAACTCAATCTCAAATTTCTAAGAGAGCGATTTAAAAGTGAAAGAGGCTGTGCAGAATTGTTAGTGATAAAGATGTTCAGGAAGCCCTGTGATTCAGTATTAGGGCCAGCCAATGTTTCCTATGCATTTCCTATCATCCACCTATGAATCCTCTGTATCGAGTAAAACCTATCCATATAGAAGACCAGAAAACTTCAGCTCACTCCGTGGCAGCAAGTTGTACTGACTCAATTCGTCAAAGTAGACAGCATTGATGTCTCCCTTTTTATTTTCTCTGCCATCTCTTTTCCTCCCTAACCCCCAAAAATGGGATACCTGTCAATTGTTTACTTGCACCTATAACAGAAAAGTTGCCTCTTTAGCTAAAGTCTAATTAAAGACTATAATTGGAAGCACATTTAGCAAATTCAAATTTTTTTTTGAAATACATAGTAATAATTTTGTTTAGCCATAGCCTTTGAGCTTCATTCTTTATATTGGCAAACATAAGCAGACCTTGCTATTCTTTTCAGATTTTGGAAGTTTTTTTATAAACATTAATATGATTGATACATTATTACTGTTTCCTGTTACACAATCCTATATGTCTACCAAGAGTATGTGTTTCTGTTCATTACCTTTAAAAATAACTGAGATATATCAATTACTATCTCATTTTTACAAGTTTGCAAAGACTCATCATTTCTTAAATTTTCTTAAAATTTCGATATTAAGTAAATTTAATTCAAATAAATTAGCATATAGCAGTAATGGGACAATTGAATAAGATTGAATTACAATTTTAAAATGCATATGCTTTTGGAGCTATTTATCATTTTTTAGGAAATACTTTGTAAAATAAAAATGAATATCTAGATCTGTTATCATTCTAGCCTAATTTAAACCAAGGTTAGGTATATGCACCTTTACAGAGGAAGACAGGGATTATACAACCTTAGTGCATGTCATCTTTTATCTTAACAATTAATTATTTTTAAATATCTATGTTAAGTATTCTTATGATCTCCTAATATGTATAAACTGGAAACAATATTGTATTAGGTGAGATATTATGTGTACTGTATCATGACACCAATTTTGTCATTTAAATTTTTAATAATATGGTCATTCATTTGTAAAATATTATAAGAAGTCATGAGGGAATTTTATATATATAACAATATAACAATTTGCCCACAATTGTCTGTTTTCAAATAATTTTGTATGAGTCAATTGTCCATTAAAAAATCAAAGAAAGGTGTTTTTATTTATTTGCCCTCATTTTCCACAGAAGGAACAGAAACAAATATTTAGTAATGTTTACCAAGACAAAACTAAAATAGTTATTGGCTCTAGCTAGGGAACTCATGAATGCTGACACCCTGTTCCTTATTCTAATATATTCCAAAAATTAATTCTCTCTTTTTACTTAAGCTCCCAAAAGCCATTTAAACTTTTATAATTATTATTAGCACCATAGCTCTGCTTCAGTATTAAACTTTTAGGTGTTAAAATAAAATTCACATTAGGAATTTCAAATTATGAGGGACAGTAGAATTCACCTTGACAGTATTATAGTCAAGAATTTGAGTAATGCTATATGTTAACCTGAAACTAGAAGGATTTACATGTGTGTTACAATGTAAGATTGAATTCAGGCAAGAAATGGTGGCTCACGCCTGTAATCTCAGCACTTTGGGAGACCAAGGCAGGAGGATCACTAGAGCCCAGGAGTTCGAGCCTGGACAACACAGTGAGACCCCACCTCTACAAAAAATAAGAAGTAAATTACCCAAGCGTGATGGTGCTCACCTGTATTTCCAGCTACTCAGGAGGCTGAGATGGAAGGATTGCTTGAGCCCAGGAATTTGAGGCAGCTGTGTGCCCTGATCATGCTACTGAACTCCAGCCTGGGTGACAGAGCAAGATTCTGTCACTGAAAAAATAAATAAGTAAATAAATAAAGATTGAATCTATAGTTATCCAATCAGTGCCCAATCCCTAATCCTTAAGAAATTTCATAGTTTAGCTTGTATGGAATTCAACTTTATTAAAAAGGAAAAAAATGGAAGTGCACTTAAAACTGAATGGAAACAAACAAAAAAAATAAAGTCTTTTGCTTTGTTGGTGATGTGCGATATGCTGAAGAGAAAGGTGTGAGTTCCTGCAACTGAGTTACTTGCTTATTTATTACTAACCCACACAGTGCGAATTGAGGGTTACCTTACCCTGTTACCTATCCTAAGAGCTGATAAAAAAGGAAAGCTTGGGTCAGACTAAATATTTCTCTGTGGTGACACATTTTTACATCTTGACAACGAACTACCTTGCCAACTGATTCTCCAGCTGCTCAAATACAAGATGAACATATTCAAAGGAATCCCACTGCTGCTAGCTTTTGGAAGGAGGCAGATCATCATGTCAACACTAAAATACTCAAAGGAATCTGATTTTGGCAATTCTATAGATTCAGATCCCTCCTAACGTTCTTCTAATGTGCCCAGGACAGAAATCTACATGAATGAGATGTGAGAAAGGAGGGGAAAAAGAAAAAACAGTAACAAAACGAATCAAACAGATGAACTGGAACCTCAAAAATAAGGTGTAAACATTCCCTATGGCAGTTCAAATTCATTTTTTTTTCCATCCCAAAATGAAGAGTGCTTACGTCCTACACAAATAAGCATTGCCTTCAAATTTCTGGACAGTTTTAACTTTGGCTTTCTCTGAGCTGATGGCAAATTGAAGAGATCAGTATTTCCACGAGTCTTCTTAGTTATGCATTTTTATCATAGCTAAACTATGGAAGAAAGAAGAAACTAGTGACATTAGCAAATTGTATAAGGCTCCTATTTAAGTGAGCAGTATGCTAAATACAATTGACACCCGGAGTAGATCGTCTCACGCGTGTCCGTGTGAAGAGACCACCAAACAGGCTTTGTGTGAGCAACAAGGCTGTTTATTTCACCTGGGTGCAGGCGGGCGGAGTCAGGAAAAGGTGGTGGGATTATCATTAGTTCTTACAGGTTTTGGGATAGGCGGTGGAGTTAAGAGCAATGTTTTGGGAGCAGGGTGTGGATCTCACAAAGTACATTCTCAAGGGTGGGGAAAATTACAAAGAACCTTCTTAAGGGTGGGGGAGATTATAAAGAACCTTCCCAAGGGTGGGGGAGATTACAAAGTACATTGGTTAGGTTGGGGCAGAAATAAATCACAGTGGTGGAATGTCATTAGTTAAGGCTATTTTCACTTTTGTGGAACTTCAGTTGCTTCAGGTCATCTGGATGTATACGTGCAGGTCACTGGGGATATGATAGCTTAGCTTGGGCTCAGAGGCCTGACACAGATCACTTTAACACCCACCATTCTTACTTTTTTTCAGGACAGAGTCTTGCACTGTCGCCCGGGCTGGAGTGCAGTGGTGCAATCTTGGCTCACTGCAACCTCCGTCTCCCAGGTTCAAATGATTCTCCTTGCCTCAGCCTCCCAAGTAGCTGGGATTACAGGCACCCACCACCACACCCGGCTTTTTTGTATTTTTAGTAGAGATGGGTTTTCACTATGTTGGCCAGGCTGGTCTCAAACTCCTGACCTCATGATCTGCCCACCTTAGCCTCCCAAAGTGCTGGGATTACAGGTGTGAGCCACCACACCCAGCACACCAGCCATTCTATACAACAAAAATATTTTCAGCAACAGTCATAAACTGAAAATAATAATAGTGATGAGGCTGGGTGTGGTGGGCAGATCACTTGAGGTCAGCAGGTTGAGACCAGCCTGGCCAACATGGTGAAACCCCATCTCTACTAAAAATACAAAAATTAGCTGGGCATGGTGACAGGTGCCTGTAATCCCAATTACTCACAAGGCTAAGGCAGGAGAATTGCTTGAGCCCAGGAGTCAGAGGTTGCAGTGAGCCAAGATTGCACCACTGCATTCTAGCCCAGGTGACAGAGCAAGACTCCATCTCAAAAATAATAATAATAATAATAATAATAACAACAACAATAATGGTGATAGTGATGTCTTGTGGGGACATATATACTGAAAATTTTTCTTTATTGAACTTTGCGTGTATAATCATGTCAATAAAAACAGTAAATGATTAAATATCTCAGCATAGGAAAAGGAAAAAATGTAATTAATACTTTTTAATTATATTGGTGTATTTTTTGGAAAAGGAAAAACACTTTAAATTTAAAAATTTTAAACACAAATAAAACTCCAAGTAGGCATATACAGGAAGACATTAAAGTAACTCAAGTTCTGTTTCTTCTTCTTCATCTCACTGTGCTATCATATGTTATTTTGAATCTACTATTTAGATTCAGGAATATGTCATAGTACAGGGTTTAGAGATACTAACTGCATTTGAAGCCAGCCAGAACAGTTTAGAGCGGTTATGTATTTACTCTGGAACTTGGTCTTGACAGATCACACGCAGCCAAGTTTCCATGCACCTGGGCTGATGAAATAACATTAAGTTTTCTGAATTAACTTCCAGGTTGAATAAAATGTTATTAAAGGATAAGTAATAAAAATATGCTCATTTGAAGCTTGCAGATATATTATTACAATTCAACTAAAACCACAATAGCAGTTGTTTAGAATTTAGACCAATAAAATATTTTTAAGGAGGATTATTTTATTATTGATATTATTTAGTATTACCAGTGCATGGTGATAGTAAAATACAGACCAAGTTTTTGTGGGTGTTATCAATATATTAAAATTTTCTGGTGGCTGACAAGATGGCTGAATAGGAACAGCTCTTGTCTGCAGCTCCCAGTTAGATCAACGCAGAAGGCAGGTGATTTCTGCACTTCCAACCCAGCTCATCTCACTGTGACTGGTTAGACAGTGGGTACAGCCCACAGCGGGCAGGCAGAAGTGGAGAGGCACATCGCTTCACCTGGGAAGTGCAAAGGGTCAGTGAACTCCCTCCCCTAGCCAAGGGAAGCCGCGAGGGACTTTGCCATGAGGAATGGTGCACTCCAGCCCAGATACTACGCTTTTCCTATGATCTTTGCAACCCACAGACCAGGAGATTCCCTCAGGTGCCTACACCACCAAGGCCCTGGGATTCAAGCACAAAACTGGGTGGCCATTTGGGTAGACATGCAGCTAGCTGCAGGAGTTTTTTTTTTCATACCCCAGTGGCGCCTGGAACACCAGCGAGACAAAATGGTTCACTCCCCTGGAAAGGGGGCTGAAGCCAGGGAGCCAAGTGGTCTAGCTCAGCAGATCCCACCCCCAGTGAGCCCAACAAGCTAAAATCCACCAGCCTGAAATTCTTGCTGCCAGCACAGCAGTATGAAGTCAACCTGGGATGCTCGAGTTTGGTGGTGGGAGGGGCGTCAGCCATTACTGAGGCTTGAGTAGGCAGTTTTCCCCTCACAGTGTAAACAAAGCCTCCGGAAGTTCAAACTGGGTGGAGCCCCTACAGTTCAGCAAAGCCATGGTAGCCAGACTGCCTCTCTAGATTCCTCCTCTCTGAGCACAGCATCTGTGAAAGAAAGGCAGTAGCCCCAGTCAGTGAAACTCCCATCTCCCTGAGACAGAGGCTGTGGGCGCAGCTTCAGCAGACTTAAACGTTCTTGCCTGCCAGCTTGAAGAGAGCAGTGGATCTCCTAGTACAGGGTTTGAGCTCTGCTAAGGGACAGACTGCCTCCTCAAGTGGGTCGCTGACCCCCATGCCTCCTGACTGGGAGACATCTCCTAGCAGGGGTAAACAGACCCCTCATACAGGAGAGCTCTGGCTGGCATCTGGTGGGTGTCCCTCTGGGATGAAGCTTCCAGAGGAAGGAACAGGCAGCTATCTTTGCTGTTCTGCAGCCTATTCTGGTGATACCTAGTCAAACAGGGTCTGGAGTGGACCTCCAGCAAACTCCAGCAGACCGGCAGCAGAAGGGCCTGATTGTTAGAAGGAAAACTAACAAACAGAAAGGAATAGCATCAACATCAGCAAAAAGGATGTCTACACAGAAACCCCATCTGAAAGTCACCAACATCAAAGACGAAAGGTAGATAAATCATGAAGATGAGGAAAAACTAGCACAAAAAGGCTGAAAATTCCAAAACCAGAATGCCTCTTCTCCTTCAAAGGATCACAACTCCTCACCAGCAAGGAAACAAAACTGGACAGAGAATGAGTTTGATGAATTGACAGAAGAAGGCTTCAGAAGGTGGGTAATAACAAAGTCCTCCGAGCTAAAGGAGCATGTTCTAACCCAATGCAAGGAAGCTAAGGACCTTGAAAAAAGGTTAGAGGAATTGCTAACTAGAATAACCAGTTTAGAGAAGAACAAAAATGACCTGATGGAGCTGAAAAACACAGCACAAGAATTTCATGAAGCATACACAAGTATCAATAGCTGAATCAATCAAGCAGAAGAAAGGATATCAGAGATTGAAGATCAACTTAATGAAATAGAGCATGAAGACAAGATTAGAGAAAAAAGAATGAAAAGGCATGAACAAAGCCTCCAAGAAATATGGGACTATGTGAAAAGGCCAAACCTATGTTTGATTGATGTACCAGAAAGTGACAGGGAGAATGGAACCAAGTTAGAAAACACTCTTCAGGATATTATCCAGGAGAACTTCCCCAACCTAGCAACACTGAAATTAAGGAAATATAGAGAACACCACAAAGATACTCCTTGAGGAGAGCAACCCCAAGACACATAATAGTCAAATTCACCTAGGTTGAAATGAAGGAAAAAATGTTAAGGGCAGTCAGAGAGGAAGGTCGAGTTACCCATAAAGGGAAGCCCATCAGACTAACAGCGAATCTCTCTGCAGAAACCCTACAAGCCAGAAGAGAGTAGGGGCCAATATTCAACATCCTTTTTTTTTGTTTGTTTGTTTGTTTTTTTTTTGTTTGAGACGTAGTCTTGCTCTGTTGCCGAGGCTGGAGTGCAATGGCATGATCTCGGCTCACTGCAAACTCCACCTCTAGAGTTCAAGTGATTCCCCTGCCTTAGCCTCCTGAGTAGCTGGGATTACAGGCAGGCAGCACCACACCCAGCTAATTTTTGTATTTTTAGTAGAGATGGGGTTTCACCATGTTGGTCAGGCTGGTCTCAAACTCCTGACCTCGTGATCCACCCACGTTGGCCTCCCAAAGTACTGGGATTACAGGCGTGAGCCACAATACCCAGCCAATATTCTTTTTTTTTTTTTTTTTTTTGAGACAGAGTCTCACTCTGTCGCCCAGGCTGGAGTGCAGTGGCCGGATCTCAGCTCACTGCAAGCTCCGCCTCCCGGGTTCACGCCATTCTCCTGCCTCAGCCTCCCGAGTAGCTGGGACTACAGGCGCCCACCACCTTGCCCGGCTAGTTTTTTGTATTTTTTAGTAGAGACGGGGTTTCACCATGTTAGCCAGAATGGTCTCGATCTCCTGACCTCGTGATCCACCCGTCTCGGCCTCCCAAAGTGCTGGGATTACAGGCTTGAGCCACCATGCCCGGCCAAAATATTTTTAGTAGAGATGGGGTTTCACCGCCTTAGCCAGGATGGTCTCAATCTCCTGACCTCGTGATTCGCCCACCTCAGCCTTCCAAAGTGCTGGGATTACAAGCGTGAGCCACCGCGCCCAGCTGTCCCTCTCCCTCCTAACAAAGTAGACCCAATATTCTTAAAGAAAAGAATTTTCAACCCAGAATTTCATATCCAGCTAAACTAAGCTTCATAAGTGAAGCAGAAATAAAATTCTTTACAGACAAGCAAATGCTGAGGGATTTTGTCACCACCAGGCCTGCCTTACAAGAGCTCCTGAAAGAAGCACTAAATATGGAAAGGAAAAACCAGTACCAGCTACTGGAAAAACATACCAAATTGTAAAGACCATTGACACTATGAAGAAACTGCATCAACTAATGGGCAAAATAACCAGCTAGCATCATAACCACAGGATCAAATTCACACATAACAATATTAACCTTAAATGTAAATGAGCTAAATGTCCCAATTTGAAGACACAGATTGGCAAATTGGATAAATGCCCATAGAAGAAAGTGGGAAAGATCGAAAATCGACACCCCAGCATCACAATTAAATGAACTAGAGAAGCAAGAGCAAACAAATTCAAAATCTAGCAGAAGACAAGAAATAACTAAAATCAGAGCAGAACTGAAGGAGATAGAGACAGGTAAAACCCTTCCAAAAATCAATGAAACAAAGATTAACAAAATAGACAGACTGCTAGCCAGACTAATGAAGAAGAAAAGAGAGAAGAATCAAAAGGACACAATAAAAAATGATAAAAGGAATATCACTACTGATCCCACAGAAATACAAACTACCATCAGAGAATACCATAAACGCTTCTATGCAAATAAACTAGAAAATCTGGAAGAAATGGTTAAATTCCTGGACACATACACCATCCCAAGACTAAACCAGGAAGAAGTTGAATCCCTGAATAGACCAATAACAAGTTCTGAAATTGAGGCAGTAATTAATAGCCCACCAACCAAAAAATGCCCAGGATCAGACAGATTCACAGCTGAATTCTACCAGACGTACAAAGAGGAGCTGGTACCATTCCTTCTGAAACTATTCCAAAATATAGAAAAAGAGGGATGCCTCCCTAACTCATTTTATGAGACCAGAATCATCCTGATACGAAAACCTGTCAAAGACACAACAAAAAAAGCAAATTTCAGGCCAATATCCCTGATAAATATTGATGCAAAAATCCTTAGTAAAATACTGGCAAACTGAATCCAGCAGCACATCAAAAAGCTTATCCACCATGATCAAGTTGCTTTCATCCCTGGGATGCAAGACTGGTTCAACATAGACAAATCAATAAATGTAATCCATCACATAAACAGAACCAATGACAAAAACCGCATGATTCTCTCAATGATGCAGAAAAGGTCTTGGATAAAATTCAGCAGCCCTTCATGCTGAAAACTCTCAATAAACTAGGTATTGATGGAACATATCTCAAAATAATTAGAGCTATTCATGACAAACCCACAGCCAATATCATACTGAATGGGCAAAAACTGGAAAAATTCCCTTTGAAAACCGCCACAAGACAAGGATGCCTTCGCTCACCACTCCTATTCAACATATTATTGGAAGTTCTGATCAGGCAATCAGGCAATAGAAAGAAATAAAGGGAATTCAGATAGGAAGAGAGAAAGTCAAATTGCCTCTGTTTGCAGATGGATGACATGATTGTCTGTTTAGAACACCTCATCGTCTCAGCCCAAAATCTCCTTAAGCTGATAAGCAACTTCAGCAAAGTTTCAGGATACAAAATCAATGTGAAAAAATCACAAGCATTCCTATACACCAATAACAGACAAAAAGAGAGCCAAATCATGAGTGAATTTCCATTCACAATTGCTACAAAAAGAATAAAATACCTAGGAAAACAACTTCAAGGGATGTGAAGGACCTCTTCAAGGAGAACTACAAACCACTGCTCAAGGAAATAAGAGAGGATCCAAACAAATGGAAAAACATTCCATGCTCATGGATAGGAAGAATCAATATCATGAAAATGGCCATACTGCCCAAAGTAATTTATAGATTCAATGCTACCTCCATCAAGCTACCATTGACTTTCTTCACAGAATTTGAAAAAACGACTTTAAATTTCATATGGAATCAAAAAAGACCTCATATAGCCAAGACAATCCTAAGCAAAAAGAACAAAGCTGGAGGCATCACACTACCTTACTTGAAACTATACTACAAGTTTACAGTAACCAAGCCAGCATGCTACTGGTTCCAAAACAGAGATATAGACAAATGGAACAGAACAGAGGCTCAGAAATAATGCCACACATCTACAATCATCTGATCTTTGACAAACCTGGCAAAAACAAGCAATGGGGGAAGGATTCCCTATTTAATAAATGGTGTTGTGAAAACTGCCTAGTCATATGCGGAAAACTGAAACAGGACCCCTTCCTTACACCTTATACAAAAATTAACTCAAGATGGAGTAAAGACTTAAATGGAAGGCCTAAAACCATGAAAAGCCTAGAAGAAAACCAGGACATAGGCATGGGCAGAGACTTCATGACTAAAACACCAAAAACAATGGCAACAAAAGCCAAAATTGACAAATGGAATCCAATTAAACTAAAGAGCTTCTGCACAGCAAAAGAAACTATCATCAGAATGAACAGGCAACCTACAGAATGGGAGAAGATTTTTGCAATCTATCAATCTGACGAAGGGCTAGTATCCAGATTCTACAAGGAACTTAATCAAATTTACAAGAAAAAAACAAACAACCCTATCAAAAAGTGGGCAAAGGATATGAACAGACACTTCGCAAAAGAAGCCTTTTTTTTTTTTTTTTTTTTTTTGAGACAGAGTCTCACTCTGTCGCCCAGGCTGGAGTGCAGTGGCTGGATCTCAGCTCACTGCAAGCTCCGCCTCCCGGGTTTACGCCATTCTCCTGCCTCAGCCTCCCGAGTAGCTGGGACTACCAGTGCCCACCACCTCGCCCGGCTGTTTTTTTGTATTTTTAGTAGAGACGGGGTTTCATCGTGTTAGCCAGGATGGTCTCGATCTCATGACCTCGTGATCCACCCGTCTCGGCCTCCCAAAGTGCTGGGATTACAGGCTTGAGCCAATGCACCTAGCCTCAAAAGAAGGCATTTATGTGATCAACAAACATATGAAAAAAGCTCATCTTCACTGGTCATTAGAGAAATGCAAATCAAAACCACATTGAGATACCATCTCACACCAGTTAGAATGGCGGTCATTAAAAACTCAGGAAACAACAGATGCTGGAGAGGATGTGGAGAAATAGGAACGCTTTAACACTGTTGGTGGGAGTGTAAATTAGTTCAACCATTGTGGAAGACAGTGTGGTGATTCCTCAAGGATCTAAAACCAGAAATTCCATTAAACCCAGCAATCCCATTACTGGGTATATACCCAAAGGATTATAAATCATTCTCCTATAAAGACACTTGCACATGGATGTTTACTGCAGCACTATTTACAATAGTAAAGACTTGGAACCAACCCAAATGCCTGTCAATGATAGACTGGATAAAGAAAATATGGCACATATACACCATGGGTTCATGTGGATGAGTTCATGTCCTTTGCAGGGACATGGATGAGGCCGGAAACCATCATTCTCAGCAAACTAAAACAGGAACAGAAAACCAAACACTTGCATGTTCCCACTCATAAGTGAGTTGAACAATGAGAACACATGGACACAAGGAGGGGAACATCACATACCAGGGTCTTTCAGGGGGTGGGGGCAAGGGGAGGGATAGCATTAGGAGAAATACCTAATGTAGATGACGGGTTGATAGGTGCAGCAAACCACCATGGCATATGTATACCTATGTAACAAACCTGCACATTCTGCACAGGTATCCTAGAACTTAAAGTATAATAAAAAAAATTTTTTTTTCTACCAAGAATGTACCTACTCTCTTATTGCCTGATCCTATCTCCCTATCTGTGATGTGCTATTGAATTAAGTTTGTTCTTTTTTTTTTTTTTCGATCAGTAAATGGCAAAGTCAGTAGGACAGAGGGCTTTTGTCTCACTGTACAATGTTTAAGTTCCAAGACTCTGTGAACTAATAAATACCAAATGATTGTCCTTTTGATTTTTTTTTTTTTTTTTTTTTTTTTTTTTTTTTTACAGTACACACCACTACACTTGGCTATTTTTTTAAATATTTATTTTTAGTAGAGATGACATCTTGCCATATTGCCCTGGCTGATCTCAAACTCCTGGGCTCAAGTGATCTTCCTGCCTCAGCCTCCCATAGTACTGGGATTGCAGGCATGAATCACTGCACCTGGCCTGAATATTTTTCAACAAAATTCCTTTATATTGCTTTGGTTGTTATTTTACTTGTTTGTTCATTCATTTATTCACTCATTCATTTATTCATTCATGTATGTTAAGACCTCAACCAAATTTCAAAAAACAGCCATTCTTCCTTTCTTTAGAACAATAGTTGTTCTTGTTACTTTTTCCTAAATGTAGGTTTAGAATAGGTTTACTTTTTTTTTTTTTTTCTTTTTTTCAGATGGAGTATTGCTCTGTTTCCCAGGCTGAAATGCAGTGGTGCCATCTCGGCTCACTGCAACCTCTGTCCCCTGGGTTCAAGTGATTCTCCTGTCTCAGCCTCCCGAGTAGCTGGGATTACAGGCGCCCACCACCATTTCGGGCTAATTATTGTATTTTTAGTAGAGACAGGGTTTTGCCATGTTGGCCAGGGTGGTCTCAAACTCCTGACCTCAGGTGATCCACCCACCTCTGCCTCCCAAAGTGTTGGGATTAGAGGGATGAGCCACCAGTCCAGCTGGTTTACATTATTACAGTTGTCTAAGAAATAATGAAAACTCTTCTGTCTTCTGTAGTATTATTTTTAGCAAACAACTGAAAGCATGTGAAATGATAGTTATAGAAATAACTCTGCTGTGAGTAATCCTATTCTCAGCCAATGAACGACCTTTTCCAATATGCTGTTATACAAAAGGGTACTGCAAAAGACAGAGGGAAAAGTGCTTGGGACTTAAATTCCATCCGCAACAACAGAAGTTTCCTAGTATCAGTTTGTCAAGAAAGGGGGGTAGATCAGCATAACATCCATACATTGGGGGCCATCACAATAACAGTGATTTTGTTGCCAAATGCAGCTCACGTTTGAGGTAGGTCTTTTAATACGATTTTAAGTGGCTGATAGAATTGTAATTATTCTTATATTTAAATAATCTCTGGTGGCTGTCAGAACACTCCAGGTTCCACAACTCTTGACAAGCACAAAACCTGTAGCAGCTTTCACAGAATTGGCACGTTGTTTGACTTGGCAAACAGGGTGTTTAAAGCTGTTTTTACAAAAGTTTCCATTATTTTTACAAAAGCTGCTACAGAATTTAAGTTTTTTCTCACATTTCAAACGTATGTGTGTTTGTTTATGGACAGATAAAACCAAAGGATAAATAGGAAAGCATCCCAGGTTTGGTGCTAAATTTCTACCCAAATAGGTGTATATTAAAAAGACTTGCAACTAGGGCTGTAGATGAATATCCCTATTCTAATTAGCTAAATCAACCTCCTATTTCTCTAACTCAAAGTTTTCTTCCAGTGTCTGTTGTTCAGGCTGTTCCCTTCATTGCAGCCATCTTATAAATAAAACTGTCTCTATTTGAAATTGAACTTGATCAAATATTTATTTTTATAATTTTTTTTTTCCTTAAAAATGGCCCCAATACTATTTTTAAACACTTTTAACTTTAATTAGGAAATCAGAGATGGGGGGAAAAATCTGGGCCCATGTTTTATATCCCTGAGATAGTGAACACTTAAGGGCTTAGTGGGATGCTATAGATTACTGGAAGATAAAGCCATTCACCTACAGACTCATTGCTTCATTTCCTGCTTCCAGCTACAGGTCCCTCCATTTCTATCATTTTAGTCACCTCCTCTCAAAAACTTTGGGTGAAAGCAGAATTGGGTTGACCTCAGGGCCTTTAGCCATTTTTTCCAGAGGATGTCTTTTATAAAGGAGCAGAAGCAATAGATGTGGTTCATGTCCTTTAAACTTTCTTCCTTGGAATTTTGGTTAAAGTTGATGAGATTGAATTTTTGAGCCTCTAGGACCTCCTCAGGAGGCCCAGTGCTGTTCTAGTGCTCCAAGAGCAAGAACGCCTCAAGGATGTCCGATGGATTCCCAGGCAGTAGCCCCGGGAGCACCACATGACAGGCTGAGTTACCAGCCAGCCTCGTGACACAGCCTGGCACCACCAGTAAGATCACTTAAAAATTCATTTCATGATGATTACTAAATATTTAAATTTAACACACATTTCTAGAAATTCTATGAATGGGAGACCGACATTTCACAAGTTCATCTATTAAGATGTTTAAAGGCAGGTTGTCCTTCATGTGATAATTTTCTTCAGCTTCTAAATACATCTTCAGAGGAAACAGCCTATATTAGTTTATCATTTCTTAGGCCCTTGAAATTTTAACACAAGCAATATACAATAATGTTTTTGAAAGTCCTGACTTGAAAAATGAGGTATCTCAATTCTGCAGAATTACTATACTTGTTTTTGAAACAGAAAGAAAACATAGTGGCTGAATTAGTTGCCCATTTTTATTCATAAAATGATAATTAGTGAAGATGTAAGATGTGGCAAGTCAGGATTCAGGAAATAATGCTTGCTTGTTTCAAGCATTTAGTAAAGTGCTAATTGTCTTCATATTTTAAGATAACATTGCAGACCTTTGTATGTGTCTGCAAAGACTCGTTTGTATTATGTTGATAGCTACAAGTCATCAGCTATCAGTCGGAAGACTGATCCATATATTTGTAGCTAAAGGTAATGAAGTAGAAGTGTTTTAATAATAGTTACCATTTATTTACCAGGAACTGGTGTTGGCGACTTTATATACATTACCTCATTTTATCTTCATGATGGCCATTCAAGGTACAGGTATTATTATCCCTATGTAACATATGAAGACATTGAGACTCAGAGAAAATAAATGATTTTCTAGAGCATACACATCTAGTAAAAATGGAGCCTGTGCCAACTCCTGTCCTGGACAAATGAACCCCTGAACTCTGGCTATAAGACGAGCCCAGGGAGATGTGGAACTAGCCTATGGGCAATAGGAGTCAGAGTCCAGGATAATCTCAGTGGAGAAGCAGAGGTGGGGGTGCAAATTCCCTGAGTACCAGCCATAGCACCAGGGCACAGTCCCCCATAGGTGGAGCCAGCGTTTCAAGACAGCTCCATGTGGCACAAATGCTTCTGTTACCAGCCTGGGTGACGAAGTAAGACCCTTCCTTTAAAAATGTTTAAAAATTTTCTGGGCATGGTTGGGTGTGCCTATAGTCCAGCTACTTGGAGGCTGAGATGCGAGGCTCCCTTGAGCCCAAGAATTTGAGGCTGCAGTGAGCTATGATTATACTACTGCACTCCAACCTGAGTGACAAAGCAAGAGCCAGTCTCTAAAACAAACAAAAAAAAGAAACCTTCTGTTATTCCCTCTATGATTTGTGAAGCACCCACTAGGTGGCTGGTACTAAGGGAGATAGAGATAAGTAGGACAGGCCCCTGTTGTCAAGAGAACCTACAGTCTGAGGGAGGAAACTGACAACAGAAACAGATCTTAATCAGTCAGGGTATTTGGTCATTATAAGCATGTATGGCTCATTATAAGCATGTATGGGATTGCCAAGGAGCAAAGATGAATAGGAGGTGGGAGTGGCAATCAGTGAAGGCTTATTGGAGGTCTCATCTAAGCTAAATTTTAAATGACAAGTAGTTAAACACACACATACTGTTCATGAACCTTGATATGCCACCTTGTCCAAGTCTGCTAATCAGAAAGAAAGATAAGAAACAAATGAATGTTGTCAGCACTCAATATTTTTGCTTGGTTTGACTTTGTGGCCATGTTGACACTACACTTGATCTACCCTTGTCCTAAACAACACGCTGACTTCTTGATTAGGGGTTTCTGTTTTGTTATCAGTGCATTAGGCAATGTGCCACTCAGGTAGCAGAATTTGATTATAGTTTTCATCGTTACTTTCTGAATTGCTGTGGATTTTCTCTGGTGTTGGCTGATATGTGACTTTTGCAGTTTTTGATTTGGAAAAGTTTCTTTGAGGACTAGCAGGATGGACTAACCCCCACCTTGGTTCCAGCTTCTGGTTTTATTTTTCTTGACTGTGGCTGTATGTGCTGTGTTTAAGAAGCTTAAGCCTATGATTACAGGGCTGTTTTGTCTAAGAGCTGTGAGGAGAGGATCAAAAGCGATACCTTAGCTTTGGCATTATTAGTCATTACCTAATAATTACTAGTCTTCATAACTTTCTCAGCCCAGTTAAACCTAGGCAATAGCCAAGGAAGTCTAAACCTGCTGACAAACTATAAATTATTTCACAAGGCCAACATACAGACAGTAGCTCCCTGCATCATTGACAACCTAAAACCATATTATCTTTGCAAGAAAGTCCAATTGCTTGTCTCTTGAATAAGGGATTTTGGTACGCAAAACTCACATTCAATATGGGCAGTTTTGTATCTTTCTTAATATACAGGTATTATTAATACCTGTGTAGAGACAGTATCATGTATATCAAATAAAATGAGATTGGACTAGATTTCCTCAACTAAAATGCTAGGAAAAATTGAGGGTCAGATAAAAATCCAAAGAACATATAAAAATCCAGAGTATGCTTTAAAATAGCTGTTTTTTAAAAAAATAATTATTTGTTCATTCAACAAATATTTATTAAATGCCCATTACATGCCTTACATTGTTTTAGGCACTTGGAATACATCAGTGAACAAAATAGATAAACTTACTTGCTTTTAATACATTTACATTCTAGAATTATTTTCTTTTCTTTGGAGAAGTCAATAGTTAATTCAGTACCCAAGCTGACCTATAAAGTCATGTAAATTACACATACAGCTTTGGATTTTATTTATTTAACCAATTGATAATCTTATATAATGTCTATAATTGTTTTACTTGTTCTGTGTTATTCATGCATTTAACAAATATGTGCCCAGCAGCCACTGAATATGAAACACCAAGCATATGTACAAAATAGAGTCTGCCCTCAGGAAATTCAGTTCTGTATCAGTAATTGAGACACACACACACAAATCACCATATAGAAATTAGTACATGATATATGTAGTAAAGTAACACAGTGTTTCTACATAGCTAAGTGAGATCTGTGGCAGAGGATGTGGCACAGGTGGAAAGATGAATGGGTGATCAAGGGATGCTGCATAGAGGGTAACATTTAAGGGACCACTTCAGATTGGGAGCCATTACTGGCAGACTGCGTTGCAAACAGAGGATAAAGGAAAAAAAGGGAAAGATGTATTTTAGGAATAGCAAAATAGCACAACTTGCCTAGTGCACAGTAGTACTTGAAACTTGTATCAAATCCAGACTGTGAAGAGAATTGAATGACAAGCTCCAAGTTTCTACTAGTAGAAATGAGGGGAGGGAAGGCACTGATAAATTCTTCCTATAGAAATGTCCTAAATATATCATGTCTAAATGAGTCAACTTGTAACTTGTCTGCAGGGTGATTAGTGCAGGCTGAGTCAGCGTGCTGTGGTAGTTAGAATGGAAGGGCTGCTGTTTGGTGGCAGTTTCTGTGCACAGTGTCTTAAGGTATAATTAAGTATTATCTGGACCAATTCACAATGGGGTGATATAGGCAAGGATATCTGTGGACTTCCTCAAGAATACTGCCCACTTCCTATACATTCATAACATAATCCTGTCAAAGGGACACCTTTAATAAAGAAAAAACAGTTATTATTAGATATTGGGAAACTACAGCAAATTTGAGACCATGAAAGGTCCAAGAAGAGAAAAATATCAAATGGGAAAGTGACTGGTGATTCATGCCGCAGTAATTCATCATTAGTTAGGCAATTCTGCCCAAGTAAATAATTTTTATATACATTTTTTTACAATACAAGTTTATTTGAGAGGATAGTTTTAAATGTCACCATTTTGTTTATGTCAGATCCAGATGAGTGACTATGCATCAGCAAACTTTGCATTTGATAAATGATCACTTCTTTGCATTCAGTGTGTAACTGAACAACTGGTTGGATTCCTCACTTTAAAATATATCGACATTCGATTCCATCAACCCTTAGAAAATCAGTAGATTATTGCTGTGGTGCTAATTTAGGCGTTCAGTAATCGTGTTTGTGTTTAATTGGTAAGCATTCTCCTCCAAGTGCTTAGACATCAAAAAGATGTGTTGAGCTTGCAAAGTCATAAGCTATACATGAAGTTATTTTTTAGTTTGGAAGTAATTGTTTTTAAAATACTAATTGGACTCACTAAGAACTCATTAAGAAGACAGTTAAATATATTATTAGGGAATATCAAATAAAATTTTAAATTTTTAAGCTAAAATTTATCTCTTAAATTCAGTTGATTGCTGCTGAAATTTTGCTATATCTACATTGGTCTTATTTGAATAACAAGTTGAGTTTTTTTTTTTTTAAGTATTTAAGGATTTTGGTATTTTTAGTGACTTTATTAGTGATTTAACATGAACATGAATCTTAACCAAGGCATGATTTCTGTAATTATTCCTTAAGAATCTACTTTATTCCTGTGGTAAGTTAATTATGGATCATTTAACATGAGACAGAAAACAGCCCCTACACTGGATAGCAGAGAACTTTAAATTTTATTTCCAGCATTACCACTGATTAATTGTGACAATGAACAAGTCACTTAAGCTCTACATACCTCAATTTCTTCGTCTGTTAAAAGGAAATAATATCTGTCACAAGACATTTTCAGAGCTCTTTGGAATCACTGGCACAAAGAAGTTCAATAAATCAAGAATAGTATTATTATTACTCATCCAAAATGTAATAAAGATTTTTTAATAGTAACCATTCAGCTCAGATTTAAAGATAAAGCCTCTGAATTTAGAATTCATTCCTACTCTTGCCTTTTAGTCTTGAATGTTTACATTCATTTCTTCAAGCTTCAGTCCTCTGAAGGTAATTATTGCATTCTTCTGCTTTGCTGAGAATCATTTTATATTATGGCTTCCCTATCTTCTATTTTAGGTGCTAACTTCTTCATTTTGCACGCCCTCTCTCCACCCTCAGAATTTTTTACACCTTATGTCTCTTTTTTACTTTGTACTTTTCATATTTTTATTTGAAAATATTTCTTATGATTTTTTCCCCTTAAAGAGACTATTGTATACCCTGAAATTGGCTTTCTGTATATTTGAAAATTAAAGTCAAAGTTATTTGCCTGTTCTTGATCATTCCTACAAATGTTTCTTACATTACAGAGGCAGGTTGTATTTTGTTAAATAACCAGCAGAAAAGCAACTTGGTCTTGAGGATGAAACTGGGAACACAAAACTAAGAGCTGACATTATTTGAAATGGTCAAATAGTAATTATGAATTTCAATATTTCATATCAAGAAGATTAGCTGTATAAGATTTTCTAGTTGATCATTCTTTTTCTTCTGCCAGAATTTATTTGTGATGATACCTTACTCATTTATTAAATTCACATGTATTCATAGGTTTATCTGAGTTCTCTATTCTGTTCCATTAATCAGTTTGTCTGTTTTTGTGCCAATCCAATGTGAGTTTTAATATTATGGCTTTATGATATGTCTTAATATCTAGCAGGACAGTTCTTTCTTTTTAAAGGTATATTTAAATGCTGTATATAGTTATAATCATATAAATTTTAAAATAAGTTTGAATTCCTTAAAAAATAATCCACCTGGAATTTTGGTTGGGAGAATCGATGTTGTATTAAGTTGTATCTGAAACTGTCTTATGCATTGCCTGTTGAAGTGAACTAGTTCAATAAGATGATATTTTAAATCATTTTAAGTGGCAATAGAACCTTCCATTAAAAAAAACTCTGATTCTAAAATAAGCAAAAGACATAGTTCCTTCATTCTGTCAATGGGTTTATAGTCTAATTGAGAACATCTTCCAAAAGACAAGAATATTTACGAAGCAACTTGCTAACATTTTGGTGGCAGGCATGCTGAGATGACAGAAGGAAGAGGAAGTCAGATGGTATGGAATGGGATCATCCGGGAAGACTTCTTGGCGGAATACTTGATTAAGTCAGATTTGGAAGGTGGGAAGAACATGGAACAAGATAAGAGGTGGGCAGTTTTGAAGAGAGAAAAGTAGCAAAACATGGAGACCACAGATAGACCTCCACATAGCAGCTGCTGCTGAGACTCAGTAGGGAAGGGGGAAAGGGGAATTTATTTCTCTACAACAGTGGCTCTCAATCAGGGCCTATTTTGCACTCACAAGGGACACTTGTCAATGTTTGGAGATGTTTTCGTTGTCGCAACTGGAAGAGGAGGGGTTGCTACTGGCATGTGGTGGGTAAGGCCAGGAAAGCTGCCAGATATCCTACAATGCACAGGGCAGCCCTAACAATTATCCAGCCTCCACTCTCAATAGTGCTGAGGTTGATAAACCCTGCCCTAAAGCTAACTCTCAATCCTAGCTGCACAGCACAATCACCTGGGAAAACTGAAACACAACCAACACCTAGGCCTCACCCACAGAGATTTTGACTGCACTGGTGCAGGGCCTGGGCCATCAGTTGTTTTAAAATCTTCCCAGGTGATTTTAAAGTGCAGCCAACTTGGAAAACCCTGCTGTGAATTCTTGTAGTTGAAAGGGGGAGACAATTAGATTTGAGGAAATTTTTTTTGTACTTTTCATTCATGCCACTTTCTTATTTTTGTCTATACTTTAAATGACAATACGCAAGAAAATGCTTTTGGGTATGGCAAGTGCGTGTGTGTGTGTGTGTGTATGTGCATGTGTGTGTGTTAAATCACTTATATTTTAATTCATATATAAAAGCATCACATTCTCCCCTGTCTCCACCAAAAGGAGCCTATGCTCTGCTAAAGCTGCCATTTTACAAATAATTACATACTATAAATGTGTTTTTTAAGTCAATTTACAAATCTACTAAAGCAAACAAAATATTCTTACCATTTATGATTGGCTTCGCTCTATATTAAGATATTTAGAAGTAGAGTATGGGCACAAACTGAATTGTCAGTACTTTTGTCAAATTATCCAGGTATTTAGTATGATTTCCAAATTATACTTCTTGCTCAAAACACTGAGACAGTTTGGTTTCTCATGTACTGGAGTTACGTTGTTGATTTTGAAATGGGCTTCTTTTTCCAAACTCCTAACCTGTGGAGCAGCTGATGGTGTTTAGTAACCGTCTGCACCAGCAGTCTCATCTTTTTAGCATTTAAAATTAATTTTTCTCGTTTTGGCTCATAAAGAACCCAAGTGTGCCCCTTACCTCATTACCTGAAATATTACAGTGGCACTAGCAGTGAGGGTGTGTGGTGCAGCAGCTATTTGAGCATCAGATGTAGTAGCACTGATAGGTTACGCATAAGGAGATTATACCAGGAGAGGGTCTGTACCCTTTACTGTAGAAACAGGAGGTTTATAGTTACATGGTTTGCAAATATGCTGTAACAATGAGTATAACATCAATGGTTCTGGTTGGTTTTCCCCCGCCAAAATGGCAAATCTCTTTATGCAAAAGATGAGTGTGTCATGCCAAGTACTCATGATAAATGAATATTGAATTGATCCATGTAAAAAATTAGAGCTGAGCTCCCAGATAATCTGGATCCCTCATGGCTAACTGAACCCAAAACAAAAATGTTTCAGTTTTACCACGAGATAAAAAACTGTATTTCTGGCATAGTACAGAGAGTTCTGGACTGGGAGTGAAGAAACCTGGGGTTTGATTCTGGATCTACCAGGCATGTTGTTTAATGTTCTCTATTTTATGATCACCAGGAACTAATCATCCCTCACCTGGAATTCAGTAGAAAAATGCCCCCAACTAGCCTTCCGAACTCCAGTTTTATTCTTCTTAAATCCATCTTCCACTCTGCTGCCAGCATGAACCTTCTAAAATATAAAACTAATCCTGTCACTCACCAGGCCACTGAGTGTGGCTGTGCCGACTGAGTTTCTTGTAAAGATATTGTTTGATGCTTTTTATCCCTTGGGTCTTCGTTCATGCTGTCCTTTCTGCCTGAAACATATTTTTTCATTCTTTTATTCCTAGTTAGTCCTACTCCTACTCTAAGATGCATCTCAGGAGTGACTTCATCCAGGGAACTATCATATTAGGTGCTTCTCCTTAGGCCTAGGCTTCCTATTGCTTCTATTATAATCATCGAAAAGTATCTGTTTAGGTGGTGTTCCTCCTATAAAGATAGTAATATGCTCTTCGAAGACAGATAACTCATCCTAATTATCTTCCCCTGATACCTAGCATAATGTCTGGTAAAGAATGGGCATTCAGTAGGGAAGAGTATGGAAAGGAAGGAAGAAAGAAGGGAGAAGAAAAGGTGAGGAGAGAAAAGGAAGGGGAGAGGTAAGATTGAGTAAGTAGAGATAAATGGGTAAGATAGAATAGAAAAAGAATGGGAAGAAAGGCAGAAAGAGTAATGATGGATGATGCAGTTGGTCCACGTGATTTTTAAGATCTAACCCACTTAAATATTTGCAGTTCTGTACCATTATAATATTCCATTTAAACACTCCTCTTACCACTGTATTTTGTATATTGTGGCATAGTCATTGTTACATTATTCTTTGGGTTTCTATAGATTGTATAGCACCGGATCTGTAGTAAAGGGGCGAAATCAAGACCATGAGCTAGACTTCCAAACCTCTCTAAATTTTGCTTTTTCTCACTAAAAGCAAAATTATACTGACCTTATTTTTTTTTGTAGTTCATATTAGTCTCTTGATAGCTCCAAGGCAGCTTACTTAGCTACTATATACCACATAATGTGTAAATAGGATTTATTTAAGAATATATGAGTATTTAAAAATTTAGTAAATTTTTCTTACAGCCTGTTACTAATTCATAGTTTATAATCTTTCATTAATTACAATATAGGTGCTTTACAACACCTGCCTTTTAAATGGCTTAGGTTTCATGTATAAAATTCTGACAGGGCAGAATTTCATATTGTATTTTGATAAAAATAAAGGTATTGTATTGAAATAGCTAATTTATATAATGTGACCATTCAATTCCCATGTTAAGTAAAGGTGAGAGAGAAATCTGTAATTTACATAATGACTTCCCATAAAGAGACCCACATATGGGGGAACAGAATTGAAAATTTAGAAAAGTATTCAGATAATTTGAGGCAAAACAGAATTATCATTTAATTATGCATGTAGAACTTCTCATATCTTAAAAATGTACATTTCAACTTCATTTACCATCAAAAATATTACTTAAGAAGTAGTGATCATTCAAGATAGAAGTTATTTCCAATCACAACAAATCTTTCTAAATACAAATTGCCTAATTTCCTGTGCCCACGATGCTACAAGAAACATTGGTGGAGCTCTGAACTCAGGGTCCCTGACTTTAAGAAAAAGCCTAACTCAACAATACAACTTAGTGTCAATCCAAATCCCTTATCACAAAACATCATAGATATTATCTTTTTCAGGTCCTTGAAAAATGTAGTAAACATTCAATAGTATTTGTTGCTTTTCTAAGTTCCAATTTTTCATACTGCATTTTCTATATGGAATACTTATAGCTCAATGCCAACAAATTGTGAGATGTTGCAAGCAGAAATGCCTTAATATACTTATTCCCTTTGTTTGTTAAAGTTGATTGCTAGAGGCAATTTATTTTTTTTTTTAATTTTACTTCAAGTTCTAGCAGACATATGCTGAACTTGCATGTTTGTTACTTAGGTATACATGTGAAATGGTGGTTTGCTGCACCTATCAACCCCATCATCTAGCTTTTAAGCCCCACATGCATTAGGTATTTATCCTAATGCTCTCCCTCCCCTTGCCCCCAACGCCCTGACAGGTCCCACTGTGTGAGGTTCCCCTCCCTGTGTCCATGTGTTCTCACTGGTCAGCTCCTACTTATGAGTGAGAATATGTGGTGTTTGGTTTTCTGTTCCTGTGGTAGTTTGTTGAGGATGATGGTTTCCAGCTTCATCCATGTCCCTGCAAAGGACATGAACTCATCCTTTTTTATGGCTGCATAGTATTCCATGGTGTATATGTGCCACATTTTCTTAATCCAGTCTATCATTGGTGGGCATTTGGGTTGGTTCCAAGTCTTTGCTATTGTAAATAGTGCTGCAATAAACATAAATGTACATGTGTTTTTATAGTAGAATGATTTATACTCCTTTGGGTATATACTCAGTAATGGGATTGCTGGGTTTAATGGTATTTCTGGTTCTAGATCCTTGAGGAATCACCACACTGTCTTCCACAATGGTTGAACTAATTTACACTCCCACCAACAGTGTAAAAGCATTCCTATTTCTCCACATCCTCTCCAGCACCTGTTGTTTCCTGACTTTTTAATGATTGCCATTCTAACTGGTGTTGAGATGGTATCTCATTGTGGTTTTGATTTGCATTTCTCTAATGACCAGTGAAGATGAGCTTTTTTCATATGTTTGTTGGCCACATAAATGTCTTCTTTTGAGAAGTGACTGTTCATATCCTTTGCCCACTTTTTGATGGGGTTGTTTGTTTTTTTCTTGTAAATTTGATTAAATTCCTTGTAGATTTTGGATATTAGCCATTTGTCAGATGGATAGATTGCAAAATTTTTCTCCCATTCTGTAGGCTGCCTGTTCATTCTGATGATAGTTTCTTTTGCTGTGCAGAAGCTCTTCAGTTTAATTACATCCCGTTTGTCAATTTTGGCTTTTGTTCCCATTGCTTTTGGTGTTTTAGTAATGAAGTCTTTGCCCATACCTATGTCCTGAATGGTATTGCCTAGGTTTTCTCTAGGGTTTTTATGGTTTTAGGTTTTTGCATTTAAGTCTTTAATCCATCTTGAGTTAATTTTTGTGTAAGGTGTAAGTAAGGGGTCCAGTTTCAGTTTTCTGCATGTGGCTAGCCAGTTTTCCCAGGACCATTTATTAAATAGGGAATCCTTTCCCCATTGCTTTTTTTTTTTTTTTTTTTGGTCAGGTTCCTCGGAGATCAGATGGTTGTAGATGTGTGATGTTATATCTGAGGCCTCTGTTCTGTTCCATTGGTCTATCTATCTGTTTTGGTACCAGTAGCATGCTGTTTGGTTACTGTAGCCTTGTAGTATAGTTTGAAGTCAGGTAGCATGATGCCTCCAGCTTTGTTCTTTTTGCTTAGGACTGTCTTGGCTATATGGGGCCCTATGAAATTTAAAGTAGTTTTTTCTAGTTCTGTGAAGAAAGTCAATTGTAGCTTGATGGGAATAGCAGTATGGCCATTTTCACGATATTGATTCTTCCTATCCATGAGCATGGAATTTTTTTCCATTTGTTTGTGTCCTTGCTAGAGGCAATTTAACTCATTAACTCAGTTTAAGTTTCTTTTTCTTTCTTTCTTTTCTTTTCTTTTTTTTTTTTTTTTTGTTTACAACTTTACTTCTTGACTTTCACCTATTTGGACTATTACAACATCAAATATCTCATTGTCTTTCTGGCAGAAGTGAAGTCAACTTTCACCCTAATTAAATTAGTGATACATTATTGATTCCTGTTTTAAATCTATTAACATACTAGAAACTATATGTCAATTCTATGTCATTAGATAGTTTGAAGCTGATTGTTACTTCCTATACATTTTTATTGGATACTATTTTAGTGTCACATCTTCATATCTGCTTTTAAAATTCGGTATTATAGCACAGTGGAACTAGAAAATTTTTCTTGAAACTGCCGGAACCAAAATTCCTGATTCTGTTATTTGTAAGTTTTTAATATTTAATGTATTAAATTTCAGTTCATCACTCCAGTCCACCTTCAATTTTGTTTGACAACCTTGATCTTTCCTAAAGCATTACACTATTCTGAGTAAGCACATAATATAAATCAACACATGAAATTAGAAAAGTCAAGATTTTAGATAATCATGAGAAAAAAGGGATAGAAGAATAAAGTCATAATTATGAGAAGCAAAATAAGTTGTAGTGTTCTATACCACTGTAGTATCACTATAGATAATAATAATATATTATATAGTTTCACGTAGCTAGGAGGATGTTGAATGTTCCCAACACAAACAAATGATAAATATTTGAGATGATGAATATACTAATTACTGTCATCTGATCACTACATATTATATGTATCAAAAGATTACCATATACCCCATGAATACATACAATTATTATTTTGTCAATTAATAAAATTAAAAAAAGAAAATTCAAGAAAAATACAAAGTAAAGAAAAATACAAAAAAGTTTTACTATCCCCCCAAAAAAACTGCATTTGGAAAAAACTTTCATAGATTCTTAGTTTATGTATGTAGGATTCCTCCATCTTTAAACTTATAATACTGAATTAATGTTTTAAACAAGGATATTAGAGTGTCTACTCTATCTTATTTCCTCTTAATTTGGAATCATTCTATTTCTGCTCTATATTTAGTTTTATTATTCCAGCAAGACTCCAATTTACAAATAAATTGTCTGAAATTTTTTGGCAAGTTATTTGTTTGTTTGTTTATTTATTTATTTAGAGACAAGGTCTCACTCTGTTGCCCAGGCTGGAGTGCAGTGACATGATCATGGCTCACTGCAGCCTCAACCTCCTGGACCCAAGGGATTCTCCCACCTCAACCTCCCAACTAGCTAGGACTACAGCTGTGCACCACTACGTCCAGCTAATTTTAAAATCTTTTGTAGAGAAGGGTTTTTGCCAAGTTGCCCAGGCTGGTCTTGAACTCTTGGGCTCAAATTATCCTCCTGCCTTGGCCTCCCAAAGTGCTAGGATTACAGGTGTGAGCCACCATACCTGGCCCAAGTTAGTTGTTCAGAAGTTAAGATGCCTTTTTTATTCAAAGTGGCAAAGTATATTATTTGCAATAATGTTACAGTAAAATAGAGGTTCTCAAATCAACCATAAAACACAACTTGGCCCATATTTAATAAAACCATCATAGTGGTAGCCTAAGGTAAAAAATTAACGGTTAGGATAATCTGAGTTTCAAAGTCAGCAGATAATTTCCCTCTTCATAAGCCACAGCCATTACAGTAGTGAAGAAAGCTTTGCTTTTATTGCTGTTTTGTTTCTTGAATGAACAGAAACCCAGACATTCTCTGGGTTCAGCTCCTCCTTTAGCTTAGCATTTGCCACCTTTGGGTACATTTCCCAGGTTTTCTCTGCTGTCTGTCTTCCTTGTTGAGTGTTCTACATAAATAATTGTGGCTGATCCCCAACAGATCTCCTCTGAGATCTAGGATGGACCTAAACACCAGAATGAAGGCCAAAAAAATATACTTACTACCTATCGGCTAGTAAGTATACCTTACTATCTCATTCGATATTCTGTTTTATTTCTGGTATTGCTCTCCTGGGTTGTGAACAATATCAGAAATAAAACAGAGTATCAAATGAGGCTGAAAAATCTTACCTTTACTCTTGGAGAGACCAGGATGGATGTAGGATGTGGGTTTCTGAACCCCACAATTAGACACTTACCCACTTAGACAATCTCAGGAAAAAAGAAGTTGAGCATGGCCTGCTTAGTTATTTCCAAATTTGCCAGTGGGCTAAGCCACTCCTCCTGCCCCTGAACAGAGTGAGTAAAGAGGTGGAGAGAGGCCAAGAGTGTGCTTAGGAAAAGAATTCTCATTTTATGGAAAGCAGTAGTGAAATGGCTGGTTTTTCTAACTCCTCTGCAGAGAATAACCAATGCCTTGCCATAAGGTTCTTTGATAGCAGTCCCTCTCTATTCCTCTCTTTCCATTTTTCGTGACAGCAACTATCCACCTACCTGGCATGCTAATAATCTGTAAAACCTTTCTCATGTCTATATGAGCCAGCACCAGTGTTCATCCCATTCTATTTAGCCCTTTCTCAAACATGCAAATAGGAACTCTATTCCCCATCTCCTCCTCTGCACGAGTCTCCATAAGCATGTGGATTTAGTAGAGACTGGGACCGCCTGCCAGTGGTCACCATACTTCTCATAGCTTGCCCTCAACTTTATATTCCACACTGCACTTCCAAACACAGATCTGGTCATGTGTTCCCTTGCCCAAAGCCCTCAGAGATTCCTCACTGACTACAGGATCAAATTGCAAGTTCTTCACAGGACATGTAATATCAGCCAGATGACCTCTTTCTCTTCATCCCCTACCCAACCTTCACTGCAGACTTTGAACATCTTCCCTGAACTAGAAAACAAAATACTTGTCCCCACCCTTTCTTTGCACATGCTCTCCCTCTGTTTTTTTCCCCCTGCTACTTATCTGCTCAAATCCCATTCATCCTTCAGGGCCTCTTCACCAGAGAAAAGTGCCCACCCCTAGATTTTTGGCATTTCTTCAGAGTTTGTCTAATTGTCTGGGCATCTCTCTTTTTTATAGAAATTTGTTGCATTTTATTGGGATTATTTTTCATTTGTTCTTCTCCCTTCTACAGACAAGGAATTATATCTTATTCACTATTGTGTATCTAGGTCTAGCATGTTATTTGGTATACAATGCTAAATAAATTCATTTAAATTATTGTATTTAAAATTTATATTTTTTAATAAATCTTAATTCATCTAATGATCATGTTGACATTTTCTAAAAACACTATGCAGACATTTCCCAAAACTAGTCCTCATCCACGCTGACAGTGGTCTCATCAATTAATAATGTCTGCTTTGGGGATTTTTTTGGTACACCCTAATCTGATATTAGAAGTGGCAAAGCGATTTTAATCTAGGCTTGTCAAACCCTACACTCTTTCTGCTACACCTCTGGCCTTGCATAGCTAATGTGGTCTTTTCCATATTCTATGTGAAATGACCCTACTCCACCAATTTCTCCTTTCTCAGGAAAGAAGTCTGCATTAGTTAAAAAAAGAAAACCAACCTGAGCAATTGGGAAACACACTACGTAAATATTAAAGAAACAGCCATAAAGCCAAATGCAACTTTAAAACAATAAATAACGCAAGGCAGGATATTGAGCAATATTTGCCATGCCCGTAACCACTCACATTCTTAGTCTAATTTTCTTTCCTAGTTTATGTTCTTTCATTAGACTGTTAGACTTCTATATGTTACTACACACTTAATAAAGATATTTCATTTTTCCTGGTGTGCTTCCAGAGACCTAGCATGCAGTGAAGGTTTTATAGTCCTGTGCAGTGCAGCAGATGTCATTCCATTTGCCTAAGTCCTGCTGACATTTGGAGATGTGGATTAATTGAGCTACAGAATGAAATTTAATTAAAATTAAATACAGACTTGGCCATTGTATCTGTTCATTTCCTGCACTCTAGTGTGTGTATTTGCAGGCAGCGCCATAGTTAATTTGTTTAATCAGGATGCTCTGTGGGGGAAGCTGCACTTTGTTTTACACTGAAAGACTGAGGGTGTGGTGGATGCCAGGTTGGATTTCATTACACACAATGCAAGCTGTGTAAATGATGCTACTGATGAGCCTCAAAGGACTACCTGAGGGAGCAAGGTGGCTCCATATGAACCCATAGAGAGACAACATGTCATAGACAACATTTAGTGATGTCTTTTAAATTGACATTACATGACCACAGAAATCTCATCTATTATCCATTAACATGTTGCCATAGTATTTGCTCAAACATTCATTCATTCATTCATTCAACCAAGATTTTTTGAGTACCAACTGTGTGCTAGGTCCTGAGTTTAAGGTAAGCACTATTATTAATTGTAACCATATTCTTTCTAGTAACTCCAATTAGAGAGGTTGCTACTTCTTGAAGATACATTTTTTAGAACAAGATAATATAGGATATCTAAAGTTTATCTCTGGAATGAGAAGAAACTATATTACTTTATGTTTTAAGGAGATTGTATCAGGGCAAGTTGCATAGATCCCACCCTTCCTTTGATATCCATTGCAAAGATCACCTCCTTCTGGGGTGCTTTCCCAATTCTGGAGTGCTTTCCCAATTCCTGCAGTGGAAAATGAACTCCATTCCAACCACTCTCCAAAGTACACAGAAGTTCTTTGTGTTGTATCTGTATATCTAGATTATAAGCTTTTTGTCAACATCCTCTTAATCTTAAAAAATGTATAGGCTAGTGCATCATCTCCAGAATGTCCTTGAAGACTATTTCTTAGATTGAAAATACTGTATTGTCAAGCATATGTGTTCCTTGGTAGTGGACCATTACTGTTTTGGCAGTCTAGCATCATGTTTTCCTTTCTGAGGCAATAGTACCCTACCTCTCCTGTGACGAATCACTTCTCCCACACCTATATACCTCAGGTAAAGGTGAGTGAGCTGGAGCCTGAGGCAATCAGTGTATTCCACCCCTCTGTCATTGGTTCAGAAATGGTCACGTGACACAAGCCCGCCTAGTCAGGACCAATAATGCTACATTCTAAGGCCTCCGTTTCTCTTCTGTTATACATGAAAGGATGAAGTTCATGAGTTGCCTTTTTCTGCAAGGGGAGAATTGTCTGAAAATGGAGCCAACCCAAAGGAAGCTACAGTGAAGTAAAGAGAAGAATCATCTTGTTACTCATCTTTTGCTGCTTTGTTATCTTAGCCAATGAGTTTTGCTGAAGTTGGTCTGAATTGTACTTTCTGACTGTAGTATGCAAAAGAACCATACCTGATCAGCCTCATTATAGCAATCATATGATCATTTATATGACACTTGCTATTCTATCAGTTCCTTAAAGATAGGTACCTTGCCTCTTATCTAGTGACTCAATAATTAGCTCAGAGCCTGGAATAGTGTGTGCTCAATAATATTATTTTGATGAAATTAAAGAATAAATGTAAATTCAGGTGGTTATATGACAATGTCAGTGAATAATCTTTTGTCTTTGTAGTAAAACTGCTAAAATTGCCATATTGCTCACAAACCCTTTCACTACTTTTTTTTCACTCTTATTCATATGACTAAAAGGTCACCCAGCAATTTCTAAGGGTGAAAGAGATAGTTCAACCATCTCATATTAGTAACCAGCCTTATGTCAAAAAATCCCTGAAAAAGAAACTCTACAAGCCCATTATGTTATATATGCCAATGTTAACTCTTCTTACCACCTAGACATTGTTCTTTATGTTCCCTTCATGACACAGAGAGATTCTGAGTCCTCATAAATTCCAAAGTAAGCATTTTCTCAGTTGAGCTATATTGCTTCTAGCTATTGACCCTCAAATTGGCTCAAATCAAAGAGCACACCATGTTCTTTCTAGCACATATTTTCTATTCTGTACCAACTATACTTATTTCATATGGACAATATTCTATTAGTCCTTAGAGTTATGGCAAAATAAGCTTAATATTTTTTTCTCCTTGTATATATCTTTTGTGAATTTAATCCTGCTCTTTTTAAACTCTCATTTTCCACAGACACAGTCATATTGATAAGGTTGACAACTAAAATAATAATTAACATTTGGTAAGCATCGTTTTACCTCCTAACCATTACATCAATCCTCACAATAACAATAGGAGACAAATATTCTTATCCCCATTTTCAACATAAGAAAGATGAGGAGGCAGAGATTTAAACCCTAATCACCTTTAAGAAATTCGCTGAGCTGTAGGACATAGGGAAACTTAGGAAGAATTTATGATTTTGATAAACATTTTAACTATTCTATTTGGGACACTGGAAACTCCAAAAGGAGAAATGGAGTAATGGGGACAAAGGCTGAAAAACTTCCTATTGGGTACTATGCTCAGTATCTGGGTGATGGGATCAATAAAAGCCCAAACTTCAGCACCAAACAATATACCCTTGTAGCAAACCTGCACATGTAACCTGTGAATCTAAAATAAAAATGGAAATATAAACAAATACATAAATAAAATATTCTATTTGTAGGATACTGTTAAGAAATGTTCCCAGTATTATATTTTTCTTGATTAATATGAGCTAGTATTAATACATGCCTCTCCGTACATATACACACATAATAGCTAACATTTTTTGAGTTCTTACTATGTGCAAGGCACTGTAGTAATAACTTCTATGTCTGTTCACACATTTAATACTTGCAACAAATTTATGACATAAGTACTGCTATTATCTCCATTTTACAGATGCAGAAACTGAGCAAAGAGAAGTTAAGTAACTTACTTATACAAGATCATAAGGCTAGTAAATGGTGGAGCCAGAACTTGAACAGAAATGCCACAACTGCAAGGCCACCCTGCTTATCCATATAGGACAGTATTTAAGAAAATGATTAATTTGCATCCAAAATTTATTTTCTGTGTCATCTTTCAGAGTATCTGCCCTGTGCTAGTCACTGAGCTATATTCTGAGGATACTGAAGTAAACAAGACAGAAAGAGGCCTTTTCCTATGAATTATGTTCCGTATATACACTGATCCAGTGTATTCCATCCCCCTGGCATCTGTGATTGGTTCAGAAATGGGAACATGCCCCAAGCCATGTGCAAGAAACACAGACATTTCTTTGAAATAAACAACAGATCATATTTTAA
The DNA here is from genome assembly GCF_049350105.2 of Macaca mulatta. Taxonomy (NCBI): domain Eukaryota; kingdom Metazoa; phylum Chordata; class Mammalia; order Primates; family Cercopithecidae; genus Macaca; species Macaca mulatta. The sequence continues at coordinate 100,635,361 of NC_133411.1, read as the reverse complement.
ATCTGGTAAAGTTCTAAATTGTAATAGGTTTTGCCAGATTTTTTTCAAGTCAGGAATTATTTTTTAACCTGCTTGATCTCATTGAAGACAGATAAGTAAATTATTAGGTTAGAGAAAGGAACATCAATGTTCACACATTTTCTATGTGTTGATCACTTCTGGACATTGGTTACTTGACAGATGTGGTCAAAAGAAAAAATAAAATTTTTATTATGTCTTGTATTTTACTTAAATTTTTGATTTTTAATTTTTGTGGATACATAGTAGGTGTATATATTCATGGGGTATATGAGATATTCTGATACAGGCATACAGTGCATAATAATCACATCAGGGTAAATGGGGTATCCATCACCTCAAGCATTTATCCTTTCTTCGTGTTACAAACATTCCAATGATACTCTTTTAGTTATTTTTAAATGTGCAATAAATTATTGCTGAGTGTAGTCACTCTGTTATGCTATCAAATACTAGATATTTTTCATTCTATCTAACTATATTTTTGTGCCCATTAACCATCCCCATATCCCCGCCCTCCCCCCAGTACCCTTCCCAACTTCTGGTAACCATCATTCTACTCTATCTCCATGAGTTCAATTGTCTTTTTTTTTTTTTTTTTTAGCTCTTACAAATAAGTGAGAAGATGCAATGTTTGCCATTCTGTGCCTGGCTTATTTCACTTAACATAATGACCTCCAGTTCTATCCATGTTGTTGCAAATTACAGGATCTCATTTGTTTTTATGACTGAATACTACTCCATTGGGTATATGCACCACATTTCCTTTATCCACTTTTCTGTTGATGAACACTTACGTTGCTTCCAAATCTTGGCCATTGTGAATAATGCTGCAATAAACATGGGAGTGCAGATATCTCTTCTATGTAATGATTTCCATTCTTTTCAGTATATACCTTGGAGTGGGATTGTTGGATCATAGGGTAGGTCTATTTTTGGTTTTTTTGTTTGTTTTTGTTTTTGAGGCAGAGCTTCACTCTGTTATCCAGGCTGGAGTGCAGTGGCATGATCTCAGCTCACTGCAACTTCTACCTCCCAGGTTCAATGATTCGCCCACCTCAGCCTCCCGAGTAGCTGGGATTACATGCATGCACCACCATGCCCAGCTGATTTTTGTATTTTTAGTGGAGACAGGGCTTCACCATGTTGGACAGGCTGGTCTCGAACTCCTGACCTCAGGTGATCCAACCGCCTTGGCCTCTCAAAGTGTTAGGATTACAGGTGTGAGCCACCTTACCCGGCCTCTATTCAGATCTTTTGATCATTTTTAAATGGATTATTAGATTTTTTTCCTATAGAGTTGTTTGAGCTCCTTATATATTCTGGTTAATCCCTTGTTAGATAGGCAGTTTGAAAATATTTTCTCTCATTCTGTTGGTTGTCTCTTCACTTTGTTGATTGTTTCCTTTGCTGTGCAGGAGATTTTTAACTTGATGTGATCGCATTTGTCCATTTTTTCTTTCGTTGACTGTGCTTATGGGGTATTACTCAAGAAATCTTTACCCAGTCCAATATCCTGGAGAGTTCCTGTAATGTTTTCTTTAGTTTGAGGTCTTAGATTTAAGTCTTTAGTCCATTTTGATGTGATTTTTTGTTGTTGTTGTGCACAATGATATAATTTCAAATTATACCTTTTCAAATTGTCTAGTAAAATATATTTCATACACTTAATACTTCTATTAATACATTTTTCTTCTCCAATACAATAGATTTCCCTTCAGGTCAGTACTACCCATTAGTGCAGAGTTTGGGGGAAATATCATTTCAACTTTGTGGATATAAGCCAGATTGAGACTTAATATCTTGTCAACCCATGGTATCTGCACCTTTTATATTTGTGACTTCATTCTTTATGAGCAATGCCAAAACTCTATTTTCCCCTTCCTATATTGTTTTATCTCCATACATACATTTATTTACATCATTATATGTGTTGTATTTTTCTTTCTATTGATTCATAGTAAAATGAGTTATCCTTACTTTCAGATTGTTGTAAGAAATTTCCCCCTTCTCCATTGATCTGTGATACTACCTTTCTCTTATGCTAAATCTCAATATATCAGAGTCTGCTTTTGAATTTCCCATTTTGAATGTTCCATTATGTTCCATAATGGAAACTGGTTTGTCACTCTATTCATGTACCAATACTGCATGCACCAAAAACTATGGTCTTGTAATATGTTCCAGTCTCTTGTGGGTAGACTCCCTCATTGTTCTTTTTGCTCAGGATATTCCTGAACCTTCATGTTAGTTCTTTGTATGTGGTGAGAGACAGAGGCTTAGTTTTATTCTTCTGCCTATGGATATCCAGTTTTCCCAGTAGCATTCATTGAAGAGACTATCCTTTCCCCAATGTATATCCTTAGCACCTTTATTGAAAATGAGTTCACTAGATATGTGGATTTATTTCTGGGTTCTCAATTATGTTCCATTGTTCTATGTGTCTGTCTTTATGCTGATACCATACTGTTTTGATTACTATAGTTCTACTGTACAATTTGAAGTCAGGTAATGCAATCGCCCAGTTTTGTTCTTTTTATTACAGCTTCGATCTCATTACTTATTATTGTTCTGTTCAGGTTTGGGATTTCTTTGTGGTTCAATCTTGATAGGTTACATGTGTCTAGGAATTTATTTATTTCTTCTAAGTTTTTCAATTTATTGGCATGTAGTTGCTCATAGTGACCTCTAATGAGCCTTTGAATTTCTGCAGTATTGGCTGTAATGTCTCCTTTTTCATTTCTGATTGTATTTATTTGGGTCTTCTTTTTTTCTTAGTTAGCCAGGCTAAAGGTTTGTGTATTTTGTTTAACTTTTTAAAAAAGAAAGTTTTTGTTGATCTTCTGTATTCTTTGTTTCAATTTCATGTATTTCTGCTCTAAACTATTTCTTTTCTTCTAGTAATTTGGGATTTGCTCTTGCTTTTCTAGTTCTTTACAATGCATCATTAGGTTATTTATTTGAAGTTTTTCTACTTTTTTGATGTAGCTGCTTATTGCTGTAAACTTTCCTCTTAGTACTGTTTTCACTGTATCCCATAGGTTTTGGTATGTCATGTTTCCATTTTCATTTGTTTCAAGAAAATCTTTAATTTCTCTCTTAATTCCTTCATTGACCCACTGGTCATTCAGGAACATATTGTTTAATTTCCATATGGTTCTTATAGGCAACAGATTGATGGATTTTTTTTTTTTTTAAATCCATTCAGCCACTCTGTGTCTTCTGACTGGAGAATTTAGTCCATTTACATTCAATGTTGTTACTGATAAGTAAAGACTTACTTCTGCCATTTGTTATTTGTTTTCTGGTTATTTTGTGGTCTTCTCTTCCTTCTTTCCATCTTCCTGTCTTCATTTTAGTGACGTTCATTTTCTAAGATAGTATGTTTTCATTTCTTGCTTTTTATTTTCTGTGTATCTGTTGTATGATTTTGTTTTGAGGTTACCATGAGGCTTTCAAATAATATCTTATAACCCATTATTTTAACTGATGAGAACATAATGTATTATGTCTTTACTGAGCTGTCAGTAAAGAGACTAATTTTGATTATTTAACTGTGGCGCCCTTAGGGGACCCATAGTCTAGTTCATCTTAACATAACCAATGTAAACTAGAGTATTACTTTGCATGTAATAGGAACTGCATAAATATTTGCAGGATGAAAAAAATAGATAAATAAAGAGAGGATGGCAGGTTTTTGACAGTTTTGCTAATTTTATGCTTCATTTATTCGACAATATTGAGCACCTATTATGCACATGACACTGTGCTGTGGAATTTGAGGGGCATATGAGCAGCTTCCAGTTTATACTGGAGATGGAAGAAGCAAGGTTGCACAAGAACAACCAGAATGCCAGGTTGAAAACATCTATTCCATAAGAGATATAAATCAAATGTTAGGAGGAACTCTCAGAGAAAAAGATGCTTAGTGAGAAATTGGGTGCCATTTATCCATCAGAATAATGCAGTTTTCAAGATTGGGCTCCTGATGTCTATCTGTGCAGGTGTAACTCGATAGATAGACAGAGCATGACCAGTAATCCTTTTCTCATAGAATACATTCTAAAGATTCTCCTTTGATTTGGGGCTGCAGCTGCTAGTGGTCTCTTCATCTCATTTGGCCCACTGCCTTTGCTCAAAAAGAGCCACCCGTTTCTATTTGTGGCATAGTAAACCAGTCTGTGTCTGCTGCTGTGGTTTCTCAGCAGCCAACAACTTTGCCACATTATTTTGAAATTGTAATTCAGTGCCCCCTTGAAGTATTGCTCCCACTCCCTCCTCTTGCAGTTGCCCCACTTCACCATACAGCAGCTGCTTGTGTATTCTGCTGCCACCATTTCCAACATCCAGCCCGCCCAGAGGAGTTGTGTGTGACAGCTCAGCTTCAATGCTAGTAAACTGGCTACTTTCCAGTATTGTGATTCAGACTTCCAGAAAACATACCGTGATAGTAATGTTCATAACTGATACTTTCTAAAGCCAATTAAAGGGAAGTCTGAGAATTCGTCTTAAAAATCTCACCTGATACTCGGAACCAGTGCAAGATGAAAGAGGCATCTACTCTGTGAGTCCTCTTTTATTTGCAGTTTTGAAAGAATAATCTTGCTTCCGTTTTTTTTTTTTTTTTTTCAGTCCAACACATGTTTATTGAATAAACAAATGTGGTAATTAAATCACAGAAATTAACATAAAAATTGACAGGCCAATAAGAACATATAGAAACCATTAAAGTATGACACATATTATATCCCACATCTGTGTGGGTATTGCAGTAACACAGACTGCATAGATTGCTTCTGTTTTGCCTAATTGTGGGTCCTAATGGATATCACCTTCAAACTTAACATATTTATCTGTCCGTGAATCAAAGCTATAGGCATGCTACTTTCCCATCCTGAAATACAGAAACAAAGAGGGAAAAAAAGAGAATGCAAAAAGGAAAAAAAATGCTCATGTAAGGGGCAAAGGGGTGCCTGGGGAGGGGGGAGGTAATTGTGGAAGTAGTCAAAGACCTGGCATACTTTGGCACCAAACAAATATTTCTGAATAAATAAAGTAAAAAGGAGTGGCAATTGATATGACAGAAGTATAATAGGGAAAGTTGAGGTCTAATAATATGAAAAGTTGTAATTTTAACCACTAACTCTCTTGGGTGTGATTAACTTACCACTGAGTGGGTCTTTCTTGATCTGGCTCAGTGATATACATGGTTTCACTCCCCATTGTCTTAAAAACTGTTAAGGTTTGAACCTTGTGCTCAAGGCTATATGCCTGATGGAAGGAAAGCAACCTATATTTAAGGAGTTTAGGAAGACCACCAGAGGAAGTGATGCTCCAGTACAGAGTGCTCAATAAATATGTTGATTGAGTCCACTATAAATTCATAATCACAATCTCAAACAATCTCAAAAGCCAACAATCCTGACCATCAGTCGCATTAAAATCCACTGGCTAACTCACTCACCCACATCCGCAATGATATTTTCAAACCTTCTCTGTTGCTTCCTTTTATAACTGAGCTTCAGTTGATTTGTCTCCAGTGGAACACCTCACTGCTTTCTGGAAAGGATTTAATACTTACATGCTTCTCAGTGTGGTGACAAGTATGGTAATAGTCAAGCATTTGAGACAGAGTGAATAGAAAACTGAGCACCCAGTCACCTAACTAGGCTTGTATAAACAACACCTTGCTTGCTTCCTTTATATTGCTTCATGGGATTGATTAACTTACCAGACATTTACTGAACATCTACTTTAATGGTTTTCAAATTTTTGGCCCTAAGGACTCTTATGCATTCATAAAAATTATTGAGGACCCCGGGAGAACTTTTGTTTATGTAGATTATTTTGATCAACATTTATCATTTTAGAAAATAAAACTGAGAAGTTTAAACGTGCTGAATTCACTTGAAAATAACAATAAACCAATTACATATTAACATAAGTCATGTTTTATTTAAAAAACCCTGTATTTTCCAATACAAAAAATTAGTGATGAGTGGCATTCCTTTACATTTTTGCAAATCTCTTTAATGTCTGGCTTAACATAGCTGGATTATCATGTCTGCTTCTGCATTGAATCTGTTTCATGTGTTGCTTTGGTTGAAGGATATGAAGAAAATATGACTTCACACAGAAATGTAATTGGAAAAAAAAGGAATATTTTTATTACCCCTTCAGATCATTGTGGATTTTTTAAATACAACACCAAAATTCAACAAGAGGTAGTTTCTTAACGGTTAGTTGCAATGTATTATAAAAATCTGAAATGATATCTTGTACTTTGAATGGGTCTTTTACCACACAAGATTTAGTGACATCATGAGTTGTTAATTTGGAAAATATTTGCTCACTGACTTATACAGATCTTCAAATGTTGACACATATCATTACACAATATCACAAAAATTGTACCTGTTAATATCACCACTGATCTCATCTGAAAAATCTTTAAATATTAAGAAGCTGTCAAAGTTTATGGTAGCAGATACAAAGTTTTCCAAAATTCTGATTTTACTTGAATGCTTGAATTTTATTATTGGCACAAATATTGTCAGTTATTTTCCTTGAAATGACAGTTTTACTATGTTAATTTCAGGGAAAATATCTGCCAAATACCTGTCAGTTGTTTTTTCATGTAAAAATGGTATTCCATGACAAAAGTGGCTACTTCAGCCTTCAACTCAGTCACACAAGTACTTTTCCTCTAGACAACCACTGTACTTGGGTATGCAGTGAAATGCTTTATGTGTACTTCCCATTTTGTCACACAGAATATTAAAATGATGTATATTCAAGAATCAAGATTCAATAAAATTGATTTTGTTTTTGCTGCTTCATAAGGGCATTCCTGAGACTGGCTTTTATTTTTTAAGGTTGGTTCGTTTGTTTGTTTTGAGATGGAGTCTCACCCTGTCACCCAGACTGGAGTGCAATGGCGCAATCTTGGCTCACTGTAACCTCCGCCTCCCGTGTTCAAGCGATTCTCCTGCCTCAGCCTCCTGAGTAGCTGGGATTACAGGCATGTGCCACCACACCCAGCTAATTTTTTGTATTTTTACTAGAGATGGGGTTTCACCATGTTGGCCAGGCTGGTCTCAAACTTCTGACCTCAGGTGATCTGCCCACCTTGGCCTCCCAAAGTGTTGGGATTACAGGTGTAAGCCACTGCGCCTGGCCTATTTTTAAAGTATTAATATAAGTACGTGGCAGTGAAGAATACAATGAGTACTAGTAGAGTGATCCCACAGCATTGATTTCTCTGCAAAGGCACCAGCGATTTTACTTACCATTGGTGCAAATTTCAACACAGTGAAGAAGGCAAACATTTTAGTATTATTATAAAAATTGCTTTGATTTTATAAATGCCTGAAAGGGTCTTGGGACTGCCAAGGGTCCACAAAAATCACTCTGAGAATCACTGACTTACTATCTGCATAGAATAGTGCCAATGATAACGTTAAACTAAAAGACAAAGCAAAACATTATGACATAGTAAAACATTATGACATAGTAACCTGCCTTCAAAAATTTATAATTAAGTTGAATGACATGAAATTGTTATTTTTGTAGGCAAGCTTGAATATTGGCAATTTCATATTGCTGAACCTATAGAATAAAATGTGTGTGTATGGTCTGGGCACGGTGGCTCACACCTGTAATCCCAACACTTTGGGAGGCCGAGGCGGGCAGATGACTTGAGGCTATAAGTTTGAGACCAGCCTAGGCAACATGGAAAAACCCCATCTCTACTAAAAATGCAAAAATTAGCCATGCCATGGTGGTGCGTGCCTGTAATCCCAGCAAGTCAGGTGACTGAGACATGAGAATCACTTGTACCTGGGAGGCAGAGGTTGCAGTGAGCCAAGGTCGTGCCACTGTACTCCAGCCTGTGAGACAGAGCAAGACCCTGCCAAAAAATATATATATATATATGTATGTGTATGTATGTGTAATGAAACATGGCATATAAACCATGTAGATCTAAGGGAATGGAAAATTAGTACACAACTTATATAAAATGCAGACAGTTATAAGTTGAGAGGAGACAGGTATTTAGATTTTTATACAGTTGGGAGACAGAACTCTTTCCAGGTAAGGGGAATAGTGTAAGCAAAAGTTCAGAAATAGACATGAATGCAAACAAAGGATATTTATGATGTACATGAGGCATGAAGTCCTGTTTTTGAGGCTTGAAAGATAAAGAAAAAATTGTACTGGGAAAGGAACAGATAATTTGAAAGAGTTAATTGCCAGTCTGACAAAGTTAACTTCGATGCAGAAAAACAAAGCCATAGACTGTTATCTATCCATTCATTTAACACACATGTACTAAGAGATTACCATGTACCAAACATGTTGCTAGTCACTGAAGTAATCAAAGAACTTACTGTTTAACCATTGAACTCAAAGTTTGGCCACTGAACCAACTTTGTGCTTCAATCACATAGTAGTAACTATCCTAACCGACTGATCAGAACACATTATTGTATGTGTGTTTACTGTGTTATCAGAATGCAGATGAACAGTCAATTAATTCAGTTTGCGGGCAGAGAGAAAAGACTGCATATCAAAAGATGACTCATGAGATTGAATAAGAGGAATAATAGAAATTGGCCACATAGATGTGGGAGAGGCATATTCTGGGTTAGGGACATTGCACTGGCAAGGGCACTGTGATATGGAAAAACTTGGCACAGTTTGAAAATAAAGAGTGGTTCATTATGGTGAGAAGGTAGAAGAAAAGAACAATGTGGTTGGAGATAAGACTGGTAACCTCAACTAGATTCAGGTAGCAATGATCCCTATTTTCTGTACTTTGGTAATTCACTGAGGCTTCTTCTTATGAGGCTATCCTAGCAGATCTGAGGATGGTCCAGAGGTGGAGATACTGCAGGCCTGGAAAACAGTAGTTACAAAAGTGGACATATCCAAGCTGGAGATGCTGAGAACCAGAATCTCTGCAGGGCAACAGGCTTAAAAAGAGAGCAATTTGGAAACTTTTGGTGGAAGAATTTGTAAACATGTGTTAAACAATAGTGAAAAAAAAAAAAACAACAGAGAGAGAGACATTGAAGAAAAAGGTCTTGGCGAAAGGGAACAAGTTTGTTTGGGGATGTTGGAAACTCAGAAGAAAATTCAGGACTAAAACATACACGCAGGAGTCATTCATGTATAGGTGATTGTTGAAGAAATGGGAGCAAGTGATCACCAATGTAGAAAGCATATGGAGTGGAAGCCGGAGTGTCAAAACACATGAATACTGTTCTGGTAGGTGTTAGGAGAAAATGGATCTTAAATGGGAAAGAATGAAGTAAGAGGTCAAATGTTTCTCCAAACAGGAAATAACGAGGCCTAGGTTCAGGAGATGGTTCATGGAGGTGAAGTGAAAGGGGCACCTCTGACAGACCATTTGGTAGAAAGAAACTTTGACAACTTGGTTACTAGAATCGAAAGAAAAAAATGAGTCAGAGAACATTTGTGTTGCTACAGCTAGATTTAGAAAACCAGTAGGTCTTCCTATGCTATTTTTTTTTTCTGGTTGGATGTCTTGGTTTTTGTATTTCTTTCAAGACTTCTGAAGTACCTGGTGGTCTAGAACCCAACAAAACCACCCTGAAAGCTGCACAGTTTGGGGCAGTATGTATAGCTCAGCAATGTGTCTGTCCCAAGCTTCATAGAGGACAATGGGAACCTCTTCTAGTTTGGCTTCTGGGTGTCCATTTCTAGGGAGCATAGTAACACTAGACCAGGTCTGAAATGGAGTAAGCCTAGGGTACGGAGGTAGAGAAGACCATGTCTCCCTTTGAGGGGCACAAAGAAGGAAATAAATTTTCTAGGAAACTATATCCCCACTTCACACAGCCCCCCAGCCCCACACTCGTGCTTGCGTTCTTACCTTTACTTAGAAAGCCCTTCATCACCATTTCCATCAATGAGAGATGTGTGAATACCCTTAAATTAATAAGGAGACATAGATACACAAATGTATATGTTTCTACACAAATAAGGCATATTGAACAAACTGTTCTCTTACTTTTTCTACTTGACAATATAACATAGTGATTTTTCCATATGACTACATGAAGAGCCACCTTACTCTTTTTAACCACTTCCTAATATTCCAGAATGATATGGGTTCCCATAAATTATTTAGCTGAAACCAAATTGATGAATATTTATCTTCCATTTTTACTAAAATGTAAAAGTTATTGCAATAAACATATTTGTTTATCTTTGTGTAGGTATACTAATATTTCTGGGTATATTTCTGTAAGTGTAAAAGTCTGATTAAACATAACTATTATTTAAATTTTTATATAGATACAAATGTTTAAATTTTATCATATATTCCAAATTTCCTTCCAAAGAGGCTATGCTAATTTATATACCCATCAATAGTATATGACAGGGCTTATTTTCCCCACATTTTCAAACTTTTAAATCTTTCTCAATTTGATAGGTTAAAAATATCTAATTTTAATTTGCATTTCCTTTAGGAATGAAGTTAGGCATCTTTTTATATTCTTATAATCCATTTTCTTTTTATGTAAATTGGCTGCTTAATTCCTTTGCCTATATTTCTTTTAGGGTTTTTAAGAGTTCTTTATTGATTAGCAACATTAACTCCTTGCTATATGCATTGCAAATATTTTTCCCACTTTATGACCTATTTTATTTTATTTGGATATTTTCTTCTGAGGAGATTTTTTAAAAGAAATTTATATACTCATATGTATTAGTATTTTCCTTTATCATTTTTACAAAAGTTTGGAAGGATCTATCCTACTGTAACATGGAGAATACATTGAATCAGGGAAGGAAAAAATCCAACAGGGAGACTGTTTAATACTATGCAGAAATCATGGGATGGTGGCTTGAATTAGGACAGTGGCAGTGGGAATAGACGGAAATGAACATGTTTGTGAAATAGGATGTAGAACTTGGAGACTGGTTGGGTGAGAGAGGGAAGAGATGTGTTCAGGGATGATACACAGGTTTCTGGTTTGAACAACAGTATAGATTGGTTCACTAAGATGGAGAGCTCCTAAGGAAGAATAAATTTGGTTTAGGGAAGAGACTGGACTATTTTATTTATTTATAATTACCCTACTTAGGCTACATAGAACTTCATTTTAAAGGTGACCATTATCTGTTTGTTCTTGTTTTCTTATCTCTCAATCTACCAACATCTATTTTTATTTAAGGTCGACCTGTCTCAATGCAACTGGGTGTTTTCATTCTTTTTCACAGAGAAATAATTAAGTGAAACATCTCAGGAATTTTATTTAACATTTCTTAACGATTACAGCTGCATCCTTATGTATCCAGTCAATAACATTATGAAAAGATTACATGTTATTTTATTTATTTATTTATTTTTAATTAATTTTTCTGAAACAGACTCTCACTCCATCATCTTGGCTCTAGAGTGCAATGGTGCAATCTTGATTCACTGTAGCCTTGACCTGTGGGGCTTAAGTTTTCCTCCCACCTCAGCCTCCCAAGTATCTGGGACTATAGGCACGCACCACCAGGCCCAGATAATTTTAAATATTTTTTGTAGAGATGGGGGTCTCACTATGTTACCCAGTCTGGTCTCAAACTCCTGGGCTCAGGCAATCCTCCCACCTCAGCCTCCAAAGTCCTGGGATTACAGGTGTGAGCCACTGCACCTGGCCACATATTATTTTACAACTGAATTATGCTGTCATCAAATATTCTACCCTGTATTATTTTCAGATGAGATAGGAAAAATAGACCATGATTAAAACAAAAATATAACATTTTAATTAACTTGAAAATGGAAGCTTAGATTTTTGGTGTTTTGATTTTGTACTAAAAATGTCACTGAATTCTTGTTGTTGTTTTCCTTTGCAAAATTGCCACTTGCAACTCCTGTTACTTTAGCTGAGTGCCACATCATACCAACTTAATGCTGCTGAGTTCTCTTCACTGTAATTGAAATCACGTTAAAGGCAGGTATAATACTAATGTGAACTACAAATACCTCTTCGTTCAAGAAGAAAAATCACAATAAGCAGCAGAGACCAAATTAACTCTGTGTTTCTTGTTCTATATGATATTTCTGTAAATAAGAAATATACTGATGTTGAACATATTCTGACTTCAGAAACTTATCATCTGAAATAAGAGACCTCCAGAACTAGTTTTGGAAAGACTTTTAAACCTGGATAACTCCCTGATGTTACGAAGACTGACGGTGCTTCTGAACTCTAACAAGGAGGTTTTATATAAGACTGTTCTTACTGGAACCTGTTTTATATAAGAACATACTTAAAAAGCTAATTTCTTTTCTCCTTTTTGCACTGCAATCCACAAAGTGTGACTAATAATAGATTTAAATTTGCTAAGTGCATTCACTCCTTTGTGCCATCATAAAGAGAATCTATTACTGTAAAATTGAGGCTTAGTTCCAAATTGCGCCATTATGAAGTTTTCTTCCAGCAATGTTTTGTCTCTAATACACTTCCCTCATTGTAATTCTATTGCAAACCTGATGTCTAGCATCAAGTCTCACAATAATTATTTTAAATTGCTACTAGGAACAGTAGTCCTGGTGGGATATATTACTACCATTCTAACAAGATGAATTTCAATGCACTTGTAACCATATTATAGTATATTATGAAAGAAAGAAAATCTTTGAGTTTTATATCTATGGACATGCATGTAACAGGAAAAATAATTCTTATAAACTTCAAAATACTTTATATTGAACTTCTACTTAAACTAATTATAAGTCACAAGGACAAATTAGGATATTCAGCCACATGGCCCATTAATGGCATGCTGAGTGACTTGAAGTGAATAAATAATTATAAATACAAAAATATTAGCAATGCTACTGCTTAGAATAATTATGCATAGTAATATATTTATATGATATATTTTAAAGGTAATATAAATTAGATTACTACAGGAGAAAGGCACCAAAAAACTATTAAAAAGGAAGCTGACGTAAAACTTTATTCTTAATTTAATCTTTCCCAAGGCTTGAGGTCATATAAATAAATGAACTACCCCCAAAAAGTATGTTGAAAAATAATTTATTGCATAATGGTAACCACAAAAAAGTCATTTTCAGGAGTCTAAAACATTGAGTCTCCAGTTTGCTAATAGACTATAAAGGAAAATACTGCTAGGGATCAACTTGGAGAGCACAGGCAAGCATGTTAAGTCTCCCTGAAACTTAGCAATTTGTTTAACAGTAGTGTTACACAATACACTATGTGTTTCATGAGTTATTTTACATTCTTACTGAGGGCATTCTAAAATTCATCTTACTAATAAGTTGCCTACAGGCTTACAAATAAACTGGGAAGATGACCACTTTTCAATTCACTGGAAGTGTGAATCTTGAATTTGGTGCATAACAAAATTACTGTAAAGAAATAGTAGAGTCAAACTTCCCTGTTACAGATAAAATGATTATAAAATGATGGTCTGAGATCAAAAGCTATTTCAGTCTTAATAATTTAAATAAGTTGGCACACAAAATTTAGAAGAAACTCCAAGTATGAGTTCTATAACTACAGGAATTCTCTTAATAATGTTCATATAACACTCCAAATGAAAAATCACTTAACTATCTAGCAAAATTGAAAGTTACTCCCCAGAGTGGACCAAATTGGGCAAAGTTAATCTGCATACTTTACTAAAAGGGGCAGTTGAATTTACATGAACAATTCAGCATTTTACCTTAAATAATAATTTAATGAACTACATTACATACCAACCAGCATGGAGCTACCAATTGAGTCGTGAGAGATTACCCCAAAATGGCATAGCAACCTATTTATAATAAAGTGGTTCATTTTTATGCAATAACAACCATTCTGTAGCATTTACAGCATATAGAACAATCTGGAATTAGATTATCCTGTCTAGTCATTACCTTTTAGAAACTAAGAAAGTTGTCTTTTTACCATTAGGTCATCTCTAAAACTTTTGGTATTGCTTTGTAGGTTAGTTGCAATCACTTTTGCACATATTTTGTTGTGCAAAGTATCACATACTTTTGTTTCTGAAACATCAGTATTTGTTAGTAGAAAGAGTTATTTATTTTATGTGTCACTAAAATTGCATTTACTTCTATATTTATAGTTACTCCTTTATATATAAGCGTATATTATTTTAAATACACTATTGATAGATGTTACTGGGGAAAAAACAGGACCCAAGGCAAAAATACCCATTGTTAACAATGTTTTTGGCCATAGATCTATTCCCCAAGTGGCCAAATGTAATTGCATTATTCTATTGGCAAATGCCTCCATAGACTAAGTATAAGACTTCACCTCCCACTTTTAGGTTAGGGGAAAAGAAGTCCAAGTTAATAGAAAAATGATTAGAAACAGAAGGTGTCTTGGCTCTCAGTTTTGTTAATCAAAAACAAAAACAAAAACAAAAAACTCTCCTAAACCTTTTATAAATTTCCACCAATACCCTTTCCCTTCCTCTTTTGAATTAAAAACATTTTTGTGACATCCAAATAGAAACAATTATCCAGATGAGCATATTAAATTAATGTTTCCCCAAGAGCATGACTGAAAAAATATGCTGACCCTGTGCTTATCAATGCCTTTGAAGTCACTACTGATTTTTAAAGGACAATAAAGAAAGCTGTTATTCATTTTAACATTATACATATGCTCCATACATATTTCTTTTTATATTTAAATATATCCACATTTATGTGTTTGTATTTATTTAGATTCCTTAAATTTCTTGACAAGAGAATTTTGAACTAACTCTTTAAATTCTATGTTGAATACTCACCAGCAGTTCATTTCATGATTGGAAATGTATTCTCCCAGCCTTTAGGTAAAATTAATTGGAAAGACTTATATAATACTGTATATTGAAGATCTTCAGAAGAAAACCACGTACCAAGTAGCCAAAAGCCAAAAATCTTAAGAGACTGAGACTATCACGTCCTTTCAGATTTCCTAACCTTGTATGATCATAAGTCACTTTAATGTCTTGTTACACTATAGATTCTGAGGACTATTCTCTAGCAATTCTGTTTGTATAGACCTGGGATATGTAAGAATCTATAATTTTAAAAATCATCTTAGATGTGTTGAGAAACACTTGACTAACCTCAAATCCAATTTTTTGCATTTAAGAAATTTAGGGCAATGGGAGTAAAATAAACCACATTTCAATGATTTTTGGCAAGATTAACTTGCTTTTGAGAACTAAGCAAGTTGATGGCACGAATCTAAACAGAATTCATTTCTCTAACATCTGATCTTCAGTGTATGTGTTTGTATGTGTGTTTGGAGTATTTTGGTTCAAACAGGTTTTCTTTTTTAAAATATAGGTTAAGCATGGTCTATGTCTGAAGTGATGTGTTTGATTGACAATGAATACAAGTAATTATCTGACATGTCCTAGAAGCATGTAATGAAGAAATCATAAACCTAGAAAGGACCCCAACAGTTCTAGTCTAGCAAACTACTTCCTGCAAAGAACTACATCTAAAGTCTCTTATAGAGAGGATTTATTTTTATCTTAAACATCTGAAGGAAAGGCATTTCTTTAACTGCCCCTGTTAATCTCTCCCAGTACTCCATATGGAAATATTGTAATTGGTATAAATTTTTTAGTTGTCACATGTGTCCTTTTCTTTCTTTTGAGAAAGAAAATACAGCATTTTTTCATTTATGTGAGTATTCCACAAATTTATAAAACAATTAAATTGAACGAGATAGGTAGGTAGGTAGGTAGACAGATCTTTAACTGTCACAGAAAGTTGAATATTAACTTCTTACAAGTGAATACAAGACAAAAATTTAGAGAAGTGGTTCTTACCTCTTTTTTGAAACAGGAACTCCTTTGAAGTTCTAAGAACAGCTCTGCCTAGAAACACATAACATACGTATCTACCTCCAGAATTTGCCAATACTTTCAGGAGGTTCATGGCCCCTGGAAGCCTCCTAGGTTGATAAGCACTGATCTGGCAGGAAGAAGCTATCCCTGAAATATTGGGTGTTCAGTACATTTCCTCATATGTTGAAGAAGGCAAATTATCATAAAAGCTCAAATAATATCAAACATGAATTTATTAATAT
This sequence comes from Macaca mulatta, assembly GCF_049350105.2. Lineage (NCBI taxonomy): Eukaryota > Metazoa > Chordata > Mammalia > Primates > Cercopithecidae > Macaca > Macaca mulatta. The sequence goes on along the minus strand of NC_133411.1, from coordinate 100,619,243 downwards.
TACTTTAAAAATCAGAAGATGGAAATTAAACTATATTGCCTATGTAATTATACTGTAAATCTGTGCAGCATAAAAGTGAGTGCTATATTTCACCTGAGAGTAAGCATTACATGATTTTATTTTTTTCTAGCTTTTAACAAATAAACTTGAGCAGTGAATTTACATTTTCTAATAACCTTGCACAGAATATTCATATACAAGAAAAGATAGTGATTATCATAACTGCTATAGGAGTTAATGATAAGATCAGCCCCAAGAGCTCAGAAGGTTATTCTTTGAGGAACCCCAATGCCAGAGATTTAATAATGGAGACATGAATAGGAAAGAGATGACTGTATTAAAATGAAAAACTTGTTGATGGTCCATCTGTGGGGAATATGCACATTATATCTTGAGTTTTCTGCTGTGTCTGCCATTTCCTTCTTGAATCACCTTGGTGTTAAGACCTATTTCCCAAACAGCTCCTCATTTTACAGAGCAACCCCAATGGTCCTTGACGTCATCCTTCACTAACAAAATCAAATTCAAGCCAATTACCTGAAGGGAACAAAGCTTTACAGGTATACTTTAACTTACAAAATTACCATAATTGGCCAAATATGGTGGCTTACATCTGTAATCCCAATACTTTGGGAGGCTGAGGCAGGCAGATTACTTGAGCTCAAGACTTCAAGACCAGCCTAGGTAAGATAATGAGACCTCACCTGTACAAAAAATACAAAAATTAGCTTGACATGGTCACTCGCACTTGTACTCTTAGCTACTCAGGAGGCTGAGGTGGGAGATCACCTGAGCCCAGGGAGGTCAAGGCTCCAGATGATCATGCCATTGCACTCCAGTCTGGGTAACAGAGTGAGACCCTGTCTCCAAAAAAAAAAAAAAAAAAAGCCATTATTCTGAAAAGTTCTAAGTAAATCAACTTTCTCCTAAATAAGGTTACCCCAGACATAAGAAAAGTATTCAATTAAAAAATATCTTATGACTAATAATTTAAAAAAATAAAAACCATATTTCTGCCCCTTTCCCTTGCCATCACATGATTTTCTCTTCCACAATATTGAGCAACTAATTTTCACATGACACCGTATCTCCATTGATGACATGGTGCAGGGTTGCACAGTGACATCTCTACCTTCCATAGCTATGCCCACCTGCCTCTCCTACACTGCTGGTTAGGCATTTTCCTTTTCAAAAGCATTTTCCTTAAGTATGTCATTTCTGTAAGGCCTCTTCATGCGTGGTATCTAGGGTATGTTTTAGGCACTCTTATAAAGTTTGTTTGTGTAATACATCAGATTAAAATTGCTGCAATGATACAGGCCCAACAGGAAAAATCCATGCCTGTCCAATATCATGATGCTTATCTCTTCCCCTATTTTACCCTTTCCATAGGGTCCACAGTCATATTTTCCTATCCCCTTCCAATCAAATGCCATTGTCATGACTAAATATTTATTAATATCTACTATGGATTCAAAGAGATGTAAGTCATGGTCCCTGTGCTTACTGTCTAGTTGGGAAGTTAGGCTATGCAAAAAAAAAAAAAAAAAAGATTAATCACAATATGAGGAAGCACAGACTAGGTGATACACGACACTCTCTAATTTATCTGTTCAGCAAATCCAAGTTTCCATACATTTATGTTGCTTAAAGAGAAATACATCTGTAATCCTTGACTCACTGTGCCTTTTCACTAAGCTGTGTCTTCTAGCATAATGAAAAATGTGATAATATCGTGACATATTACTGTGACTTCAGGCTGTTTCCATAGAGGCAGAGCACTCTCACGGGTACCACAATGGAATGAGATACAAAAGACCAGGATTCTAATCTGAGAAATACCCCTGACATTTTATGTGACCTCAGACAAGGGACTTAACCTTTCAGTTTTGAGCTTTTTCATCTGTAAAGTAAGCTTAATTAAACTTGTAAATATCATAGAGATGTTATGAAGTCTAGCTCATTAAAGCCCATTGAATGTTTTGAAGATATAAATTATTTGCTTTACAGTCATAAACAATAAGCAAAAAAATAAAAAAGTCTCATTTTAAAAACCTCATTTTTGTACAATTGTCACAAAAAATGATGCTGATGCCCTCTAGAGCCTAGTTGTAGAGGTGGATTTAAACTAATCCGTCCATGCTCTCTCATTTGGTTATTTTGGTGACCAACAGCACTTAAGACAGCTGGATAGGATGAGGTATCCATCTGTGACCACAGAACAAAGTAAAGCTAACTGGTCCCTGTGGAATTGGACCAATGACCTAGGTCTCATTAGCACTATCTGCTAACCAACTAAGCTAATTGGATACTACATTGATAATAATGTATCAAAACATGGTTTGGTTTATTTTTTTCCAAAGCTTTCCATAGATTTAATTTCAATAATCATAAAAAATTAGTTTGAGTAATTAGAGCCAAAGACAATAAGCTAGACATTATTAGAAGCCACTAACCTCCAAGGGAATAACTCTTGCTGTCCCCAATAGGCCTGTAGTCCTCAGCAGGCTCTTGACTGCCCTGAGAAAGTGACGTTTCAGAATGACAAGGCTAATAAACCCAAGGGCCTCCTGATGAGATTAGGAACGGCTCTTACGCATCTCTTGCTCACTGAGAGTCTATTGGCAAGAATTAGAAATTGTTCTAGTCTGTGAGTCCTGTGGAGGCTAATAAAGTGACAATGAAGATGCACTGTGCTACAGAAAACAGTCCTAAGTACTAAATAAAAAATGCCTTAACACTGAGCTCATAACTTTACCTCTTGGGATTGATGATATCTTTCGGCAGAGAACATGAAGCAAGCCTTAACGAGGAACTGATATGAGGCGGGACCATTTCAGTAATTCTTAGTTCTTTGAACTTTGAGGCAAGGTTAATGTACATGCTATTTCATGGAACCAAACAAAAATATATGATGTGGAAATATTCCCTTTCTAGAAATATGAGAGTAATAGAACCCTGCAGTGCTAACAAAGTAGCATGTAAATCTTAGGGTGTATACTTCAGATTTCAAGTGGAATGAATGGCCTATTTGGCTCAAACTAGGTAAACTTGAATTCTGCAAAGCTAAAATACTGGAAATTAGTTCCATGATGTATTAACCCAAATAATAATGTTCCTGACGTAAAAAAAGATGGAAATTAAACATCTAGTTATGAATACTGCGTCTGCACAATGTGCTGCATGCACCGCATGTGTTAGAATTTCTTCTCAGTTCCTTTTTTAATCTTTTATTCATAGCATTGCAGGTGATGAAAAATTTATGCCTTGAGTCTGGCATTGAAATTAAATGCAAAATGAAAACAGAAGCAGTTTATACTGACAGCTTAAATATCTTTATCTAGCATACGGTTGCACTATAAAAATCACTGGGTGACTTTTTAAATCTCCCACATGTAAAAAACCAAGAGTTGTACAATAATGAATAAAGTTATATATCTAAGATATCAACAGAAAAGTTGTATTTTATTAGTATTCTTCGTTAATTTCATTTTGCTCTATTCTGTTTTTGTTTAATGGGCACAGACAGATGAATACAAGCTTTTAAAAATACTGCACAAATTAATTGTTGATACTAATTCCTCAGAGTGGTAGGAAACAATTGATTTTTGCAGCATTTTTAATAAGTGTGATTTCCCATGTAGGTTTATGTCTTAAGCTGAATAGAAAACATTAATCTGTACCGAAGGTAGTTATGCTGTAGTAAAGGTTAATTATTCAGGTGAATCAGTCTGTTCATCACTATAGTAATGAGTGATGCTTGGGAAGAATGGCAATAATTACAATAATATCCACAGTTGCTAGGTATGTGAGCATTCAGTAGTATTTCTTTCCTTAGAATAGTTGCAGGTAATTTTGTAACATTATTTTATTAGTCACAATTCTATTCATAAAATGAGGTTCCCTGTAAATGGTTCCTATTTTCTGGAGATGTTGAGTCTTTTGTCCTAGGCATATCTGTATATCCTATGCTGCATTAAAATGCTCACTGTGGCTTTTGTTGATGAACTAACGCTAAATCTCAAAGAGTTAGCTCATAATGTAAATTAATTGAAGAAAATAATTTCCTTTTAGTTTTGTGAATAATGCACACAGGTTTAAAATACACTCAGTCTCTCTCTCTCTCTCTCTCTCTATATATATACACACACACACACACACATATATGTACATGTATATATATTTATGAGAATTTTAAAAATAGGTATAGAGTTATTTAGCATTTAAATAAGTAAAGCATGAAATTTAGAACAGTCTGCAGTTACATAAAGCACCAATACTAAAACAACCACTTAGATTTCCATATTTAGAAGACTTCAGCACACAGCTTAAAATATTTTACACTCAGCCTCTGATTTGTAGCTCTTTCCTGGCTGTTTTATGTAAACATACTGTGTATAATTATGCAGATAATTTTATACAATATTAATTGTGCTAAGAGTGCAGTGAAAGTGTGTTTAATTCAGTAATTAATTTACATTTTAATGATTTTAATAGCATAAGATTACTGAATCAAATTGAAATATCTCTGACCATTATACTATGTTGTGTGAAGAGTTCAAATAGTCATATTGCTTTATATTATACAGAATATATTTATCACATCTTGTTAATGACAACCAAAAGGAATCTTAAAATATCCATAATGAAAAAACTTTTCAATTCAGTTTTTATTCCAACATTAAATATACTTAGAGAGTGGTACCCAAATGGAATAACATATCAGGTATTAGATTACAAAGTATATTTAATACCTGTTTTCAGCACATGAAATGTCAAGTTGGCCTGCATCTTTGAAATACAGTTGTGCACTGTATTACATTCTTTCTTTTTTGCAAACAACCTATACAAAAAAACAAATGCATTTATTCCTCTTTAATGTAAGAAGAATGTTTCAAGGTGTTTAATATGAGAACCAAGTGAATTGCTGACTTTTACAAGTAAAGATAGCATCTGAAGCCACTCTCCAAATCAACAAATTTCAGGTTAGCATTTCTTTCTCATTTCTTTCATCATATACAGATTTAATATCATCAGGAATAAATCTAAATTGTTTGCTTCTTTCCTCCTAATTCCTGAAGCAATGTAAAAGTCTAGAGAGGTTTGAAGTGACAGGATTACAAGCAGTCTTTTGCATACATGGCCTTTAGGGATAAGCGGCTACCTTGCATCTAATAAACAAGAAAGTGAATTCGTTGAATAATGAATTAAGTGGCATAAGTTGTGATAACAAGGAGCAAATGTAACTTCAGATGAATAGTGTTTGCTTTGTGTGGGGTTATCTGAGAGGGCTGATGTTCCGCCAAGGGAGACTGAAAAAAGGCTCATTATATTAAGATGTTCTTTTACAGAACACAGTCTAAAATGATCTTGCAGTTTTTTCCCCTGTTTGCTGAACTCCTTTGTGTGCTTCTATCAAATCAACCATCTTCACCAGGGGGATAACTAGGATTCTTTCAGACTGTTGAGTGTTGCTGAAAATGAAAATTCCTGGTGAGTTTTAGTTGGGTCACCCAACAATGAAATAGAGATGTCTAATTGGTTCGTCCATATTAGGGTCAGCAGCTGGTTACGGAATAAAAGGTTGTGGTGCCCCATTGCACACTTCTGAACCAAATTAAATTATTAATCTACTCTTTGCTTCAATGTAGCTTCATGGGGATTCCTAACCTGCCATGCCGAATGAAACAGAACGACTGCTTTACATTTTCATTATGGAGAATTATATTTTAAATTGCAAATGTTCTTCTATTTAGTTTGCATTGCATATCTCATTGGATATGTAGAAATGTCTTCAACAGTCAGTGCTTATAACTTGTTTTGTTAATTTCTAATTGTAGCTATTAAGTATGAAACCACCAAAAAGATGATTTGCATGCAGTACCAACTCTCTAGCCAGAACCAGTTGAGCCATGAAAAGCAAAGTCAAGTCTGAGTGGGCCATTAGCTTTGACTCTTAAATTCAAAAGATATAATTAAATTAGTATGTTGCAGGAGGCTTTGTAATCTAACATGAGTTTCCAGTTAATTCAACCAAGGTTATACCAAGATAGCAATTTCTTCCAGGGGTCAAAATCCTAGTTTTTGTGCCCTTGTATAATTATTTTGACTTTTTTGTTATATAACTACTCTAAAGTGAATATTAACTTTGTGGAAAATTATAGCTGCATACAGTTTTCTCATAGCATTTAATAATATCTTAATAATTATATTCTGTTTTCAGCAATAGGCATAGTTGCAATGAAAACATTTACCATATTTTCTTAGAAATTATTTTACAAGATACTGTCAATCAACATTTTAATATATGCCAACTTTGGACTTTTACTTTAAAATTGTTGAGTTATGAGAGTCATAGTAGAATTAAGTTTAACAGCTGGTTGATCTTTAAAATGTAGTATGATTTTTAAAGATAAATCACTTAGTAATCATAGCCGAATGGGGGTTCCATTTCTGATGTATTGGATTGACTAAAGTTTTGAACTTCAGTCATTGGTTCATTCGTGTATTGGTGTGCATGTGTGTATGTTAGCTGAGTCTATTGGAAAACGTAAAATCCTGAAGACCAATGAAGACTTTTTATAAATTAGAAATATCTTCTAAATAATCTAGTTTGTTCATTTATTCATCAAAAACATATTTACTGGACATCTACTAATACCAAGTACTGTTTTAGGAGCCCATCTGAACAAGACAAAGTGAACAAGATAAAGTCCTCCTGTTGTGGAATTTACATTTTAATGGAGAGGAAATAGATAACTTATATAAGTCTAGAAATAAATTAGCAAAGAAACCAGCAGAGCGAAATATTGGGGAAAAAAAGCAAAATAGTATGATGTCACACAGAATGACCACAAAAAAAAAAAAAAAAAAAAAAAAAAGCCTTCTTTAAACAGAGTTGTAAAGGAAAGCCTCTCTAAGGAAGAAGCTTTTGAGCTGAGCCCTTAGCCATAAGAAGAGCATTGCAAACAGAGAGAACAGCAGGTACCAGAGCCCTGGGGTGGGAATGAATTTGGCATATGTGAGAAACAGAAAGAAGCAAAACTGGCTTCATGGACATGCAACCTGGGTGTTACACATGGCCCTATGCTTAAGGGTCCCCAGTTTAAGGCTCTGCTGTCACGATCATGAAATTCTTAAATTTTTAACAAGAGGCCTCACACTGGTCTTGCAAATTACATGGTCAGTCCAGAAAAGAGGGCTAATATATCTAGAATATAGTGGGGTGGAAGGGGATTGTAGCAGGCAGCAAAATAAGGCCAGCAGTGATATTTCTGGGTATATATGGCTGGCACTGGCATCAGTATACTTTGTAAGAGATTAATTGCACTTTACAATTCAGCCATTTTTGTCTGCTAGGTGGGAAAATGGAAACACTGTTTTTGTTCTATATTTAGCCAAATCCTCACATACAGATGATAAATTCCTCAAGGGTAATGTTGGTGTCTTCTGTGTATTGTGTACACTTCACAGCATCATGTGATTAGATATTCTACAAACAATAATTGCAGCTAAAAGGAATTTGCCTTCTCTTTTAACCCGATCGGGTTTCCTTAGGGAAAAAAATAAGATATTTGGTGTTCACATTTTAATTCTTTCTTTCTTCCCACGGTTATGTTATAGCACCAAATCTGTGTGACCATTTAACAATTAGGTTGAATCATGTAAAATTGCCTATATGCAACCATTTGTTACCTAGAAAGTGGCAATTTCAATGGTTCATAGCAGGCAGAAATTGCAGGTTTATTTAAGGAAGTAAAATAGGAATCTTAGAAGCATATTTGTAATCCCTGCAGGATTACTTAACAGAGAGGGGGAAAAAAGTAGTCCAGGGTTGTTCATTAGAGCACCACAGTGCACACTGCTGTCAGGTTCATGCTGATGGGCTGGTTTCCTTAGTGATCAATCCACATTGCAGCAAGGCCTTTCTGCCAGTCAGCAACTTCTCCTCTCTCCCCCCACCCACCTCCCCATAATGGGGTCTATGGACTGACATCCACTTTCTATACTATGTTCTGTATTACAGCGAGAGATGAGTTGCCAGGAATTACAATGTGAGTGACCCAAGGCCAAGCAGTAGCTCAGACTTGCAACAGGTTACAAGGCTTTGGTCTATTATTCACTGGTGACCTTTCCTCTAGGCAAATCTATTTCCATTTGTGTTGATGACCATGATAATTTGCCAAGTGATTACTAAGTACAATGAATTATGGGGTCCTGTGACAGAATCTGGCCAGCAGAGGTTTAATTGTGTCAAATCAGGACACAATTTCACTGATCAGGACAAAGAGGAGATTTTGTCATTCCAGACAGGTAACGAGCTGGCAAATTCTCAAAAAAAAAAAAAAAATTCTTTTGAATGAGAGGCTTTTGTTGTTTGCTTCTTAATTTATCTTTTGGAAAGGTTGCTGGTTCTAAGCAATCACTGTCAAGTAGCTTCTTATCTGATACTCTTTTGCATTTTAGCAATACCCTAAAATCCCACTCATTTATGATTATTCTACTTGCACATTCCATTTCTTGCACTTTATTGCTTTCTTTGCTTTTCCTTAAATCTTTCACACTTTGAACCACACACCTATCTACACATTTTTTGAGTCAGTAGTGAGATCATGAATTCCATTCTTAGTAACCTAGCAAAAATGAAAAACTCCTAAGAAGTTTTAGTCTTCCCTTCAAAACATTTTAAAATATATTTATTATCCTCCCTTATATTTTCCTGGTAAATCTCCATTGCCCTCTACTGAAAGATGACTACACCTTATTTACTCAACTCTACAATTGTAAAGTATTAATAGAAGAGTATGTTTGACTTTTTCCCATGCTACTGAGGACCTCCAAGTTAAAAGTAAAGAAGATTCAGCTCTTTCGGATATTTTAATCTGCATTTTCTTCTGAACTTTACACTAGCCCTGGAAATATTCCTCGAGTGAATGAAGGCTCTCAAGGAACTTATTGTCTAGTGATGGAGTTGGACAGACAATGACAACAAAATACGTGCTGGATAAAGGGAAGTGCAGATATTTATAAAAGCTCAGGGCAAGGACTCACAACCTGGTCTCAGGGAGTCAGGGAAGGTTTCCTGACATCTAAGTTGAAATTAAACCTATTTTAAGGTCTGCACATGCCTCATTTCCCCTGGGTCGATGCAAATAAAATTAAGATGACTTTCCACAGAGCACCATGCCAGGATCCTCCTTCCTGAATTCTAACACCTTTCAGATTTTCTTTCCCAAAGAACTTGCTCTGTTCTTTGTCTACAAAGCGCTTGTTTAAACATTTTATGCTCCTTCATTACAAATCAAAAGTAGTATGTTCTGTGATGATTACATTGGGCACAAAAATCCTGGGAAAAGTCAGTTACATCATAAACTCAAAGATAACTTTTAGAGAAAAAGTACACAAAGTTCCCAAAGAAGCAACTCTCTAATAGTGGGAATTTCAGCTGCTATGGCAAGTGAATGGCAAGGAGCTTCCTCCATATTTCTTTAAGTAGGCAGCTGCATACTTTGCCACCATTTTCTACCTCAAGAACGAACTTTCTTATTTATTCTGAGAATGGCAAAAGTGAAGGCGAAGAGAATGAAGAAGGTAAGGACAATAAAGAGAGGAGATAGAAGAAACGACCAAATTCCTTCCACTTTCCTTCCAAACTGTATATCTGTCACTTCTTAAAATAAATCACATCTTTGTTTCACAACAAACCTTACCAACTGAGGCAGCCTGACACTGTGTGGAAGGAGCATGGACTTTGCAGTCATAAAGTTCTGGGTTTGGATCTTAGTTTTGCTACTTACTAACTGTAATGACTTTAGGCAATTTGCTGAACCTCTCTGAGACTCAGTTTTGTTCAGACATAAAAATATCAATACCTAGCCCACTGAACAGACAAGAGAATTATGGGAGATAACTCATATCTGCTATATGTATGCATTATAGCTTTGGAGTGATCACCATAATGGCAAATTTATACTAGAATATTCTATAAACAAAGGGAACAATTACTATAAAACTAAACAAGGTAATACATACGTAACGGTTTTCACCCTTGAGAGGACTCCTGTGGAATCTTCTCTGCTTGTTCAGTGTGTGCCACCCCACCTGACCCACCCACTCCCCCAAGGCACTCATGTGCCCTATCCAGTTTCGGTGTGGTAAATTAAAGAGAGTGGGGAGAAGGAGTAGAGGAGGAGACCTGGTTCCCTGTCATAAGCTTGTCAGTACTAATATTCTCAGACAAAAGCTATATCATCAACGTCCTTCAAAACATGCAGTAGAAACTATCGCTGTGGGAATCCCATTTCTAAAACTAGACACTACATACATGGGACAAAGAGAAACTCTTGTCCACTTCGCCACTTTGGAAAATATTTTGCTTTACCTCTTCCTGCCAGAAGAAGAAAAGGTACCTCACTGTTATTATGATAACTTCATATTTTATTGTCTCATCAAAACAAGAAAATGTTCTTGAAGATTGTTCCTAGGTCTGTTTTTAATCTATACGGGAGAAAATCTTATTGTCGAACTGAGATACCGTTATTGTGATATTATTCTCTCAGTTTCTCTAAAGATTAGGCTTTCCAAATTGAAGACAGATTATAGATCTGTGTTACACAGAATTGAGGTCACACTTCAACCTTTTTAAAGGACTGAGTAACTTAGGAAGTTGCTGAGTCAGGACCTCTCAACAGTCCTCTATTAAGAGTTTAAAGAGGAAACAGAAAAATATCTCCTGCCTGCTCGCCACTCACCCACCAAGCCGATGGTAAGAATTGTGGTTTCTCAAGACCTCTTTTATACTTAAAGATGACTCCATGAGGGTAGAACTGTTTCTACCATCATATTCATTTTAGTCATCGATCAGTCATATTAAGTTTTGAATGTCCTGTCTTTGTATCATGCTCATAGAGGTAATTTGACCCCTGCATGCTAACTCTGACTCAAGAGGTTAGACTGTCCTCTGACAAGATCGAAGTATTTGTAGCTAGAAACAGACTTGTCAATAAATGGCCTAGAACTTGGTCAATTCAGACTGCTAAGAAGGAAATAAAAAAAGAAAGAGAGAAAGGGGTAAAGGGGAGAGAAAGCAAGCAAGTAGGTTCAAACAGGCTGCTCATTTGAACCTAGGAATTAGAAATTTTATTGTGATTTCTCTACTCAGAAATTCTGTGTATAAGCAGGCTTCAGTTTTAAACCATTCATCTCTCATTTCTCAATCAAAGTCTGGATATACACTACCAGAACAACTATCCGCTGAGGGATTTATTAAAAATTTGCAGGTAAATTCTGTTATGAGACTCATTTTGGCATGATAATTGAGACTGCTGTAGAGGGAAGCTGTCTTGTGAAACACTGCCTCACTTTCTTGAAATACATATCTAGAATTCAAATATTGGAAGGTAAGCCATGGGCATGGTAGCTTCACTCCCTTGAATTTTATCTTTAACCAAGGGACGTTTTAGCCTTTGGCCTCCAATTTCCTCAAATGTAAAGAAGATAAGATACCAGTGTTTCATGTAAAAGATAATTTTCAATACCTATCAACTTTGAACAACTAGTAAGTTTTAAGATTCTAGATTTGCTAGGTTGCATATCACAGCACTTAGTTGTGTTTACAAATATATCCAGTATATACTTTACTCAGACAATTGTTTGAAGAGAAATGTTAAATGGAAGCATATGTATCCCATGTAAATGTAAAACTATAGGTGGAGTAATCATAATTGTGTCAATGGGTACTATATATAATATGGATAAACTGTTGATGTTATTAATATGATTTCATATTAATTGGAGGGGTAAGGTACCTAAAGTTTACTCCCTACTATTCGTCAAGCACTTTATGTTATTTATCTCACATAATCTACATGTCTGCTCTGTGAGCTAGGTATTGATATTTTTATACCCGAACAAAACTCAGAAAAGTGACTTGCCAAAGGTCACAGTAAGTGACAAAACCAAGATTCATATAATCCAAGCTATGTGGGAGGCTGAGATGGGAGGATTGCTTAAGACAAGGAGTTCAGGACCAGCCTGGGCAACCTACTGAGACCCTGTCTCCAAGAAAAAAAAAATTTTTTAATTAGCCAGGCATGGTGGTGCACACCTGTAGTCCCAGCTAGCCGGAAAGCTGAGGTGAGAGAATCACTTGAGCCCAGGAGTTCAAGGCTACAGTGAGCTATGATCATGGCACTGCACTCCAGCCTGGATGACACAGCAAGACCCTGTTCCCTCCCCACAAAAAAACCAAGATTCAAACCCAAAACTTGAATACTTCCAAGTCCATGATTTCCCCCACACAACATAATGCTGCTTCAATCAGATAAGGCTGTCTGTAGAATAAAGATATGGTTTATTCTAAGAGGTTGGAGAAACATAGTTTACGAAGAAGGAAAATTCTTCCTGGTGCACAAACACAGACTTGGCCAATAGCAAGGGCCTATCTCATGCTGCAAGACCTTCTTCATATGGTTAGGTTAAAGATAATCAAGCCCAGAAGCCTGGCTGGAACCAGAACCCTGTGCTAATACCTGGAGGACAAGTGGCATGGTCACCATGACAGGCCAGGAAAATTATCCAGAGAGCTTTGTGGATTCCCAAAAAAAGAGAGTTAGGAAGCAGAAAGATAGTGAAATATCTCTGGAGAGGCAAATCAAACACAGAGGAAACTCTGCAAGACAATTTATTTATTTATTTTTTTTATTTCTTAATATATTTATTTCTTTTTTTAAAAAATTTATTTATTTTTTATTATTATTATACTTTAAGTTCTAGGGTACATGTGCATAACGTGCAGGTTTGTTACATATGTATACTTGTGCCATGTTGCTGTGCTGCACCCATCAACTCGTCAGCACCCATCAACTCGTCATTTACATCAGGTATAACTCCCAATGCAATTCCTCCCCCTCCCCCTCCCCCCTCCCCCTCCCCATGATAAGCCCCGGTGTGTGATGTTCCCCTTCCCGAGTCCAAGTGATCTCATTGTTCAGTTCCCACCTATGAGTGAGAACATGCAGTGTTTGGTTTTCTGTTCTTGTGATAGTTTGCTAAGAATGATGGTTTCCAGCTGCATCCATGTCCCTACAAAGGACACAAACTCATCCTTTTTGATGGCTGCATAGTATTCCATGGTGTATATGTGCCACATTTTCTTAATCCAGTCTGTCACTGATGGACATTTGGGTTGATTCCAAGTCTTTGCTATTGTGAATAGTGCCGCAATAAACATACGTGTGCATGTGTCTTTATAGCAGCATGATTTATAATCCTTTGGGTATATACCCAGTAATGGGATGGCTGGGTCATATGGTACATCTAGTTCTAGATCCTTGAGGAATCGCCATACTGTTTTCCATAATGGTTGAACTAGTTTACAATCCCACCAACAGTGTAAAAGTGTTCCTGTTTCTCCACATCCTCTCTAGCACCTGTTGTTTCTTGACTTTTTAATGATCGCCATTCTAACTGGTGTGAGATGGTATCTCACTGTGGTTTTGATTAGCATTTCTCTGATGACCAGTGATGATGAGCATTTTTTCATGTGTCTGTTGGCTGTATGAATGTCTTCTTTTGAGAAATGTCTGTTCATATCCTTTGCCCACTTTTTGATGGGGTTGTTTGTTTTTTTCTTGTAAATTTGTTTGAGTTCTTTGTAGGTTCTGGATATTAGCCCTTTGTCAGATGAGTAGATTGCAAAAGTTTTCTCCCATTCTGTAGGTTGCCTGTTCACTCTGATGGTAGTTTCTTTTGCTGTGCAGAAGCTCTTTAGTTTAATGAGATCCCATTTGTCAATTTTGGCTTTTGCTGCCATTGCTTTTGGTGTTTTAGACATGAAGTCTTTGCCCATGCCTATGTCCTGACAATTTATAATTAAGAGCTCAATTTTGCGGTAAAAACCGCTAAATGCTTCAGGCATTTAGATGATAAATCTTTGAGGGCTAGGTTAGTCAGAAAGTCTGTGGTAGGGACAAGCTTCTTAAACTCAGAAAGATGGATGTAAACAGGGAGGATGTTCCTAGATGTGTGGGGCAGGGAAGGGAAGGATGAGTATGAGGGAAGACACAAGGCCAGAAAATGAGTGTAAACTCTTGGAAACACTCTCTTTAAGATTTTATGGACCTAGGAGAAGTGACAGTAATTCAGGGAATTGTGCATTCATTTAACTAGTCCTTTTTCACCACATAAAATCAGATCAAGGAACATTTTGGAACTCTTCTAGTGTAATGATAGCTATACCTACGGAAGTCTTGCTATGGGCCAGGCACTCTACTAAGCATTTTACTTTCAGTTAATCTTAACAACTACCTACAAGATATAGAAACTTTCAGCTGCCTTCCTTCCCACTTAAACAAAGCTAGCAAATGGTAAAGGCCAGGATATGAAGCCAAACAGCATGGCTCCAGACTGTTCAGCCCAGGATGCTATACCCTGCAAGGCCTGCCACCCAGGATCATAAGTATAGTTTTAAGCTCCTTTACCAAAGGCAATTATGGTTGTTACCTCTCAACCCACAAAGGTTAAAACACATATATTTCCAAGTCCTACTGTGTGCATTAACATAACAAGCAAGAATTTGATGAACATTCACTGTGCCAGGCATTGTTCTAAGAATTTTACATGCATTAGCTCATTTAACACTCACAACCCATGGGGTGATAATATCTCAGGTCTTACAGGAGAAACTGAGGTTTCTATTGTTTCTATAAGTTGCCCACAGCCACACAGCTAGTAAGTGTCAGAAACAGGATTTCTACCAAGTTATGATAAAGGAAACAGAAAAATGCTCAACAGACTTGAAGAACTAAAAAATTCCATATGAGTGAGACAATAAGAAAAATGTACAAGGGGCCAGGCAGGTGGCTCATACCTGTAATTCCAGCACTTTGAGAGGCCAAGGCAGGTGGATCACTTGAGGTCAGGAGTTTGAGACCAGACAACATATCAAAACCTCATCTCTACTAAAAATACAAAAATTAGGCAGGCATAGTGGCAGGCACCTCTAATCCCAGCTACTTGGGTGGCTCGGGCAGGAGAATCGCTTGAACCCTGGAGGCAGAGGTTGCAGTGAGCTGAGATGGCAGCACTGCACTCTGCTCTGTTGCCCAGGCTGGAGTGCCTGGGCAACAGAGCAAGACGAGAGAAGAGAAGAGAAGAGAAGAGAAGAGAAGAGAAGAGAAGAGAAGAGAAGAGAAGAGAAGAGAAGAGAAGAGACGAGACGAGAAGGAAGGAAGGAAGGAAGGAAGGAAGGAAGGAAGGAAGGAAGGAAGGAAGGAAGGAAGGAAGGAAGGAAGGGAGGGAGGAAGGACGAAAGGAAGGAAGGAAGGAAGGAAGGAAAGAAGGAAGCAAGGAAAGAAAAATGTACAAGGAGATGTCATTTGAACTGATATTTAAAAATGGGTATGATGGGTGGAGGGCATTTCAGAATGAGGGCTGAGGGCTGGGGTGGGAAGAATGCTAGAAGGGCTAGAGGCAGAGAGACCACTCACATTAGGTGCTCAAATAATTGTTGAATAAGTAAGCTGGTGCATGCATGAATATCCAAATGAATCAGCGTGGAATGAAAGCATGCTGATGGTGGTAATGGAAAGGAGAATAACAGAAGAGATATTATAAAGGCAGACTGCAGAATTTAGTAACTGATTGGGATTTTGGAAAAAGGGAACCAGAGAGAGAAAATGTTTAGACTGGGACAAGTTGAATCTGAAATGGCAACCATATACTTTGAAATGTTCCTCAAGAGTGGGAAATGACATCTGGAATTTGGAAACAAGTTCTTTATACACACCTGTCAATCAACTTAGTTTCTAGTGTGGCAAAGAATTAATTTTAGAAAAAAAATAAAACTTTGAAAACACTTTTAGACCATGCAAATTTTTTTTTTTTTTTTTTTTTTTTTTTGAGACGGAGTCTCGCTCTGTCACCCAGGCTGGAGTGCAGTGGCCGGATCTCAGCTCACTGCAAGCTCCGCCTCCCGGGTTCACGCCATTCTCCTGCCTCAGCCTCCCGAGTAGCTGGGACTACAGGCGCCTGCCACCTCGCCCGGCTAAGTTTTTGTATTTTTAGTAGAGACGGGGTTTCACTGTGTTAGCCAGGATGATCTTGATCTCCTGACCTCGTGATCCGCCCGTCTCGGCCTCCCAAAGTGCTGGGATTACAGGCTTGAGCCACCGCGCCCGGCCTAGACCATGCAAAATTTTGTAGAACGCTACCTTTCTATATAAGTGAGTTATTTGCTTTAAAAAGGAAGAAGGAGAGAGAAATAAAGTAAAACAATCTACTGATAATAAAAACACTGCCTTATTTCAAGCAGTGCTTCTATGAAGTAACCTTGGGATTATATACAAAGCAAATGAGATTTAGCAAAAGTAAATTGTGACTGGACCAATTAGTGCATTTCTTTTTAATGTTGAAGTTCTGGGAACCTGATTTACATTGAGGAGAAATTTGAGGTAATGTTCTGGAAATGTGAGATGGAAATTTCCAGTCTGTCTAAGTCTTTAAGAGGACAGCAGAAGTTGTACCTAGAATTCAATTTTTAGTATAACCTCTTTGAAACTCCCCAAATGTAGGAAGAGTTTTTTATTTTTAAATGCTTAAGATTCTTTACACAATCTATTGGAAAAGGAAAAAAGATGATGATTCATTCTAAAGTAATCTGTTCATTCATCATCAAGTGAATGGAACCATTTTCCAGCAGGTAGCTGTCCTTAAATTACTCACCACCCCACAGTAAGAACAGTGTCTGCAATCGTTACTACACAAAATGTCTGGGAAAATAAGAACAAGAGGGAACTTTTGGCAAAGTGAAGCTATCAGATGATACAGATTGGGAGGCTTTGATCCTGTCGTGATGTGAAGACTTCAGATGTTAATGATGACTATGTAAAACAGTCCAGTATGGAAGCATCTAAGATAAAATTCTTGTAAATTTTTGGCCAGGAACCTAAAACTTGCTTCAGTCTGTGGCTGAAATTTTTGTGCCAAATCAGAAGGCACTTTGCTGGTTCTTTTTTTCTAGAAGGGCCAAATGAGATAGATTGGAAATATGTACTTTGAACAGCCAGGCAGAGTCTCAGGAAGTCTGCCAAACAAGATTTCCAAATAAAATGTTTGGGAAAGAAAACAGGGATGGACTTTGCAGATGCTGGATGGATTCCACCAGCCATCTGTGCAAAGAGTTACTTGGTGTCACAGCAGCTGAGAGCTATGAAGTGGCACAAAACTATCAGCAACAACTTCGTTGTTAAATGGGTTCATTTATTTACCAGGCAACCTTTTATTTACCAAGATAAAGTGTCTGAATGTATCTGCCTTTCCTGTGAGAAACAATAGCAATGACCAAAATTATTGAAACATGAAAGAATTTCGGCAATGGAACTACTACCTCAGTGCTAATGCATTAGCAGTTGAAGAAGGCAGATTAATTTACTTACGGTGAGCTAAGTGCATTCTTGGCTCGCAAAAGGGAATCATTTGCTCACTTAAGCCAGAGATCCCATTTTTGACGGCAAATGTCAGTGCGCCTGGATTTCCCTTTGACAGTCTGGCAACCCCACACCCCTGTTATAGTATCCATTTATTTGTCTTATTTTCAGCCAGATTAATCCATTCTGTTTTGACAAGAAGACTGATGGGTAATTGATAACTGTGATAGACACAAACAGAAGAGTTGGATGCTGAATAATTCAGCACTTTTCAGTATCAATAAGAGAACAGGTTGAAGAATTTGTGTCTCTATTTACACTTAAACTAAACTAAGTCAGCCCAGACATTTATGCTGCCAGTCTATCAGAAAACCAAACAGTGTACATTCGGTTTCCACCCGACAAAATGTTTTATAAGCTTGTAACAATATGTGTGAAGCTGCCAGAATAATAAATAGGTACAGCAGCCCATGCATGCTAATGTTATGTTGTAAGCAGTTTTGTTGACAAGTGCTAATACTTCTTTCATACTATCATCAAAAGCAGCTAATACAACAGCCATTATTTGCTGGCTTTCCAAGCAAGACATGATGGATTGTGACCTTAATATGGGTTAGCCGAGTTTTGAAAGTTAAACAACTTGCAATAAATCATAGAATTATTACAATGCAGTTTAATTGGTTAAGGACTGTTTATTTCCTAAACAGGGTGAAAAATTTCTGTTTCGGCACTTTTAATTTGCAAAGTGCATTTTCATTATGAATGGCAGTTTAATATTCTGCTCTTTTGTCATGCAAAATATGCAACACACAGGCAATCTATTAATTGGACAAAAATGCATTGCAAGCGTAAACTATCCTTTATATCATCACTTGTGAGCTTTTACATCTATTAAATGTGTTAAATGGAACATAGGTAAAGACTGTACAACTATTTGCAGGCTACTTCTGAAATTTAAGTCAAGCTTCAAGATGATTTTAATGACCTTTATTTTTGGCAAAAGAAAGTAATTAAGTAATTGTAAATAAAAAGGGCAGTTTAAAGAGTTACTGCTTCCTTAAGGCATAGGTGCATATGTTTTCTTGATTCAGCAGTTGCAGGAAACAGACAATAGCACTGTTTCATATTGATATGCCTTGAGAAATGGAATCAGACCTCATGTATTTACTTTTCTCTTTGCCACGGTATAATTTCTAGAGCAGAAATTTCCATTGGCAAATGTGTAGAAATAGGTGAGTAAGGCAGTAGCAAAAAGATATTGCAGCATAGCTCAGCATAACTGAATAGCTGCCTCCATATGCTTTGGTTCAATGATGTGCCTTTACACAGGGCTATTTAGAGTGCAGAAACAGTAACAAAATACTTTGTACTAGGAATGTTGATATGACATATGTTTGATTTTAAGAATGCCAGATCTCTCAATGTGTTCCCGTAAGACTGCTTTAAAATACATGCAACCTATTCATTTACACAAAACTCTGAGCCCATTTCTCATATTTATTGACACCTGTGTAGACCTTTTCAAAACTTAGAACTTCCACTGATTTCAAAGATTTTCTCTAAATTGGCCCCGATGAAGCAGGGATACTATAGTGCTGTCACTCCAAGTCTCCTTCAAAGATACAAATTGTCAGGAATACAAAACACGAAAGTTAGAAGTATACTTCAGACAGGCATTCCATTCACTTTTCCTAGGTTACAAAAGTGTTAATGTGAGAGTGCATTCTGTTGTTTTAACAGAAAAACTAAAGAACAACTTATCATACACAAAAGGAATACATTAAAATAAACTGTTCAGAACTTAGATGATAAAGGTAGAAACCAAAAGTTCTGCAAATTGAGAGAAATTGTTAAACTTTATGTTACACAGTGGCACAAATGTGCTGCAGCTTCTTAGAGATTTCATTCTAAAAGAAGATAAATCTAGTTATAGAATTTTAGTCTGCACTAATGTTGATCATATTCCCTCCCATTTAAATGTCATGCTTACCTAAGCTATGTAATTTCTCTGTCTCAGGAAAAAGAAAGAAATGGGGGAAGACAAACATGGAAATGCAGGCAGAGAGAGACAGACAGGGAGGGACTATTGATATATTCTGTTGATTGTACTTTTTGGCTTCGCTCGTGGTGAAATGCTAAGGTAAGGATGTACTATTCAGTAAGTAATATGGATTATTAAAAATCGATTATCATTAACCATCACAAATGACTACAGTTTTTCACTATAGATTAGAAAGTTTTATCAGGGACACAGCCATGATTGGAAAAACCTAAGTGAACATAACCAAAACTCTTAAATTATGAAGGCAATAAGTTGAATTGATTACAATACTTCCTTGGGTACTTTTCAAAATCATAAATTAACAGACCATATCTTGGATTTATATAAGAATCAGAAGATTTTCTGAAAGCTCAGATGTATAAAACTGAGAGCACATTGCCTATAAACTGAATCATTTTGTTAATAGAAATTTTCAGTTATCAATTTCAACTGACTTTCCCCCATATTATAAAAAATTCAAACCTATAGAAAAGTTGAAATAACTTTACAATGAATACCTGAACACCCATCATCTTGATCTGCCATTTTGCTACACTTGCCTTTGCATATACCTGTCCATATTGCCACCCATCCATCAATCCATATACTTTTTTGATGCATTTCAAAGTCGGTTACAGCCATCGTTATATTTTTCCAGAAATCCTTCAGTGTGCTTATCATTAACTAGAGGGCAAAATTTATTTACAGTTCTTTTTTTCTTCTGAGGAGAAATCTGCATATCATGAAATGTACAAATCTTACGTGTGCCATTTGATGAATTTCAGCAAACTTTTAATGAGTTTCAGCCACATAATGAGCTCTATTAGATATTGACATTAAATGAAATCCAGTGAATACAGAAGACTCAAACACTCTATTTTCAAACTACTCACCACTGTTAGACTGAGCTAATCTACAGGGCCACCTCCTACTTAGGACATTCACTTTTGCAGGTCTCAAGTTTATTCTGTTTTGCTAGGAAAAAATAGTTTATATAATTGGGCTTCATCAACAATTATAATACTACTTGTTGTGAACCTATTACGTGCAAAGCATTTCACTGAGTGCTGTGAAGAGCGTAAGGAGCCTTAAGATATAGAGTCCAAGATATGGAGTCCATCAAAGAGCCTGTGGTAAAAACTGTATACTACCAACTGAAGTGGGATGATACAAGATTATATACTTAGAAACCAAGTGAGTAAGAGAGAAAATGCCAGGGGTGTTTAGAGGAAAGTGATAAGAATATCTTGGCATGTTACGGGAGGGCTCCCTCAACTTCATCTTTCACTTTTACCTTGCTGGCTTGTTTTCTTTCCTCAAACACACAGAGCTTGCACCCTCATTGCAGACTTTGTAGTTGTTCCCCCTTTGCCTGCTTTGCAATGTATGACATCCCAAGAGTCTCAGATGATGTAGATGACATCTACATTAAGCAGTGTTTCTTTTCATCTTACTCCATTTTTATGACACAACATTTTCTCTTTAGTGTGCCCATCACATGAAGAAGACAAAAATCCTGCAAGATTTTTCAGCGTAGCTCAGTTTATGAAAGTATACCTATGGATTGTAAGCCTTGAATACTTTTGCACAGTTTAACTTGGTATGGCTTTTCAATATATTATATAATTTTATCCTCACAATAATCTGTGAGATCCGCATCACCTATACATAAAGAGAACTTACACACACACACACACACACACACACACACATATATATATATATATAGCCTATTTAGGCATACTTCAGAGATATTGTCAGTTTGGTCCCAGAGCACCACAATAAAGTGAATATTTCAATAAATTGAGTCACAGAAAGTTTTTCCAGTGCACATAACAGTTACATTTACACTATACTGTAGTCTATTAAATATGCGATAGCATTATGTCTGAAAAACAATGTACATATTTAATTTAAAAATAATTCATTGCTTTAAAATAGTAAGGAGCATCTGGGCCTTCAGCAAGACATAATCATTTTGCTGGTGTAGAGTCTTGTCTCGAAGTTGACAGCTGCTAACTAGTCAGAGTGGTGGTTGCTGAAGGTTGGGGTGACTATGGCAATTTCTTAAATAAGAGAACAATGAAGTTTGCCACATCAATTGACTTCCTTTTACAAAAGACTTCTCTGTAGAATGCAATGCTGTTTGACAGCATTTTACCTACAGTAGAACTTCTTTCAAAATTGAACTTAATCCTCTCAAACCCTGCCACTGCCTTCTCAGCTAAATTTATCAAATATTCTAAATCCTTTGTTGTCATTTCAAGTGTTTAAACCACCTTCACCAAGAATAGATTCCATATCAAGAAACCACTTTCTGTGCTCATTCATAAGAACCAACTCCTCATCTTTTCAAGCTTTATCGTGAGATTGCAGCAATTCAGTCATACCTTCAGGCTCTGCTTTTAATTCTAGTTCTCTTGCTGTTTCCATCACTTCTGCAGTTACTTCCTCCAGTGAAGTCTTAAACATCTGAAAGAGTTGGAATCAATTTCTTCTAAACTCCTGTTCATTGTTGATATTTTGACCTCCTCCCACAAGTCACAAATGTTCCTATTGGCATCTAGATTGATGAATACTTTCCAGAAGGATTTCAAGTGACTTTTCCCGGGTCCATCAGAGGAATCACTATCTTTGGCAGCTATAGTCTTTCAAATGTATTTCTTAAATAATGAGACTTAAAAGTTGAAACTACTCCTTGTTCCATGGGCTACAGAATGGATGTTGTGTTAGCAGGCATAAAAACAACATAAATCTCCTTGTACATCTCCATTAGAGCTCTTGATGACCAGGTACATTGTCAAGCAGCAGTAATAGTTCGAAAAGAATCTTTTTTTCTGAGCAGTAGGTCTCAACAGTGGGTTTAAAATATTCAGTAAACCATGCAATAAACAGATATCCCATGATTCAAGTTTTATTATTCCATTTATAGAGCACAAGCACAGGAGATTTAGCGTAATTCTTAAGGGCCCTAGGATTTTGGAATGGTAAATGAATATAGGCTTCAATTTAAACTCATCAGCTGCATTAGCCATAAAAAAAGAATCAACCTATCCTTTGAAGCTTTGGAGTAAGACATTGACTTCACCTCTCTAACTATGTATTTCCTAAATGGCATCTTCTTTCAACAGAAGGCTGTTTCATCTGCTTTGAAAATTTGCTGCTTAGTGTAGCCACCTTCTTCAATGATCTTAGCTTGATCCTTTGAATATCTCACTGCAGCTTCTCCATTAGTACTTCCTGCTTCACCTTGCACTTTTATGCCGTAGAAACAGCTTCTTTCCTTAAACCTCATGAACCAAGTTCTCCTACCTTCAAACTTTTCTTTTGACACTTCCTCACCTCTGTCAGCCTTCACTGAATTGAAGACAGTTAGGGTCTTGCTCTGGACAAAGATTTGGTTTAAGGGAATGTTGGTGGTGGTTTGATCTTCTACCTGACTGTAAAACCTTTTCCATATCAGCAATAAGATGATTTCACTTTCTTATCATTCGTGTGTTCACTAGAGTAGCACTTTTAATTTTTTTAAAAATGTTTCCTTTGCATTCACAACCTGGCTGCCTGATGCAAGAGGCCTGGCTTTTGGCCTATCTTGGCTTTTGATATGCTCCCTCACTAAGTTTAATCATTTCTAGCTTTTGATTTAAAGTGAGAGATGTGCAGCTCTTCCTTTCACTTGTACACTAAGGCACAATTGTAAGGTTATTAATGGGCCTATTTCAATCTGGTTTTTTTTTTTTTAACCTGAGGAAAGAGGGAGGCCCAAGGGGAGGGAGAAAGACAGGGGAACAGTTGATTGGTGGAGCAGCCAGAAAACACATATAACATTTATCAAATAAGTTCACCATCTTCTGTGGGCGCAGTTGATGCCACTGCAAAACAATTACAATAGTAACATTAATATAGTTTGGATATTTGTCCCAACCCAGATCTCATGTTGAATTGTAATCCCTGTTGTTGGAGGTGAGGCTGGTGGGAGGTGTTTGGATCATGGGCGTGGATCCCTCATGAATTCGTTGGGCCATCCCATTGGTGATAAGTGAGCTCTCATTCTGAGTTCACACAAGATCTGGTCATTTAAGTGTATAGCATCTCTCCCTCACCTCACTCCTGCCTTTTTCATGTGATGTGCCTGTTCCCCCTTCGCTTCTGCTATGATTGACAACTCCATGAGGCTTCACCAGAAGCCAAGCAGATGCTAGCATCATGCTTCCTGTAAAGCCTGCAGCACCATGAGCCAACTAAACCACTTTTCTTTATAAATTATCCAGTCTCAGGAATTTTTTATAGCAATGGAAGAATGGCCCAATACAAACACCAAAGGCCACTGGTCATAGATCACTTTAATACATATTATGATAATAATGGAAAAGTTTTGAATACCGCCAATTACCAACATGTGGTACAGAGATACGAAGTGAGCACATGCTGTTGGAAAAATGGTGTCAATAAAATTACTTGATGCAAGGTTGCCACAAACCTTCAAGTCATTAGAAAAAAATAAAATGCCATATCTGTGGAGCACAATAAAACAAAGCACAATAAAACAGGTAAGCCTATATGTATATATAGGAAGAACTTGCAGAAATAAAATCACTGAGCCATAAGTTACAAATAAACTGAAACTCAGGAATTTTATTTCTCCAAGTTATCAGCAGATCTTAATAAATACCAGCTATCACTTTTGTTTCTAGAGGGCTGAGACAAAGCACTATTCACTGTAGCAACTTGTTGAAATCCTCATATTCCTTCGCCTCCTCTTCACCATGCAACCCTTGCTGCAACCACTGCTCCCATAACTCAGTAGTTCATCAGCCTTGTAACTATCATGACAACGTATATTCGGTCTTGGGGAAAAGTAAGATACAGGCTTTAAAAAATATAGGTATTTCAAAAATGTTACCAGCATGCTAACATCTTCATAAAAATTAAGGATCCTTGAAGTGTCAAGTTGAATAATGCACAAACAGGCTCAATATCAAGAAATGAGAGATAAACTTAGGTACCTATTATTTTCATCGGAGTGACCTACTCCTTTGAAAAGGCCATTTTAATCCCAAATTTCTATTACTGTTTATCAACCAAAAACATTGTTCAGTAATGCCTCATCACTATAGAAGAGATGTCCCGACGCTTCTCTTTAGGAATCATGTCAATTTGAGTTATAGTACATGCTAGTTAGATACAGTTGCTGAGGACATTGGATCTTTTCAAAGATGTCCTTAAATGCTATGCAAGAGAGTAATTATAACATGCTAATTTGTAGATTCTCTATTTTTACGTTCCTTGTTTATGCCTCTTATGTGGCCTTCGGCAGAATTCTGTTACTTATCAAAATCACTTCTGTGTCCAAAATCCCATTCTTCAGTACTAAAAACTGTATAATTTTTAAAATTAAAATAATATAATTTCCTATGCAGTATTTTAGTCCATGCAAACTTTAATTACTTCCTGTTAATATATTTTAAAAATATTCTTACTCCTTGATCCCTAACTACTTTATACAGGAAGGCAAATGAATTTATTAAGATAAGGGAAAAAAATCTTGTACTTTTTGTGAGTTATGCAAGAATCTTATGTCTAGAGAGCAAGAAATATATCTGTATGAATTTTTTTCATTGCAACTATGGGATCTTTCTCACAACTTTTTAGTAAATTATAATTCCATTACTTTTTATTCCCCAAGGATGAAAACAATGCACTTCATTTTTTGACAAAACAAATAAACATCCTGAGTTGATAAAAATATCAATTACAAAAGTGTCTACCCTAAAAGTCACATTCATTTTGTTTGTTATTGCAAGTTATTAAAAGGCTTCCAGGCATGCATATAAAACCTGAAAAACAACAGTCGAATCTATCATATTAAATTAAAATCCCTCCATAAAAAAGTAAACCCAAGTAGTTTATCAGTTAGGGAATGCCATGCTGCCCCAGAAGTCAATACAAATAAGACTTTATTAAAACATAACTAAAATGAAGTTCCACAAGAATCCTCCATGGGAATTGTTCTGCCTCAAATTCAAATGTGGAGAGTAAAAATACATCAGCTGACCTTAATTCCTTTAAAGTAACAAAGGAAGAAAAGGGAAACAAATTCCAAGGCCAACAACTGAAATAACACTTGAGAAAATATAGCCTCACAAAGGTATATATGGAAAAATAACTGCGCTGCAAGTTAGACAATTCTCTGCTTTCAAACAATTTATGTTCTTTAATATTTGTACTAGTGGTAAGCTTCTTTGACCATTTGTCTGATACCTAATGTACCTTCTTAAATGAATGCTTACAGTTCTGTGTAGCTGCCATGAGTTGGCAATCCAGCTCATTTTCTTCTGTCTTTAGTTATTCTGTATTACTTGCCATATCATTAAACATTATTTTCATAAGAGTTCTCTATTTTCTTCCCCAAAGCAACATATAAAAAATTCAAAGGGTGTGCTCAGATTTGGACAATCGGGTTGTAGTACAGATACGATAGGCTTCCAGTTATACACAGTTCCCAACATGTTAGTTATATCTCTAACCAGATAAACAAGTGTTAACACATTCCATCTGAAAGTTGTCGTTCTACATTATCATGTTAAATGTCCACAAATTATTTCATGGAATGGATGTCCCAAAATATATTATTTGAATAATCTATAACTGGACATTTACTTAGTCGCTAATATTTTGTCTAAATAATGTCATGATAAAAATTCTTTAGCTCTTTGAACATCCATCCAGATATATAATTATTAGAACATTAATATTTTCAATATTTAAACCAAAAATACAAACCAAAGATCATGAACAATGTTCATAGTTACATAAGAAAGCATTTTTCCAGATAGCTAGATAAAAAAATTTTCCATTATTACCTTCAGCCTTTTTTATGTACCTAGTGAACTTACTTCTTTATGTACCTAGTGAACTACAGAAAGCAAAGTAATGCAAATGTCTTTTTAGTAACTGTTCGATTCACGTTGGAAAGAAACTACCTTCCTAATAAACAGGGTGCAGTATTTCAGATTATCTCCCAAATATCGAAGATATCGAATGTCTTCTTCAAACACAAAAAGGGTATTATGTATTAATGGTGACAGGTGTTTGAGGACATATCAGTATACTGCCCACATAAAATTATTCTGATATTTACCTGAGAAATGAACCCATATGGAACAAACTTCATTCAAGACCAAGATGTATCTTGACACCCTGTTGAGATACATACAACACTGATTAATGTTATGAACTTTTTACAGTTCCTCCTTTTAAAGAAATAAAAATTATGCAGTCTTTCCTCATAGCAGCAGTTACTACAACATCCTGAATGGAAAAATTTGAGAATTTTTCATGGGAAAACTTTCTATGGGGTGAAGGGAAGACATGTGTTCTTTCCTAGCTTTATTTCTAAAGGGAAACTGTCAAGATTTTTCATTGGCCCATCTTCCATCTCATTATCCCTATCTTCTGAACACCTGTGGCTTCATGGCATCAATATCTATTTGGAGGCTACAACAATTTAAACTAATCTAAACTAATTCCAGAAAGAGTAAAACAGTAACATTTTATGTTGCATGTAACAGTGAAAATATTGGGAAGGAGGTGAGGAAGATTTGATGTGTGTGAGTGGCACAGTGCCTAGCTTTGTCCATGCTTCCTAAATGTTTCACTGAGCTCAGTAGGTTTACATGGCTTTAAAAGAAACTAAGGAGCCCATACATATCTTTGCTTTTATTTAAATAATCTTTAAAGTTCATTGAGAACTGTTTGTTAAATATGGCAGACTGTTAGACATGACAGAATCTTCTGAGACTTCACAAAAATAACAGAAATGGTATTTTTTGAAAACATAAACCTATAAAGACAAAATGAATGGGAGAGAAGACAACAATGTTGAGAGACATCAGGAATTTGAAAAACATAAAACAAGTGAAAAAGTGGAGCTTATAACTTATGTATCTGCAAAAGAGAATCTTACGAAGTAGGTGGATTCACCCAACAGAATTCCAGAAAGACTCCAGACTCAGAAGCACTGGCTATCTTGGAAGGCAGAATAGTAGAAAGTTGGAAGTTTCTGAGTACACAATTTCCTCTTCCATAGGAGATAGAAGACTTATTTCTAAAACTAATTCAATTAAGAACACTCTAGGTTGAGAGTGATTAATGGAACTGAAAACATGAGAAGAAATGAAAATCTGCCCCTCCTGTCCTTAGAATGGTTACCTGCCAGTAACTTACCTTTCAAGTGGGAGATTGTTTTCTGAAGAAACTAAACAGCCCTAGAGACAAGAGCCTCAAATACTAAAATTTGGAAGTCCTCAAACAAAAACTCCAGCTCCAGTGAAACCCCTCAATTGACAGCCCCACCTCCTTCATGCATACCCACGAACACACATCTTCCAAAGAGTTCTTTAGGGATTTGGATTTAAATATGAATAGATAGCCTAGAATTACCTAGATAGCCTACATGCTTGAGGCAAATCTCTAACATGAATAAGATAAATCAAAAGAGAGAAATAGAAAAAAAAGAACCCACAGGAATTAGAGACACATTATCACTAATGATCTAGAGATCTAATGATCTGATCTAAAGATACACCTGCATTAGATGGCAGAAGAAAACTGGAGAAAATCTATAATAAATATTCTCAGAGAATTAAGAATAGCTATTGGATTCTTATAACAAGAACAAGGCACTAATAAAAAATGACCTATAAGAAAACAAGAAATTAAAATATTCTATAGCAGTTTGAAATATAATGTTGAGAAGTTCTGCTAGAAAATAAGGCAAAAAGAAAAAATGTAGAAAATATAGGAACCTATAACAATTAAAGATGTCTTCCTAATGCCCAAATAATAGGAGTCCCTCCTTCAAAAAAAAAAAAAAAAAAAAAAAAAAAGAGAGAACAGAAAAAATTGTCAGAAAGAAGATTACCAAAGATCTTACATTAAAAAAAAAAAAAATCAATATGGACCAGTTCCATATTAAAAGGATTCACCAAGTTCTTTGTAAAATACATAAAAAGAGACTCATACCAATGTACATCATCATGGACATTTATAACTCTCTGGGGATAAAGAGAACATCTTAAAATCCACACGAGAAGAAGAAGCAGGCTAAATAGAGAGCACTGGGAATCAGAATACCATTGCTCACCTCAAAAGCAACATTGAAAACCAAAAGACTTGCTTTCAAAATTCAGAGAGCATGATAGAGACATTTTCACACATACAAGGATTCAAAATATTTACCTCTTATAAACACGTTTTAAAGGAAAGTACTAGAATATTGCATTGGCAAAATAATGGAGCAAACCAAGAAAGAGGAAGATCCAGAAAGCAGGAAATCTAACATAGGAGGGAAGCACAGGAAACTCCCAGCATGATGACTGTGTTGTAGGTCTAGACAGTCTGGATTAAAGGTCACAGGAAATCTCCAAGTTCCAAAAGACCAGAGCTGTGAATGGGTTACAAATGTGGGGAAACTGGTTCTCTCATCCTTGGAATGTCTGGGTGGGGCCTGGAATGGTCAGAGTCCCAGGCCAGTGGCCTCAGGCCTTTAATTCCATCCTCTCATTTCTCACAAAGAACCATAAAAATATTATTTTCAATGTGTGCCATGACACAGAACATACTGAAAAGCATTCTGATATATTCGTTGATGTACTGAAACACTCAGAAAATATGATAGGCTTTTAACAGATCTGCTGAGAGCATTTGAAAAACTCATGGATGATTACTGTGACAGACAGTGGACTGATACCTAAAAGCCATTCACAACCCTCTTTTCCTTTGAGTTCTTTAGGGTAGGGACTGAAAACCTGAAGTGCTGATTTTTCCAAACTCCATTGTGTCTAGATGTAGTCATGTGACTTAGTTCTGGCCAATGAGATGTGGGTAGAACCTGCTGAGCAGAGCTTCTGGAAAAGCAGCTAATCATGAGCGTGGAGCTAAGACTCATACACTAAGAATGGAGGAACAGGAAGTGGAAGGAAGCCTGAGTCCTTGGTAATACTGAGGTGTCTTCCCCTCATGGTTAAAAGTGGCTACACTATGGCAAATAATCAATATCTAAAAGTGATGAGTCAAGAGATAGAAATATTAGAAGACTATTTAGAAATATGGAGTTAAATATCAGAAGAAACAGATCTTTGTGCATACTTGTTGCCTTTGAGGTATGGGGAAGGGTGAGAAAATGACATGTTTTCCATTATGTATTATTTAGACTTTTAAAGCTATGTGCATGTATTACTCTGATAAAACAATGTTAATTTAAGGTACTCTAAGTTACCAAAAAAGCAAGAGATGATAGCATTGAAATGAAATCCTGATGTCAAAGTCTCAAAAATAGCCAGTAGAATTTACATATTCCTCAAATCAGAAAAGAATAAAGGTTTATTTCATAAATGGACTAAGACACACTTAACTAGATCCTTTTTTTTTCTTCTAGTTTCTGTCACAGTTACTGTGAAAATCTAAATGTTGAAAAATTTAAAAACTTTTTTATTATTATACTTTAAGTTCTAGGGTACATGTGCACAATGTGCAAGTTTGTTACATATGTATACATGTGCCATGCTGGTTTGCTGCACCCATCATTTGCATTAGGTATTTCCTCTAATGTTATCCCTCTCATAGCCCTCAACCCCCCTACAGGCCCCGGTGTATGATGTTTCCCTCCCTGTGTCCATGTGTTCTCATTGTTCAACTCCCACCTATGAGTGAGAACATGCAGTGTTTGGTTTTTTGTCCTTGTGATAGTTTGCTGAGAATGATGGTTTCCAGCTTCATCCATGTCCCTGCAAAGGACATCAACTAATCCTTTTTTATGGCTGCATAGTATTCCATGGTGTATATGTGCCACATTTTCTTAATCCAGTCTATCACTGATGGACATTTTGGTTGGTTCCAAGTCTTTGCTATTGTGAATAATGCTGCAATAAACATACATGTGCATATGTCTTTATAGTAGAATGATTTATAATCCTTTGGGTATATACGCAGTAATGGGATTGCTGGGTCAAATGGTATTTCTAGTTCTAGATCCTTGAGGAATCGCCACACTGTCTTCCACAGTGGTTGAACTAATTTACACTCCTACCAACAGTGTAAAAGTGTTCCTATTTCTCCACATCCTCTCCAGCATCTGTTGTTTCCTGACTTTTTAATGATCACCATTCTAACTAGCGTGAGATGGCATCTCACTGTGGTTTTGATTTGCATTTCTCTACTGACCAGTGATGATGAGCATTTTTTCATATGTCTGTTGGCTACATAAGTGTCTTCTTCTGAGAAGTGTCTGTTCATATCCTTTACCCACTTTTTGATGGGGCTGTTTGTTTTATTCTTGTAAATTTGTTTGAGTTCTTTGTAGATTCTGGATATTAGCCCTTTGTCAGATGGGTAGATTGTAAAAATTTTCTCCCATTCTGTAGGTTGCCTATGCACTCTGATGATAGTTTCTTTTGCTGTGCAGAAGCTCTTTAGTTTAATTAGATCCCATTTGTCAATCTGGGCTTTTGCTGCCATTGCTTTTGGTGTTTTAGTCATGAAGTCTTTGCCCATGCCTATGTCTTGAATGGTATTGCCTAGGTTTTCTTCTAGGGTTGTTATGGTTTTAGGTCTTACATTTAAGTCTTTAATCCATCTTGAGTTAATTTTTATGTAAGGTGTAATGAAGGGATTTTAAAACCAATTTTTGTTATAAAAGTTGAGCTGTATTCCCAATGGGAGAATGTCTTAGTTCAGGCAGCTATAACAAATTACCATAGTTGGGGTGGCTTAAACAATAAACAGCTATTTCTCACAGCTGAGGAGGCTGGGAAGTCCAAGATCAAAGTGTCAGCAGATCAATTGTCTGCTAAGGGCCAGCTTCCTGGATTGCAGATGGATGGCATCTCTTTGTATCCTTATATGGCAGAAAGCGGAGCAGAGACAGCAAACTCATATTTCTTCTTATTAGGGTATTAATCCCATTCATGAGGGCTCCAACTTTATGAATAATTAATTCCGAAAGGCCCCACCTCCTAACCATTACGTTGGCATTAGGACTTCACTATATGAATTTTGCAGTGACACAAACATTTAGTCCATAACGGGGGGGAAGAACAAATAAACTAAGTTGAAAAGTTTTCATTAAATATGAAGAACAAGACATTGTTTAGTCCTGGTCAAACCGGAAGCAGTTTATTTTAGCAATAATTTCAGTATTTCCAAGACTTATAACTTTCTCCTTTGTCTTCTGAATCTAGAAGTAGATGTCATTTCTAATTTAATAATCCTTTTTTTACTCTTAAATTTATGCATCGATAACTTTATTCTCCTCTGTTCATTTTAATCCAATGGAATTCCTTGTGTCACACACAATTGGCATTTCAACTTACTTCATTTTAGGAGATTATATAACTTTAGGTCTTGCACACTGAAGGTACTCAATAAATGTATGTAGAAAATTTGGCCGTGCAGAGCAGATGCATATTGAGGCTATTACCTAAGAAAAATTTAGGCAGAGGAGCACCTCACCCTCTTAGGAGGGATAGTTGGGTCTCTTACGACAATCAGAATAGAACAAAGTGGAGAAGTAAGTGAGGTCAGAATGGGGAAAGTGTCAGGATGCAGGCAAGCATGTTCTTAATTTAGAGACAGATGAAGGCCCAGGACTTTCCTAGGCAGATAAAAGAAGAAAGAAGCTGCTTTTTGAAAAGAGGAATCAAGATTTGGACAAAAAGGGAGATTTAGCCATCAGCAGTACCCAAATG
Source organism: Macaca mulatta (assembly GCF_049350105.2). NCBI lineage: Eukaryota > Metazoa > Chordata > Mammalia > Primates > Cercopithecidae > Macaca > Macaca mulatta. The sequence continues at coordinate 100,587,030 of NC_133411.1, read as the reverse complement.
AGAGCCCACAAAGAGACACTGTCTAGTCAGTGTACGTCTTAAGACATCCAGGGTCCCAAGCTACTGTGTTTACTGTTAGCCCTTAGCCATTGTTAGGTCTTATTGCTTTATAACTCTTCTTTAAGAATATATTAATAGTAAAATTACTTACTCCTATATACTCAATACAACTAATCCTTAATTATTAGCAAAAACATTTATAGTTATCACCTCATGATTCAGTTTGCCCTTCTCTAGTCCAAATGAATTGAAGTAGGAATTCATAGGACCTTTCCTAGTGAAGAAAGATTCTAGTGCTATTTAAGGAAAGTAAAAAGTATATTCTCCCCTGACAGAAATTTTCATTCTGATAATATTTTATCGGTATCTTTTTTTTAATGTCATGGCAAGAAATTGAGTTGATGGACCAAGCACGGTGGCTCACACCTGTAATCCCAGCACTTTGGGAGGCCACGGCGGGCCGATCACTTGAGGTCAGGAGTTTGAGACCAGCCTGGCCAACATGTATCTTTATTAAAAATACAAAATTTTATTAAAAATACAAAAATTAGCCAGGCATGGTGGTGGGTGGCTGTAATCCCAGCTACTCAGGAGGCTGAAGCAGGAGAATCACTCCAACCCCAGAGGTGGAGGTTACAGTGAGCCGAGATTGCGCCACTGCACTCTAGCCTGGGTGACAGAGCGAGACTCTGTCTCAAAAAAAAAAAAAAGAAAGAAAGAAAGAAAGAAAAAGAAATGGAGTTGATTTTGAAAAGAAATCATTTTGAATAATTAACCATGAATTACTCTAATTAGCAGAAAATAATTATAGGTTGGACATACACTCTTTCGAATGCAGAGGATAGAGTAAAAGAATACCGGAAAAATGATGCCACCTTATAGATGTTGTGATGAATCCCAAAGAGGGCTTTTCTTTGAATTAATCTTCAACTGAGGCATTTTAAATGTCTTCCATTAGAAAACATTCATATTTCTATAAGACAAAAATTATTGCCTAGCATATGTTGTTAGAGAATCTTTATTGTAATAACTATTAAAGAAGACATCTTTAATGCCTCCTGAAAGAGAAAATATCATTTCCTTTGTTCCTTTTATAATACTTTCTGGATCACCAGAACAGCCTTCGATAGATTTAGCATATTTGTACATCATAGGAATACTTAAAACACTGTATGGAAGTGGAATTAACATATTCATGTCACTTGGAAAATGTTTGTCAAGTGATTAACATGACAGTTGCACTTGTGGCTTCTGTTTCCTGTAGGGGAAGAATATGTGGCACACTGATGAATACAGGTAACAGATTATTTTGCAATTAGTTTCTGTTCTGTAAAGACCATCATCAGGACGCAAATGAGAGCCCACAAAAAGGTATATAGTCTACGTGAAGTAGACTTCATTTTTGGGCTATATTTTTGGGCTAAAGGGAGCCCAGATATGGGACCCAGGAGACACGTGCTCATATATGGCACCACAGATAATTAGTTAGTCCCTGACTAACTCTGGAACTTGGATAAGTCTCATTGTGCCTCTTTAGCTGTTTCTTTATTAGTAGTGCCATCCATCTCACAGGATTGTAACATGGTAAAAATGAAATGTGAAATTAACTTTTGAAAGTTAAAAGCAACAGCAACAACAAAAAGGTAAAGCATTGTTTGGACAAAAAGGTAATTTTTTGGAAGAGGTAATTAGGGAGGCAACGTGGAGATGTAGGTCAAAGGATAAAAAGTTGTAGTTATGTAGGATGAACAAGTCTAGATCTAAGTACAACATGAGGACTACAGTTAATATTGTATTGTATTTGGGATTTTTTGCTAAGAAAGTAGAATTTAGATGCTCTTGCCACACATACAAAAGGGTAACTGTGCGAGTTGATGGATATGTTAATTTGCTTGACTATAGTAATCACTTCACAATGTATATCAGAGCATCATATTGTATACATTAAATATATACAACAAAAATGTAGCTTTAATATATATGATTTTTACCAATGAAAACATTGACAATTTAGAAATGAGGAGTATCTGGCATATGCATGAATAAAGTATAACTTGTTTCCATATACCATCATATATAAAAATAAATTCGAAGATGCCTGCTTTTATTATTGTTAAGGGCTAATTATGCAAGAGAGTATCTTTGCAAAGAAATACATAGTGACATTCTAATCATTGGTCACAAATGTGATTTTCTAGGTTAGGTTTCAATTTTGAGAACAACATTCTTGCTTCTTAAATCCTTGCTCTTTTTCTACATCACTCTTCTGCCACCATCAATAAAGCTTTTTCTATATCACTCTTCTGCCACCATCAAGAAAGCTATTTTTCTTGATTGTTCAAAATAATAAATGGAGTCAAAGCCTATGTATAGAATAAACAAATGGTCTCACTTGCTCAAAAAATAACAGCACTCCTTGATCCTTTCATTATACCATCCTCTCTCCTCTTCTTTTCTTCTCTCCTTACCTGAAATATTGAATGAAACATTATCTCCAGTGAATTGCAATTAAAATATATGTTGGTTGCCTGGGAGAGGAGAGAAAGGCCCAAGAATCTCCTTTAATCTTCTCTTACAGGCTATTGGCATGGATTCTTTTATCTGATTAGCTAAAACAGTTAGCTTTCAGTATGGGCAAGTTGGACTAGGATTTCAGGAGAAGCTGTTTAGTGGTTATAATCGGTGATTTTTAAGGTTCCTTTCAACTCTGAAATATTTTATTACAAGTAGACCCGTGTAGCCAAGGGGTGCCCTGAGAGATAAAGGAAGGGAGACTACTAAATGACAGTGAAGAAGTAAGATCATAGGGGCAAATTATGCACTTCATTGTTTTGCCTGGAACTAGAGGGCAAAGGTGTGGGTGAGAAAAAAATGGGCCTTGATGCAGTGTCTAACAAGTCACAAACATCCTAACTTCCTAACTCTTACATAGAGTCTTACTGAGAGAAAAAGTAGATTTCACCAAAGAAAAGACAAGGTTCTTTGGGGAGGGAGATAAGGACAGAGACCTCTGTATTTGTTCCTTCAATAATAGGAACTTACCAAAGAATAAGGACATAAATGCCTCATTCCCAGGGACTACTTAGGTTTTCCATGATCTTGAAATCTTGAAAGCTCAGGCAGCAAAGGAAATGAGTTCAGGCCTGTTTTGTGACCGAGTGGACTCATGGCTGGAGAATGAGCAGAGACTGCCCCTGTCCTCTGGGTCTTACTCCTTGATTTTCAGGAAATTCCTCACAAAGCATCCCCTCATTCTTGCCTCTTGGGGCAGGTTCCTGTGAAGACTCAGACTCAGGAGACCATATCTTGTAATTGTCTTGGCTGAGGACCTCTTGACCTTGGACAGCTGAAGGAGGGTCCAGATGCATATATTGGCCATGTCTGATTTTACAGAAGTAACCTTCACAGGCATGGTTTGGTGGAACTTGTAGCCATCTGTAAGGACACCGTAGAAATACACATCATTTACTTGGAGTCTGTAAAGTTTTGTGGATTGAACAGGAATGACTTGTCAAGGGGCAGCTCCTAGAGGCGGATGAAAGTTGGCCGCTTCCTGCTCCTGGTCACCCTAACTCCAGCTCTTTCTGGAATCCTGGCAGGCTCTACCCCTGAGGCCACAAAGAGGGATTCTTAGAGTCACACCTGGTAGTCTGTGGAGGACTAGCATCCTCTTTTGATGAAAATGAAATGCAACACTTAACACTCTTGGAAGAGAGAAAATGAATGATAAGAATTCTGACAACCTGGCTTGAATGTTTCTATTACAAAATTAGAGAAACAATCAAATTTGAAGGGACATGTAAAACATCACAAATAAGAATCAGTGGTTACTGAGGAGTCTAAACTCTAGGTCATCCTAATGCATACATGTTTCCAAGTCTGCTGTGATGGCTAAAATAGGTTAATATTAGTAGTTTTCAGTCCCATAATAAAATAGGTCTAAGACCTTTAGTGCAGTTTATCCTCTTAAATTGGCTCACCATGTACATGGAATGTATAAAAGAACCAGATCAAGTGTTTTATCACAAATTCTTAATGTATGGAATCTGAATCAGGATTCACAGCATTTGTTTAGTTAATTGTCTCTATATAGTCATTTGCAGCATAATGATGTTTCAGTAAACAATGAACAGCATATAAGTTTATATATGCTGTTTATATAATCCATAAGATTATAATGGAGCTGAAAAACTCCTATTGCCTAGTGATATCATAGCTGCCGTAAAGTGGTAGTGCAACACCTTATTCACATGTTTGTGTTGATGCTGGTATAAACAAATCTGTGCTGCCTGTCATATAAAAGTGCAGTATAGCACATAAAATTATGTATAGTAAATAATACTTGATAATATTAACAAATGACTATGTTACTGGTTTATATATTTCCTTCTGTATACTTTTATTGTTATAGTGTAATCCTTCTACTTATTAAAATAATGTTAACTGTAAAACAGCCTCAGGTGAGTCCTTCAGGAGATACTGTAGAAGGCAGCATTGTCACGGGAGATGACAGCCCCATGTGTGTTATTGCCCCAAAAGACTTCCAGTGGGGTAAGACGTAGAAGTGGAAGACTGTGACACTGATGATTCTGACCCTATGTTGGCTTCAGATAATGTGTGTGTTTCAATCTTAGTTTTTAACAAAAAAATTTCAGAAATAAAAAATAAAATGTTTTTAAAATAGGAAAAAAGCTTATAGAATAAGGATATGGAGAAAGAATGTTTTGCACAGCTATACAATGTATTTGCGTTTTAAGCTAAATGCTATCACAAGAGTCAAAAGTTTAACAATGTAAACATTTATAAAGGTAAAGAAATACAGTAAGCTAAGGTTAATTTATTATTGAAAAAACTAGTTTTAATAAATGTAGTGTAGCCTAAGTGTGGAGTGTTTGTAAGTTCTACAGTAGCGTACGGTAATGTCCTAGGCCATTACATTCATTCATCACTCACTCACTGGCTCACCAGTGCAACTTCTAGTCCTGCAAGCCCTATTCATGGTAAGTGCCCTGTAAAGGTGCACCATTGTCTTTCATATGGTATTTTTACTCCTTTTCTATGTATAGATATGTTTAGACACACAAGTACCAGTGTGTTATAATGACCTATAGTATTCTAGTACAGTAACTTGCTGTGCAGATTTGTAGCCTGGGAGCAACACGCTATACTATATAGCCTAGGTGTGTAGTAGGCTCTACCACCTAGGTTTGTGTAAGTCCACTCTATTTGATGTTCATTGATGAAGTTGCCTAACAATGCATTTCTTAGATCGTATCCTCATTGTTAAGCAGTACATAACTGTATTTAAATATTGTGAACATGGGATATATTTTTTATAATCTGTTCATATAGCTCAGGGGTCTCCAACCCCCAGACCACAGATGGTACTGGTCCATGGACTGTCGGGGACCAGGCTGCACAGCAGGAGATGAGTGGTGGGCAAGTGAGTGAAGCTGAGCTGCACCTCCTGTCAGATCAGCGGCAACATTAGATTATCATAGGAATGTGAACCCTATTGTGTACTGTGCATGCGAGGGATCTAGATTGCACACTCCCTATAAGAATCTAATGTTTGATGATCTGTCATTGTATATATTACACGTAATAATATATACATGTATATACATTATATATTACAATGTAATAATAATAGAAATAAAGTGCCAATAAATGTAATGCCCTTGAATCCTTCCAAAACTGTCTCTCCTCCCTGCCCCCATCTGTGGAAAAACTGTCTTCTACAAAACCAGTCCCTAGTGCCAAAAAGTTTGGGGACCTTTATGAGCTATTTATGGAATATTTAATATGCATAAAGCTTAGCCATAGCCAGTGCAAAAGCACAAAGATAGAGAGGAGATAAGCATACAAATAATAAGACCCCAAAGCTGAATAAGGTAAATGTCATAGGAAGGAACGAAAAAAAAATCTATAGGTTAAGAGCAGAGGAATAGTATCCAGTTGGAAAATACATTCATGGAGAACAAGAAATTTGATGGAGATCTGGAAGCAGATAAGTACGATGTTAGCAGGTGACATTGGGAAGAAATATGCAGTGAGGAGGAAGGAGCATAAATTAGAGGGTAGAGGCAGGATACATGGAGTAAGTTCATGGACAAGGCCCTCCAATTTAATCATAGCATGAAATCAACTCTATGGTATGTTGGCAATCTCCCTTTTCCTCACACTTTTGGAATGTTTGCTGCTGCAGTTTGGTTTAGTTCAACAGTCTTTCCTTGGATACCCACTAAGTGACAAACACTCTTCCAAAGCAGGGAAATAAAAGATAAAAAGGTATACACATTCTTTGCCCTCACATCACTTACAGTGCGGCAAATCCTTTGAACTATCATGATTGGAAATATGCTTGGAATGCTTTTGGATGGAGAGGCATCCCTAACCCAGCCTGTGAAGTCAGTCAAGACTTTCCAAAAATAAATTGGTTAGAATTCAGTCTAGATGGACGAGAAGGAATTAGGTAAAAACAGAAGCTAAGGTGTTCAAGGCACAGGGAAGAAAAGCATGAGCAAAAGGTATGAAACAGCATTTGAGCTTGGGAAACTATAAGAAGTTTAGGATTCCAGAAGCATTCATTCAAGTCATTTCTAAGGAGTGTCATTACTGCTCCAATATTTGCTTTTTGATGTGAAACTGAGATATAAATATAATTATATGGCTTTCTTGGTAAGCCCACATCCTTTACTAACTTTGGAGTTACTAATGGTGTTTCATTTTTAGAATACCTACATGTTTGTGTTTTATTGTTATTCTATCACATGATGATTTTGTAAACAAACATTGCATATATTCAATGTTCCCTGAGTTTCATTACCTTGACTCAATGAGCTTTATGATTGTAATACTGTTGGGCAATATACCCAAGAGTTATAAGAAGGCCCAACAATGAGACGTTTGCAGCATCCCCACCTTCTTATTTTGATAAAAAACGTATCACTTTATAAGTGAATCTAAGTATTATTCACACAATCCCTTAGTATTATATACTTCTCAGTCCCAAATAGTTCTTATGTTCTCACTACTGCACATTAAATCTCTATAATATTATTTGTGTGTCCCTTTTTAAAAAACACTGATATAAATATATGAATAACAAAAGTGTTCTTCCTGGACTATACTTCTATCTTCTCTGCCCTGGTCTAATAATTCTCTATCTTTGAAGTACGTTTTCAGAAAGCAAAACTTAAATCAAGACTGTCATTTCAAAATATAGGGCTATCTACAGTATGGGTATGTATGACTAAATATGCTGCTCAGTGGACCAGGAGTTCAGCCCATGATGAAATCGCATGTGTGACACCAGGGTTTCACTCACTGCTCAGTTCTGTGGCAACTGTGGATCACTGTATAACCTCAAGTCTTCGTGGCTTCTCATTTATGGGGCTCTGCTCAGCTGTAATGGAAGCAAAAGATGTGAAATCAGATACCACTGAGAATGTATATTTGTAAGAGTAAAAGTCTTTTATTCTCTTGCTAAGTTTTTTCACTATGCTATTTATTTCCATTTTAAGGAAAGTTTTTTTAAATGACATGTAAGGCATTTGAAAATGGTGTCTACACTCACCAGATAGAAAATGAAAGATATGAATAATTTAAATTTTTAAATGCTTCCTTTGGTTATCAAGATACTCGAGTTCTGAAATGTTTGAATAGTTACTTCATACTCAACCTCCTACATGTATACATAGTAAAAGAGAAAAAACTCCTTTGAAATGTTCGTATTTTCCTCTTATGTCAACATGGATATGTCATAATATTTTTTGTTTTGTGGGACTCATTTCCAGTTGATGCAGAATTTTAAAGTCAAGATAATCACAATAATTAAGGAGTAAATGTGTAAATGAGGACCTGATTCAAGTTATTTAATTAACATAGATTCATGGAAATTTGACAACTGGAGGATTAAATATGGATTTTCATCTAATCTGTTTCTGTACTTTTCAGTTTTCCTAAACTATCACCAAATAAAGGGCAACGGTAGAGAATTAAATATGTGAAAAAAAATTAGGAAGCTATTTCCTGTTCCTTTGTGGCTTGTCTAGTCTAATACTGCTGCATTGAGAAGTTCTTAGAGATAATTCTTGTGAATCTTTTCTATGTGGGGGAAGAGAGAAGACGGAGAAAAATGGCTCTCCTCCCCAAATATGGTCGTAGTGGTGTTGATGTTAACCTGTTCAGGATAGACCAAGCCCTTTAGTATGAACAGGAGCCCTGGGTCCCCCAGGACCACGTAATCCTTGCCTTTTATCCCCTCTTATCACAGGCTAATCCCTTTATTCCTCCTGGATTCCTCCTGTTAAAAATCAGGTAAAAAAGCCCAATAGCAGCAATTAAACCTACCTTCCACTCCATCTGAATGGAACAGCCTCCCACCAATGTTTCTCTCAGCGTACAAATTTTTCTCGTCTCTATTCCCACTACTACCCCCTTCACCCCTAAAGAGTCCCAAACTGAATTTTCAGATTCAGGCCAAATCCCTTCCATTTACTTCCACAGTGATCTTCCTTTACCATATTCATTTACACTGCTTTACCATATTCTTACCCTGCTTTCTTGTCTCTCCAACTGGAGAGAACCAATACTTACTTAGGGCCAAATAAACCAGCTCATCTATAGTTCCAAACTAACAATAATGTTAAGGTGATGTGTTGGGGGTATTGTACCAGCCTAAAGAAAGCACGTTGGGAGAGAGCCTCTTTTTTTATGGGATGAGTTGGGTTATCTTTCCTAGACACACCAAAATCATACTAGAGGAACCCGGCATGGGACCATCAGGAACAGGAAGTGGACAGTGAGATAATGAGTACTAGTCTGGAGATTGAAGTGCCAGGAGATCATAGTGATGAAACTGTCTAGAATAACAAATATGGATTCAGAGCTTATCAGGGAAGTCTGGGTCACGAGAGTCCTTAGGGATGCTTAGGGGTTTATGAGATGTGAGGTTATGAGATGGCCAAGGATGGGTTTATAGTGTTAAGAGGAGAGGGCTAGAGACAGATGGAGGAGGAGCTAAGAGTAGAAGGGCAACCAGGAGAGAAGAGTGTGAGGAATCAAGCGAGGAAAGCTTTTCAGGAAAGAAGAACCATTCACCAGTTTAAGTCTCAGCAAGGCCAAGTTAGATTAAGATTAAAAAGGGAAAATCGGAAGAGAGAAGCACAGAAAGCAAGTAGACTACTTAGGCAAATGAGATTTTCAGTAATAAAAGAGAACAGACTTTTATTCCTCAATCTTTCTTTCCATCTTCACCTCATATTTATCTCCAAACAAAACCATATTTCTACATTGTTTGTCAATATTCGAACTTATCAATTTGAAAAAAAATGTATTTGACTCTTCACAACTCCCACACTAAGCCTAAGGCCAAATTTTTATTCCGTTGAATCCCTTTTCTCCATTCCCAACCACCGGCCTTTTCTTTGTCCTGATGTGTTTCTCATGTTGGTTTCTCCTCTGGCCTATGCGCAATGTACCTGCCAGATGGACATTTCTGCATTATGCACACTTGGTCCATCTTTTATTTTTACCACTTTCATTAGCTTCTGCTTTCCTTTGGTAATAGATTCAGATTTATTTTCTGCCTTTATCTTCTCTTGATTGCCATTTTTGAGCCTTCTTTTCCTTTTCTTCACCATCATTCCCTCTTGTTGTCTGATCCCCTGAACACTTGTCACCTAGTGCTGTCAACTTCCAAAGCCACCCCTCTGAAACTTTCACTTTTCTCTTGTCTTTTTAAAAAACTTGGCTGCTGTATTTCATTAATGAATATAAATAGGAAACAAGTTAATGTCACTTTAATATTTTGATTTAGATTATCCTCATCTTGACCAAATATTGAATTTCATGTGTATATTCAAAATATTTCAGTGGTGGTTTTTTTTTTTTTTTTTTCTTATTTTGTTTTGCTGTTTGTTTGTTGGTTGTTTTTTTCTCAAAACTCAGGCTAGGCCCTCACATGAATGTAAAGAAAAGAGTTTGCCTGGAAAATATGATTTGAAGGGTGTCTTAAAGTTCAGTAACTGGTCACAGTTACTCAAGTACTTACTATTATCTACCTTTCAACTGAATTGAGGCATTTTAACTTCTAAAATGCTAAAATAATTTCTTAAGCCATGAGGAGCCATTAAGACATCAGACAGGGTTATATTTGCAAGGAGGGTAGGAAGAAATTTGGTTTGATTGAGGCAAGAATAAAGATGGCTCAGGACCAGAGGAGTTTCCCAGAGAATACAAGCCCTAGGGCCACTAGAGTGGAGGGCTCAGAGCAACTAAAGTCAGCCGAACACTTCAGGTATTGGGGGAAGGGAAGGGTGATGCTACCATCAGGAGAGGATGTTGAAGTGAGACAAGGGTAAAATGAAAAGAAACTTCTCTTATATAATTGGTTTGCCTCAATGAATAAGTCTATTTAAAAGGGGTTCCTTTTGGTTATTTTTTCGAGGGTTTTATTTTTATTTCCTTTCAAATAAATATTTTTCCAATTACTTGATATAGGAGGGAAGGGTATGATTTTTATAGAGATCCTCTTTTCCATGCAGCACACTAATTGCAGGGAAAATATAGGAAATATTTTCTGTCTACTCATTTACTCATTTACGTGTATACCCATGTACTAATTTAAAAATTATCCAGGGCCGGGTGCAGTGATTCATGCCTGTAATCCTAGCATTTTGGGAGGCTGATGCAGGTAGATCCCTTGAGGCCAGGAGTTTGAGACCAGCTGGCCAATCTAGCAAGACTCCATCTCTAAAAATTAAAAATAAAAATAAGTCATTGTGTATGTGATGTGTGCTAGGTACTTTGGCATTTTAAATAAAATGGTAAATAAGACACAGTTCCTATCATCCTGGAGTTGAAAGTAGTATGCATGGACAGATAACAAAGCAGTTACAGTCCAGCATGTTACGTGCCATGATCAGAGAAGTACAGGTGCTTCCTGGAACAAGAGAAAGGGCACTCCATGCAGATTAGGAGCAACAGCAAACTTCACAGTGGGAATGACATCTTAATAGCAGTTGGCCAGGCCAGGCTGGAGGGAAGGGGCAGAGAAGTGAAGGTGAAGATGGAAATAATATTCCAAAGTAGAAAACAGCACCTGTATCACTCAAGGTGAGTGAGAATGTGACTTTCCCAGACATAAACAATGTTGTTTATGGTGGGAAGTCAAAGTCGAAGGGCTAAGTAGATAAAAGATGAGTCTGGGCCCCATCATAAAGGTCTTCTGTGGGCTGTTCAAGGAATTTATATTTAACCTGAGGATAAATAAATGGAGAATCATTGAAAGGTTTTAGATAGGGAAATAACGTCATCAGATTGCTTTGTAGAGAGCTGATTCTAGCTAAAAGAGGTAGTATTAGGAGGGTGGAATAGGAGACTGCAATATCAATTTGGAAGTCACTATTGCAGCCATTCTAGCCAGAGATAATGGTAGTCTAACTTATATTACCAACAGAAAGTACTCATTCAAGATATATTTATTATATACTAGAAAATATCAATAGGACTTGGAGGTTTATGAAACCAGAAAAAAAGGAAAATTATGATGCCCAAATTTCTCCTGTGGCCACTGGATGAATGCTGTCATTGATTGAGATGGAGAACACCAGAGAAAAAGTCTTTTGTGGGGAGAGAGCCTGTGAAACACCCAAGAGTCAAACAAACAGGAGTTACAATCCTAAGTCTTTGGTCAAGTTACGTATCTTAGAGTGCCTCAATTTCCTTATCTATGAAATGGGATAATATTACCTATTTCATAGAGCTATTGATAGAATTAAATGAGATAATGTACATAACATATTTTACACAGTAATCTGGATCATATAAGTACTCTTAATAATTAATATGATTCATATTATTTAAAACTTTGTTAAGATGGTAGTTCTCCATGGCATTTTTACATGTCTTGTGGTGGCTTTTGTCCCAGACTATCTGTTCAAAGAGCTTTGCATAGCAGACAGCCTCAAGATATTGAGTCCCTCAGGGCAGAAAGCAGATTTATTTCTCTAATGGGATAATAAAGATAATGACTCCTTCCTGGGCAAAGGTCGGGCTGGTTTGCTAGTAGCCCCCTAATAAGATTGGGGTTCCCAAACTGAGTTTCCTTAGCCGTGACACAAATTCACTGTACATGCAGTATCCACTTGGGCCACTCTGCATTCCTCCTGTGAGACTTGGGAGTGGGGTGACTAAGGGTATCCAACGTAAATGTGAAGCTTATGTTGCCCACAGTGCCATGAGTAATTAAGGTCTTTGCCTCTCTCCTGATAGCCTTATGTCTTCTGCTGGCATTTATTAAATCTTAGCAGGCTATCTGGTTAGCTTAAAAGCAAGGGAAAAATCTCAGACTCTTCATGTTTCTTGATGAAGTTGTCTCCTAAATGTTCACATGTATGTTGTAAAACCTTGATACAGTGGCTCCGTAAGACTCCATTTTCCAGTCTTGACATTGAACTCTTTCCATAAATCTAATTATGGGCAATATATAAACAAAACTGTATGAAACAAGAGTGTTTATTTTCACTTTGAAGAATTCGATCGTTTCACTTATTTGTTTGGGAAAAGTTTGAGAAACACGAGGTTACTTTGCATTTAAAATATTTCTTCTTTCAGGCACAAATCCATGGGGGACAAATGTTTATCGTATAAATCCTCACTATCTAATAAATATTAAGTATCACAAGTATATGTTGAAATCATACAATAGTTTTAATATTAATAGCAATCATTGAATAAATAGCATAGATTAAGGCAGCCATTGGCTAGCAAATTCCACCTATGTATTAATGAAGAGTAACATCATGTATTCATATATATCAGATAATGTCTCACTTAACTTGCCAGTGTTTATTCAGGTATGGGCACATAATTTCTAAAAGGCATCAATTTGTATTCAGGTACATATGTATAAAATACCTAGTTATATCTGAGAACATAGTTCAGGATATGCTTTGTAAGAAAATATGATGATCCTGGAGTTAAATAAAATGAAGAATCTTCACTTGGATCCAATATGATCAGATGCAGATAATATCCAGTAGGGAACAGGGTCTGCAAACTACAAAAAAAAAGGGCAAAATACAAAGATAAGAGAAAAAATGAATTGCAGGTAGGACTCAAGATAGTGGACAAAGTATACAGAAGATAGATCTTACTTTAATAATCTAAGACAAGAATGTGAAGGAGAAGTAAAAGATCTAGTGTGCTTCAATAGAGGAAGCTGGAAATACAGTTCAGGATGGGGGCAAATAAGGCATTGTTCAGGGAAGCCTTCCTAGAGCAAGGAACACTAACCATGTGAAGGAAGGAATCAGCGTGATAACCTGAGACCTTAATCCAGACACCAAAGGGGTGACTTGGGAGCCTAATAACCCTATGTTTCTAAATACCAGAAGATAGTAATTCATATGAAGGGGAGAGGAATAAAACCACAAAGAGTTTGTAAACCAAAATGTCTATAACATGTGGAGAAACTTCCATGCATTTGAGTTACTGGTACCAAGAAGGGGCAGTTTAGTGTTCTTAAACCACAGGTGTCATTCTTTGTGTCATAGGTGAAACCCAAGCTAAATTAAATGAACATGAAACTACACTGTTAGTGTTTCTAAACTGTACATCATCTGAAGTTTTAGTTGTGTTCTTGAGACATCTCTAGGCTAAAGAACAGACAAAAAGATGGAAAAATAACCCACTGAGAAGGCCAGAGAAAATGGAAGCCAGGAACTCAGATTTTGATCTTTGTTGCTAGTATTTTTGTCTCTCTTATTCCTGGGTAGTGGTAGACAAGATGGGGCAATAATAAAAATTGCTTAGCTTTGGAGACATGACCAAAATCTAAAACACTATCATGTTTAAAATAATTAAAGTGTCAGGCATTCTTTTACTTGTACACTACATCTTTGTTTATTATTCTGTTAGATAAAGCCTCTTGTCATTATACTCCAGGCAAAGCTGTTAACAGGGAAACTAAACCCACACCCTAGACCTAATTTTTTAATACAGTTTCTTCTTTGATCTATTGCATCTCTGTATTTAATTATGAGGTCTGACTTGATGCCGTGGTATCTTTTGCTCTTCTAGCTCTTTCTGTAGTTTGTAAAAAAAAGAATTTTATGTTTCTTTTAAAGCAAGCTCATTTTTAGTTAGTTCATTGAAAGGTGTCACCTTCTACTTCTTATTGCTCCTTGGGTCCTTTTATTCTTTGTCTCCTGAACTGACACAATTACCACCTCTACATTCTGCAAATATAGCTTGCAGAGCCAGTTTCCTAAGAATGTAATTTTCAAAAGTACCAGACATAAGAATGACTCTAAAGCCATTTGATGAGTTCTCTGTTACATTTCCTCATTTGCTTCCTTCCCAAAGAGATTTTGATTTCTGCCTGGAACATGCTTATCAGCTTAAAAGTAAGCAGCATCATTATGTTATAAGGATTTTCTACTGCAGCAGCAAGTACACTAGCCTTGAATGAAGCAGTTGCTAATCATGTTGCACTAAGCAAATAAAACTCAGAACCGACCTAATCTTGCTTGCCTAATACCAGTTTCTGCTGCAGACTTCAGTGTAATGTTCTAATCACTGGCGCAAAACAGCCAATTAATTTGCTTTCCCTACGTGTTTTTACTGGCCAAGATGCATAGGGGAGCAGTGCATTCGGTCATAATCATGCTCCGCAAAGATGGGAAATGTTCCCTTTGAGCTTCCAATCATTAGGCCAGCTGAAGTGAAGACAAGCCCATTGACAAGTGAGAATGGCAATAATTTATTTTCTATTGATGGCTTGTGACAAATCATGTCGAAGCAGTGGCTGCATACTGTGGGGCTCCGCGAAGGAAGACTGTGATGGGCAAAGATGAAACCCTTCACAGCTCATTTAGTCCAAATGTAGCCACCTGGGTGGTGAATCGGTTCAACATACCAGCCCAGGCATTCCAGCACAAAATTAGATCACTAACAGGCAGGCCATATAGGGGTTCCTAGAAGACATTAATCAACAGGGTTGAGCTGTCAAAATGCAGAGTTTGAAATTAAGAAACACCAAAAGGATGGAAATGTGGCAATGCTGTCAAAAAAAAAATCAAGAATGTGATGTCTACTGCAGGATTCTAGCCACCATTAAAAAAGCTTAGAAGAAAAATAAATTATAAACAGGTAAAGAAAGTCATTACCCTACTGAAAATTTTCCTAATATTTTTACACGTGTTAATTAGTAAAAGTAGCATGGAGGTTTATGCAAGCATGAGCACACCCCTTTTCAACTTAACACTGACAGGTCAGCTACATGTAAGTCCTCCTTACTGCCCCACAGCATAGTTCATCTCTTATTTAAATTTCTTTTCTACCAGACCTACTGATGTGCAAAGCATTTGATGTCTCACCCTGCTTCTGAATACCAACATTTCAAACTACAGAAGTTTTAGACTTGCATGCTTCATTTTCTGAACACTGTTTTTGGTAGAATAGAGATTTCTAGAATCTGGACTGTTCAGGGGTGTGTGTATGTGTTATGTGCGTTTCTATGATTATATTTTATCAATATGGTTTTCTTTAAAAAGCTCATTGTCTGTTTTCATGTTATAAAAAACATTTAATGCCATAAACAAATTCAAACAGAGTTACTGAAACTGACCGAATTTTCACTGAGCAAAAACATGAAAACTTCCATTACCTAAAATTATAAAATTTAAATCCTGAAGAATTCCTTTCCAATCCCCACATGGGTTTTTCTTAAAGTTTGGTCTGTGGACCACAAACATCAAAATGATCTAGAGCACTCACGGAAAATGTAAATGCACAGACCAATATCCTTCAGACTTACTGCATACAAATTTTTGGGATGGGCCTGAGAACTAGAATTTTAATAGGATCCCCAGAGTGATTCTGAATGTACAGCAAAACTTGAAAACTACTTATTCTTGTATGAATAAGCCCTGGCCCATTTTCAAGTTCAAACACTTGCTTCTTTCCACCACTGTCTAACACATCTCCCTCTTGGACAAGCTATGCTCCATTTGTTCACAAACACTCTAATACGTTCACATTTCCATGCCTTTGATCATGCTGCGCCCTTCATCTAGAATTCCTCCCCAATCTCCAGCCCCAGCTCCATCTTTCCCATCCTCTAAGTTTCAGCTCAAATGTTCACTCCCACATGAAGCCTTCTCTGTAACTCTCAGCTAGATGTTAATATTCTGGTCTCTGTGCTGTCTTAGCCTTTTGTTTGTGCATTTTGTAGCATTGCCAACTTGCCTTTCATTGCAGTTACCTGTTTACGTGCTTCATCTCCCAATTACTAGATGGTTCACTCTGTCAGACTCATGTCTGGTATGTCTGTTAATATCTCATAGCATCTAACTCATTGCCTTATACTATATGTACAGTAAATGTTTGTGGAATTGAATTATTGAATAACAGATGTTAATTAATTCAAACGTAAGCTTTATGTTTTTAAGTCAGTCCGGGAGGTAAGTGTTCTCCCTTGCTTTATGCTTAGAATTCTCATTAGCATCTTGGACTGAGTTTACCTGTGAGCAAAAATAAATGAGGTCTGTTAAATTTTATTTGTTTGTTTGTTTTACTTATATACAGTTTGTCTGTCAAATGCTATTCTGCTTTATATTTTCTATATTAGCTTTAATGATATTTTCCCTGAAAGAATATTTATTGACATTCTAAGTCCTCAGTTGAAACAGATATGTAAAGTGCATTAATTTGCTGGAAAAAATAAATGACCTTACAGCATGCTACTATAAACCATTTGGTTTTTTTGTTTGTTTGTTTTGTTTTGTTTTTTGAGATGGAGTCTCACTCAGTCGCCCAGGCTGGAGCGCAGTGGCGCTATCTCGGCTCACTGCAAGCTCCGCCTCCCGGGTTCATGCCATTCTCCTGCCTCAGCCTCCCAAGTAGGTGGGACTACAGGCGCCCGCCGCCACACCCAGCTAATTTTTTGCATTTTTAATAGAGACAGGGTTTCACTGTGTTAGCCAGGATGGTCTTGATCTCCTGACCTCGTGATCCGCCTGCCTTGGCCTCCCAAAGTGCTGGGATTACAGGTGTGAGCCACCGCGCCTGGCCTATAAACCATTTGTTTTATAAATATTTCAGATATTCATGGGCTTAAAAAAAAAAAACACAGGAACTATATGCCCAAATATATTTGATAGCTCTATATGATGATTAATGAACAGTTCTGCAATTGTTCAACTATGCCTAACTTAAGACTAATGTCTTAGACCCCAATATAGCATAAAGCATGGAAGCCATGGTTTGGCTTTTCATAACCTAAGGAACAGGTTCAGCCTGACTTTAAGGTAAAGAAGTGTTTGACTGTGAGCCCCCCTGTATTCTGGAAGCACAAAAAAGATTTGAAAGATACAGGGCAAATCCTATCAGTTTTATCCAGGTTCTTGAAAGTATTATGGTCTGCTCAATCCATGTTGTAATTGTTTTAAAAGCCCCTTTTTACCTCTATGTTATTGTGATATTGCTGTGTGTTTAAACACCACGGAAACATAGGGGTGAAATGTTGCCAGGATACCTGGGAACATATACTTGAAAAAATAAAATAATTCAAGCCAATTTGAGTTAAACCTGTTCTAGTCAGAAGAATAGTCCTTTATCTGTCTTGGTCTTCAATTACAAACACTCTTGATGAGGAGTAGGCACTGAGGAGATGCCTCCCACTTTATTTGAGTGCCAAAGATCTCTGGCAGACTAGAACCAGGACAGGGCTGCTGGGAAAAGTTCTGAAGGTGTGGGAAATGATTATTTCAAAAAGAAGGTGATATATAAACTTACCTCTTTGCAACACCTGGGGTTGTTTTGGAACTAGTGTAAAAAGTGCTTTCTGGGGACCACACATTTCATAAATGTTTCCTTCACTGTTTAGTAGACATCTCAGTGGGTTCTGCTTTAACTCAGTTGATGATTGTAATAGAACAGAGTATGATACTGCATTTTTATTTATATTAGAATTGCTGGCCATGGGCACCTAGGGAGCCCCTAGATATAACTAAAACCTAATTAGGAGAAAAGAACATTGCTGGCTCAATTTCTGAATTGGAGAGTAAAAGAAACATAATTCCTCATATAACAACATAAAATCATTTCAAAATAAATAACTAAAAATGATACTGTTTTAGAAATATGCTTTCCACCTCCCCAAACCAGAAAAGAACAGCAATGTGGTATTTTCTACAGAATTGATTTGATCTTCTGCGAATTCCTCTATTCCCAGTGTATATAAGCCCTAAAACTGTTTTCGCAAACATCCTATGTCACTTGAGGGTGGAAGGAAGGAAAAGTTAGTCCATAAATGGTTGATGTAAAGTGATGAGACCTTATAGGAGAGACTGAAGGACTGTGACAGACAAGCACTGAGACAGGGAAAGAGATAAAAAGAAACCATGGTGTGAGTTTCAGGAAACCTTTGATGTATAAGAAATATTTGGACATTAGATTAAAGGTTCTCAACACTGACCTCATAATATTCATGATGCAAGAATCAGAAGAGCCTTTGAAGAAGATAATAAGAATAAACATACAGGCTTCTTTGAAAAAGCCACAGAGCACAAATAAACAAATAAGAATCAATCTGTCCTGTACAAGGTATCCTGCTTACCGTATCAGCAAAAAGAAACCAACTTTGACCTATGCATAAAACCTGAAGGAAAAAGGGACAATAAACAAAAGGCAAATGAAGAACATAATCTGAAGAGGAATGGCACAGAGAAACACAGAAAGTATTCAAAAAAAATAGTTCTCCAGAGTCTCTAAGGAATTACAGACAACACAGCCTCTAGAAAACAATCTAAAAAGACTTCAAAAAAGTGACACAACGAAATAGTGGCGGATGAAAATTGATCTGGAAAACTCATAAAGAAATGAAAGAGAAACTGGAAATCATAACAAACATAAAAGCCTCATTAAAGGCAATAAAAATTATAATATATGCTCTTCAAAACAAAGTCATAGAGGCTAGAATTGAGAAATAAAGACAAAGAAAATAAATCTCAAAAACCAAATTAGGTTAAAAGAACTATGTAAAAATTACTATAGAGATGATAGATGCAGCAGAGAGAAAAAGGAGAACCAAGAATCACAAAATTACTATTTCTGAAGAAAATAATGGAACAAAAAAACTAACATATAAGAAAACTTTACTGAAGAAAGATTTGATCTGTATAGTGCAAGTGTCCTTTATATCTGAAAAAACCTTAACACAAAATAATGTTAAAACATATGCTAATACAGTTTTTCTGTTCTCTAAGGATAAAATTATATGGGCATCCTAACTGACAAAGCAAGTCATGGAATGGGGGAAAATCAGGTGCGTCTTAAACTTTTTCAAAGCAGCAATTTCTACATAGCAATGGGTGGATGGCAACATTTCCAGGGCAATAAAATATGATCCAATATAAAGACAACATTCTCAAGCAAGTAAGAGCCTAGGGATTATGGCATCCATGATAATTATTAGCAAGAGATGAATCAAAGTAAAATACTATATAAAAATATCTAAGATTGGGCCGGGCACGGTGGCTCATGCCTGTAATCTCAGCACTTTGGGAGGCCGAGACGGGCGGATCACGAGGTCAGGAGATTGAGACCATCCTGGCTAACACGGCGAAACCCCGTCTCTACTAAAAATAAAAAAAAATTAGCCGGCGTGGTGGCGGGCGCCTGTAGTCCCAGCTACTCGGGAGGCTGAGGCAGGAGAATGGCGGGAACCCGGGAGGCAGAGCTTACAGTGAGCCGAGTTCGCGCCACTGCACTCCAGCCTGGGCGACAGAGCGAGACTCAGTCTCAAAAAAAAAAAAAAAAAAAAAAAAAATATATATATATATATATATATATATATATATATATATATAAAATAATCACGGAAATCATAGTTAAATGTTATAAATCCTGAGAGTGTAAAAGTAATTACACATACCCACAGATACACAAACACCAACTACCCAAGGGTGGAGAAAAAGGGCAGTGATAGGAAAAACCATGATATGTTAGTACATCTTTTACAATCAGCTCTCAGGAGATCCTGTTTTAAGTACTAATGTTTCAGCCACTTACAGTTCTTTCATGGTGTTTTAAAAATTACATTTAGAGGAATTTTCAAGGAATTCTAACAACTCATAGTGAAGAAACGTTTCTCTGAATTCCCAACAATTTTTCTTTCACTTCATTTTTTTCTTTGATTATCTATTATTGAAGCCAGAATCTATGAAATTGTCCCACTTTTAAAAGATATTTCATTTCCTTCTCTTTGTCTTAGTATTACAGATGTCTAGAAAGATGTTCACCAAATACTGAAGTTATTCCTGAATGGGGAACTTTTGAGTGATGATTAACTGCCCCCTGTAGAGGAGAGGAGGGCATATAAACAGTTTAGTCAGAGAACGGTTTTAAATACCCAGAAAAATGAGGTATCTTTTTGATGCTGTCTTTTGTGTATCCATCCATTTCATTTCTCTTGAAGGAAAAACAAAAGGTAAAACCATTCAATCAGCTTATGCAAGATGCTCACAGTGGCACACTGTTAATCTTTGAGGGAATTACAAAGGAAGCTAAAGGAATTTATTTTTCCATAAATAGTCTACAATTTAACTTGATAGTCTTTAGTTTTTTTTTCATTTGTTTGAATGCAATGCTAACTTAGTGTGACAGAAAAAGGACTTGCAAAGAAGCAAATGGTGATTTTTTAGGTAGCTCTCTTATTCCTCATTCACACATAATCCATGGCTCTCTTACCCAAGTAACGAGTAATTTTATATTTTGGAAATTATTCAAAGTGTGAGGCAGAGTCTTGAGTAGCTACTTTAATGTGAGCTTGAACTCTGAAAGAGAAAAATGTCAACCGAAACTATAATGCCTTAAGAATATATTTTGCTATTTGTCTCAAGCCGCTATTTTGGTTTAAAGGAAATCTTTGAATTAGCAATTATCAAAGAAGTACAAATTTGTTCTATTTGAAGAACCCCCATTTCCCCAATAAGAAAAACTCATGATTTGACCATATACTGTGGCCTAGATTTTGTAATTTGTTACACCTCTAAAGATAATTTTGAGCTAAATTATTCGCAGATGTATTTATCCAAATGTTTGTTTATAGTCATTCAGTTTGATGTTTTTTCTAAATACACTGTCATGTTGTGGGATTCTGTTTGCATAGCTATAATGGGGTTAACTTTACATTTTTATTTATTAACATTTTCATGATAGAAGCTGAAATTTTGAAGGTTATGATATCATTTCAAGATTGTCAAAGCTCCCAGTTTGACATATTATTTCTCAAAGTGTATCTAAAAAGAGAGGATGATGGAAGGAATCAGCTGTTACAGAAGTTTGTTAGCATAAAATATATGGGAAGGAGATGAGGAGCTGTATTTAATATGATAGGTAATTTACAATATCTGTGCAAATCAGATACTCGAGTATCTGTTAAATGGGCAGCCTTCCATTTGACTGTGAATACTTACCTATGATCTAATCTACTTTTTCCTTTTCTTTTTTTAAAAGTAAATTTAAACATCTGGTCCCTCACCCACTAGATGTTTTTACCCAGTATATATCTTGAGTTTAATTGAAGATTGGAAATGCTTTCCTGAAATCATGAACTTTTATTTCTTAAAATTAATCATGATATAATCACAAAGATGCTCATCCACAGTGAGGGCTATATTAACACTCTTTAACTGGTTAATCACACATTGCTCACTGTAGCTGCTTTTGCAACTTTTGGTTTTGTATCTTATTTTGTCCTCCAAGGTAAAATGACGGAGTGAGCATATTGCATAAAAACTAAGATCATCACTCTTCCACTGCCTATCACCCTGTTTATGCTTAACCAAGCATTTATTTATTAGTTCTTAATGGTAAGGGCTACAAGGTTACTACACCTGAGAGAAAAATCTGTAAGACAGGCTTTCTAATTAATCACTGGGAGGGTTCAGGAAGGTCTAGCTATTTCTGTAAACTGAAGCATTTATGCACTCTATTGCAAACGTTGATCATGAAAATGGCAGGTAATGCTTTATTTCTCTAAGTTTCTGTAGTTCCATTAGGAATAATGAACCCTTTATATGTCTCTCTGTGTGTATACATAGATGCCATCATTAAAACTAGGGCCTTCATTCACCTGAGGACAGATAGGGGGACAGTTATAAGAAAACCAAAGAGTAGTACCAGTATCTCAGGAATGATACGAAATGGTGCTCTGAATTGAAAAATCACCATCTCAGAACAAAAGGCTCTCAGAAAGAATGATCAATAACAATAGATCCTGTTAGTCAGGGTTACCATATCCGGGATCATTTGTGGCTAGTCAAGTTGTCTAGACCATGTGCCTCACGGGGTAATTTTCCTATGTTCACAACAAAACTGCAATGCCATTTGCAGCAGAGCTTCAGGTGAAATAATGATAGTGCTGAGGCTCTTTCCCAGATTGGCCTGGATCACTGGGTGCAGTAAGAATACGTAAGATAGCACCAGCCCCAGTCATAGGTACAGGTTTATTCAGGAACTGATATTTCTTTCCCCAGTCCCTAGCATCTGCTTTGGTGTTTCCTGGTGCAGAAGCCTGTACAGTCAGAAGCATAAAGCATTGCAGATCTTAATAGCCTATTCCTCCTGCTGCTAGCCAGGTCCCTGACACTGGCAAAGATCACCACCTTAGCCACACTGCTGGTATAATTTATCTCTTAAACATAGTAATGTTGATTTCTTAAGCCCAGCACAGGTAAAACTGTACACAGAGATGCATCCTCACCCTGTTTTCACGTCCCTCAAATACAGTGTAGCAGGCTAGGACCTCTAATCTTCCCCACCACTACCCTTGTGATTTTTCTGTTCTTCCTCCCCTTCATCCTTCCTCATTTCTGTAATCCTTACATTTGTGTGTCAGTTGCAGAAAAACAGTGGCTTTTATGTGTTGTACAGTCATGCAGATGCTAGCCAACTGACCAAATATTCTTTGGCTTCGCCAAATTTTAGTCAGAATTCTGAACATTCTCCTAGATCCATATGTGCATTTCCTTGTAAAATCCAGTTTTAGCAAAAGAACCCTGCTAAATCAGTTTAGCCAGAACCTCCCATCTTTAATATCTGATTGTCCTAGATACTCTCATCCTCTACCCATCATCCACCAAGTGACATCTGATCACCCTGAGTTGTCTTCAGCAAGAATCCTGATAGGTCAGTTTACCCTTTACCCCTGATGTTTCCACTTAGTAATTATCTATCCACTGACCCCCACACTGCTTCTTGCTATAAATTCTGATTTGCCCATGCTGTATTTGGAGTTAAGCCCAATCTCTGTCCTGCACTGCAAGACCCCATTGTAGTGGTCCCTATACTGATCACAATGGTTCTGAATAAAGTTTTCCTTACTGAGCTTTAATAAGTTTCATTGACAGGGCATGGTAGCCCACATCTGTAATACCAACACTTTAATCCAAGACCAGACTGGGCAACACAGCAACAACCCGTCTCTACCAAAAACAAAAACAAAACAAAAAGACCCTCTTTTTTTAAAATTAGCAAGGCAAGGTGGCATGCACCTGTATTACAAGCTACTCAGAAGGCTGAGGCAGGACAACCACTTGAGCACAAGGGATCAAGGCTGCAGTTGGCCATGAACTTTTTTTATTAACACCACTCCTGGCAAGACTAAGAACAAGGCTGTAGGATACAGAGGCCCCACTGCATTTTGTTAAAGAAATACATCTTCCCAGATGACCACTGCTTCCTGTTCTTTTACAGCTGAGGATTCTGTGGGTCATTCTCAGAGTCTCAAGTATCTGCTCCCTCCACTTCAACCAAAAATAGGTCTACTTTTTATGCTTTACATATTATGCTTCCACAAAGTATTTTTACGCAGATACTGCTACAGTCTAATAAAAAGAACTTGATCTAAAAAGTTAAAGAAATTAATCACTTAAGGTCCTGATATATATATTTCTAGAGAAATAGCAGCTTTGAGGAAAAATAGACCTGTGTCCTCTAAGTGAGGAATATAGCAGGAGAAATCAAGAAGAAGGAGCATCAACATAAAAGAGAGCAGAAATTTAAGGAGTAGGAGTAGGAGATAATAGTTATATTGGTATGGGAGTTGTTCTTCTTTGTGAATTGGTTTTAGTTTGGTTTGTTTTGCTTCATTTTAGGAAATATAAGGATAAATAGTAGAATGAGAGGTGCAACTTCATCCAGTTTGCAGGTCAAGGGTCCTGAGTTCTAGTGCTGGTTCTGTTTTATTTGGATGACTGCCTATCCACCAAGTAGCCTGCCCCCTCCCTCAGATATTTCCTATTTCCTTTTGCCTAGTTCTATAAGCATAGAATGGTCATGATATCAGAAGTTTAGCAGTAAGGACAAAGGGCCAATATGGCTGACTGGATGCAACTAGGAAGAACTTCTCCCACCAACAGAGACAAGAACATCAAGTAGACTGACACTCTGATCACATCTTCAAAAATCAGGCATTGAGAGTGGATAGAGGAAGGAGGCAGACCACAGGGCTGAGAGGGGAAGAAGCTAGAAACCCTGCACCAGGTTGGCAAGCACTAGGGCTCATTCCTGGCCCTGAGCAGCTCCTCAGGAAAGGGGTGAGTAAAACTGGTGTGGAGCAGCCCACTCTCATCACGGATCTCCAGGATCCTAGCTGTGGGAGACCCCTATGACCCACACAGACATTTGAGTTGGCAGGGAGAACTACCCAGAGAGTTGGCAGAGACAGAACTCCAGTTTGCATGGAGTCTAGGGGGTTTGGCATGGGGACAGCTGCAGTGGAACATGGCCATGGGTGCCCAACCCCAAGACTCACCACTCTTCTCTAGGTGGCTATAGCCTTTGTTAGCTGCCGGACCTGGAGAGAATAGTGCTGTCATGCCTGCAGGCCTGGGCCAGTCTGGTCTGAATGCCCCTCTGTCTGCCAGTCTCTCCTAGGGTCCCTGTCTGCCCCAACTTACAGCACAGCCTCAGCTTCCCCACTAAAGCACTTTCCAGTGGCCACCACCACAACTCTTTTGCTGGTAGCCCCTGCCCTCCCATCAGAGTGCTTTTGCAGACAGACCTCCATTGGTGCACTTTGCTGCAGCCTCCCCTGCCAACAGGCACTTGCCTACAGCATCCCCCAGCTGACATGTACTCACCCACAGGCTCCTCCCACTATCCCACCAGCACATGAGTGTGGATAACCCACTGCCACACTGGTATGCATGGGGGAACTCACCACTGCCTCACTGATAGACACATGCCCACAGCCACCCCACCATTGTGCATATGTGTGTGGTCCCCCAACTTCCCCACTGGTGTGCACACACCCATGCCCCCCAACCACTCTGTCAGTATGCAGTTACCCTCAGCTGCCTCACTGGTGCACACTTGCCCACACCCCCCTTCCCCACCAGAGCACTTTTGCTGGCAGCCCTCATTGGAGTGTTTTTGCCGGAAGACTGGGAGTACCTTGGCTCCTCTAGTGCAACAGGTGTTTGATCTTAAGGGACCACAGAACAAAGCCAGGGGCTGGTCTCTGCCCCACAGGGTTACAGCACACAGCCCAGGAGTGCTGAGATAAGCCTTGGCCCCCTGGATGCATCCAGAAATTAAGACAATCAACTAAACCCAACTTATACTACAGTAAGGGCACAAAAAATATAAAAGCAAAAAGCCCCATCCCAGGACATTCAAAAAGATCAAAGGAACATCAGCCTACACAAATGAGAAAGAACCAACACAAGAATTCTGGCAACTCTAAAAGCCAGAGTGTCTTCTTACCTCAAAATGATCATACTAGTTCCCCAGCAATGGTTCTTAACGAGACTGAAATGGATGAAATGACAGATACCGAATTTAGAATCTGGATGGCAAGAAAGCTCAAAAAGATACAGGAGAAGTTTGAAACCCAATCTAAGGAAAACAGTAAAATGATCCAAAAGTTGAAAGACAACATAGTCATTTTAAGAAAGAACCAAATTGAACTTCTGGAAGTGAAACATTTACAACAGGAATTTCATAATACAATTGAAAGTGTTGATAGCAGAATAGACTGAGCTGAGGAAAGAATCTCAGAGCTTAAAGACCACTCCTTTGTTGTTGTTGTTGTTGTTGTTTACTGTAAGTTTTGGGATACATGTGCAGAAAGTGCAGGTTTGTTATCTAGGTACATAGGTATACATGTGCCATGGTTTGCTGCACCTATAAACCTGTCATCTAGGTTTTCAGCCCTGCATACATTAGGTATTTATCCTAATGCTCTCCCTCCTCTTGCCTCCCACCCCTGACGGGCCCCAGTGTGTGATATTCCCCTCCCTGTGTCCATGTGTTCTCATTGTTCAACTCCCACTTATAAGTGAGAACATGCAGTGTTCGGTTTTCTGTTCCTGTGTTTGTTTGCTGAGGATGATGGAAGATCACTCCTTTGAATCAATGCAGGCAGACAAAAATAAGGTAGACAATTTTTTAAAAAAGAATTTTAAAATCTCTCTCTTTGCAGACAATATGATTCTACCCCTAGAAAACACCACAGTCTGTGCTCAAAGGCTCCTAGAACTGATAAACAACTTCAGTAAAGTTTCAGGATACACAATCAAATTCCAAAAATCAGTAGCATTTCTAAACACTAATAACATCCCAGCTGAGAGCCAAATCAAGAATGCAATCCTATTCTGAGCAGGCACAAAAGGAATAAAATACCTAGGAATACAGGGAAGATGAAGATCTCTACAATAGAAATCACAAAACACTGCTGAAAGAAATTAGAGATGACACAAACCAATGGAAAAACATTTCATGCTCATTAATAGGAAGAATCAATATTATTAAAATGTCATACTGCCCAAAGTAATTTTCAGATTCAGTGTTCTTTCTGTCAAACTACCAATGTCATTTTACACAAAAGTAGAAAAAAACTATTCTAAAATCCATATGGAACTGAACAAGAACCCAAATAGCCAAAGCAACCCTCAGCAAAAAGAACAAAGCCAGAGGCTTCATACTACCTGACTTCAGACTATACTACAATGCTATGGTAACCAAACAGCATGGTACTGATACAAAGACAGACACATAGACCAATGGAATGGATTAGAGAATCCAGAAATAAAGCTTCACACCTACAACCATCTGATCTTTGACAAAGTCAGCAATAACAAGCAATGAGGAAAGAACTCATTCAGTAAGTGGTACTGGGATAACCGGCTAGCCATATGCAGAAGATTGAAACTGGATCCTTTCCTTTCCCTATGTACAAAAAAATTAACTCATGATGGATTAAAGACTTACACGTAAGACCTAAAACTATAAAAACCCTAGAAGATAATCTAGGAAATGCCATTCTGGACATTGACCTTGGCAACAATTTCATGATGAAGTCCCCAAAAGCAATTGCAACAAAACCACAAATAGAAAGTGGGACCTAATTAAGCTAACAAGCTTCTGCACAGCAAAAGAAACTATCAACAGAGTAAACAGACAACCTACAGAATAGGAGAAAATATTTCCAAATTATGCATCGGGCAAAGGTCTCATATCGAGAATCTATAAGGAACTTAAATCAACAAACAAACAAACAAAAAAACGCACACAAACAATCCCGTTAGAATATGTACAACGTTCATGAGCAGACACTTCTCAAAAGAAGACATACACATGGCCAAGAAGCATATGAAAAAAATGATCAACATCACTAATTATTCAAGAAATGCAAATCAAAACCACAGTGAGATACCATCTCACACCAGTCAGAATGGCTATTATTAAAAAGTCAAGAAACACCAGATGTTGACAAGGTTGTGGCAAAAGGGGAGTGCTTATACACTGCTGGTGGGGATGTAAATTAGTTCAGTCACTGTGGAAAACAGTTTGGAGATTTCTCAAAGAATATAAAACAGAACTACCATTGAATTTAGCAATCCCATTCCTGGGTACATACCCAGAGGAATAAAAATCATTCTACCAAAAAGACACACACACTTGTATATTCATTGCCACACTATTCACAATAACAAAGACATGGAATCAATCTACATGGCCATCAACAATAGACTGAGTAAAGAAAATGTGGTACATGTACACTATGGAATACTACATAGCTGTTAAAAAAATGAAATCATGCTCTTTGCAGCAACATGGATGGAGCTGGAGGCCATTATCCTAAGTAAATTAACGCAGGAACAGAAAACCAAATACTGCAAGTTCTAATTTATAAGTGAGAGCTTAACATTGAATATATGTGGAAACAAAGATGGGAACAATAGACATTGGGGACTTCTTGAGGTGGGAGGGTGGGAGGAGGATAAGGGTCGAAAAACTACCTATCTGATACTATGCTCATTACCTGGGTGATAAAATAATCTGTACATCGAACCCCCATGATATGCAATTTACCCATTTAACAAACTTGCACATGTACCTTCTGAACCTAAAATAAAGTTTTAAAAAAAAGTTTCATCAGTAGAAAATAAAGTAGAAATAAAGGAAAGTGGAACAGAAATTATAAGAAATATAACTAGAAGTAAAAGAAGATTGTGATGATTTTAATATTTTGATATTGTATGTTATTATGCTTGATGACCTAGTTGGATTCCTCCAAAAGCTGATCTCAAGATGAGGATTAAATTGTAAGGTTATTTGGGAAGTATAGGGACATTAGCAGGGGAGTAGAGCTGATACAGGAAAAACTATGTAACCAGTAGTGTGCAAAATTAAGCCAGCTACCCAATGGGCAAGTGAAGCTTCATTCCTTAAGGAATGCCTTGGAAATAGTATAACACACACCTCAGAATTAACCTGGCTAAGGAGTAAGGGAGCTTAGGTATATCCCCACAACCTTCCTTTTCAGTTAAGGGCTACCACAAGGGGATATTAAATCCCATGTACCCTGACACAGTAGATTCCAACAGCCTGGAAGTAACCCTCCTGCAGAGATGCAGGTGCTGGCCATTGGTGGTCGGGTTGCAGGGCACAGAAATGGTAAGGGGCACTGAGGGGCCATGAGCAGATTTCCAACAGCATCTGCCACTGTTGTCACTTAATGTGTCCATGGGTAAAATTACTACCTAGTGAGGTAGTAATGCAGCCACATCCTGTTAAAGAAGAAAAAGTTTGAAGAAAAGAGCTAAGAATTATGACTTTGGTAACTAAATGTTTCTTTCAAATCTTAATTTTATACAAATTTGTATTACATGTGACTATAACATATGTCCCTTTGTTGGTGATTCTCAAATGTTTCAAACTGGATAAAATTAAATAAAAAAAAAAGGTTAAGAAGAGCTCTTGTCACTTTTCTTACCTAATCAGAGTTTCTGTAGTGAATTTAAAAAGAAGAAGAAGAAAAAAAATATGTTGTTACAAGTTTGGAGCCAGGGAGCATATGTTTAAAAGGAATCTCCTTTTTGTGTGTGTGTTTTTCCTTTTGTCCCAACAGGGAACCTAAACCTGTTTTAATTGCACAAGCACAGACAGAAAGTCATTTTGTATCTGCCAAGTGTGGTACCTTCCTTTGTTTATTTGCTATTAAACTATTTTAGAAGAAAAACAGTTAATTTTTTAAAATTTGTGGCAATTATTAATTTTGTGTTCTGTATTGATGGTATGAAATCATCAATTCAAAAAGCTTTATTAGAATTTATTGGATTGGTTTATAGAAATCATTGATGTTACACTTATTATTTATTTATTTCTGCCTTATCTTGTTTGGAATAGGATTTGACTATAACCCAGATTCCTTTATAGGGAAAGAAATCAAACTCAAGAATTTGAAAAATTAGTTTAAAGGAAGTGGATTCAGTCGGTCAGCACGGGGAGTACAGAGATTGTTAATTTGTAGTTAGACAGAAGTGGGTAAGAATTTTACCTTCTCTGTTTTGCCTTGTGACCTTGAGTAAGTTACCTCATCTCTCTTAATCTCAGCACCATTATCTCTAATCTGGAGAATATTATGAAACCCCACAGAGTTATCATGAGGATTTGGTGAAACGATGTATGGACAGTACCCCAGTGCCTGACATGCAGTGCAGCATATACTTAGCTAGAGTTAGCTTTAAGAAAAGGTGAATACATGGCAAAAAATACAAGACAGAAGTGATTAAATGCTACATTTTGCAGTGCAGACATTAAGTGCAAAGGAGGTGAGAGATAACTGCAAGCCAAAGTAATCAGAGATTTTGTGGAAATTTAATATGGGTCCGGAAATATGTGAAGGATTTAGGTTAGAGGAATGAGAAGATGTAATCTTGATAGGTAAAAGAAGCAGCAAGGATGAGCGAATAACGGCAAAGCAGGAAAAGGTAAGGCCCATCAGATCCAGATTGTCCCTCTGAGGCCTGGTGGTGCCCCTGACAGAGACAGGAGGGTGGCCAGTGGTTGGCTTGGAGGTGGAAAATCCACTCCACTTCGGATTTATAGAATTTGAAGTGACAAGAAGATGGCTGAGTGAATACACCTTACATAGCCGGAGAAGGGGGCAGGTATTCTGAAGAGACTACTATTTGGGGGTCACTGGCCTCATGGTGATAGTTAAACCCAGTGAGATCCCAATGAGAAAGAGGGAAGAAAGCATACCAAGGACTGAATTTACCAAGAATGCTATCCACTGTCATAGAGTGGAAGGCAGAGGGACTCAATCAGAAATAAACCCACCAAGAGGGGTGGTCAGGATATGAGAAGAAAAGCAAGGAGAGTGGTGTGAAGGCCAATGAAAGAACGGCTTTCAGCACGAGGGGTTAGCAGGAGCCTGGGGAGGGCAGAGAGGAGACACTGTCTGCAAGCAGCTGCTTCCCCTCTTAGGAAAAATAAAACCAGGATCTCCAAAGCAGGCCCTGGAAGGAGAACCTTTGTCTAGGGAGGGAAACTGACCAGCTGTTCTGTCTCTATTAGTTTGACCTTTACCTTGGGTTTGTTTGTGTAGGTGATCATGATTCTGCTCTTCCCTATCTCCTGCCTCCACATTCCCAGCCCTATCCCCAAATAATATGCTTTTGAGTGCTCTGGCTTCAACAGGACAAACAGCTATCCTTTATTCCCCTTTAGATCAATTGGGGCAGACTAAATCTTTAAGACACTTCACAAAGTGCTAGGAGATGACAAGAAAATAAACAGGAGGTGGTACAGAGCATGGACTCCGGAACTAGGCCACTTTGGTTTGAATCCAGTCTCTTCCATTTCCTAGCTTCATAACCTTTGCAAGGTACTCAATATCTCTGTGCCTCAGTTTTCTAATCTGAAGAATGAGAATAAAAACAATACATATTTCATAGGGTTGTTGTGAGATCCAAGTAGATTTAATAAACTTCTTAGATGAGTGCCTGAAATATTTTAAGTGCAATGTAAGTATTTGCTATTAAATAAGCACAGAGTACAAAGAATTGAAAGAACAGGATACAGAATGGTTAAGAGAATAGACAGTAGAGCCAGACTGCCAGAGTTCAAATCTCCACACTGCCATTTGCTAGCTGTGTAACCTTGGCCAAATTACTTCACCCCTCTGGCCTCAGTTTCATCAGCTATAAAAGTTGGAAAATCATAGTAATTAATAAGTGTGAGGATTTCAAGGGTCAATACATGTATTTAGTAAGTACTTAATAATTAACAGCCATTATTATTAGCTGTGTGACTTTTCAGTGTGGCATTCTGATCACTAGAAGTCACAGATGCTGTTCCATTTTATAGCTGATACAGAGGAAAAAGAGGCCTCCCCCTGGATCCTGGCAGGCCCTCATCGTAGGTGCATCTTCATTCATGTGCTCACCTCTTCCCAGTCATGTACAGGATGAAGGGACTGTCCTTTCTTTCATCTAGCTAAGCTGCTCAGATTTCCTTTTTGAGACCTACCCTTTTCTATGATAACTGTATGTGAATCTCTCAAATCAACGAGGGGGAGCTTTCTTGTATTATAGAAACCATTTTAATGTAATCAACTGAGGCTAGCATTCATGTAACGTAATTTGATCACAGCAAAAATGAAGATAATATAGTAATTGGGGAGAGGAGGTGAGAAGGGAACTGCATTCTGGAAATGTATGTGTTATAGCTCTAAAAATCCCTTCCCTAAAAGCAGAGAAAGCTGACTCCACATGTAAAAAGGTAAGGTTTCTGTGGCAAAGAGCTAGGGGTTTCCTGAGTCAGGGAGAGTATACCTGAGGGGAAGGAAATAACCACTGTGGCTAGATTGTATATGCAATTGCGTTCATCCAGAGCTATCATTTCTTCACTAATGTCTACAGGGTGGATGGCAGGTAGTGCTGGCCTGACTTAGCCTGTGGCCAGACAAACATTCAGCCACTGGCACAGGCAAGGGTAGTTAAAAAAAAAAAAAAATGTATTGTTAAGTAGATAAAGAACTACCCTTTTATCCCAATCATTTGGGTGCTTCAGCTTCCAGATGCCTTGCAATCAGCAGAATCCATATAAAAAGATACTTTAAATAGTGATTTCCTCAAAATAACAATCTATAAAACACACATAGTATATTTCTTTTTACCATAAAAGAAAATTAGATTATCAGAAATAAAGGTTATAAATCATATATAATATGTCGGAACTTTTTATGTACCATAATAACTAATCACTTGGCTATCAGGGCACTGGGGAAATTATAATAAATTATATTTTGTGGGATATGCACTACATGAATGAAGCCAAGAATATTATACAAGTGACCTTCACCTTGTGTGATGTCATAGAAAAAATGATGCTGCCCTAATAACTTCATAGGGTTAATTAGTTTTGGAAAACACACAAGAGGCAGCGATGTCACAGAGCTTTTTTATTTTCTTTCCCGTGGGAAGTTGGGCTAATAAAAATGAAAAACATTTCAAGTAGCTAAGTAAGAAAGAAGAGTTGCATAGAGTTAGAACGCCTAGTTCTCTTTCTCTGTAAGCTGCAAATCTTATTCTTTTTTTGTGTATCTTTTCCCATTGACTTGGGAATCTTTGAAATAGCCATTGTTTCTAAAACCTGCTCTGACGATGGATTTTTTAATTCACTGATGAACATGAATCCATTTAATCAGATAGGGAACTCTGCAGATAGGGAGACATTTATCTGTAAAAAATATGCAGCTTTGTTTGGTCTCTCCACTTGGATCCCCAGTGGGGGTGGAGGTAAAGTTTCCACAGTCATGCTGATTTCAGATGAATAGGTTTGCTGGTGTCAAAGACGGGCTGCAGCACTCCGCTGGCATCTGGGGTACAGAAGGCTAATTCTTCTGAATAGAGCCATTGATGATTACATTTTGGAGAAACTTAATCATAGAGTAATTAGGCTTTAATTCTTACAAAAACTTACAATTAATTGGATCTTTTATACAACTTTTTTTGTTTGATTTGAAGTACCATGTAGGTTAGTTATAAAAACTTAATTTAAATATGGATTTAATTAGAATTGTTTTATGATTTTAATGAATCCTAAAAGTCTTTTGATGAGCAGCCTGTATAATTATGGCATTTAAAATGATTGGGTAAATGCATACTTTTATAATTTACCTTTCAGGAAACTGAAACTGTATTTTTATGGAGACTATTTTCTGCATGATGAATTGTTTCATTTTGTGTTCAGTTTTTGTGAGTATAGGTGCTTAGTCCTGCCCCTAATCACCCAAATGTTTTCTTTCTAGAATGAAATTAAAAATTCATGGAATCAAAAGCATCAGGATGTAGCCAAATACTACAGTTAAATTTAATCACAGAAATATTTTTGTTTTTATTATAAATGAGAATGAATCACTGCTAAAACTTTTAGCTGGTGATACAGTTTTCCTACACGAGGTACAAACAAGTTACCTGGTGACAAACTCTTTTTCTATAGAAAAAATACGTGATTTTAAGCAAATGATTTGAATTCATTTAATGGAATTTAATATTGAGTTGTCAACTTTTTAATATAATGTCAAAGCAAAAATGAGTAGTTTCAATAAACATGAAAAATTTAAAAATCAGAAAAGAAAGAAAAACATTAGATAATATCTCCTCTTTGAATGATCCCATTCCTACCCATACTAACTCAGATGTCCAGCATTTGGTGTTTTTCTGCTGATTTTTTTAAAAGGGTGCATTAAGTAATATTAAGACACATGTTTTTATTTGCCATTTTAAATGATACTATTATCATTAAATGTTCTATCCTTCACTTTTCAGTTTAGGTTCAATTATTTACATGTTCCTGGAAAACAAACAGTCAATTCAATTCACCATATCAGAAGAGTGTAGGAGAAAAAAAATGTAGTCATTGCAATAGATGTAGAAAAATATTTGACAAAACCATTCCATAATAAAAACTCTCAGTAAACTAGGAACAAAGGAGAACATATCAACTTGATTAGGGGCACCTATGAAAGACCTACAGCTAATATCATACTCAAAGATCAGTAAAAAGGCAAGGATTGTCTTCTCTCAAATTCTTTTAAACATTGTATTAGATATTTTGGCCAGTGCAATAAGACAAGCAAAAGAAATAGAAGGCATGCAAATGAGAAAGGGAGAAGTAAAGATGTCCTTCTTTGCAAATGACGTGATCAGGTAGGTAGAAAATCCCAAGGAATCCACAAAAAGGCTATTAAATCTAATGAATAAATTTAGCAAGATTGCAGGATACAAAGTCAATATAAAAACTGGTATTTCTATGTTAGCAAAAAAAAAAAAAAAAGTTAATAATAAAAATTTTTAAACTTCAATTTAAAATAGCATAAAAATATTCAAGAATAAAAATAACAAGATATGCAAGACATGAACACTTAAATCTATATAACATTGCTAAAGGAAAGTAAAACATTGCAAAAAAAGAAAAACGTGAAGTAAGTAAATAAATGGGGGAATAAATTCATGTTAATGAATTGAAGATTCAATATTTTTAGACTACAATCTTCCCCAAATTGATCTATAAATTCCATACAATCCCAATTAAAATTCAAACAAGATTATTTGACAAGATAATTTTTAAATTTATATTAAAAAGTAAAGGATTCAGAACAACCAAAACAATTTTGAAAAGGGAGGATGAATTCGGAGGGGTTACATTACCTGATTTAAAGACTTACTATAAAGCTACCTTAATCAAGACAGTGTAGAACTGACTAAAGAATGGGCATTTGTCATAGAAAAATGAATCTTAATAAAGAGTCTAGAAATAGATCCATGCTTATATGGTCAATTCATTTTTGACGAAAGCACTAAGTTATTTCAATGGAGGAAAAAAACAGTCTTTTCAACAAGTGATACTGGAACAACTGGATATTTACATAAGGAAACATATGAGCTTTTATCCTTATTTCACAGCTTTTCACAAAGATTAACTTAAAATGAATCTTAGACATAAATATGAAGACTTAAACTACTAAACTTCTCAAGAAAACATAGGAAAGAAAATCTTTATGATACTAGGTTAGGCAAAGATTTCTTAAACTTGACACAAAAGACAAAAAATATAAAAAGAGAAATGAAGTTAAAATGGACTCTCGTTAAGACTAAAACTTTTTTCTTCCAAAAGACATATGTAAGAAAACAAATAGCCATGTCAAGACTAGAAGGAATTTTTTATAGGAGATTCCTGACAAAAGGCTTGAATCCAGCATGTATAAAGAACTCTTACAAGTCAATAAGAAAACTCAATTTCATAAATAGGGATATACTTAAGCACATACTTTTCAAAAGATAATACACAAATAGTCAATTAGCACAGGTAAAGATATTCAACATTGATAGTTATCTCAGGTAAATGTAAATTACTACCAAAGTAAGGTACTACTACATACCTACTGAAGAATGGCTAAAAGTTAAAAGACTGGCAATAATAAGTGTTGACAAAGATGTAAAGTAATTGAAACTTTCATACAGTGTTGGTGGGAATGAAAAATGGAACAGCCACTTTGGAAATCAATCTGACAGTACATTATGAAGAGTTAAATATATATTTTCCGTAGAACACAGCAATTCCCCTCCCAGGTATTTTAGTCAAGTAAAAATACATGTCCATGCAAAGATGAGGTTGCAAATATTTATAGCAGGATTATACATAACAGCCAAAGTGGGAAGCAACCCAAATGTCCATCAACTGTTGAATGAATAAACAGTTGTGGTATACCTCTACTATCAAATATTATTCATTAATAAAAATAATAAAATATAAATAACTGAAAAATATGAATGAATCTCAAAAACATGCTAAGTGAAAGGACCAAAGACAAAAGACTATGTACTATATGATCCCATTAATATGAAATTCTAGAAAAAGTAAAACTATAATGACAGAAAGCATAGCCAGAACTGGGGAACGTTACTGAGTGCAAAGGGGTATGAGAAAACTTATTTTTACTAACATGTATTAAAGAGCTGTCAGTATGGCATAAGAAAGAGCTTTCTCACAATTAAATATGAAGTCTTCATCAAATAGAGAGGTCCAAATACTTACAAATTACAATAAATGCCTCAAAGTATCAACACTTTATAAAATGTGTTACAGTGTTCTGTCTTATTTTCTGGTGTACTGTCTTAATTCAGACCGTTGTAACAGAAATCCATAGACTGGGTAGCTCAAACAACAAACACTTATTTCTCAGTCTGGAGGCTGGGAGTCACAGTCAGGGTGCTAGCCTGGCCAGGTTCTGGGGAGGGTCCTCTTCTGGGTTGAAGACAGCCAGCTTCTCTTTGTGACCTCCTCCCATGGTGGAAAGAGGATGAGAAATCTCTCTGGGGTCCCTTTTATAAGGGCACTAATCAAATTCATGAGTGCAATACTTTTGTGACCTAATCGTCTTTGAAAGTTCCCACCTTCTAATACCATCACACTGGCTGTCAGGATTTCAACGTATGAATTTTGGAGGAATACAAACATCCGGTCCATTGCATGTACATTGTGCTCCATTTGGTTTCTTTGACAATTGAGGCTGTTGTGTTAACTTAGAGTTACCATCATTTCTGAAGTTTAATCATTGCTGACAAAATTATCAGTTTAGAATTTGAGGGAGTTTAGGCCTTGGAATTTGCTTTTTAAAAAATAACTCCCAGCTGGGCGCGGTGGCTCATGCCTGTAATCCCAGCACTTTGGGAGACCGAGGCGGGCAGATCGCGAGGTCAGGAGATCAAGACCATCCTGGCTAACACGGTGAAACCCCGTCTCTACTAAAAATACAAAAATTAGCCAGACGTGGTGGTGGGTGCCTGTAGTCCCAGCTACTGGGGAGGCTGAGGCGGGAGAATGGCGTGAACCCGGGAGGCAGAGCTTGCAGTGAGCCTAGATCGCCCCACTGCACTCCAGCCTGGGTGACAGAGAGAGACCCTTGTCTCAAAAAAACAAAAAAATAAACAAACAAACAAACAAAACCTCTTTTCTCTTTCTCTCAGATTTCTGTTTTTCATCTCTTTTTTCCTTCCTTCCAATGAACTCCTGCTTCCACCATCCCTATTTTTACAACAGTTCTGCCTGTCTGAATCTGAACTAAAAATGCCAGTTTTCTTTGTCATTTGTCTTCAAACTGTCTAATCAGAATTTTCAGATTTACCTTTTCTTCTTCCTACGCAACAAATCCCTAGCCCCCAGCCCCAGTCTTAGTCCTTATTTTGTGCCTGCATGGATTATTTTAGCAGTGTCCTTGTTCCCAGTCTCTCCCAATTCCGATCCACCTTTGCACTGTATTTCAGTGTCAAACTTGCCTTTATTCACCATCAATTTCAGGAGTTCATTCTTTGGCTGAAGAACTTGCAGTAATTTGCTATTATATCATCCATCAAGTCTGAACTATTCCCAGTAAGCTTCTAAGTCTGTCTGCAAATGGCTCTACTATATGACTTCTGATCCCTTTGTTGTTCTATACACACTGGCCCTTCTCTGCCTCTGGAACATATGTGCCCACCCTCATGTCTTCCCTTGGGTTTTGGTCATCTTTTCTCTACCCAAACTGAAGGCATCCTTCAAGTCCTACTTCCCTCACAAAACCCACTCTGGCAGCTCCTGCTCTTATCAAACTATGTCCTTTCTCAGTCTCTAATGAATGGCGAATGCTTTGCTCTCAGTAGCTCCTTCTTGTGTACACGTTTGGTCTATCTCTGAGCAGGATTATGTGCTTCCTAAAGGCAGAGACCAGATCTTATATTGGATTTGTTTACTCAAAATGTCAAATACAACACAAGACATATAGTACATATTATTACTAACTTTGCCATATACTTTTCACCATATATTTGCTCATTTACTTTACATCATAACCTAAACACCTACAAATTGACTTATTTATTATCACATATCCCTTGCTTATGTCATTTGTTGTCCTACAAATCTCTTTTTATCTATTTACTTCTTCCAAATGGAAATATTATTTACTGCTTTAGAAAGGTCAGTAAATATTGGCATTTGTACACCAATAATCAAAATCATCTATACTATACTATATAAATTTATGATCAATCCTAACCATTAAAGATTATGTGGAACTTTTAAAAACTTAAAAATAAACTAAACTTATATGCAAATAAAATACTCACAATTCCTTAACTACAATTCTGAAACACACAAAACTCTTAAACTAAAAGTCTTTTTTTATAAGTTGAAAGTCTTAATTTATTCCACTTGAAATGAATATTTATATGCAAATATATTAATGTGTTTGGTTGTATATTACTACCCTATACTCTGTTGGGAAGGTTACTTAATAAACAGAAAATGCATTGTATTACCTTTCCAAAGTCTGAGTTTTGAAAATGACCTCAGTGGTTTCAGGTAAGGGAATTGTGTAATACATGTGTATAGTGCTGTGCAGATCTTTGCTTAATCATCTCAGTTAATGCTCCAAATAATGTTATGGTAGCTATTATTAATATTTCCATTTTCTATACTAGAAAACTAAGATGCAAAGAAATTATGTAACTTGCTAGTAAATGATACAACTGAAGCTCATATTTTCTAATTTTAAATTCTATGCCCTTTTTTCCATGCCAATATCTTGAACAGATGGTTTTGAATCTTTACTCTTTAAGAATCATAATAAACTGTAACTAGGAATTTTTATATATCCTGACCTATCTATGTGTATCCAGAACATATACTCCATACATTATGAACTGGCAAGCTTACTGTGGTGAACAGAGAGCTTGCTGAATATTAACTGCTGAAAGAAGACCAGAGCACAGGGGTAATTCTTCCAGGGTCTTAGAATTTGAGAAAAACTTAAAATAAGGAAAGGTTGGCATTTAATTCAATAGTTACAGGTAAAACCTGTAGTGGGTATCTAAAAACAAGTGGGATGAATAGAAATGTTTAATATGTGGCTTCATTAAGTCAAAGAAGCACTTAAATCAATGCAAATATTTCTCAACCAAACTCCATATTCTTTTGATATGCAGGCATCAGTAACCTTCAGCATCCTCAAGGCTCTATGTAGTTAATTACAGTATGTCCTCAGCCCCAGAAGTATATGACATATAATTTGAAGTGTGTCATAAAGATGCCTAGTGCAGTAGATTGTTACAGTGATGACCTTCCAATAAATTACAAGTCCCAGGATCCCATACTGACTCTGGGCTTGGTCCTGTGACTTGCTTTGGCCAAGGGAGATCAGCAAACATGATGAGAGTAGAAACTGGTACACTGGGGCTGCCCTTTTGAAAACCACCATGCTGTGAAGAAGACTGACATGAAAGACAATACCCGCAGAGAACCCCAGGCTGATTAGATGAGCTATCAGCTCGGTAAGTCTATGCAAGACAAGCAGAGCTTCCCAGAGAATTGGGAGAAATAGTTGATTGTATTGTTTTAATTCACCAAGTTTTGGGGTGGTTTGTTATACAATAGATAACTGGATACACCCAATTGCCAGTTTTTCATAATGGGAAATGACTTCAGCCTGAGTTGTGGATTCTTCATTGACAAAGTACAGAAGGTACAAACTTGAGATGAAATGATGAATTTAAATAGCTATCAAAGACTGAGTTTCCTCTGGCCTTTGCATTTAAACTCTAAAAATTTTTAAAGACTCGGTGTGTGTATATGTGTATATATAAATATATGCATTTTCATAAGTTTAGTCTTCTTTAAAATAATTTACATGATAGCAGCACAAAACCTGTGCATAAGTTTCTTAAATATTTGCATCTATAAGGATTAGGAGGTTTTGTTGAATATAGACAATATACAGTCTATGCCTTCCTTTTAGACTAAGAACAAAGAGGAGATAAAACATTCTAATATAAAAAGTATGAGGTCTGTGTTTGTGTGAATGATAAATGTATTTACAAGCAGAATAGAAACCATAAATGGACAGCAAGTAGGTTGGCCTTTTCAGAGTGAGAATGCATCTATGAAAATGGCAAAAGAACTGCTTGAGTCTTAAGAGCCCTTACATTCCATGTAAAATGTAAAAATGGGGATAATAATATTTACACTTAATAGTTGTTTCAGAAATAAATGAGATAATAAATATGGAAGGGAAAATATAGCACCTGATGGATAGTCATATTTCTTTCTTCCATGCTACCTCACTTCCTTTCATCCTTAACATCTCTAGGAAAATGGTTTCTCTACTCGCAACACTTACAATACTAAATGTTTGGGTTCTCCACAGCATGTAGTTCTCCAGTTCTCTGCAGATACCAACTGCATGTCCTACAATTAAATTTAACTCTGGTACCAGCTACCTGGAGTTAGTGCAGACCCCACAGGTTAAAGGCTCAGTCCTACAAGATTGCCCCTCATTTCAGATGCCAATCACAAGTGGTGAGTCCCCAAGTTAACCACGTTTCTGACTTGGCTACAAATCTGGGGTTCCCACAACTCCTTCAGGTTTGATAATTTGCTATACTGGCTCATAAAACTCAGGGAAACACTTAAGTTTATTGTTTATTATAAAGGATATTATACAGTTTTATTATAAAGGATATTATAAGGGTAGAAATGAACAGCCACATGAAGAGGTACATAGGCTGAGGTCCAGAATGGTCCTGCCTGAGCACAAAAGCTTCTGTAGAGTTGAGATGCGCCAACCTCCTGGCATGTGGATGTGTTCACTAACCCAGAACCTCCCATACCCTGTCATTTAGGATTTTTATAGAGATTTCATCACATAAGCATGATTGATTAAATCATTGGCCATTGGCTCAATTTCCAGCCCTTTTCTCCTGGGAGGTCAAGGGGTTGGGCTGAAAGTCTCAACCCTCTAACCATGACTTGGTCTTTCTGAGAACCAGCCCCATCCTAAAGCTACTCAGGAACCCCAGCCAGCAGTCATCTCATTAGCATATAAAATGACACTCTTATCACTGGGTCTTAGAAGCTCTTTTATCAGGAACCAGAGACTAAGACCAAAACAAAAGATTTACAACAAAACATGCTCCTATTATCCCTATCACATAGGAAATTACAAGGGTTTTAGGAGCTCTGTGTCAGGAACTGGGGCAGAGACCAAATATACATCTCTTCTTATGTCACAAAATTCATAACGCTTTCCAAAGGATTCATCTCCGGCTGTACAGAATTTTGTGGTAGTTTGACCTTGAATCAGAAAGAAACACAAACAAAACCCACAAACTCTCTTCCTTGCTCTTCTGTGCTAAGATACACACAACCACTTGGGACAGAACAGGCTGGGAAGTGAGGTACAAGAAAAACCGTAATTACCAAGAACCTGTTCCCTACCTTACTAGAGATACCACTGTGCAAACTGCCTCATTTAGTCCTCAAATATTTGCCGAGCAGAATCACCAAATAATCCACTAGGTTCTGCAGTTATTGAGATAATAGATTCAGTTCTGCCATCAAAAAGAGAGGGGACAACACGGTAGGGGGGACACAGAAGTTTAAAAAATAACTGCAAATAATCTCTCAAGGTATGCAATATTAGAAGTAAATAATCACATACCTCTGTATTATCATAAAGGAAAAAAACATATCATAAAGGTATTTCAAAAATACCAGTACTTGCTTAGGGGAAGGAGGAGGCAAGACTGGAGATGGAGAGTGGACAGAAAACTTGGCATAAGAAGGGACATTTATGGCTGGGCACAGTGGCTGTCACCTGTAATCCTACCACTTTGGGAAGGCGAGGCAGGTGGATCACCTGAGGTCAGCAGTTCGAGACCAGCCTGGCCAACATGGTGAAACCCCATCTCTACTAAAAATACAAAAGGTAGCCGGGTGTGGTGGCATGTGCCTGTAATCCCAGCTACCTGGGAGGCTGAGGCAGGAGAATCACTGGAACCCAGGAGGCGGAGGCTTCAGTGAGCCAAGATCACGCCACTGCACTCCAGCCGGGGTGACAGAGTAAGGCCCTGTCTCAAAAAAAAAAAAAAAAAAAAAAAAAAAAAAAAAGGAACATTTAAGTTATGTCTTGAAAGATGAATAATCCACAGGAAATAATCAGCTCTTCCTTGGTATGAACAGCTGAAGGGTGAAGTGAGCCTGCATTGTCTATAGGGAGTGCTGAAGGTCCTACTGAAGGGTAGGATGGGAGCAGAATGGTAGAAAATGGGGCTGGATATGCGAGCAGGAACCCAGTCAGAAAGAGGTTTGTATGTGTTGATAAGGAGTTTAAACATCTTGTCAGCAGTAGTAAGTCACTAATGAAAAGTCATTAAAGAGATGCAACCAGGGTTTAGACTGCACAGACAAAGGCAGTTCCCTGCAGCTGGTGTCCAGAAGGTAGAGAGATGAGAGAAGCTAAGTTAAACCTAACCCGAAGATATAATTTATCCCACACTAAGTATCCTTTGAATTAAATGAAAACCTTTAAACTCTCTTAGGATTTTTTCCACCCTCAGCTATAGTTAAACTATGAAATCGATGAATCAAAATTTCAATCACTGTTTTACTCTTCTCTGCAGATTAAG
Source organism: Macaca mulatta (assembly GCF_049350105.2). NCBI lineage: Eukaryota > Metazoa > Chordata > Mammalia > Primates > Cercopithecidae > Macaca > Macaca mulatta. The sequence continues at coordinate 100,544,218 of NC_133411.1, read as the reverse complement.
TTTTTAGAATATGCTATTTATTCTCTTTACCTTGATGTAGTCCTGTTCTCTCCCAGCTATCCTCCCGGCTGGATGTGCCATGGCATGTTTTACAGCAGTAATATATTAGGTTAATAAAGCAATTATTTAATTGACTCTAATTTCATTGGCATTCCTATTAGCTAAAGGAAGTGGTTCAATCACTGTTTACATTTGTAAAGCCAATATTATGGTTTAAATTATGGCCTTTGGATGAATTTGAAAATTGAAGCCTGATAATCCTTAAAGCAATATTTACAGAGGATTCTTTGTAAAGAATAAAGAGAATGGAAACAAGAGCACATTAAATCAGAGGGGCTTTTAAATATTCATTTTGCAATCAGCTTCACTGGTTTCCAGGCCACTACCTAACTTTGTAATTCTTGTTGTAGAGGAATACCAAATCTCTTGCTTTAATTATCTTGTGAAATATTAACTGCTATTTCACATTCTCTTTTCTGATTCTGAAGTATAGGAGCTCCAGATATAATGCTCACAATGCAAATGTTCTTCCTTAATGGAAATACCTTGGGAGACATTGCTAAAATTAGTATTTCAAAAATATAGACATTTTGGATAGGGTGGCTTCTGATTTAAAATGACTTCTGCTCAGCAGTTGTTAATAAATCTCTTTAAACTACCCAATAAAATAAGCATGAGAGTACTAAAAATGGTAAAAACTCACAACTCTGAAAACAGTGTATCAGTAAACCTGTTGTCAGTGGTTTTCCATGAACCACAAGTGGTGGAAGTGGTCTAAATAGCACTGTCCTACTTTGAAGATGAATAACCCAGAGAGCCCGAATAATGCTTGGCCAAATATGCTGCAGCCTAAAAGATAGTAAAATCACTCTGAAAAAAGTAAAAACCACTGAAACATGTTCAATATGGGGACCAGACAAAAGTATTTGAGTATTCTGACACTGAAAAAAAGTATGTAAGACTTAGTTAAGTTCAAGAAAGACAAAATAGATTTAAAGTATTCAGGCAGATAAAAAATAACGTAGGTTACCTAAAAAGGGATAAAAATTAGGTTGACCTTAAACTTCTCTGAAACATGAAATGCCATAGGATGATGGTGCCATATCTACAGCATTGTTTAGCAAAAATAGTACATAGGTTCCCAAATACCCTTCAGCCAAAGTCCCCTTATGTTAACATCTTATATAACCAAATAATATTTATCAAAACTAAGAAATTAACCTTGGTTGCAGGTAATTTTATTGACTAAAGTACAGAACTTTTTCAGATATCACCAGTTTTCTATTACCATCCTTTTGTTGTTCCAAAATCTCACATTACATTTAGTTGTCATTTCTCTAGTTGCTTCCAATCTACGACAGCACAAGAGTCTTTGTTTTTCATGATCCTGACACTTTTGAAGGATACTCATAAGTTATTTTGTAGAATGTGCCTCAATTTTGGTTTGTATGACGGTTTCTCGTGATTGGATTAAAGTTATGTGTTATTGAGGGGGAAACCACACAGGTGATGCGCCCTTGTCCATGTATTGTATAAGGGATCACATAATGTCCATTTGTCTCATTACTGGTGATTTAGTTAAGCTTGTATTTTTTAGGATTCTCCACTGTAAAGTTACTATTTTTCTTTCATAATTACTAAGTACTTTGGGGGAGATGCTTTGATATTATAAAATTATCCTATTTTTGCATAAACTTTTACCCACTAATTTTGCATCCATTGTGTGGCAATTGTTACTGTGTGGTGTTTTAATGATGATTTCTATTTCCTTTATTCCTTGTAATTTTTAATTGTAATTATTATATAAGAAATAATTGTCACCTCTCCCCCATTTACTCAGTTATTTATTTATATTAGTATGGATTCATGTATATTTATTTTATTATTTGGTTATAATCCAATGCTATCATTACTTTGTTGCACAAGTTGTTCAACTTTGGCAATTGGTAACTTTTCCCAGGTGGCTCCTATCCCTTTTAGTATGCTCCCATCTTTTTTTTTTTCCCCTTCACTTCCTTACTTTCAGATGCTCCAGGCTCATATTGTATTATCCCTTCTCCAGCCCCTAGAATCAGCTATTTCTCCAGAGATTCCTGTTTCTTTTATAGGAGAAGGAATTTAGAAACCAAGATCTGTGTTCATTGCTACTGGGGTAGTTTCAAGCCTATTTCTGTGAATAGAGGGAGGAAATATATGTGTGGTTACTAACTAATGCAGACACACACATCAAAACCAAACAGTGTTTATGCACAGTTCTTTTGTTCTTCAGCCTTAAAGTATCTAGTCAAAACAAAAAACTTCTTTCCAGAGTTTTTTAAGTCAGCTCCCTTTTCCCCCATCCCGTTCAGTGTAGCTCTGTGATTCAATTGTAATATAGTTAGATTCCTTGTCATAGTCTGCATTCTATCTTTGCCTCCAAATCCTGGTTGATTTTTAGGTTGTTTTCATACAAGAAAGTTCACCCTGTGTTTGTACAGTTCTATGTGTTTTGACAACTGCATAGAGTCACATGTCCACCACTACCTTCTCTACAGACCAATTCCATCACTCCCCAAAAGTATGAGTTACCCTTTTTTGGACAATCTCTCCTCTCAATCTCAACCTCTGGCAGCCAAAGATCTGTTTTCCTGCGTATGCTTTTGCTTTGTTAAGAATGTCATGTAAAATGAAATCACATAGTATGTAGCCATTTGATTCTGTCTTCTTTCACTTAGAAAAATGTATTTTAGATTAATTCATGTTGTATAAATCAGTAGTTTGTTCTTTTTTAGGGCTGAATGGCATATCATTGATATGAAATTGCTTAAGGATATCTGGATTGTCTATAATCTCTGGTTATTGTGAATAAAGCTCTTATAAACATTCACATATTTTTATGTGAATATAAATTTCCATTTCTTTTAGGTAGATCGCTAGGAGTAGGATAACTAGGTGACATGGTAGGTGTATATTTAACTTTTTAATACACGGCCAAAACGTGTCCCAAAGTGGCTACACCATTTTGCATTCCCACCTGTCTATAGCATTGTAAGGAGAAAATTGGTAGCCTAAGAATTTTATGCCCTCTTAAATGTTGTTTGTGTATGATGGCAGCAGAATTCTCAGTTATTCAATAATTCAAAACTTATATCACCAAATATCCTTCTTGAAAAAAAAATTATTTAAAGTCATACTCTAGCTAACTGAGAGAGAAATCAAAATTAAGAACTCAAAGGAATCAATTTCTAAGAAAATCTTACGGGGAAAAAATGAAGAAGGAGAATTCCTTCTCATAAAAAAGGATATCTAAGAAGACAGATCACATCATATAATATTAATAGTAAAACCAGAACCCTCATTAAAATCAAGGGGGGGCAGAATTCCCAATCTCCTCCTTATTTAACTGTATTCTAAAATTTCTGGTTAGTGCAATAAGACACAAATCAGAAATAACTGACAGAAAGGACTAACTAATGGAAAGGAAAAGAGAAAAAAGGTTAGTAATTGCAGAGAATGTTTCTTAGAAAACCCAAAAGTGCCAAGTCAAATCCTCTTAAACAGAAATTAGTAAGGCTATGGAATACTAGAAAAATACAAAAAAATATCAATATCCCAGCAAGAAACAGAGATGATAGGAAAATCTTATATGATAACAGCAACATACACACCATAAAATTTCTAGGAATAACCCTAACTAAAATATGCAGGATCCATTTATAGAAAACTGTAAAACTTATTGAAATATAGAAGACTTCGATACTGACTTTTACAATACTGCCATTTATTAATTCATTCGTTTGATTACTTGTCCAAAATTTGTCTTTGCCACTGTTGTAAGTTCCATAAGAGAAGGGACAATAATTGTCATATTTACTGTCTTATCCCTTATGTCTATAATATATTGGCTGACTCATAGTAGGAACTCAAAAATACGTATTTCTACACACTGATTTTGTATTCAGTTATCTGTTCTACGATGTTTTGTATAGCTTATAAGACTTATTCACTTAGTAGCTTAGTAATTTTTGAAAGGAGTCTAGACTAGTTAATTACCATTGCCTAACAAATTATAATACGCAGCCATTCGACCACAGGCAGCATCAAGGCTCATGGTTTGAAGTGTAGATACCCACAGTCCTGCATTATGATTTTTCTTCACTTTCCCACTCCAATATTAATACAGTCCACAACAGTAGGAATTCAAAGCTTAGAGGAATTTAGGGGGTTTTAGAAGTGGCTCTTCTCTATGAAAAGTGTGATTTTACTTCCTCATTTCAATTTTTAGATCCCTCGGGAAATGCCAGGTTAGTAGCAAATGAATGGGAATGGACTACAAATTATAGTTATTTAAAAAGGAAGAACCCGTAAAAGACCCACAGAATCTAGAAGCTGGTTAAAATGAACTATTTGACAGTATGCAATCTGAGTCATTTATTTGGAATCTCTCTGCTTCCATGTAATATAGAATTTAAAGTTAATGATGCTTCACAGTATTACATTGCTTGATGGCTTAGTTTCATTTTATAATTAGGTTAACATTTTTCTTTATATTTGATTGGTGACATTTTTCTAGATTTTAAAAATAATGAAATGATATTATAACATTGGTTAAAGTTGACCCAATATCTAAACCACACTGAATTTTCCGCATAAAGCATTTTCTTGATTATTCCTATCATTTTCCAATGTTTTATTATCTGTGGTGTGCACTGGTGTTTTGTGTGTTTGCTTGGGGTGGGGATACTCTGTACTAATTTCCCTGTAGTACTTTTAAATAGGAACTTTCTAGGAACACTAATAATGGTAATGTCATAGTTACTTACTGAGAGAACTAATCTGAATTCTATGGAGGTATACTGAAGTTTTGTGAAAATGAAATTAGAGATGCAGCATATCTCAGCAGTAATGAATCTATTTCTGTTGTATAAAACACGATTAGGTTGTTTTTTTTTTAAAGCAATTTTTCAAAATCGGTGCTTTTTACTGGTCAAGTGTTTATTCCATTGGGTCATTAATCTGTTATATTCCCGAAGTACTCTTTGGGTATAGTTCCTGTTCTAGCTAATGTGAAAGAAGCATTGGCCTATGACAGAATTTTTATGCTTTTTAGTGATAATTTTGAATTGTTTAGGTAAGACCCTCTTGAGTATCTCCTAGTGCTTATAAATGAAAAGAGCTAGTAAAGACCTTGTTTATAATGACTGACTTCACAACAAAGTTGGTTATGTTAATCAACAATAGACATTGCCAGTTCTATTGCATATTACTGAACTGATGAGGGGTGTCTCCACCTGTTTTCTGTTGCTATAACAGAATACCTGAGGCTGGGTAATTTACAAAGAAAAGAGGTTTCTTTAGTTCATAATTCTTCTTGCTAGAAGGTTTAAGATTGAGCAGCTCCATCTAGTGAGGGCTTCATGCTGCTTCCACTCATGGCAGAAAGTGGATACATGCAAAGAGATCACATGGTGAGAGAGCAAGCAAGAGAGAGAAACCAGGGAAGCTAAGATCTTTTTTAAAAATCCGCTCTTGTGGAAACTAACCCATTCTAATGAGAGTGAGAACTCACCCTTGCAAGAGAGCATTGATCTATTTCTTGAGGGATCTGCCCCCATGACCCAAACACCTCTCACTAGGCCCTACTCCCAACACTGCCACACTGGGGATCAAATTTCAACATGGGTTTCGGCAGAGGCAAACCACAGCCAAACCACAGCAAGGGGGTTTAGCAATAAAAAAAATTAATAAATTTGATATGGAATTCAGAATTGTAATACAGTAGCAGAAACACATCATAAAAATTTAGACATCAGTGAGGATAACCTTTGAATCTCAACTGCTTATAAATGAATTAGACTTGCAGCATTTTGGCCAAATTTATAGGTTATAGCAAATAGGATGGGAGGGGGCAAGAGAGAAGAAACTAGAATGATTTTGTTTACTAAATATCTCAATGTCAATTGTTATTTTTAATGCTTCCTAGATATTTCCCTAAAAGTATGACATTTATTCAACCTAAAATCATGTAGTTAAATATACAAGGAACTTCTTTAACTTGGTCAATTAATTAACTTATTTTGGAAATTAATTTTAATGTTAGTCAACTGTTACATTCAAAGTTAGAAGTTAAATAAGAGAGAGAAACCCAGAAGAGGAGAATACAGTGGAATGCTGTAAGGCTGTGTAAGTGAGAAAGAAGGCTCTCCAAAGTCATAAGGCCTTCTTCCAAGATCCTGGGTAGTTGTGCTGGGTTATTCTCTTGGGAGTCATAGAAAGAGGTAACACAGCACTTGACTTTCTCTGGTGTCAAAAAGCTCTGGAACTGTCAGTCAGAATTTTCTGTATATGACAATAACTGTGGTGCACTCACTGCAAAAATAAAACATTATTAGATATAATCACACCTTCAGCTGTGATGACAGATGTTAAAATGACTATAAGAAGTTGAAGGGGAAACAGGTCACAGACAGTTATCTGGAAGCAATGAGACAAAGATGTTTGAAGAAATAACCTATTATCTGGAGAATGATAGGATTTTAGGATATGAGAGATAATGGGTGAGCTAATTGGGAAGACAAAACAGCAGGCCAATTTCTAATTAAATTGACAGCATATGTAGGATTTCATTCAGGGAAAGTACCAGTGATCTGAGATGGGCCACCATTTGCTCCATGCAATTCTGCAATAAGAGTGCTGCTGGAAGATGCCTCATAAAGAAGGGCTAGAAACATGGCATAGCTTTTAGGGGCAAGACTTTTTTTTTTTTTTTTGCTGCCTATCAAAATAAATACCATACCAATGATGTGTTCATCCACAACATGGTAATGAAATAGGAAGAGGGCATCCAGGGTGATAGCTGTGAGAGTGAGTCAGTGCATAAATTCTGCTTAGGAAAGGAAGATGTTTACATTTGAAAAAAAAATCCGTAAGTATTAAAGGGTATTCTTGCTGCCTTCCTATTATGACACTCATCTGACTAAAAGATAAATCAAACAGAATGGACTGATAGGGTTGGTAATTGGATGTAGTAGGAAGAAAGCTGAATAAATTAGCAAAGGACAGAGTTTTTTTTTATTTAAAAGGGTTATAGTTTTCAGATGTTGTTTGACCTCTTAAGGGAGGATAAGCTTGATATATATTTTTTAATATATATATATTTTTATTATTATTATACTTTAAGTTTTAGGGTACATGTGCATAACATGCAGGTTTGTTACATATGTATACTTGTGCCATGCTGCTATAAAGACACATGCACACGTATGTTTATTGCAGCACTATTCACAATAGCAAAGACTTGGAATCAACCCAAATGTCCATCAGTGACAGATTGGATTAAGAAAATGTGGCACATATACACCATGGAATACTATGCAGCCATAAAAAAGGATGAGTTTGTGTTTTTTGTAGGGACATGGATGCAGCTGGAAACCATCATTCTTAGCTTGATATTTTTAAAGCAATACTTACATCTGAAATAGTATCACGTACATTTCTAGCTAGTACTCAAACAAGTTCCATATTCTATACAAATGGGAAAATGTAATTCATAATTGACAAAGTATGAATTTTTTATACTTTAAGCCATGAGGCTGCCACATCAACAAATGTAATTCCTTAGCAAATATGTTTTATGTTTATATTTATGAAATGTACACAATTGATGCAGAACCCAAAAAGGAATAAGCATTTTAAATATATGTGTGTGTGTGTGTGTGTGTGTGTGTGTGTGTGTGTGTGTGTGTGTGTGTGTATTTGCTTGGATTTGCAAACTCCATTCTGGAAAACATTTATTAAATTAGAAACAAGGAAGGAATGCAAGCAAAATGTGCTTAGAGTTTCAATTTATCTTGGGCTTGGTGTTACTTTTCTGGATTTTTCCAAAGCTTAGACTTCCATTGGTTAAAGTGTTGGCCTTTGCTTTGTTTTGTTTTTGGTTTTAACTTACAGTGTACTAGTCTCAAAAGTGGAAATGATAAATTATTAAAACTTCAAATTTATTTATGGGAGCCCCACATTGCAGTGGTGATTTCATATTAAATATTTTAAGCTGAAACAGCAAGAAAGAGATCAAGCCAAGATCTTAGAAAGAGAGACAAGGTCTGGATACATGATGTATTCCACATTTCATGCAGCTATTGAAAAGGGCAACACAGCTTGCCTAAGGGCCATAAAATGAGTACAATTGGAGAGTCCAGGCTCCAGAATGAAAACTAGCAGGTTGTGATGATTTGTAGAGGTGCGTGTGTAAACATGTCCAGGAAGCCTCTATGCTGCTCTCCCTGTTCTGAGGCTTGCCCTGCCCACCTAAGGGTCTGTACTTCACTTCTCTAAGTGTGGTGGATTGTATTTTCTAAAGATGATGGCACCAATACACCTACCCACCCACATACTATTTTAAAATCTTGACATGCCCCCATCAAGAGGTGGAGCCTCGTTTTCCTCCTCTTGAATCTGGGAGCTGATGACTCCTTTGTAACCAATAAAATACTATAGAAGTGGTGTTATATGAATTTCAAGGCTGGACCATAAAAAGCAGTGCAGCTACTGAACTGAGACACTGTTCTTGGAACCCTGAGCTGTTATGTCAGAAGTCCAACCAATGGGAAGCTGCCATGTTATGAGGAAGCCCAGGCCATATGGAATAAGTGTAGATTCTCCTGATGACCATATTAGCTGAGAGTCCCTCAGATAGCCAACATCACCCACTAGATATGTGAATAAAGACGCCTCAGATGAGTGTCTCCCAATCTTTGAATCTCTTTCAGACATCCTGGAGTAGAGACAAACTCTTCCCACTGTGACCTTTCCAATGGCTTTATTGTGTAATAGCAACTGTAACATTAAGAGAAGTATTAAGCAGAAACTCTGAGAAGACAGCTGGGCATCTTTTCTCATTCCCTAGTTTCCTATGGTATTTGCCCTGGTAATAGAAAGAGCATGATATAGAAGTGTTGCTAATTGTCTCACACTTGCTTAATCTATTTTTATAAATTAAAATAGTTATTTTCTGTAAATTATTCCAGAATTCAATTTTATTACTAAAAATAATAGCTTCATATCTAGAAAGCAAGGTATTATGAGGGACAGTAAAATACCAACCCTCACTTATGAGGTATCTCTCATGTGCCAAGCACATTGCCAAATCTTTTCCTAAATTACTTTAATCTTCACAATAACCTTACAAATTAGGTATTATGATCCTTATTTGAAGATGAAAAAGCTGAGGCCAATATGAGGTTAATTTACATTACTCAAGATCAGAATAGTGAATCTAACCTGGCTCTAAAATTTCATACACCTTCTACCACATTCCATTGCATTTGAGCAACGAACGTAAGTATAGCAGGACCACAGATGTTAGTTCAAAGCCAAAAAAAATGATGAGTCAAACAAAGTTCTAGAAATAATCATTTACCTAAATATTGATACGTTTCTAACTTAAGGAAGCTTGCTCTACATATATTGCCAGACAAAACTGTGGGTCATTTTGACTACAAACATATGACATACTGCGAGCTAGAACTAACCAACTAAGTCACTCAAAAACTGTGTGAATTAATAAATGTTTATTGTTTTAAGCTGCTGAGTATTTGGGGGATAATCTGTTCAGCAGTAATGAATAACTAATATGTAGACTATGAGATCTCTCTGTCGTCAATCTGTATGTAGCCAGTCAATAGCTCTGCATTCTGAAGTTACACTGTATAAGCAACTATTCATACATATTGCAAAACTGATAGTTCTGATCCTAAGCCCTGGGGGCATCAGTCTATTATAGCAGCTAGTATGACATGGTTATAATTTCAGATAAGTAATCAAGAGTCCTGAGTTCAAGTCCAAGATTGATCTGTGACAAACTGTACTCCCTGGGCATCAGTTTCTATAAAATGGAGGAGTACACAGAAGATCTCTAATACTTTTTCCATTCTAATTTACTTTAATTCTATAATTGTTATCTTCTTTTTAATTATTTCCATCAGTTTTATTATTATATGTCTTTTATCTTAACCCTATAAAAAAATATTTCCCCAACGTCTGAGAATCTCATGTCACTATCTTCAGTGTGGAATCCTAATGAGACACTCAATGTTCAAATATATTGAGGCACATTATGATGTATCATTTTTGGTTTTTTTTCTCTGCATATACTGGGATATCTTAAGGATCTTTCTGTTTTATCTGCACTCTCTCAGTATCTTCTACCAAAAAAAGGGGGATAAGTGCATTTCTTTCACTTATTTTCATTGGCTAGAGTAAACCATCACATTGCCACTACCACCTTCAAGGGAATAGGAAAGAGTCCAGAAAGAAGAGAATTACAATAATGGCAAACAATCTTAATTAAACAATCTTAATTATGGAGATATTAATTAAAGACCTCCATAATTAGTAAAATACATGCATGGGTCAAGAAAGTTTTTAAAGCTAGATTTTGTTTTGAAGAAAAGTTAATTCTGCTGACATGTTCCTGAAGATGGGTCATTCACTTAACAAATATTTATCGGGTACCTATTACTTGCCAAACAATGTTCCAGGCACTAAGGACAATGTGGTAAACATGATAAACAAGGTCTTTACCCTCATACAACTTACATTCAAATTGATATCAAAGTTATTTTACAAAAATTCAAAGGCATTTGCACTCTGTATTAGTCCATTTCCACACTGGTGATAAAGACATACCTGAGACTGGGAAAAAAAGCGGTTTAATGGACTTACAGTTCCACAAGGCTGGGGAGGCCTCACAATCATGGTGGAAGGAGCAAGTCACATCTTACATGGATGGTGGCAGGCAAAAGAAGAGTTTCTACAGGGAAACTCCTGTTTTTAAAACCATCAGACCTTGTATGAGACTCATTCACTATCATGAGAGCAGCATAGGAAAGACCCACATCCATAATTCAGTCACCTCCCACCAGGTTTGTCCCACGACATGTGGGAATTGTGGTAGTTACAATCCAAGATGAGATTTGGGTGGGGACACAGCCAAAACATATCATACTCCTATCAAAATTTCAGTCCATTATGTTGGTGCTGGTTTTGAATGATTCAGAGGGGTTTTTGGCTTCCTAGGCCACTCTTTTTGTATAATTAATGCTTCTTTTTACCAAACCATTTGATCCTTCTGATCCATCAAAACATAGTGAGATGAAAGCATGTCATATTCCATGAATGACATGATGAAGACACATTCCATGTAAAATTCAGTTCTTTTGTTCAAGAATGCTCTTCTCCCAATTCCTTGGGGCTGGTATGATAGGCAGAAAGATCACTTTGTGATCCAGGGCCTGTTTTGTGACATCAGAAGTTACTTACGTCTCTAAACCTCAGCTCCCCATAATCCCCCAACATTATAGTGTTTGGTAAACTTTGAATGAAACTTTCATTTTCATTTTTTTCCAGCCTTCTTCCTTTAGGTCTATCTTGGGAATAGTTATAGTCTATCTGTACAGCAGACTGTTAGCCTTCTAGCCACATTACCTGCCTACTTGATGCCACTGAGCAAGACCTGCCTCTCACCCTCCTTGATGTAGCATAAAGTTGGAGAAAGCAGTACTTCTCGTTAGTTCCCCCAGGAGTAAAGAAAGGAATAGAGGAATGGGTCTCATCATCCCCAAGTAGCTAAAATGATAAGTAAATGATAAGTAAATGATCCGCCCACCTCGGCCTCCCAATCACTATTGTTTTATGAAACTTAGAGACTTAGAGAGACATAGCTTATGTGGGAGATGTACCCTAATGTGTAAAAGAGCATTAACTCTGGATCCAGTTGCTTGGGTTAGAATCCTGGCTGCACCACTGACCAGTGACTTTGGGTAATTCCTGGTCTGTAGCAATAATAATAGTTAACCCATCTCACAAAATTGTGAGGGCTGGCCAGGTACGGTGGCTCACGCCTGTACTCACAGCACTTTGGGAGGCCGAGACAGGCAGATCACGAGATCAGGAGATGGAGACTATCTTGGCTAACACGGTGAAACCCCATCTCTACTAAAAATACAAAAAATTAGCCAGGCGAGGTGGTGGGTGCCTGTAGTCCCAGCTACTCGGGAGGCTGAGGCAAGAGAATGGCACAAACCTGGGAGGTGGAGCTTGCAGTGAGCGGAGATCGTGCCACTGTATTCTAGCCTGAGTGACAAGCAAGACTCGGTCTCAAAAAAAATAAAGATAAAAATAAAAATAAAATTGTGAGGGCTAAATAAATTAATATGTGCAAAGTACTCAGAATAGAGCCTCACAGAAATTGCAATTGCTAAATAAGTATTAGCTGTTATTATTGATGTTATTACATGCTCCAAACCCCTACAGTGCCCCGAACATAGTAGTCTTTCAGTAAATAATTCCTGAAAGAATGAAAGGAATGAACTTTGGAATCTTTATGAATATGAACATACAGGCAGTGACTCAATGAAAAGTAAAGGCACCATCAACCATACAAAGTTGTCATTTTCTCCTGAATTCTAGATCTTTTGTTTTTTCTTTGTCACCCAGGCTGGAGTGCAGTGGTGCCATCTTGGCTCACTGTAACCTCTGCCTCCCAGGCTCAACGGATTCTCCTGCCTCAGCCTCCCGAATTGCTGGGATTACAGGCATGTGCCACCATGCCAGGCTAATTTTTGTATTTTCAGTAGAGACAGGGTTTCAACATGTTGACCATACTGGTCTCGAACTCCTGACCTCAGGTGATCCACTTGCCTCAGCCTCCCAAAGTGCTGAGATTACAGGTATGAACCACCGCCCAGCCAGTTTTAAATTTAACTTCTTAGTCAATTTCAATCCAAATACGAGCCAGGCCTATATTTCAAATCCTTTCTAAACACAACATTACTGTTAGTTGGAATGACAGAATTGTAAACAGGCTCTTCAGCTAATACACTGTGTGTTTCTAAATGATACTTTTATTCAGATTCTCATTTCCAGAAGAGGTTAGTGCATTGTTGGCCTTGTGACAACTGTATTGTCTAAAAATTGGTTTTGTCTTTACACAGGCTAGTAAAATCCCCCTCAATTTTTGATAACTTTAGATTTGTAAATATGTAATCCTTTTCTTGATGAAAAAGGAATTGTTTTTATCATTTTGAGAGCAAGAGCAGCATTGCTTGACACAGTTTAAGTATCTTTTAACATAACAGTTAAATATATACGGAATAAACACCAAGTATCTATAGAGCATAGTCCATGAAAATTTCCAGATATATCAAGTTTAACAGGAAAAAAATACACTTTTTCTTTCAATTCATTAAATTATACCTTACTCTGAAGAAAATCAGCAATATGGTTCTGGCAGTATATAGTAGTCCTGACACTTCTCTTAGTAAGGGACATTTTTCTACCTCAGCACTAAATGCTGGCCCAATAGTATGACCTTGGCCTTCTATCTAAACTCTTAAAATTATTTAAGATCCACTGGTGGAAATGAAGTCTCTATGGAGATGTGGATGATTTACTGATAACAGAAAAGGTTCAGATTCCATTACTACTGATGGCTATACTTCCATTTATGTTTTCCCTAAGCCATAACTATTTAAAATGTTACTGCTAGCATTCTTATTTGTCTCATTTGTTGGTATATAACTCTCCTACTTAAATATATAGAACAAATGATATTAATTAAAATAAATTGCTTGGACAGTTAAGTTGTCCTGCAGATTGTCTCTGAAGGCTATAAATTCAAATTAAGGGTTTTGTTGCTTGTTCCTGAGCTTGGAAAGATTCCTTTTACTGCATTAGTAGTAGCTCAAGAAATCAACAACCTTGCAAAAGAGCATTCATTTGAATTCTTGCAGAAATAGCTGGATAAACTGCACATATAGCTAGTTATCATAATCATATAACAAAATCTTTACTTAAGCAAGCAACCAAATTACTAATTCATGATGGCAAGTGTTGATATATAATAGTATTGAGTTTGGAAATAACTATATTTATTTCTATATATTTTGAAAATATACATTTATATATGTTTATATCTATTATATTTATATGTATTTCTATATACTTTATTTTATATATATATAAAATTAGGTTTCGAGTGTTCTAAATAGTATACCATAGTAGCAAATTGTGAGATATTTTTGTAAAATAAACAAACTTCATTTTCTGGATATTAAAGCATTCAATTAGGTCAAAATAACTTGTGGGGAGTGGGAATAACTTACTCTGCCTATTTTAAGAAAAGCCTATTTTGTAACTTCTAAAGGCAAAGATGTGACTACCATTTATAGTATTATATAAAAATTTAATGTCCTTTGCATTTCATGGAACCCCTGTAATATTAAAAAAGAATAGCCCAATCTATCATTAAATTTGAAAATAAAATAGAACAAATAAATTACATTCTTAACTTTCATTTGACCTTTTAGTGTGGGTATATTTCCTTAACATTTTCCTTTTTCTTATTGGAGTTTCCCCAAAACTAATACACCTTAATTAGCTTGAGGAAATAACTAAATTGAAGTAGAAATAAGGTTGTAAAGATCTCTCTGATCCCTTAGCAAAGTGAGATTTTTGCCATCCGCTTATTCCCAAAAGCCCCTGCTGAAAACGGATGTAAGGCCTTGTAACTTCCTTATAAAACCCCTGTTATTTAACTACTTCAGAGATTCAATACAAAGTTCAGAGGAAAACAAAACTATTAAAGTGTTGAAAATTACAACCTATAAGGAAATTTTAAACAACTCTATTTTTGAGAAGATAAATCAATTTTCGAGTTACCTAAAAAGAACAACGTTGATTTCTCAATTTCTGCTAATGTATGCTAAAGGGGATGGACTGAAACTATGCATGTTTCTTAAAACATGGGTTTTAAAACATTAGGCAAAGCTTTTTTGGATTTTCATCATCCGGAGAACATATCAGAAAGCAGGTAGGTCTCATCTGATTACCTGTCTTCAAGTGAAGAAACTGACGTTAATCCTGTGGTTTTTCTTGGGGTGAGGAGAGAGGCGTAATGGAGTTACTAAAAAATGGCGCCATTTAAATTCAAGATGAATATTCTGGTTTGTAATGGATTTCCCACTACTATTCCTGAATCTTAATACTCATGAAGTTATTCTCAAGCATAGGATAGTCTTATATCTGTCCCTTCTCTAAGTCTTTTCCTTTGGGACTATAGAACATCATATTCTATGGTTTGCAATCTTACCATAGAATTTATAGTGATTTTACTACACAAAAAAAGTCATATTGCTTTCTGTCATTAATGTTGCTGCCTTTCCAATGAGTCACGAAGGACATGAGCACTTTGGGAGGCTGAGGCGGGTGGATCACCTGAGGTTGTTCGAGACCAGCCTGGTCAACATGGTGAAACCCAGTGTCTACTAAAAATACAAAAATTAACTGGGCGTGGTGGCACGTGCCTGTAACCCCAGCTACTCAGGAGGCTGAGGCAGGAGAATCGCTTGAACCCGGGAGGCAGAGGTTGCAGTGAGCTGAGACCATGCCACTGCACTCCAGCCTGGGTGACAGAGCAAGACTCCGCTCAAAAAACAAGAAGAAGAAGGACATGAATGATTTCCTAAGGCTACCCCAGATTGCTTCATGAATCAAGGAAGAAATACCCGAATTATGTATTTTCGCAAAGTACTAAAACGAAGCCTAAGAAAATAGCATCGATGCCTTTTATTACCACTGACATTTCATACTAAACTGAAATATTGTACACAATCTTTATAGGATTTTGAATATAGATTTAGAATAATTATTCAGTTCAGTCCATATAATGAACACACTCTGTCTGAATAAGCTCCCCGAGGACAAGACCATATTCAGCTCTTCTCACTACTGTTGCCTAGCACAGTGTTTTTTTGTTGTTGTTGTTGGTTTTTTTTTTTTGGCGGGGGGGCTACATAGGTGTATGTATTATCAGGTACATGAGATGTTATGATACAGGCATGAAATGTGAAATAAGCACATCGTGGGGAATTGGGTATCCACTCCCTCAAGCATTTATCCTTTGAGTTACAAATAACAATCCAATTACACTCTTAGTTATTTTAAAATGTACGATTAAGGTTTTATTAACTATAGTCACAATATTGTGCTATCAAATAGTAGGTCTTATTCATTGTTTCTAACTATTTTTTGTACCCGTTAACTATACCCACCTCACCCCCAGCCCCTCACTACACTTCCCAGTCTCTGATAACCATCCTTCTACTCTCTGTGTCCATGAGTTCAATTGTTTTGATGTTTAGATCCCACAAATAAGTGAGAACATGTGATGTTTGTCTTTCTGTGCCTGGCTTATTTCACTTAACATAATGATCTCCAGTTCCATCCATGCTGTTGCAAATGACAGGATCTCATTCTTTTGTATGGCCAAATATTACTCCATTGTGTATATGTACCACATTTCCTTTATCCATTTATCTATTGTTGGACACTTAGGTTGTTTTTCAAATATTTGCAAGCACTGTTGCAATAAACATAGGAGTATAGATATCTCTTTGATATACTGATTTCCTTTCCTTTGGGTACATACCCAGCAGTGGTATTGCTGGATCATATGGTAGTTCTATTTTTAGTTTTTTGAAGAACCTCCAACTGTTTTCCTTAGGGATTATATTAATTTATGCCCCCACTAACAGTGTACAAGGGTTCCCTTTCCTCTATATCCTCACCAGCATTTGTTATTGCCTGTCTTCAGGATATAAGCCATTTTAAGTGGCATGAGATGATATCTCATTGTAATTTTGATTTGCATTTCTCTGACGATCAACGATGCTGAGCACCTTGTCACATACGTGTTTGCCATTTGTATGTCTTTTGCAAACTTTCTTTTTTTTTTTTTTTTTTGAGACGGAGTCTCACGCTGTTGCCCAGGCTGGAGTGCAGTGGCGCGATCTCGGCTCACTGCAAGCTCCGCCTCCTGGGTTCACGCCATTCTCCTGCCTCAGCCTCCTGAGTAGCTAGGACTACAGGCGCTCGCCACCGCGCCCGGCTAATTTTTTGTATTTTTAGTAGAGACGGGGTTTCACTGTGGTCTCGATCTCCTGACCTTGTGATCCGCCCGCCTCGGCCTCCCAAAGTGCTGGGATTACAGGCTTGAGCCACCGCGCCCGGCCTTGAAAACTTTCTATTCAAATATTTTCCATTTTTTGATCAGATTGTTAAGACATTTTTTTCTATAGAGTTGTTTAAGCTCCTTATATATTCTGATTATTAATCCTTTTTCAGAAAAGTAGTGTGCAAATATTTTCTCCCATTCTGTGGGTTGTCTCTTCACTTTGTTGATTGTATCCTTTGCTGTCCAGAAGCTTTTTAACTTGTTTTGATCCCATTTGTCAATTTTTGCTTTGGTTGCCTATGCTTGTGGGGTATTGTTCAAGAAATCTTTAGCCAGACAAATGTCCTGGAGATTTTCCCCAATGTTTTCTTGTAGTAGTTTCATACTTTGAGGTCTTATATTTTAAGTCTTTAATCCATTTTGATTTGATTTTTTACGTGGTGAGAGATGGGGGTCTAGTTTCATTTATCTGTAAATGAATATCCAGTTTTCCCAGCACCATTTGTTGAAGAGACTGTCTTCTCCCCACTGCATGTTCTTAGAACCTTTGTTAAAAATCAGTTCACTGAGGTGGGGTGCGGTGGCTCATGCCTGTAATCCTAGCACTTTGGGAGGCTAAGGCAGGCAGATCACAAGGTCAGGAGATGGAGACCATCCTGGCTAACACGGTGAAACCCCGTCTCTACTAAAAATACAAAAAATTTTCCAGGCGTGGTGGCACACATCTGTAGTCCCAGCTACTTGGGAGGCTAAGGCAGGAGAATCGCTTGAACCTGGGAGGCAGGGGTTGCAGTGAGCTGAGATCGCACCGCCGTAGTCCAGTCTGGGCAATAGAGTGAGACTCTGTCTTAAAAAAAAAAAAAAAAAAGAGTTCACTGTAGGTGTGTGGATTGTTTCTTTGTTCTCTATTCTGTTCCATTAGTCTGTGTGTCTATTTTTATGCTAATACCATGCTGCTTTGGTTACTATACCTCTGTAATATAATTTGAAGTCAGATAATATGATTCTTCCAGTTTTGTTCTTTTTGCTTAGGATTGTTTTTGGCTCTTTTGGCTCTTTTGTGATTCCATATAAACTTTAGGATTTTTTTTTTTATTTCTAAAAGGAATGTCATTGGTATTTTGATAGGGATTGCACTGAATCTAGATTAGCTCATTGTTTTGAACTCAGCAGGCTCTCAAACATTTGCTAGATAGATAAGCAAGTTAATTACATATGGTAAAACTCTGTTCTAAAATGTGGCTCATTGTGATACATATTAAATAGAATACAAACTAAGGTTGATCTCTCAAAACATAAGCTATACATGCTAAAGTTCAATATAACAAGTAATCTTTAAGGCCTTCTAATTTCATTCTTATAACAAGAGCCCATTACAATTAATTTCCTACTATTACCATTCATTGAGACAGAGTTTCCCAGAGTTTATGCTCATTTGGGTCAGTCTTCTATTTATTCTATATCTACAGCACCATATTTTAAGAAATGGTATAATCTGAAAGTGTTGTCTGAGTCATGAAAGATAAATTTAAATTCATTTAGTTAGTATTATGTATTTTGATCCCTTAAAAATTGAGGACCTAAATATTGTTATACTCAGTTAATTACATTAACCAGAATGGAAACGTGAATGGTTATATTTTACTGATGACTAAATTAAGAGGGCTCTGCTGATTTATACAGTGTCTCAGAATTAACTATAATAACATCCTCTTTACATCAAAGCTGGTTATGATAATTAAAATGACAGCCCTTTTTTGACAGTTCTACTGTACGCCTTTGAGGAGCTTCTAAACTGATAGGAGAAGCCAGGCAATCAACAACCAGAGACCCAAGTGAGATGATGATATAAAGTTACATACTAAAGAAAAAAGTGGTGGCAAAGAAAGTCAGAGGAAGGAAAAGGTTATTGGGATCAATCAAATTAAATTAAACATTTAGTTTTTGGTGTCACATCACCAGAAATTAAATGTTTAAATAGTGACCTACAAAAAGTCTCACTCCAGTGTGATATGTGACCTAAATTAAGTGCTTTGCTAAGCAAAGTTTGTTTAAAACCCTTTTACATTGGTCAAAAATACTAGTCAGGTACCAAAGACTGAAATTACTGAATATCATTTTTCTTTATACCACTATCTCATTTTTAAAAAGGTTGTGAGTATAGTTAGTAAATAAATGAACTTGCAGGAAGTTGTTGCCTCTTGGTAAGGTCATTGAATTTTAGACTTTAAGAAACAAATAGTGATACAAAAACTAAGGATGGGTAAATTAATTTTAATGGTCTAAGAGCCATCATATTCATCATTCATAAAATTAACAAATAATACCTTTTGAGATATCAACTACTACTCATTGTGATACTGGTAGTGAAAAGTTATTATTTCTTCATTCCACCTAAGAATAACATAGTAACACTTGAACTTCTAACACAGACCAATCAACAGATATTTTTCCAGTGCTTAAAAAGCACAGATTACAGTGTACAAAACACTAAACTATTAGTTATTTGAAATATGCTACTTGAGCCAAACTAAGATATTTGTCCATTTTAAGGGGTGGGAAGCACTGGAGTAGGGGACAGAACAGGTTTGTTTGTTTGTTTGTTTGGGAGAAGAAATAACATGACATCTATCTGCAATTTCTCTGAATCATGGAGAGACAAGTAATGTTATTATTCTATGATCATTAAATAGCATAACCAGACAAGGAATGGTAGCTGACTGCTTTGGGAGGCCAAGGCAGGAGGGTTGCTTGAGGCCAGGGGTTTGAGACCAGCCTGGGCAACAAAGTGAGACCTCTTCTCTACAGAAAAATGTTAAAAAAAAAAAAAAAAAAAATAGGTGGCCATGGTGGTGCACCCTTGTAGTCCTAGCTACCCGGGAGGCTGAGACAGGAGAATCACTTGAGACCAGCAGTTTGAGGCTATAATGAACTATGATCATGCCACTGAACTCCAGCCTGGGCAACAGAATGAGACTATGACCCTAAAAAAAAAAAAATCATAACCAAATACTGTCTGAATTTGCTTTCAATTGCGTTCCCTGGAGAAAGCTTTCACAGAAAAGTAACCATCTATTCTAGATGTCCTGTGTCCTAAGCTTCTCTATCCTTATCATTTCTATCCCTGGAAATGATAAGTAACCTATGGATTCCTTAAAAGTATCAAGTTGAGATGGTTGTAAATGCTGAGAAATAAGATGAAGGAAAGATTGTATGCAGGGCAAGCCATGGTGGTGTCATTTAGAGGCTGAATCAAGAACAGAAAAATCTACTCTTCCTATACTTTCCAATGCTTACTAAAAGGCTGAATTAAGTGGCCTCAGCTTGGGTGGCATTTTCTTGCTTCTAACAACATAACTTGAGCAGCAGCATTTCAAATGTCCTCACTCTGCCATGTTTATTAAAAGCAAATGATAACAAAGATGACATGAACGTGAAAAGGTCAATTTCTATGTGTTTTTGCATTTGTCATATTATAAGAGAAAACTGTTAATAGTTGATAAATATGTTCAAAAACATTCCTGAGGCTCATAAAAATAAATCCATCTCTTTTCTATTTGAAAAAGAAAATATGTTGTTTGAAATAAAATATTTGAAACAAAAGCTACTGATAATGAAGTCTTCTTCAACAAACTGCAAGTACAGATGAAAAGATACATGTGAAAAAAACTGTTAATGCAACAATGAAATAACAGCTCAAGAAAGTAATAGAAAAGATGTAACAAAGCAGTATGTGGTTAATTGACCAAAATTGACCTGATATCCATAAGCACAGACATTAGATATTATAGGACTCAAAGGAAAAGGATGATCACACATTAGGCATACGTAGTTGGGAAGTTCTCCATGAAAGAGGTGGGCTGTGGACTGGGTCTGAAGAAGGATGAGCAGGTTTGGGGTAGGTGGAAAGGCATTTCATGTGGGTGGAACAGCAAAAGCAGAAGTGCAAACACAAGTGGGAAACCACAATGCGGGAGACAATAAGGAAAGTAATTTTCTCCCTAGGGGAGGTATTAGCAGCTAAACAGAACTGCTGCTACCAAGCTAGAACAGTAAAGACTTTAAACTCTCTAGGTAGGGCAGTCATTGCTGGTTTGATGTAGCAGTAGCGTGAGTCTTTGGATCTGGATATCTGGAGATGATTGCACTGTCCAGACACTGAAATCATGGGTACCTGTGGACTAATGGCAGTGGGGTATGCATGAATGTCAGAATGCAGAGTAAGTTGTCTCTTAACTGGTGACAGACTGTGAACAAGATTGGGAGTGGTGGCATAAAATACTTTGTGAACAACAACTGGATATGTGGGGCTTTCCAAGAGAGAAGAGAAGATGGTCTAGGACTGATCCTGAGAAAAACTCACATGTACAGAACAGCAGAAAGAAGGTAACAGAGACGTTACTTTCCCCTCTGATTTGAACCTCCCTCTGAAAAACCAGTCTGCACTGTGCAATGTGGAGAGACAGACAACAAGGGTTTTTCTTGAAGAATAAAATCCAATATGACTTTACTCTTCACTCTTCCGACCCTGTGTTATTGAGGGAGAAGGGGTAATGGTCAGTTTGAATAATTTAAATATACAGACATATATTATATATTAAATATACATACAGTATATATTTAATATACATTAAATATATATATACATTAAATATACATACATACAGTATATATTTAATATACACATATACAGTGCATATATTTAACATACATGTGTATATATTATATATACTGATGCATATATATGTGTATATATACAGTATACAGATATGTACTATATATATATACAGATATGTACTACATATACTGTATACATGTGTACTGTATACATATATGTACACTGTATGCATATATGTACATATATATTTAATATTGATATAATTGGAATGTAAGTAAAAATGGCCATCAAGAATTGAACTGAGAGAACTTAGGGCAAAATCAAAGTTTAAGGATACTGAATTACAGCTTGGGACAGAGCTGAATTACAGACATGAGACAACTGGATATGTGGGGCTTTCCAAGTGAGAAGAGAAGATGGTTTAGGATTGATCCTGAGAAAAGCTCACATGTACAGAAAAGCAGAAAGAAGTTAACAGAGACATTACTTTCCCCTCTAATTTGAACCTCCCTCTGAAAAACCAGTCTGCACTGTGCAATGTGGAGGAGAGAAAGACAACGAAGATTTTTCTTGAAGAATGAAATCCAATATGACTTTACTCTTCACTCCTCAGCTACATATTGGTAGAACAATTTGAAATCATTTATTTGGCCAGATGGCTAATGTTGTTTAACAGTACAATTAACTAATAAATAATTGTAAAGCACTTTGTAAATATAAAGTGCTACATAAATGTTTCATAATAACATTAAACAGGAGACTTAAGTTACATTTTTATATTCAAGTATTTTATTGGTATCTCAGGAGAAATGCCAAGAATATGATCAAACACCATTATTACAGTCTGTGTTTGAAAAATACAGCAAAGTGATTATAGGAAAACAAAAACAACCTTGGCCATGCTAGGGTGAACAGAGTGGACTAGCATGAAACATTTCCCTCATGAAAAACAAGAGGGAATGACCACATGATCATATACATATATATATGTATATGTTGTAATATTTACTTACTGGAATTTATTTATTGCAATATTATATTATTTATTGATTGACAGAAAAGATAATTTACCAGATTAAAAAAATGTGAAAGACACAGAGCGTGAGAAAGCACATCAAGGTAGGAGCTCTGAGGAAACCACCAGACACAAGCAGAATCTTACAAAATAAGAGTAACATTCTATGAAGGACTTAAATTTATAGCTCATCCACTATTTATAACAATGCATTGAGATACATTGGTATACATTGTTGGTATATAACAATGTACACCACTAGCACCCCCTATTTTGCATATAAGAGAACTGATGCACAGAGAGATTAAGAAATGTATTCAATATCACACAGCTAGTAAGTGGCAGAGTCAGGATTCAAGCCTAGACAGGATGGTTCCAATGTCTACTGGGAAGAATCTGGCAGAGGTTTTATTACCCCAATAAAATAAGACAGGTGGAGCCATACTCCTTCCTCCTGCCTCAGATCGAGGATATGAGGGCTGAAGCTGCAGCAATCATATTGGGACCATGAGGTAAAGGACAAGAGAACCACAGAGACATCAGCCCTGCTGTTGTTAAACTACTTAACCTATGCAAGCAATCACCCACCTCTGCATTCTTATTATATGAAGACAATAACCCTCTATTTGTGTAACTGACCACACCCAGGACTTCTCCTGCTTGCAAGTTTAACCAATATGCCAAATCATCATCATCATCATAAAAATAGTTATCACTTGCTGAGTGCTTGCTATAAACGAGGCATTAATTTATGTTTTATGTGTGTTTAATCTCTTCTACCTTATTCCAACTCTGTGAAGCAGGCACTATTATTATTAGCATTCTAAAAGGAAACTGAGGCACTGTTTTATCTGGGTTGCCCAAGGCCACACTGCTTATAAGGGATTTAAATCAAGCACCCTAACTTCTAAACCCTCATTCTGCAGCAAACAGTATTCTAAACAGTCTGAAAGACTAAAACTATTTCAATTAAAATCAGAAATTAGATAGGGATTCTTCCTATTTTAGTATACCTATTCTTATTCAGTATTACTTGGAGATTCAAAAGCCAATGTTTCTCAGTGGGGATATATTGACATTTTGGGAAGACAACTCTTCATTGTGCAGGATTGTTGCACATTAAAGATGTTGCCATCTGTGTTGTCTAGGTCCTAGCAGAAGCACTCTCTAGATATAGTGTCAGCCAAAAATACCCTCCATGTTTCCCCATAGGGAGGCAGTGTCGCCCCAGTTAAGAACTATCATTCTAGCACAAATTTGGCAAACTTCCTCCAAAAAAAAAGTCCAAATAGTAAATATTTTAGGCTTTACAGGACATGCAGTCTTAGTCTGTCTCAATTGCAACTACTAAACTCTGACATTATTGAGTGAGATCAGTCATTGACAGTACATAAACAAATAAGGGGGCCTGTGTTCCAACGTGAACATATTTATACAAGAGAAAGAACCCCGAAGCACCAAGGGGTTAAAAAACTTGC
Source organism: Macaca mulatta (assembly GCF_049350105.2). Taxonomy (NCBI): domain Eukaryota; kingdom Metazoa; phylum Chordata; class Mammalia; order Primates; family Cercopithecidae; genus Macaca; species Macaca mulatta. The sequence goes on along the minus strand of NC_133411.1, from coordinate 100,520,117 downwards.
CTGGGGGAAAATGTAGTTTTAATATTATTTTTTCATCCATTTTTGTCATCATTTTTTATCTTCTTATGAAATGATTTCTTCTTAATAAGCACAGAGCAAATATAATAAGGTTGTGGTAGGTAATAAGGTTGTGGTAGGTAAGTTTACATCTAGGAAGTTTACATTCAGATTCAACACAAAGGTGGAGTGACTCTAGGGCCTGTGCTCTTATTCAGAACACTATTGATTTCGGGTATTTTAAATGTTTTTCTCTCAGTAAAAGGCAGGGTAAATGCCTCAAAGACCTTCTCACCCTCCAGACTCTGGCCCTCCTCATCTGTCTGGTGTCAGCTGCTCCTTCCTGCAGTACAGGCCACCCAAGATTTGCTTCTGTGACAGCTTGGACCAGTGCTACCAAGGATATACCTCATGCTTTACTATGCATGTCCCTAAGAGAGGCTCTCCTGGTTGGCTCTAACACACAGTCATCCTCGAAACCTCCCCAAATGTAAGATTTTATGAAACTGATCACTAGAATAGTTGTTCACTGATCTGTGACTGTTTTTATTTTTCAAACCTCAAGGTCTCATTGTGGGTGAGCAAAAACAGAAAGGTCTTAGCTCATGGTATGGCACATGGAAAAGCTCTGTAATATGTGCTAATATTAATAAAACATACAGAGTAGCAAGTAGATATCTCTGCTTGAGGAATGAATATGTGTGTAAATTCAGGAACATGCATCAAGGCTAAGAACAACCAAGTCAATCAGAGTGGTACAAATGAGCAAAGTTGTAACTGCTAATTCTGTTAGAGTATGTCAGTCTAGGCTTTAGAGTCCCTATTGTGCTTGCCTAGGAAAAGGGACCCATATCTAACCACCCAGGAGCCATACAGATGGAGCCAATTCCAGAAGACAGTTAATATCATGGTGCAGATCAGTGGAGTCTCATGAGACTTTACTGCTAATCAGTGTCTAAGACACACCATAGTCATTGCCACCAGCTGTGGGGGCCAGGCTGCAATTCTTCTACAATAGTAGGCAGGTGGGGAATTCAACAATCATATAAAAGGGCAGGCTACCAAAATTAGGAAAAACAAAAATATAATTACCTCATAATGCTTTTTGGGAGGAACCAGAATATGCTGCTTCCAATATTTTCTGGTTTCTGTAGGGTATGCTTTTTCCACCACAGATATTAAATATATTAGGGGAAATTAGGAGTAAAGATTTTTAACAGATTGCCCATCCAATTATGTTTAACAAATTGGTAGATTCTTTTCTCTTTCAGTATTTTTTTTTTAACAGAATTGACTTGTCGTGTTTGCATTGTGTTAACAAAACCCAAAACCACGATGGAATTAAAGAAAAACTTCTCTTAAGAACTTATAGATATGAAATATAACAATGTTTGTGATAAATACACATTTCAAATCTCTAATGCTTTCACTCAATGAGTAAAACTATTAAGGAAAATGTAGTTTTAATATTATTTTTTCATCCATTTTTGTCATCATTTTTTATCTTCTTATGAAATGATTTCTTCTTAATAAGCACAGAGCAAATATAATAAGGTTGTGGTAGGTAAATAACTTTGCCTAATATCATTAATTACTAACAGCTCAATTATACTGTGAAGTGCCTATAATTGTCATGAAGCTTCAAAAATCCTTATCACGGATTCTATTATGTATATGATTCATTTAAATTACATTAATTATACGGATTTTTAATGAAGCAGAGAGACTACTTTCAATTTTCACAAGCAGAGACAATGATCAAAATATTTATGTGCATATTACATACTTTATTCTGTTGACATTCATAAAATAATTCATTTACTCAGACAATATTAGCACCTTTACATGGGAGGGGAAAAAGGCAAATCTAATTTTTCATGTTTGGATTTCTTTTAAGATTATATGATCCTTAGAGGGTTATTTTATGTAATATCTAGCACAATTTGGGCAATATTTTTTAGAAAGTAAAATATTTAAACTTTTTTTTTTTTTTTACCAGTAATTTGTATTAGCTGTAAATGGTTTTTAAACCATGGTTGTTAATTCCATTTGAAAGTCCAGAATCCAGAGCCTTATTCTCTGAGTTCAAATACAAAGATACACAGGCCAGTGATTTTAACATTCTGTACCTCAGCTTAGTAATCTGTAGAACAGGAATAATAACATTTTTTATTGAGAATTTAAAGAGTGATATGTGAAGTGTTTAAAAGAATGCTTAACCATTAGTTAATGCTATATAAAAGTATTTTCCATTATTTATTTTCCTGCTTGGGAGGAGCTCAATTTAACATGAATATTAGTGATACCCAATTTCACCCATATAAAATGGTAGGGAGAGCTTTTTATCATTAAAATTCCATGAAAGCGGTGTAAGACAATCCTGTGGGCTAAATTGTAAATCCCAAAATACTGACTTCCCTTATCATGTGGCTTTGAATAGTGTGGCAGTGAAAAACATTTTTTCATTCATGTTGTTATTAAAACCTGTTAGATCAACGACTTAACTTCAACATATGGAAACATGGAGAAACTAAGGCAGCCAAAAATAGCAGTTTTTAGATCCAGACAAGTTTGAGGCTAGGAAATGAGAATCGTAGGCAGAGGGTGAAGCAGAAATATAAATTGAAACCAAGTGTCACTTTTCAGATAATCCTTTTTCTTCTCTCCATATTTCCCCTCCTTCTTCATCTCATATATATCACTGCTGGGACTGACCAGGCATACTGAACTCAGCACTCCAAAAAGGAAACGTGTATGGGAACAGACATCCTACTATGAGATCTTTATGGAAAATCCAAGGCCAGGCATGGTGGCTCACACCTGTATTCCCAGCACTTTGGGAGGCTGAGGGAGTACGATCAGTTGAGCCCAGGAGGTCAAGACCAGCCTGGGCAACATAGGGGAGACCCTGTCTCTACAAAAAATTAAAAAATTGGCTGGGCATGGTGGTATGCACCTATAGCCCCAGCTGCTTCAGAGGCTGAGGCAGGAAGATCACTTGAGCCCAGGTCAAGGCTGCAGTGAGTCATAGTTGTGCCACTGTACTCCAGTCTGGGTAACAGAGGGAGACCCTGTCTCAAAAACAAAACAAAACAAAACAAAACACACACACACAAAGAAAATACAGTTGCTTTCTTTTCATCATTCAAACAAAACCAGAAAATTCCACCCTAAATTCATGTGTAACAGACTATTTGTTGTCTGGGAGTTTGGATTATAACACAATGAGGGGTTCTGGAGGACATTCAGTGAGTAGCTGCTTGTTTGTTATTAGAAATCCTATCCTGCTGAAGCCTTTATGGCAGAAGATCTTTTAGACTGTATCAGCATTGGCTTTAAAATCCTTTTGTAACATTACATCATAGTGGACAGCTTAGGGAGGGACAGAAATAAGAGTGAGTAGAGGAGAATGAAACTGTTAGAATGCTGGGTTCAGTATACTCTGGGCAGTCCTGGGCAGTCCTGGGGAGGTGGAAAGAGTGGATAGGAAGGAAGAAGTAAGTGTGCTCGGGTTATTGTGATGATATTTACTTTGTAAGATTATATTTATATGTATGTAGTTTGAGAGTCTAAGATTTTATTCTGTATCTCTTAATCATCCAGAATTAGAAAGTCTTTAATCTCTTTTTTTTTTTAGTAAATGTTATTTGGAACCTTGCTAACAATTTGCCACTTTTCTAGAGTGGTTGAACTTGATTGCTTCAAATCTGATCTTATTTCAAGAAATAGACTGACCTGCCCTTAAGGTATATCCAAGTAAGCTTGATGTTCTTCTTTCTGCTAAAGTCTTCCTGGCAAGCCTCCCTGCAACTTAAAACCACTAATCTGATTAATCAGTGAGGGAAACAATACTATGAAAAATATTTGCTTATTAGTTGCTAATTCTAGATTTTATTTATATGTGTATTTTCATAGGCCACATACATTCTTGAAATACAGGAACCTCATTTGAAACAGTTCTTTAAAAACTAACCTGAAGTGGAGCTGATTTCACTCTACTTTCGTCTCCCACTCTCCTGGCCCACTCCGCGGAGGCAGTGCCAATGAATCGTATTACCCAAGAGGCAGTCAGTGAAGAATAAACAAGTGGAAACAGATGACTCAATAAGCCAATGATTGCATATTCAAGCCTTATTAACTGAGTGTTGACCTGTGGTTTGAAAGTTACAAAAATGCTAAGACGTGATTTTTCTTTTAGGTGGGAAATGAAGAAGGATGAAACACTACAAGAGGAAGAAAAAGCAATGCTGGAGCACTTAAAACAAATTTGCACCCCACAGAACTCTTCTGCCTCAGATAACACAGAGGAACAGTAATCTGCAGAAAACAGCAACAGCTTTATTTTAGGAAACAATCCCATGTAATGGAGTAGGATTTTTACCATAGTCAGAATGGACCTCATATGTGCTGTGAAGCATGAAACCAATGACTGAGTAATCTCTGTACTGAAAAGGAATACAGCACATAAAGAATAAAGTGTTACATATCTTTTTTATTTTAAAAATAATTTCAAATGTTTTTCTTTCCTCAATCTTTCTCTTTATATGATATAACTGCTGCCATCTCGTGTTCCCTTTGAATTATTTTTTTCTCCTTTCAGTCTTGAAGTATCTATGACAACAGGCAAAAATGTTCAGAAAATTTTTAAAGGATTTTTGAAATGCAACATTTGGATGTTAAGTTGAGTGGAGTCACATAGCCCCGTGAGGTTATCTGAAATTTTTAATTTAATTTTGTTGTAGCTGTAGCCCAAGTCCCAATCTTAATTGCCTTACCCACAATTGTGCCAACTTTCCTCATTCAATTTATCTAATTACAGTTAAAAAAAAAAAAAGGCATTCTCCTGAACTATAACTTTAGTCACACCTCTGCTTGTAGTGGTTTTCAGTCTTCCTCCTAAAACAGAATCAAACTTCTACTCATACATATTCAGGTCCTATACCAAATGGCTCCATGTTCAGACAATTGCCTGCCATCCTCTTGGTTCAAGTCACATGCTTGCCATGTTTTCCCAACCAGAATCCATCTTTCTTCCAAATTTAGGCTCAAAACTAATTCCAGCAATCTTTACCCCAAAGCTCATTAGCTCATATAATGTGTCACTTAAAAAATTTTTCATTATATTGCTACACACACACACACACACACACACACACACACACACACACACATAAAGAAAACAGAACAGGCTCTAGTACCCTCTCTGCTAAGAACAATTATAGATATTTATTATTTCCTTCCTATCAGTGCCTGATATTAGTTTATAAAGACCTTGAAGATCTTATTATATAATATGAAGTCTCCCTTTATAACTCCCTATATGCCTACTACAGTATTATTTCATCAAGGGGGCAGTTAACGAACACAATCGATTAAATAGCTGCTAATGAAAGAAAAAGACAACAAAGAGAATTGCATGGTTGGGCAGTCTAAGAATGTCTGGGAGAAGCCTTATATCTTTTTTTTTTTTTTTTTTTCATTTTAGACATGGGGTCTCGCTCTGTTGCCTAGAATGTAGTGCAGTGGCATGATCATAGTTCACTGTAACCTCAAACTCATGGGCTCAAGCAATACTCCTGCCTCAGCCTCCTGAGTAGCTAGAACTACAGGTGTGTGCCACCACACCTGATTCATTTTTTAAATTTTTTTGTAAAGATGAGGTCTCACTATGTTGCCCAGGCTGGACTTGAACTCCTTGCCTCAAGTGATTCTCCCACCTAGCTAGAACTACAGTTGTGTGCCACCACACCTGGTTAATTTTTTAAATATTTTTGTAGAGATGGGGTCTCACTATGTTGCCCAGGCTGGACTTGAACTCCCTGCCTCAAGTGATCCTCCCACCTCTGTCTCTCAAAGCACTGGAACTATAGGCATGAGCGACCACACCAGGCCCAGAAGCCTTACATCATGGGCTATTTTAGAGCATATGACATCAAACTTCATGTTTTCTGATGTTCTCAGATATATAATAAATTGTCCGTACTCCCACATCCTGTGATTTTTATAAAATATGTGTAGGCTACATGATTTCCAAAGGAAAGTACTCATGCATTTTTCAAAGAGTAAAAGCTTGGGGTGCAGAGGAGGCCACATTAGGAAATCTCTTACATTTTTTCTTTAAATAAAAATACATAAATGGCCATGTAGACAGCTGCCTGCCAAATAACACATTTTATTTTTAAAAAATGTACTTTAGTTGGCCAGTATAATCATAAACCAAGTGTTTTTAAGATTTGGTTGAAGTAATTTCTAAAAATTCTGTGAAGACCATTTAGAAAATGGTAGGAAAATTTTATGAGAACTGGACATTCCATCTAATCTGATCTTTAAATAGGTTAGTATAACAATCAACGTAAGGCAACAGTTGACTTTATTCCTTCAGCTAAGTGGTGGTCTGTGTACTAAATCTGCCTAATTGTGCTTCATTACACTAGATGCAAAAATGGAAAGTTAAAAATAAATTAATCTAATAAACCAAATATAACATCTTATAAAGTTATAGGATTTCACATTTGGATTGTCTTCTAATATATCTAAAGGTCATCTTTTAAAGCTATTATTATTTAATTCATATATTCCTGTACTAATCCTGGAAAGTAATTTTGTTCCTCCAGAAAAAATATTTTCTGTGGCTTCCTTTTGAAAGGAAAGAAGTATAGTAGGGGAGAATGGGATGAGTTTAAAGGAAGAGAAAAGTAGTAGAGAAAGTGGGCTTGCAGTTGAATTCTATTCTGTGCTTGTTCAGTGAATTTATTATAGCCATAAGTGCAATAAAGTTTATAATTGAAAGTGTTAAGTGACAAGTCATTGATTTATCAGATTATTTTAACTTTATACGCAATACTTTTTTTAAGAATAATAAGAAGTGGTATTTCAAAAAGGTTTTTGTTTCTCACATTTGTATGAGTTAACAACAGGAATGAAGCCTAACAGTTTATATCTCCCCATATGCTTATTACAAAAATATTATCTTCCTATAAAGTATGATCTTCCTTCCGTGTTCTGTTTAACTGTATTTTATGTAATTATATAGAGATATCTATTTTATTAATGGTTTAGCAGTTACTATGTGAAAATAGTATGAATTAATTTTTAAATAAATTATAAATAATATTGTCTATTTCAGATATTTTACATTTTTGTCATCTCTACCAAACACTATTATAGAACTACCAACCAAAGAATGGAAAAAAGAAATCAATTGTTTTGTTTAACAAGATGTGCCTACTCATAATGTCCTATTACCCCAGTTTATATATACCTGGGTCAAAGAAAGTTTCAGGTAGTTCATAATTATCATTCCTTACTATAAAAAAATTTAAGATTTTTAATACCTCCCTTTAAAATTGAAATGTTTCATAGAAAAAAAACCCAGCTGTATTCAACCTTAAAAAGAAAGGAATTTCTGTCATATGCTGCAACATGGATGAACCTTGATCACATTATGCTAAGTGAAATAAGCCAGTCCCTAAAAGACAAATAATGTGTGATTCCACTTACATAAGGTATCTAAAGTAGTCAAATGCAGAGGGGCAGGGGAGGAGGAAAAGGGGAATGGTTGTTCAAAGCGTACAGAGTTTCAGATTTATGAGATGACAAAGTCTGGAGATCTGTTTCACAAGAATGTGAATACACTTAACACAACTAAACTGTATACTTCAACATGGTTAGGAGAGATTGCTGAGAAAGCAGCTTCAAGATGGCTGACTAGCTACATTTGCTACTCACCTCTTCCACAAAGAAGAACCAACATAGCGAGTAGATAACCACACTTCGAATAAATGATCTAAGAGAGAATACTGGAATTCAACAGAGAAGTGTCAGAAAACATTAGAACAAGGAAGGAGAGAGGTGAGGCAGCCTGCTCAGCCAGGATTGACCGGAAGCCCAGAGAGACTTCCTGGTCGAGAAAAGGGTGAGAGACCTCTAGCAGTGCATGCTCCCACTACAGGTTACTGCAAACCAAGCCATGGGAGAGCCCTTTGACCCATGTGGACTCTGAAACCAACATAGGGAGATGCTTGGAAACCAAAATTAGCCCGGCATGGTGGCGCATGCCTGTAATCCCAGCTACTCAGGAGGCTGAGGCAGGAAAATCGCTTAAACCCAGGATGCGGAGGTTGCAGTGAGCCCAGATCGTGCCACTGCATTCCAGCCTGGGTGACACAGCAAGAATCGGTCTCAAAAAAAAATAAAATAAAATAAAATAAAATAAATAAATAAACAAACAAACAAATAAATAAATAATAATCCTATCAAAAATTGGGTGAATATCAATAGATATTTCTCAAAAGAAGACATACAAATGGCCAACAGGTATGTGAAAATATGCTCAACATCACTAATCATCAGGGAAATGCAAATCAAAACCACAATGAGATATCATCTTACCCCAGTTATAATGACTATTATTAAAAATATGAAAAACAAGAGATGTTGGCAAGAATGCGGGGAAAGGGGAAAATTTTGTGGATTATTAATTTATTTTATTTTATTAATTGTGTGGGTACATAGTAGGCATATATATTTATGGGATACATGAGATGTTTTGATATAGGCATGCAATGCACAATAATCACATAATGGAGAATGGAGTATCCATCTCCTCAAGCTTTTATCCTTTGTATTGCAAATAATCCAATTACATCATTTTAGTTATTTTTAAAACATACAATTATTATTGACTATAGTCACCCTGTTGTGCTATCAAATAGTAGGCCTCATCCATTCTTGCCATTTCTTTTGTACCCATTAACCATCTACATGTACCCCTAATCCCCAGCAACCCTTCCCAGCCTCTAGTAACCGTCCTTCTATTCTCTATGTCCATGCGTTCAATTGTTTTGATTTTTAGATTCCACAAATAAGTGAGAACATGTAACGCTTGTCTTTCTGTGCCTGGATTATTTCACTTATCATAATGATCTCGAGTTCCATCCATGTTGTTGCAAATGATAGAATCTCATTCTTTTTGTGGTTGAATAGTACTCCATTGCATATATGTACCACATTTCCTTTATCCATTTGTCTGTTGACGAACACTTAGGCTGCTGCCAAATCTTAGCTATTGTGAATAATGCTGCAACAAACATGAATGCAGATATCTCTTCCATAGACTGATTTCATCTCTTTTGGATATATACCCAGTAGTGGAATTGCTGGATCATATGATAGCTCTATTTTTAGTTTTTTGAGGAGTGTCCAAACTTCTCCATAGAGGTTGTACTAATTTACATTCCCACCAACAGTGTATGAGAGTTCCCCTTTCTCCACATCCTCATCAGCATTTGTTATTGCCTGTTTCTTTTTTCTTTCTTTCTCTCTCTCTTTCTTTCTTTCTTTCTTCTTTCTATAAGCCATTTTAACTGGGGTGAGATGATATCTCATTGTAGTTTTGATTTGTATTTCTCTGATGATCAATAATGTTGAGCACCTTTTCATATGCCTGTTTGCCATTTTTATGTCTTCTCTTGAGAAATTTATATTCAAATATTTTCCCATTTTTTATTGGATTATTAAAATTTTTCCTACAGAGTTGTTTGAGCCACTTATATATTCTGGTTATTAATTCCTTGTAAGATGCATAGTTTGCAAATATTTTCTCCCATTCTGTGGATTGTCTCTTTACTTTGTTAGTTGTATCCTTTGCTGTGCAGAAGCTTTTTAACTTGTTTTGATCCCATTTGTCAATTTTTGCTTAGGTTGCCTGGGCTTATAGGGTATTACTCAAGAAATCTTTTCCCAGTGCAATGACCCGGAGAGTTTCTCTAATATCCTGGAGATATTTCTTGTAGTAGTTTCATAGTTTGAGGTCTTAGATTTAAGTCTTAAATCCATTTTGATTTTATTTTTGCATATGGTGAGAGATGGGGGTCTAGTTTCATTCTTCTGCATATGGATAGCTGGTTTTCCCAGTAGCATTTATTAAAAAGACTATCCTTTCCCCCAGTGTGTTCTTGGCATCTTTGTCAAAAATGCGTTCGCTGTAGGTGTGTGGATTTGTTTCTGCGTTCTCTAATCTATTTATTGGCCTGTGTGTCTATTTTTATGCCAGTACCATTGCTGTTTGAGTTACCATAGCTCTGTAGCATAATTTGAAGTCAGGTAATGTGATTCCTTCAGTTTTGTTCTTTTTGCTTAAGATAGGTTTGGCTATTCTGGGTTTTTTTGTGGTTCCATATCAATTTCATGATTCTTTATTCTATTTCTGTGAAGAATGTCATTGGTATTTTGATAGGGATTGTACAGAATTTGTAGATTGCTTTGGGTACTACGTAAATTTTAACAATATTGAATGTTTCAATCCGTGAACATATAATATCTTTCCGTTATTTTGTGTCCTCTTCAATTTCTTGCATCCATGTTTTATAATGTTCATAGTAGAGATCTTTAACTTCTTTGGTTATGTTAAACTCTTGGCTATTGTAAATGGGATTACTTTTTGGATTTCTTTTCAGATTGTTCCCTTTTGGCACATAAAAATTCTACTCATTTTTGTATGTTGCTTTTGTTTCCTGTAACTTTACTGAATTTGTTTATCAGTTTTGGTAGGCTTTTTGGTGGAGTCTTTAGAGTTTTCCAAATATAAGACAGTATAATCAGCAAACAAGGATAATTTGACTTCTTCCTTTCCAATTTGGAAGCCCTTTACATCTTTCTCTTGTCTGATTTCTCTAGCTAGCACTTCCAGTACTATGTTAAATAACAGTACTAAATGTGGACATCCTTGTCATGTTCTAGATCTTAGAGGAAAGGCTTTCAGTTTTCCCCATTCGGTATAATTACTAGCTGTGGGTCTGTCATATATGGCTATTATTATGTTGAGGTATAGTTTTGGTATTTGGTTTTGGTATTAGGGTAATACTGGTCTCATAGAATGGGTTTGGAACTATTTCCTCCTCCTCTAGTTTTCAGAATAATTTGAGAAGGATTGGTATTAGTTCTTCTTTAATGTTTGGTAAAATTCAGGAGTGAAGCCATTGGATCCCAGGCTTTTCTTTACTGAGAGACTTTTAATTAAGGCTTCAATCTCATTACTTGTTACTGATCTGTTCAGGTTTTGGATTTCTTCCTCGTTCAATCTTGGTAGGTTGTAGTGTCTGGGAACTTGACCATTTACATTTTCCAATTCATTTGCATATATTTGCTCATAGTAGCCACTAATGATCCTTTGAATTTCTGCAGTATCAGTTGCAATATCATCTTTTTCTTTTCTGATTTTATTTGTATCTTCTCTCTTTTTTTTTCTTAGTCTGCCTAAAGGATTGTCAATTTTGATAGCTTTTCAAAAAAGTAACTTTTTGTTTTATTGATTTTTGTATTGCTTTTTTCATTTCAGTTTCATTCATTTCTGCTCTGATCTTTATTATTTATTTTCTTCTACCAATTTTGAGTTTGGTTTGCTCTTGCTTTTCTTTAAGATTCATCATTAGGTTGTTTATTTGAAGTTTTTCCTCTTTTTTTTTTTTTTGATGTAGACACTTAAACCTACAAAATTCTCTTTTAGTACTGCTTTTGCTATATCCCATAGGTTTTCGTAAGTTGTGTTTCCATTATCATATGTTTCAAGAAATTTTTCAATTGCCTTCTTAATTTTTTTCATTGACCCACTAGTAATTCAGGAGCATATTGTTTAATTTTCATGTATTTGTATAGTTTCCAAATTTTTTTTTTTTGAGATGGAGTCTCACCCTGTCACCCAGATGGAGTGCAATGGCACCATCTCGGCTTACTGCAAGGTCCGCCTCCTGAGTTCAAGCAATTCTTCAGCCTCAGCCTCCCGAGTAGCTGGGATTACAGGTACCTGCCATCATGCCCAGCTAATTTTTGTATTTTTGTAGAGACAGGGTTTCACCATGTTGGCCAGGCTCATCTTGAACTCCTGACCTCAGGTGATCCACCTGCCTCATCCTCCCAAAGTGCTGAGATCACAGGCGTGAGCCACCGAAAATTCCGCTTATTAATTTCTAGTTTTATTCCATTGTAGTCAGATAAGATGCTTAATATTATTTCAATTTATTTGAATGTTTTAAACTTGTTTTGTCTGAAATCTAACATATGGTCTATCCTTGAGAATGATCCATGTGGTGAGGAAAACAATGTGTAATCTGCGGCCACTGGATAAAATATTTTATAATAGCTATTAGGTTCATTTGGTCTATAGTGCACATTAAATTCAATGTTTCTTTGTTGATTTTCTGTCCGGAAAATCTGTCCAGTGCTGAAAATGAGTTGTTGAAGTTTTCAGCTCTTACTGTATTGAGGCCTAGCTCTCTCTTTAGCTCTAAAAATATTTGCTTTATGTACCTGGGTGCTCCAGTATCAGGTGCCTGTATATTTAAAACTATTATATCCTCTTACTGAATTGATCTCTTTATTATATAGTGACTTTCTTCGACTCTTCTTATAGTTTTTGTCTTGAAATGTATTTTGTTTACTATAAGTATAGCTACTCCTGCTCTTTTTTGGTTTCCATTTGCATGGAATATCTTTTTCCCTCCCTTTATTTTCAGTCTATGTATGTCTTTATAAGTGATGTGTATTTCTTGTAGGCAACAGATTAATGAGTCTTGTTTTTTCATCCATTCACCCACTCTATGTCTTTTGATTGAGAGTTTAGTCCATTTACATTCAATGTTATTATTGATAAGTAGAGACTTACTCCTGCCTTTTTGTTATTTGTTTTGTTGTCTTGTGGTCTTCTCTTCTTTGTTTCTTTCTTTCCTGTCTTATTTTAGTGAAGGTGACTTTCTCTGGTAATATTGTATAGTTTGTGGTTTTTATTTTGTGTGTGTCCATTGTATGTTTTTTGGTTTAAGATTACCATGAGGCTTACAAATACTGTCTTATAACCCATTGTTTTAACCTGATAACAACTTAACACTGTTTGCATAAACAAACAAACAAGAATAACTCTAATAAGAACTCTTTGCCTTAACTTCATCCCTCTGCTTTTTAACTTTTTCTTATTTCTATTTATATCTTCTTGTATTGCTTATGTCTTGAAAAGTTAATGTAGTTACTATTTTTGATTGGTTCATTGTTTAGCCTTTCTACTTAGGATAAGAGTTATTTATACACCACAGTTACAGTGTTACAATATTCCGTGTTTTTCTGTGTACTTACTATTACCAGTGAGTGAGTTTTGTATATTCAGGTAATTTCATATTGCTCATTAATTACCTTTTCTTTTTAACTGAAGTACTCCCTTTAGCATTTCCTGTAGGACAGGTCTGGTGTTGATGAAATTCCTTAGCTTTCGTTTTTTCTGGGAAAGTCCTTATATCTCCTTCATGTTTGAAGGATATTTTTGCCAGATACACTATTCTAAGGTAAAAGTTTTTTTCCTTCAACATGTTAAATATGGCATGCCACTCTCTCCTGGCCTGTAAGGTTTCCACGGAAAACTCTGCTGCCAGACATTTTGGAACTCCATTTTAGGTTATTTGTTTCTTTTCTCTTGCTGCTTTTAGGATCGTTTATTTATGCTTGACCTTTGGAAGTCTGATTATTAAATGCTTTGAGGTAGTCTTCTTTGGATTAAATCTGCTTGGTATTCTATAGCCTTTTTCTACTTGAATATTGATATCTTTCTCTAGGTTTGGGAAGTTCTCTGTTATCTCTTTCAACAAACTTTCCTTCCCTATCTCTTTCTCTACCTCCTCTTCAAGGCTAATAACTCTTAGATTTGCCCCTTTGAGACTATTTTCTAGATCCTATAAGGTGTGCTTTGTTGTTTTTCATTCTTTTTACCTTTGTCTGCTTTGACTGTGTCTTTTCAAATGGCCTGTCTTCAAGCTCACTAATTCTTTCTTCTGGTTGATCAGTTCTGCTATTAAAGGAACTCTTAAGTGTGCCAATTGGATTTTTTGGCTCCAGAATTTCTGCTTGATTCTTTTGCATTATTTCAACCTCTTTGTTAAATTTATCTCATAGAATTCAGAATTGCTGCTCTGTGCTATCTTGAATTTCTCTGAGGGTCCTCAACATGGCTATTTTGAATTCTCTGTCTGAAAGGTCACATATCTCTTTCTCCAGGATTGGTCCCTGGTGCCTTACTTGGTTCATTTGGTGAGGTCATGTTTTCCTGGATGTTATTAATGCTAGTAGATGTTCTTTCATGTCTGGGCATTGAAGAGCTAGGTATTTATTGTAGTCTTCACTGTCTGGGCTTGTTTGAACATGTCTTTCTTGGAAAGCTTTCCAGACTTTTGAAAGGACTTGGGTGTTGTCATCTAGGTTGTATCTGCTTTAGGGAGCACCCCAAGACTGGTAACACATGGTTCCTGTGAAAAGAGAACTCTTATACACTGCTGGTGAGAATGTAAATTAGTACAACCTCTATGGAAAATAATATGGAGCTTTCTCAAAATTCTAAAAATGGAACTGCTTTATGATCCAGCAGTCTCACTACTGGGTACTTATCCAAAGGAAATGAAATCAGTATATCTAGAGGATACCTGCATTGTATGTTTATTACACCAATATTTATAATAGCAAATATATGGAATTATCTAAGTTTCCACCAATGGATGAATAGATTAAATGTGATATATATACACAATGGAATACTATTTGACCATAAGAAAATATGTTGTATATACACAATGGAATACTATTTGGCCATAAAAAAGAATGAAATCTTGTCAATTGCATCAACTTGGTTAGAACTGGAAATTTTGTATTAAGTGGAATAAGATAGGCACAGAAAGACAAATATTGCATGTTCTCATTCATATGTAGGAGCGCAAAAAGTTGATATTATGGAGGGAGAGAGTAGAGTGATAGATAACAGAGACTATGAAGGGTATGTGGGTGGGAAGAGGGAATGAAGAGAAGTTGGTGAATCCTTACATACAGTTAGGTAGAAGGTATACGTTCTAAAGTTGGATAGTACAGTAAGGTGACTATAGTTAGGAATAATGTGTTGTATACTTTAAAATAGCTAGAAAAGAGGATATGAATTGTTTCTAACACATAGAAATTAGGAATACTCAAGGTGATGGAAACTCCAAATACCCTGACTTGATCCTTACATGTTCTATGCATTTAACAAAATATCACTTGTACCTCATGAGTATGTAAAATAGTATTTATAAATATTAAATTAAAATAAAAAACACTTGTTGCAGAATTTAAGTAAAAATAATGTTCGAAAACTTGACAGTGAAAAAAGTAATATATATACTCCCGTAATGTATATGAGTGAACAGTTGTATCTAAACAAATACATTTAATATTATAAATGTATAAAAATGGTTAAGTTGGTAAATATTATGCTGCATGTTTCTACCACAAATTAAAGGAACATGTACATAGACCTACCACTGACAAACATTCCTAATGTGATGCCAGAAAGTGCTTGAATGTTAATAGAAAACTATAAAACCAGTATATTCCACATCAGTCATAATAGCACAATGAATAGAATAGTACCTTGCATCTCAATACTAACATTAAATGTAAATGGCCTAAGTGCTCCACTTAAAAGATACCAAATGGAAGAATGGATAAGAACTCACAAACCAAGTATCTGGTGTCTTCAGAAGACTCACCAGACACATAAAGACTAACATAAACTTAATGTAAAGAGGTGGAAAAGATATTACATGCAAATTGACACCAAAAGAGAGCAGGAGTAGCTATTCTTATATCAGAATAAAACAAACTTTAAAGCAAAAGGAGTTAAAAAAAAAAAAAGTCAGAGGGACATTATATAATGATAAAAGGACTAGTCCAACAGGAAATTATCACAATCCTAAATATATATATGCTTAACACTGGAGCTCCCAACTTTATAAAACAATTACCACTAGACCTAAGAAATTAGATAGACAGCAACACAATAATAGAGGGGGATTTAGTACTCTACTGAGAGCACTAGACAGGTCCTCAGGACAGAAAGTCAACAAAGAAACAATGGGCTTAAACTATATCCTAGAACAAATGGACTTAACAGATATTTACAGAACATTCTACCCAGCAACTGCAGAATATACATTCTATTCATTGGCACATGGAACATTCTCTAAAATAGACCATATGATAGGCCACAAAACAAGTCTCAACAAATTTAAGAAAATAGAAGTTACATCAAGTACTCTCTCAGACCACAGTGGAATAAAATTGAAAATCAACTCCAAAAGAAACCTTCAAAACTATGCAAATACATAGAAATTAAATAACCTGCTCCTGAATGATCACCAGGTCAACAATGATGTCAAGATGGAAATTATAAAGTTCCTTGAGCTGAAAAATAATAGTGACACAACCTATCAAAACCTCTGGGATACATCAAAAGTGGTGCTAAGAGGAAAGTTCATAGCATTAAATGCCTACATCAAGAAGTCTGAAAGAGCACAAATAGACAATCTAAGGTTACACCTCAAGGAAACAGAGGAACAAGAACAAACCCAACTCAAACCCAGAAGAAGAAAAGAAATAACAAAGATCAGAGCACAACTAAATGAAATTGAAACAAATAAAAAAAAGATACAATAGATAAATGAAAGAAAAAGCTGTCCCTTTGAAAAGATAAATAAAATTGGTAGACCATTAGTCAGATTAACCAAGAAAAGAAGCAAAAAGATCCAAATAAAGTCAATTAGAAATGAAATGGGAGACATTACAACCAATACCCACAGAAATATAAAAGATCATTCAAGGATACTATGAACACCTTTACCTGCATAAAGTAGAAAACCTAGAGGAGATGGATAAATTCCTGGAAATATACATCCCTCCTAGATTAAATCAGGAAGAAATAGAAACTGAACATACCAACAACAAGCAGTGAGATTGAAATGGTAATAAAAAATCTGCCAACAACAACAAAAAAATGTCCAGGACCAGATGGAGTTACAGCTGAATTCTATCAGATATTCAAAAAAGAATTGGTACCAATCTTATTGACACTATTCCATAAGATAGAGAAAGAGGGAATCTTCCTTAAATGATTCTATGAAGTCAGTATTGCTCTAATACCAAAACCAGGAAAGAACATAACAAAAAAAAAAAAAAAGAAAAGAAAAGTACAGACCAATATCCCTGATGAACATAGATGCAAAAATCCTCAGCAAAATACTAGCTAACCAAATCCAACAGCAAATTAAAAAGATAATCTACCATGATCAAGTTGGTTTCATACCAGGGATGTAGAGTTAGTTTAACATACACAAGTCAATAAATGCGATACACCGCATAAACAGAATTTAAAACAAAAATCACATGATCATCTCAATAGATGCAGAAAAAGCATTTGACAAAATCCAGCATCCCTTTATGATAAAACCCTTAGCAAAATCAACATAGAAGGGACATACCCTAAGGTAATAAAAGGTATCTATGACAAACATGCAGCCAACATTATACTGAATGTGGAAAAGCTGAAAGCATTCCCCCGAGAATTCGAACAAGACAAGGATGCCCTCTTTCACCACTTCTATTCAATATAGTACTGGAAGTCCTAGCCAGAGCAATCAGACAAGAAAAAGAAATACTGGGCATCCAAATCGGTAAAAAGGAAGTCAAACTGTTGCTGTTTGCTGATGACATGATTGTATAACTAGAAAACCCTAAAGACTCATCCAAAAAGCTACTAGAACTGGTAAATGAATTCAACAAAATTTCCAGATACAAAATTAATGTACACAAATCAGTAACTCTGCTATACCCTAACAGCAACCAAGCTAAGAATCAAAACAAGAGCTCAACTTCTTTTACAACAGCTGCAAAAAACCCAAAATACTTAGGAATATACCTAACCAAGAATGTGAAAGACCTCCACAAGGAAAACTACAAAACACTGCTGAAATAAATCAGAGACAACACATACGAATGGAAACACATCCCATGCTTATGGATGAGTAGAGCCAATATTGTAAAAATGACCATACTGCCAAAAGCAATCTACAAATTCAGTGCAATTCCCATCAAAATACCACCATCATTCTTCACAGAACCAGAAAAAAAAAAAATCCTAAAATTCACACGGAACCAAAAAGAGCCTGCATAGCCAAAGCGAGACTAAGCAAAAAGAACAAATTTGGAGTCATCACATTACCTGACTTCAAACTATACTATAAGGGTGTAGTCACCAAAACAGCATGGTACTGGTATACAAATAGGCACATGGACCAATGGAACAAAATAGAGAAACCAGAAATAAAGCCGAATACTTAGAGCCAACTGATTTTCGACAAAGCAAACAAAAACATAAAGTGGGGAAAGGACATCCTATTCAACAAATGGTGCTGAGATAATTGGCAAGCCACACGTAGAAGAAAGAAACTGGATCCTCACCTCTCACCTTATACAAAAATCAACTCAAGGTGGATCAAAGACTTAAATCTAAGACCAGAAACCATAAAAATTCTAGAAGATAACATCAGAAAAACCCTTCTAGAGATTGGCTTAGGCAAAGACTTCATGACCAAGAACTCAAAAGCAAATGCAACAACAAAAACAAAGATAAATGGATGGGATTTAATTAAATGAAAAAGCTTCTACACAGCAAAAGAAATAATCAGCAGTGCAAACAGAGAACCCACAGAGCAGGAGAAAATCTTTGCAATCTATATGTCTGACAAAGGACTAATATCCAGAAGCGACAAATAACTCAAACAAATCAGCAAGAACAAAACAAACAATCCCATCAAAAAGTGGGCTGAGGACATGAATAGACAATTTCAAAAGAAGATATACAAATGGCCAACAAACATATATTAAAAAGCTCAACATCACTAATGATCAGGGAAATGCAAATCAAAACCACAATGCGATACCACTTTACTTCTGCAAGAATGCGCATAATCAAAAAATCAAATCATAATAAACGTTGGAGTGGATGTGGTGAAATGGAACACTTTTACACTGTTGATAGGAATGTAAACTAGTACAGCCACTATGGAAAACAGTGTGGAGATTCCTTAAAGAACTAAAAGTAGATCTACCATTTGATACAGCAATCCTACTCCTGGGTGTTTACTCAGAAGAAAAGAAGTCATTCTATGAAAAATGTGCTTGGACATGCATGTTTATATCAGCACAATTCACAATTGCAAAAATATAAAACCAGCCCAAATGCCCACCAATCAACAAGAAGATAAAGAAAATGTGGTGTATATATATGCCATGAAATACTACTCAGCCATAAAAAGGAATGAAATAAAGGCATTTACAGCAACCTGGATGGAACTGGAGATGATTATTCTAAGTGACGTAACTCAGGAATGGAAAAACAAACATCGATCTTCTCATTCATAAGTGGGAACTAAGCTATGAGGACACAAAGGCATAAGAATCATACAATGGACCTTGGGGGCTCAGGGAAAAGGGTGGGCAGGGCGTGAGGGATAAAAGACTACACGTTGGGTACAGTGTACACTGTTTGGGTGATGGGTGCACTTAAACCTCAGAAATCACCGCTAAAGAACTTATTCATGGTTTCAAGATGGCCAAATAGGAACCGCTCTGGTCTGAAGCTCCCAGCGTGACTGACACAGAAGGCGGGTGATTTCTGCATTTCCAAATGAGGTACCTGGTTCATCTCACTGGGACAGGTTGGACAGTGGGTGCAGCTCATGGAGGGTGGGCCAAAGCAGGGTGGTGCATTGCCTCACCCAGGAAGTGCAAGGGGTCAGGGGATTTCCCTTTCCTAGCCAAGAGAAGCCATGACATACTGTAAATGGGACACTTCCACCCAAATACTGTGCTTTTCCAATGGTCTTAGCAACCAGCAGACCAGGAGATTCTATCCCGTGCCTGGTTCAGCGGGTCCCATGCCCACAGAGCCTTGCTCACTGCTAGCGCCGCAGTGTGAGATAGACCTGTGAGGCAGCAGTCTGGAGTGGGGAGGGGCATCCGCCATTGCTGAGGCTTAAGTAGATAAACAAAGTGGCCTGGAATCTTGAACTGGGCAGAGGCCAGTGCAGCTCAGCAAGGCCTCCTGCCTTTATAGACTCCACCTCTGGGGGCAGGGCATAACTGAACAAAAAGCAGCAGAAAATTCTGCAGACTTAAATGTCCCCATCTGACAGCTCAGAAAAGGGCAGTGGTTCTCCTAGCATGGCATTTGAGCTCTGAGAACAGACAGATTGCCTCCTCAAGTGGGTCCCTGACCCCCATGTAGCCTAACTGGGAGACACCTCCCAGGAGGCGCTGACACACAACTCATACAGGCGGGTGCCCCTCTGGGTCAAAGCTTCCAAAGGAAGGAGCAGGCAGCAATATTTACTGTTCTGCAATGTTTGCTGTTCTGCAGCCTCCACTGGTGATATCCAGACAAACAGGGTCTGAAGTGGACCTCCAACAGACCTGCAGCTGAGGGACCCAACTGTTAGAAGAAAAACTAACAAACAGAAAGGAATAGTATCAGCATCAACAAAAAGGACATCCACACCAAAACCCCTTCTGTAGGTCACCAACATCAAAGACCAACGGTAGATAAAACCACAAAGATGGGAAAAAACAAGAGCAGAAAAGTTGGAAATTCTAAAAACCAGAGCACCTCTTCTCCTCCAAAGGATTGCAGCTCCTTGCCAGCAACAGAACAAAGCTGAATGAATAATGACTTCAACGAGTTGACAGAAGTAGGCTTCAGAAGGTTGGTAATAACAAACTTCTCCAAGCTAAAGGAGCATGTTCAAACCCATCGCAAGGAAGCTAAAAACCTTGAAAAAAGATTAGACAAATGGCTAGCTAGAATAAACAGTGTAGAGAAGACCTTAAATGACCTTTTGGAACTGAAACCCATGGTACAAGAACTTCGTGACACATGTACAAGCTTCAATAGCTAATTCAATCAAGTGCAAGAAAACGTATCAGTGATTGAAGATCAAATTAACGAAATAAAGTGAGCAGAGAAGTTTAGAGGAAAGAGACTAAAAGGAAATGAACAAAGCCTCCAAGAAATATGGGACTATGTGAAAAGACCAAATCTACGTTTGATTGGTGTACCTGAAAGTGACAGGGAGAATGGAACCAAGTTGGAAAACACTCTGCAGGATATTATCCAGGAGAATTTCCCCAACCTAGCAAGGCAGGCCAACATTTAAATTCAGGAAATAAACAGAACACCACAAAGATGCTCCTCAAGAGGAGCAACTCCAAGACACATAATTGTCAGATTCACCAAGGTTGAAATGAAGGAAATAATGTTAAGGGCAGCCAGAGAGAAAGGTCAGGTTACCCACAAGGGAAGCCCATCAGACTAACAGCAGATCTCTTGGCAGAAACCCTGCAAGACAGAAGAGAGTGGGGGCCAATATTCAACATGCTTAAAGACTTGTCAACTCAGAATTTCATATCCAGCCAAACTAAGCTTCATAAGTGAAGGAGAAATAAATTTCTTTACAGACAAGCAAATACTGAGAGATTCTGTCACCACCAGACCTGCCTTACAAGAGCTCCTGAAGGAAGCACTAAACATGGAAAGGAACAACTGGTACCAGCCACTGCAAAAACATGCCAAATTGCAAAGACCTTCGATGCTAGGAAGAAACTGCATCAATTAATGGGCAAAATAACCAGCTAACATCAAATGACATGATCAAATTCACACATACAATATTAACCTTAAATGTAAATGGACTGAATATCCAATTAAAAGACATAGACTGGCAAATTGGATAGACTCAAGACCCATCAGTGTGCTGTATTAAGGAGACTCATCTCATGTACAGAGACACACATAGGCTCAAAATAAAGGGATGGAGGAAGATCTACCAAGCCAAAACAAACAAACAAACAAACAAACAAAAAAAAAAACAAAAAAGCAGGGGTTTCAATCCTAGTCTCTGATAAAATAGACTTTTAACCAACAAAGATCAAAAGAGACAAAGAAGGTTATTATATAATGGTAAAGGGATCAATTCAACAGGAAGAGCTAACTATCCTAAATATATATGCATCCAATACAGGAGTACCCATATTTATAAAACAAGTCCTTAGAGATCTATAAAGAGACTTAGACTCCCACACAATAATAATGGGATACTTTAACACCACACTGTCAATATTAGACAGATCAATGAGACAGAAGGTTAACAAGGATAACCAGGACCTGAACTCAGCTCTGCACCAAGCAGACCTAACAGACATCTACAGAACTCTCCACCCCAAATCAACAGAATATGCATTCTTCTCAGCACCACATCACACTTATTCTAAAACTGACCACATAGTTGGAAGTAGAGCACTCCTCAGCAAATGTAAAAGAACAGAAATCACAACAGACTGTCTCTCAGACCATAGTGCAATCAAATTAAAACTCAGGATTAAGAAACTCACTAAAAACTGCACAACTACATGGAAAATGAACAACCTGCTCCTGAATGACCACTAGGTAAATAACGAAATTAAGGCAGAAATAAAGATGTTCTTTGAAACCAATGAGAACAAAGACACAACGTACCAGAATCTCTGGGACACACTGAAAGCAGTGTGTACAGGGAAATTTATAGCACTAAATACCCACAAGAGAAAGCAGGAAAGATCTAAAATCAACACCCGAACATCACAATTAAAAGAACTAGAGAAGCAAGAGCAAACAAATTCAAAAGCTAGCAGAAGGCAAGAAATAACTAAGATCAGAGCAGAACTGAAAGAGATAGAGACACAAAAAAACCCTTCAAAAAAATCAATGAATCTAGGAGCTGTTTTGAAAGGATCAACAAAATTGATACACTGCTTGCAAGACTACAATAAAGAAGAAAAGAGAGAAGAATCAAATAGACGCAATAAAAATTGATAAAGAAGATATCATCACCGATCCCACAGAAATACAAACTACCATCAGAGAATACTATAAACACCTCTACACAAATAAACTAGAAAATCTAGAAGAAATGGATAAATTCCTGGACACACACACACCCTCCTAAGACTAAACCAGAAAAAAGTTGAATCTCTGAATAGGCCAATAATAGGCTCTGAAATTGAGGCAATAATAGCCTACCAACCAAAAAAAGTCCAGGACCAGATGGATTCACAGCCAAATTCTACAACAGGTACAAAGAGGAGCTGGTACCATTCCTTCTGAAACTATTCCAATCAATAGAAAAAGAGGGAATCATCCCTAACTCATTTTATGAGGCCAACATCATCCTGATACCAAAGCCTGGCAGAGACACAACAAAAAAAGAATTTTAGACCAATATCACTGATGAACGTCCATGCAAAAATCCTCAATAATTAATACTGGCAAACCGAATCCAGAATCACATCAAAAAGCTTATCCACCGTCATCAAGTTGGCTTCATCTCAGGGATGCAAGACTGGTTCAACATATGCAAATCAATAAATGTAATCCATCACATAAACAAAACCAATGACAAAAGCATGTTTCTCTCAATAGATGCAGAAAGGGCCTTCGACAAAATTCAACAGCACTTCATGCTGAAAACACTTAATATAATAGGTATTGATGGAACATATCTCAAAATAATAAGAGTTGTTTATGACAAACCCACAGGCAATATCATACTGGATGGGCAAAAACTGGAAGCATTCCCTTTGAAAACTGGCACAAGACAGGGATGCCCTCTCTCACCACTCCTATTCAACATAGTGTTGGAAGTTCTGGTCAGGGCAATCAGGCAAGAGAAAGAAATAAAGGGTATTAAATTAGGAAAAGAGGAAGTCAAATTTTCCCTGTTTGCTGATGACATGATTGTATATTTAGAAAAATCCATTGTCTCAACCCAAAATCTTCTTAAGCTGATAAGCAACTTCAGCAAAGTCTCAGGATACAAAATCAATGTGCAAAAATCATAAGCATTCCTATACATCAGTAACAGACAGACAGCCAAATCATGAGTGAACTCCCATTCACAGTTGCTACAAAGAGAATAAAATACCTGGGAATATAACTTACAAGGAATGTGAAGGACCTCTTCAAGGAGAACTACAAACCACTGCTCAACAAAATAAAAGAGGACACAAACAAATGGAAGAACATTCCATGCTCATGGATAGGAACAATTAATATCATGAAAATGGCCATACTGCCCAAGGTAATTTATAGATTCAAGGCCATCCCCATCAAGCTACCAATGACTTTCTTCACAGAATTGGAAAAAACTAGTTTAAATTTCATATGGAACCAAAAAAGAGCCTGCATTGCTAAGTGAATCCTAAGCAAAAAGAACAAAGCTGGATGCATCATGCTACCAGAGTTCAAACTATACTATAAGGCTACAGTAACCAAAACAGCATGGTACTGGTACCAAAACAGATATACAGACCAATGAAACAGAACAGAGGCCTCAGAAATAACACCACACATCCAGAAATCATCTAATCTTTGACAAACCTGACAAAAACAAGAAATCGGGAAAGGATTCCCTATTTAATAAATGGTGCTGGGAAAATTGGCTAGCCATATGTAGAAAACTGAACTGGTTCCCTTCCTTACACCTTTTACAAAAATTAATTCAAGATGGATTAGAAACTTAGACCTAAAACCATAAAAATCCTAGAAGAAAACCTAGGCAGTACCAGTCAGGACATAAGCATAGGCAAGGACTTCATGACTAAAACACCAAAAGCAATGGCAACAAAAGCCAAAATAGACAAATGGGATCTCATTAAACTAAAGAGCTTCTGCACAGCAAAAGAAAGTACCATCAGAATGAACAGGCAACCTACAGAATGGGAGAAAATTTTTGCAATCTACCCATCTGACGAAGGGCTAATGTTCAGAATCTACAAAGAACTTAAACAAATTTACAAGAAAAAAACAAATGACCCCATCAAAAAGTGGGCAAAGACTTAGGAACAGACACTTCTCAAAAGAAGACATTTATGCAGCCAACAAACACATGAAAAAATGCTCACCATCACTGGTCACCAGAGAAATGCAAATCAAAACCGCAATGAGATACTATCTCATGCCAGTCAGAATGGCAATAATTAAAAAGTCAGGAAACAACAGATGCTGGAGAGGATGTGGAGAAATAGGAATGCTTTTACACTTTTCGTGGGAGTGTAAATTAGTTCAACCATTGTGGAAGACAGTGTGGCGATTCCTCAAGGATCTAGAACTAGAAATACCATTTGACCCAGCAATCCCATTACTGGGTATATACCCAAAGGATTATAAATCATGCAGCTATAAAGACACATGCACACGTATGTTTATTGCGGCACTATTCACAACAGTAAAGACTTGGAACCAACCCAAATGTCCATCAGTGATAGACTGGATTTAAAAAATGTGGCATATATACACCATGGAATACTATGCAGCCATAAAAAAGGATGAGTTCATGTCCTTTGCAGGGACATGCTGGAAACCACCATTCTCAGCAAACTATCACAAGGACAGAAAACCAAATACCGCATGTTCTCACTCATGGGTGGGAAATGAACAATGAGGACGCTTGGACACAGGACAGTGAACATCACACACCAGGGCCTGTTGGGGGCTTGGGGGCTGAGGGAGGGATAGCATTATGAGAAATGCCTAAGGTAAATGATGAATTGTTGGGTGCAGTAAACCAACATGGCACATGTATACCTATGTAACAAACCTGCACGTTGTACACATGTAACCTAGAACTTAAAGTATAATTAACAAAAGAACTTATTCATGTAACCAAAACACCACCTGTTCCCCAAAACCCTATTGAAATAAAAAATAAAAATAAAATGTTAAAGAAAGACCCAATAACACACCTTGAACACAGTTGCAATGTATTATTTAAAGTATTCTATCAGTTTCTCGGTCCCAGGACTGTCATTAAAAAAAGAATCATAGACAAAACTAACCTCATATCTTGAGGCAAATGACAGAGTTGCCAGACAGTACTAAGGAATACTAGGACAATGACCAAAAGACCAGATGAGATTGACCAAGCCACATTTCAGTAGACCCTACTAAGATTCCCAGTAACCAGCACAATGAATGTCATCTCAGTGAAGTCCAACAGGAACCAAGAGGTCAGCACATGGACAGAGGCCTCTTGTCCCACCTCCATGACTAAAGTTTCCCCTACAACTATAACTACCTCAGGAAACAAGAAGTAGAAGAGGGTCAAATGTCAGGTGATACATATTCCTCATTAAAAGTTTGGCCATTGTATTGAGTTAACATTTGGCAGAAATCAATAATTTAAAACTGGAAAAGATTAGCTTCAATTGATAAAGTTAGGGATTTTTTAAAAAATCTGCCATCCGTGGAAATGAGCTCTACAGAACAAGATGACATCAGTTACAAAAAAATAAAGTTACTGGTGCCTGGGTGTAGTGGTGCACACCTGTAATTCCAGCACTTTGGGAGGCCAAGGTGAGAGGATCACTTGACCCCAGGAGTGCGAAGTTGCAGTGAGCTATGATTGTGCCACTAAACTCCAATCTGGGAGACACAGTGAGACCCTGTCTCTAAAAAAATACCATAAATTTAAGAAATTTTTTAAAAGATGAAGTTACTGCACAACTCATTTGTGCTGTATTGTATCCTGTGTTTGGCTCTGGCCTAGGAAGCACAGATACAGCTAAGAATTACATAGGCTCAAGATTTTTTTTAATTTTATTTATTTTTATTTTTCATTTTTTATTTATTTATATTATTATTATTATACTTTAAGTTCTAGGGTACATGTGCATAATGTGCAGGTTTGTTACATATGTATACTTGTGCCATGTTGCTGTGCTGCACCCATCAACTCATCAGCACCCATCAACTCGTCATTTACATCAGGTATAACTCCCAATGCAATCCCTCCCCCCTCCCCCCTCCCCATGATAGGCCCCGGTGTGTGATGTTCCCCTTCCCGAGTCCAAGTGATCTCATTGTTCAGTTCCCACCTATGAGTGAGAACATGCGGTGTTTGGTTTTCTGTTCTTGTGATAGTTTGCTAAGAATGATGGTTTCCAGCTGCATCCACAAACTCATCCTTTTTTATGGCTGCATAGTATTCCATGGTGTATATGTGCCACATTTTCTTAATCCAGTCTGTCACTGATGGACATTTGGGTTGATTCCAAGTCTTCACTACCAATGAGTTTCTTCACAGAATTGGAAAAAACTGCTTTAAAGTTCATATGAAACCAAAAAAGAGCCCACATCTCCAAGACAATCCTAAGTCAAAAGAACAAAGCTGGAGGCATCACGCTACCTGACTTCAAACTATACTACAAGGCTACAGTAACCAAAACAGCATGGTACTGGTACCAAAACAGAGATATAGACCAATGGAACAGAACCGAGTCCTCAGAAATAATACCACACATCTACAGCCATCTGATCTTTGACAAACCTGAGAGAAACAAGAAATGGGGAAAGGATTCTCTATTTAATAAATGGTGCTGGGAAAATTGGCTAGCCATAAGTAGAAAGCTGAAACTGGATCCTTTCCTTACTCCTTATACGAAAATTAATTCAAGATGGATTAGAGACTTAAATGTTAGACCTAATACCATAAAAACCCTAGAGGAAAACCTAAGTAGTACCATTCAGGACATAGGCATGGGCAAAGACTTCATGTCTAAAACACCAAAAGCAACGGCAGCAAAAGATGTTTTACCTTAGGTAATAACGTCTACAAGCTGAATTGGTTATCACTGAAGCCAAATGGGGGAAAAAAAGGCTTGAGAAGGTTTTTCTTCATGCAGGTAGCTGGTGATGTGCCAGGAAGTCTTCAGAATAACAACAGGAATGAAGTCAATGGGTCACTGCAGTTGAACTGGGTCCACAGTAGACCCAGGACTGCAGGGAGGAAAAGCAGAGTTTGCTGACAGTTGCCAGCATTGTACCCTCAACATCCATTCTCATTGTTTTTATGAAGCACATGGTCACCCAGAATCAATCGCAATTCACAGTACTTAGTAGCATGGTAGCTAAGTGTGATTGTATATCTAAGTATAGTCATGTACCACATAATGATATTTCAGTGACCAACAAAATACATACACAACAATGGTCCCGTAAGATTATAATGCCTTATTTTTACCGAACTTTCTCTATGTTTAGATGTCTTTAGTTACACAAATACCATTGTGTTACAACTGCCTATAGTATTCAGTACAGTCGCATGCTGCGCAGGCTTGTAGCCTATGAGTAATAGGCTGTACCACATAGCCTAGGTGTGTAGTAGACTATACCCTCTAGGTTTGCATAACTATATGATGTTCATACAATGACAAAATTACCTAATTGTGCACTTCTCAGAATTTATCTCCATTGTGAAGCAAGTGACCACTAAGATGTAAACAAAAGTGGTGTTAACAACTTCTGAGAAATTCTTAAAGGAAAATTTTCCTCTTCCTTCTGACTGGAATGTGAGCCTATCGGCTGGAGCTGGAGCAGTCACTCTGAGCCATATGTTGATGGCACATACTAAGTTTGACAGAACAACAAAAAAGTAGAAATCTGGGCCATTGATGATTGTCGAGCCATAAAACTAGTCTGGAGTACTTACGCTCATAAGAAATAACTCCTATCTTGTTTAAGCTGCTGTTATTTGGGATGTTCTATTACAAACTGCTAAATTTTAACCTCTTTACAAATACATGATGTAAGAGAGAAATGTTGCAGACTACCTTGAGGTTACACAATGCCTTTGAAAATGATATAAAGGCGGGAGGCAGATGAGAGGAGGAAAGGTACACGAGGAGGGACACTGTCCTTCCCAAAAATAAAATTCTTCTGTTGGACATGGGAGACCACAGCTTGCCTGTCTATTTTCCATGCCTATATCCTGAAGGGAATTGTGACTACTGAAAAGCCTGATCTGCTGACCAAGACCCATGTTTTTCCTCCTGTTCAGAAAACACACCTCCACCTATATAACAACAGGAAAAGCCAGTCATGACTTACTTTGAAATGTATTTTTAAAAAGACAAATTAATGGCTAGAAAGAGGGATGAATAGATAGATGGGTAAGTGATAAAGCAAGTATATCGCGAAATGTTGGCAGTAGCATCTACGTGATAGAGATACATGTGTTCACTGCACTATTCTTTTAACTTTCTGTATGCTTGTAAATTTTTATAATAAAGTGTCAGAAGCAAAAGCATTCTAAGTATGAATAAACTAATCAACATACCCATTTTATAAAAATGTGAGCAGAAAACCTAGGATTACCAGACACTTGCAGAAAACTAAGAAAATGAAAGAAAAGTTTAACATTAAAGAGAATAACCAACTTTGGAAGAAAGAGATAATTCAGGAAACAAAAGAAAAGATAAATTTGTGAAAATATTGCAAACACAAAGTAGCATTCCAGCATGGAAAATAAGCAATCATAAAATAAATATTTCTCGAAAATTAAAAATATAATATCTGAATAGTTTTAAACATTCAGTGACTAAAAACTAACCTGATTATTTGGAATTTAAATAACATTAGCAGATAAAATTTACTGAGTACAAGGCACCATTCTGAGCTCTATATATATTCAAGGCATCTTCATCATTCATGCAGATAAATGTAATAGTCTCCTAATTGTCTCCCTTTTCCTATACTGACCCCTTACAGTCCATTCTTGGAGCAGCTATACGATCCCTGAAAAATGTAATCAGATCATGTCTCTCCTCTATTCAAAGCCCCACAAAAGATCCCATTTCATTCAGAGTAAAAAGTCTTAACAATGACCCACAAGATCTGGTCCTTCTCTTTGACCAATCCCTCTTTCCTCTATGATGAGCTTTTCCACTACTCTTTTCTGCTTTCTATGCTCCAGCTCCACCAGCCTCCTCAAAGCTCCTTGAATATGTTAGGCACACTCTAATCTTGGTGTTTTTACTCTACTTTTCCACCATCAATTAGTTTTGGCTGTTCTAGAACTTCATATAAATGAAATGATACAATGTGTACTTTTTTGTGTAAGTCTTCATTCAGCATAATGTTTTGAAATTCACCCATTCTGTTGGTTTGTTTTTTCTATTGCTAAGTGGTATTCTATTGCAGGAAGGTACCAAAATTTGTTTATCTATGCCCTATTTGTTGGACACCTGGGCTATTTAGAGTTTGGTGTTATTATGAATAAGGCCGCTAAGAACATTCTTATAGAATTTGGTTTATCTATTGGCTTTTTAGCTATATGTCTTTGCATTTTTTTAGTGCTTGCTCTAGGTATTAAAACATACATACTAAAAATTTTATAGGTTGTATAGGTCCATTTATTACTCATCCTACCCTGCATTTTATGATATAGCTTTCATATGCATTCTATCAAGAGACATAATAAACCTCAACAGACAATGTTTTGTTTTAAACTGTTGTATGTATTTTAAAAGAATTAAGAGGAAAAATAATCTTTAATATGTACTGAGATATTTTTAATTTTGTATGCCCCTACTTCCTAAAGTTCTGAATTTCCATGTGATATTATTTGCTTTTTCATTAAAATTTCTTGTAGTACAGATATGCTCATGATGAATTCTGTAATTATTCTCTTACCTGGAAATGTTTATTTCCTTATTCTTGAAGGATACTTTATCAGACACAGAAGTCTGGATAGACTGCCTTTTTTTCAGCACTTTAAAGATGGTCCACTCTCTTCTGGCCTTCACCGATTCTGGAAAGATAGTGATCATTTGTGTCACTGTTCCTCTATGTGAATGTGTCATTTTATTCTGGCTGCTTTCAAGATTTTCTCTTTATTGTTGCTTCTGGGAAGTTTGACTATGATGTGCATAGGTATAATATTTTTTGATTTATCCCTAAGCTCACTTATTCTTTCCTCTGCAATCTCCACTCTGCTGTTAATCCCATCCAGTGGATTTTTTTTCAATTTCAGATATTTTAACAGAATTTCCATTTGTTTTTTTAATTATAGTTTTTATGTCTCTGCTGAGATTTACTCTATTTTTATCCAGTATGAACATACTTTTCTTTAAGTCACTGAGCATAGTTGTAATAACTCTTTAAAGTCCTGTCTGATGATACGAACTTTGGATTACCTTGTGGTCAGTCTTCACTCTTTGTCTTTTCTCTTGAGAATGAGTAATGGTGTAGAGGGTCTCCAAGACTACCCTGACATTCAGGGATTAGATAGAAGGACTCTTAGGACCCATCAAGTAGTTCTATTTACTGCTGATTTATTACAGCAATGTAGTGTGGGGTGTGTGTGTTTAAGAAGAAGGCTCATTATAAGAACATGGTATCTTAAAAGCTATTTGACCATATTCAACATCTAATATATTATTGCAATAAATACTGGGAGGTGGAATAAGTTTCTGAGGATATTTTGGAATAATTAGTTCGTCAAAAATACAGATATTAAAGTTTACAAGGGGATTAGAATTAATAAGAGTAAGGGTAATTTTGTAATTATGGAAATTTGTAGAGACCTAGGAATAGGTAAGCTCAGACTTGCGACACACAATGAAGGGACACATGAATAATATCGGAAGAAAAGAGGTACCCAGAAGGAACTGAAAAACTACTGTCTTGATATTCCAATTATCCAATCGTATAAAAATACCATTCCAGTCTTGAAAACATGATGTTTACATAATTATTTCATGTAATGTTTTGAATTTTAGTTTCTCTAATATGTATATTTGGATGTAACTCATATATTGAATATGCAGCACTTGAATGGGGGACTAGCTATATAGAAAGCCTAATTTGCTACAAGGACACTCCAAACTTGCTTTGTCAGATCTTATTCCCTATCCCAGAATTAAACCCTAGGTATGCATTAATGCTTTCGTGGTCACGTTAGGCTGTCTTAGAATGTTTCATTTTCAGTTATTTAAAAGTTTAAAATGATCTAAATCGTGTTAACTGTTTTCTAGTCATTACCTACGTTGGTCCATTCCTTCCTTCTTTCCTTTCTTTCTTTTCTTTTCTCTCTCCCTTCCATCCTCCCTCTCTGCTTTTTCCTTCCCTCTCCTTCCCTATGTCTCTTTCTTTGTCTTCTACTCTTTTATGCCTTCTATAATTTAAATGAGAATTTTATATCATTCCAGTTTCAATTCTCTCTTAGCATGAAAATTAGGCTTCTTTTTTTTTAACTTTTTATAGTGGTGGCCCTAAAATTTGCAATATACATTCACAATTAATCCAAGTCCACTTTTAAATAAAACCATATTGTTTCATAGGTAGTGTAAATACCTTATAATAGTATTTCAAATTCCCCCCTCCCATAACTTATAACATTGCTGTGATTCATTTTACTTAACAATAAGCTATAATCTAAATACATTGTTGCCAGTATTATTATTTTGAATAGACTGTTATCTGTTAGATTAAGAAAAGAAAAATAAAAGATTTTACTTTTTCTTGATTTGTTCTTCTCTAACTCCCTTCCTTTTTCCACGTAGATCTGAATTTCTGACTTGTGTCTTTCCATTTCTCTGAAAAACTTCTTTTAACATTTCTTGCAAGGTAGGTCTTTTGGTGACAAATTTCCTCAATTAATTTTTGTCTGAGAATGTCTTTATTTCTCCACTTTTAAAGGATAACTTCACTGGATACAGAACTCTAGGTTTGTAGATTTTTCTTTTAAAACTTTAAATATTTCACTGTGCCATCTTCTTGCATGGTTTCTGAAGATAAATCCAATGTAATTCTTATGCTTTTTCCTCTATAGGTAAGGTGAGTTTCCTTCCTCTGGCTTCTTTCAAAAATATTTTTGTCTTTGATTTCCTGAACTTTGAATATGATATGCCCATGTCTACATTTTTTGGTATTTATCCTGTTTGATGTGCTCTGCGATTCCTGAATTTGTAGGTTTGTATCTGTCATTAATTTTGGAAAATTCTCAGCCATTATTACTTCAAATAGTTTCTCTGTTACTGTTTCAGTTTCTTCTCCTTTTGGTATTCCTATTATGCATAGATTACACTTTTTTCGTATTTTTTTGAGTCGGAGTCTTGCACTATTGCCTGGACTAGAGTGCAATGGTGCGATCTCAGCTCACTGCAACTTCCATCTCCGGGGTTCAAGTGCCTGCCTTGGTCTCCCAAAGTGCGGTGATTATAGGTGTGAGCTACAGTGCCCAGCCACACTTGATGTATTAATAATTGTCCCACAATTCTTCAATATTCTGTTCCATCTTTTTACTTATTTTTTCTCTTTGCATTTGAGTTTCAGAAGTTTCTATTGACATAACTTCAAACTCAGAGATTATTCTCTTGGTAGTGTCCAGTCTACTTATGAGCCTATCAAAAGCATTCTTCATTTCTGTTAGTTTTTTTTTTTTTTAATCTCTAGAACGTCTTTTTTATGATTTCTTAGTTTCCATCCCTCTGCTTCTTCAAGGGCAGACAATTGCCTTCTGTCCTTGCATGTTGTCCACGCCACCCCCGCCACCCAACCTACTTTGAAGGTTAGAAAGAGCTGGAATTGAGTATTTCCGTTCTTCTATGTTGGGAAGCCTCTGATAAGCCCCCAATCAGGCTCTGATAAAATAATTTCCCTTAAAAGCATACCTTGTCAAGAAAAACAGAGAGCTCTGGGTATATTTTTAAATAGTTATTTTTCCTTCCCACCATCAGAGACTACTCTCTGATCCTTATAGTGAGAATCTAGTAGGGTGCTTAGAGAGAAAACTCACAAATACTAGATGGCTTAGAGTTTTTAACTCTGAACCTAGTCCACTGTGAACCTCCAGTAATTTGTCAATTACATTTTAAAGTGTCCCTACAGATATTCGCTCAATATCCTGGCTTTTGCTTCTAGTAAGTTGAAGTTCTCTGTATCTACCTGATGTAGTTTGAATATTTGTCCCCACCCAAGTTTCATGTTGAGTTGTAATTCCCAATGCTGGAGGTGGGTCCTGTTGGAACCAGTTTGGATCATGGGGGTGGAACCCTCATGGCTTAGTGCTGTCTTTGTGATGTAAGTTCTTGTGAGATCTGGTCATTTAAAACTATGTGGCCTCTCCCCCACCCCTTGCTTGCTGCTGCTTTTGCCAAGTGATATGCCTGCTCCCTCTTTGCCTTCTACCATGATTGTAAGCTTCCTGAAGCCTCCCTCAAAGCTGAGCAGATGCTGGCACCATGCTTCCTATAAAGCCTGCAGAACCATGAACCAATTAAACCTCTCTTTTTAAAAAAAAAATAAATTACCCAGTCTCAGTTATTTCTTTATAGCAATGCAAGAATGCTTTAATACAGAAAATGGGTACTGAGGAGTCCAGGGAATTGTCATAAAGATACCTGAAATGTGGTAGCAACTTTGGAACTGGGTAATAAGCAGAGGTTGGAAGAATTTGGAAGGCTCAAAGACAGAAAGATAGAAAGTTTAACTCTTTTTAGAGACCAGTTAAATGGTTGTGACCAAAATGCTGACAGTGATATGGACAGTGAAGTCCAGGCTAGCGAGGTCTCAGATGGAAATGAGGAACTTATCAGGAACTGCAGCAAAGGTCACATGTGTTATAACTTAGCAAAGAGCTTGGATGCGTTGTGTTCACACCCTAAGGATCAGTGGAGGTTTGAACTAAAGAGTGATAATTTAGGGTATCTGGCAGAAGAAATTTCTAAGTAGCAAAGTGTTCAAGAAGTGGTGTGGCTGCTTTTAATAGTCTAGCTCAGATGTGAAAGCAAAGAAATAAGTTGGAACTTATATTTTAAAAGAAAAGCAGAGCATAAGATTTTGAAAAATTTGCAGGCTCGCCATGTGGCAGAGAAAGAAAAAGCTTTCTTAGGAGAGGAATTCAAGCAGGCTGTTGAGCAACAATTTGCTAGATATATATTTGTATTATTAAAAGGAAGCCAAGTGCTAATATCAAAGACAATGGAGAAAAGGCCTTGAAGGCATTTCAGAGACCTTCCTGGCAGCCCCATTTATCACAGGCCCTGAGGCCTATGAGAACCTAATGGTTTCATGGGCCAGGGCCAGGACCCTGCTGCCCTGCACAGCCTTGGGACACCATTCCCTGCATCCCAGCCACGCCTGCTCCAGTCTCAGCTCAAAAGGGCCTAGGTACAGCTCTGGCTGCCACTTTGGAGAATGCAAGCCATAATCCTTGCTGTCTTCCATGTGATGTTAAGCTTATAGGTGCACAGAATGCAACAGTGAAGAACACTTGGCAGCTTCCACCTACATTTCAGATGTAAGAGAAAGCCTGGGTGCCCAGGCAGAAGCCTACTTCAGGAGCAGAGCCCTCACAGGGAACCTCTACTAGGGCAGTGCCAACGAGTAATGTGGGGTTGGAGCTCCCACACAGAGTTCCTAAGCAGAGACTGACTAATAAAGCCATGAGAAAGGGGTCACCCTCTTCCAGACCCCAGAATGGTAGATCCACTGTTAGCTTGCACCTTGCACTTGGATAAGCTGCAGGCATTCAACTCCAAACCATGAGAGCAGCCCTGGGGACTGAACCCTGCAAAGCCACAGGGGAGGAGCTGCCCAAGGTGCAGGACATGGAGTTAAAGAAGACTATTTTGGAACTTTAAGATTTAATGACTGCCTGCTGGGTTTGAACTTGCATGTGGCCTATAGCCCCTTTCTTTGGGCTGATTTCTCCCTTTTGGAGTAGGAATATTACCCAATACCTCGATTATATCTTGGAAGTAACTCACTTGCTTTTTATTTAACAGGCTCATAGGTGGGAGGGAATTGTCTCAGATGAGACTGGAGACTTTTTTGTGGGGGGGTGGGGTAGCTGGAGTTCAGTGGCATGATCTCGGCTCACTGTAACCTGTTTCTAGGCTTCAAGTGATTCTCCTGCCTTAGCCTTCCAAGTAGCTGGGATCACGGCATACACCACCATACTCAGCTAATTTTTGTATTTTTAGTAGAGATGGGTTTTCACCATGTTGGCCAGGCTTGTCTTGAACTCCTGACCTTAAGTGATACACCTGCCTTGGCCTCTCAAAATACTGGGATTATAGGCATAAGCCACCATGCCCGCTAAGACTTGAGACTTTTGAGTTAATGTTTAAATAAGATTTTGGGGGCACTGTTGGGAAGGCATGATTGTATTCTGCTAAGTAAGAAGCACATGAGATCTGGAAGGGACCAGGGGCAGAATGACATAGTTTGGATATTTGCCCCTGCCCTTATCTCATGTTGAATTATAATCTGCAATCCTGGGGGTAGGACTTCGTGGGGTATGTTTGGATCATGGGGGCAGGTCCTTCATGGCTTGGTGCTGTCCTTGTGATAGTGAGTTCTCATGACATCTGGTCATTTAACAGTGTGTATCACCTTCCATCACCTCTCTCTATTGCTCCTGCTTTTGCCATGTGATGTGCCTGCTCCCCATTTCACCATCTGCCATGATTGTAAGC
This sequence comes from Macaca mulatta, assembly GCF_049350105.2. NCBI lineage: Eukaryota > Metazoa > Chordata > Mammalia > Primates > Cercopithecidae > Macaca > Macaca mulatta. Next base: position 100,483,931 of record NC_133411.1, on the reverse strand, counting down.
TTCCTGAAGCCTCTCTAGAAGTCAACCAGATGCTAGCACTATGCTTCCTGTAAAGCCTGCATAACCGTGAGCTGATTAACCCTCTTTTCTTTATAAATTACCCAGTCTCAAGTATTTCTTTATAGCAATGCAAGAATGGTCTAATACACTACTGGTCTGTCTAGTTTAGAGGGCAGTAGTTTGCCTTGTGACATTAATTCTCTTACAGATCTAAGAATACTTGTTGATTTTCAGTTTGCTCAGCTTTTTCTTGTGAAGATGAGCATGACAAACATCCAAGCTCCAGGCTCTTTACATGAGCTGGATTGGAAACTTTCCATTACTTTGAAGTGTCCCTTTTCCAGCATAGGTCTGACCCACAAGTATGCTGGAAAGAAGGGGACATCATCTCTCTTGTCTTTTCTTTTATTGAGATAGGGTTTCCCTCTGTTGCCCAGGCTGGGGTGCAGTGGCACAATCAGGGCTCACTGCAGCCTTGTCTTCCAGGGTCCAAACGATCCTCCCACCTCAGCCTCTGAAGTAGCTGGGACCACAGGCCTGTGCCACCATATACAGGCATGTGCCACCATATCCAGCTAATTATTCTTTTTATTTTTGTAGACACTGTATCTCCCTATGTTGCCCAGGCTGATCTTGAACTCCTGGGCTCAAGCGATGCTTCTACCTTGGCCTCCCAAAGTGCTGGGATAACAGGTGTAAGCCACTGGGCCTGGCCCATGATCTGTTTTGTCTCAGTTCCTCTACCTTTTACTTCCCCTGGTCCTACACTCATCCTATTACTGTGTGGTCCTTCGGGGTCGGCTCAGAGATGGGAGAAAAAGGCTATTATAAATTGGAATTGTTGTCCTCTCTGTAGCAAATGCTCAAATACTGGTGCTGCCATTAGGCACTTTAGTATAATTTTGGAGATTCATCCAAAATGCAGGAACTCAAACACTGATATTCCCTGGTACGTGGGATGAATGTCCCAGTCAGCATCTCACAATTCCCATGGATCTCCTCTTCTGGTGGCGTACTTCACACAACCTCATTCTGCTGGCTGGTTTGCTTCTCCTTTCTTTCTATTAGATTTGATTCTCTTCTTTTTCAAAAATAATTGTACTTCAGTGTTGTGGGTTTAATTTTATCTTCCACAAAAGATACAGTGAAGTCTTTCCTAATCCCCACTACCTCTGAATGTGACCTTATTTGGAACTAATGTCATTACAGAGGTAATCAAGTTAAAATAACGTCATTAAGGTGAGACTGAATCCAATATGACTTGTGTTCCTATAAAAGGGAAAACTTTTGATGCAGAGACAAGCACACAGGGAAAGTGCCAAGTGAAGATAAAGGCAGAAATCTGGGTGATGAATCTACAATTCAAAGAACAGCAAAGATGGCCAGCAAACTACCAGACGGTAGGAGAAAGGCACGGAACAGATTCTCTCTCACAGTCCTCAGAAGGAACCAGCCCTGCCATGACCTTGATCTTGGATTTCTGGTCTTCAGAACTATGAAAAAATGAATTTCTGTTGTGTAAGTCACTCAGTTTTTAATACTTTGTTATGGCAGGCCTAGAAAATGAATATACCCATCCATGTATGATCATGTCCACCAGCTGTTGGGAAAACATGACAGTTCTTATCTCCTTACTCTGTCATCAAAGGTATCCTCAGTCAGTCTCTTGTCTTTAAATACTTTTAGGAAAGAGCCAGGTACTTGACTTTGAGACTGCCATTTACCAAACTCCAAGGTTATTGGCCAAGTGCTTTCTCCATTCTTTCAAAACAGTCTTTTACCATCTGCTGACTCAGTGGAGGCATGAGGTAGCAAAGGGCCAGATCATGCAGGACTTTATAGACTTATAGAAATGGTTTTGGATTTTATTCTATTTGAGTAAGGAAACTTATTAAAGATTTTGTTCAGGGAAGCAACAAGTTCTGGCACAAATTTTTAGAAGATTTCTACAGCTGCCAACTGGAGACTAGATTGTAGGAAGGCAAAAACAGAAGCATGTAGAACAACCAATTACAGCATCTATTGTGGACTAGAATGGTTGTAGTAGAGATGCTGAGAATTGGATAGATTTAGGTTACCTTTTGAAGAGAGAGGCAACAGAGTTTCCTGAGGAATTGTGTGTAAAATGTGAGAGATAAAGAATCAAAGGACAACCTGAACAACTGTAAGAATCCATGTGCCATTTAGTGAGATGTAGAGGTATGCAATAGGAGTAGCTTTTGGAGGTAGAAAATAAGTCTGAAATGCATGTTGAATATTTTAATAGATATGTTGAATAAGAAGTCAGATATATGAATATGAAAATCAAAGAAATCAGGGCTGGATATGGATATTTGGAAGCCATCAGCGTTGTGATGCCATATAACAGTGAAGGGAGTGGATTGGATAACCTCAGGAATAAAGGCAGATAAAGAAGGGAACACATCTCAGGCACATTAACATCTAGAGGTCAGGAAGAATCCAGCAAAGGAAAATCAAAGAACTCTGTAATTTCACAAATATCAAATGAAGAAAGTGTTTCAAGTTTTAAGAAGGAGGATGTTAAATTGTGTTAAATGCTGCTGAATGGTTACAATAAAGACTGAGTTGCCCACTGGATTTATCAGAATTGTTTAAATTCTCAGATATCTGCACACAAACTCTTCTTTAGCTCTAACATTTAAATTAGTTCAGAAGTCTCACATTCAAGTGTGCATAAGAACTAAAGATCTAGAGTATAAGCCTAACTTTATGTATTCTGACTTTGTGAGCCATTTAGGGGATTTTCATAGTTATTTTTTATCATTAGGGATTTTTATCATAAAGGCTCAGTTTAGAAACAAATCTCTGTTAGGGATGCAGCTACAGCTTTCTACAGTTGTTTCCAGCCTATCCAATTACTATTCAAGAGATTAGAAAAAGATCACGGTCACAGAGCCTATCCTTTACATATTTCCTCTTTGTTGTTTTATCTTTACAGAGCTCACAAGAAAGCTCACACTATTTTTATTCTCTCTTTCCATAAAGGAATGGTGAGAAGAAATTTAAAGGAAAGACACTAAGTAGAAAATGGAAAGGTTCTATAGGGCTAAACTGAAGAAAACTGGTATCTGTACTACTTAAAACTCATCACCTATTCCTGATGATTTGAGTAGTATGACAGAGACTTAATTATCATTTGTCTTTTCCTTTGCCTACCATCTCTCATCCAAATAAAACTTATATAGAAAATATAATGTGAAATGTGAAATATTGTATAGTAAAGAATTTGGCCTTTCCTAAAGAGAGTTCTGGCCTGTGGCCTCAGATTCTGGGAAATAACCTATCACATCTGATAAAAGCGTCTTTGTTTAGGAAAACTGCCTATGTCCAACAGTTTTACTGTAGAGGCTACCCATGCTAGAAAGACCAACCACATGACTTAGAGGCTTTGGGTCGTGTATCATCTGACCTGGAGACTGGGTTCCATATGGGCAATGGATCAGTGATGCCTCCATAATGGAGCCCCTCAAAAATTCTGAATGTTGAAGCTCTGGTGAGCTTCCCTGACTATTCCCATTTAGAAAAATAAGTGCAGCTCACTGCCAGTGCTCATTTAATTTTACATAAACATGCTCTTTGAGGCTGAAGCAAATCTGACTGATTTTCTATGTGAAAAATTAAATATGAAAACTGTTCTTGGAGTTATTTCTAAATGGAACTAACATCAGAATAGTCTGAATCATCAGAATCGTCTCTTTCAGAAAAATCGGATTCATCAATTGAATCTTCAGCCAACAACTGTTTGAGAATGATGTTAACATCATGTGTAGAAATGCTACGTTTTCTAGGATTTGACATTTTCAGCAATAGAGAATTACTATATTTGCAAATGGAAATGCCACTACTAAAATCCGAATACTATAAATAGAATGTCTTTTGTTTCAAAAGTTGATATACTAGAGTGACATGAAAATAATAATAAAAGCAAGATATTTCATGGCAAATGCATTAGTCCATTTTCATGCTGCTGATAAAGACATACCAAAGACTGGGCGATTTACAAAAGAAAGAGGTTTAATGGACTTACAGTTCCACATGGTTGGGGAGGCCTCACAATCATAGTGGAAGGTGAAAGGCACATCTCACATGGCAGCAGACAAAAGAAGAGAACTTGTGCAGGGAAACTCTTCTTTTTAAAACCATCAGATCTCATGAGACTTATTCACTATCGCAGTAACTAACAGCAGGGAAAGACCTGCCCTCATGATTCTATTACCTCCCACTGGGTCCCTCCCATAACACATGGGAATTCAAGATGAGATGTGGGTGTGGGCACAGCCAAACCATATCATTCTGCCCCCGGCCCCCTCCCAAATCTCATGTCCTCCTATTTCAAAACCAAGCCAACAGTCCCCCAAAGTCTTAACTAAGTTTAGCATTAACTCAAAAGTCCACAGTCCAAAGTCTCATCCAAGACAAGGCAAGTGCCTTCAGTTTATGAGCCTGTAAACTTAAAAGCAAGTTAGTTTTTCCTACATACAACTGGGGTACAGCCATTGCGTAAATACAGCCATTCCAAATGGGAGAAATTGGCCAAAACCAAGGGGTTACAAGGCCCATGCAAGTCCAAAATCTAGCAGTTAGTTAAACCTTAAAAGCTCCAAAATTATCTCCTTTGACTCCATATCTCATATTCAGATTACAATGATGCAAGAGGTGGGTTCCCATGGTCTTGGGCAGTTCTGTCCCTGTGGCTCTGGAGGGTACAGTCTCCCTCCTGGCTGCTTTCATGTACTGGCATTGAGTGTTTGCGATTTTTCCAGGCACATGGTACAAGCTGTTGGTGGATCTACCATTCTGGAGTCTGGAAGACAGTGGCCCTCTTCTCAAAGCTCCACTCGGCAGTGCCCCAGTAGTGACTCTGTGTGGGGGCTCTGACCCCACACTTCCCTTTGACACTGCCCTAGCAGAGGTTCTCCCAGAGGGCCCCACCCCTGTAGCAAACTTTTGCCTGGGCATCCAGGTGTTTCCATACATCCTCTGAAATCTAGGTGGAGGTTCCCAAACCTCAATTCTTGATATCTGTGCACCCATAGGCTCAAAATCATGTGGAAGCTTCCAAGGCTTGGGGCTTCTACCCTCTGAAGCAAAAGCCCATGCTGTACCTTGACCCTTTTTAGCTATGGCTGGAGTGGCTGGGATGCAGGGCACCAAGTCCCTAGACTGCACACAGCAGAGGGACCCTGGGCCCCACCCATGAAATCATTTTTTCCTCCTAAACCTCTGGGTCTGTAGTGGGAGAGGCTGCCACAGAGGTCTGTGACATGGCCTGGAGACATTTTCCCCACTGTCTTGGTGATTAACATTCAGCTTCTCATTACTTATGCAAATTTCTGCAGCCAGTTTGAATTTCTCCTCAAAAAATGGGATTTTCTTTTCTACATTGTCAGGCTGCAGTTTTCCAAACTTTTATACTCTGTTTCCCTTTTAAACTGAATGCTTTTAACAGCATCCAAGTCACCTCTTGAATGCTTTGCTGCTTAGAAATTTCTTCTGCCAGATACACTAAATCATGTCTCTCAAGTTCAAAGTTCCACAATTCTCTAGGGCAGGGGCAAAATGCTACCATTCTCTTTGCTAAAACATAACAAGAGTCACCTTTGCTCCAGTTCCCAACAAGTTCCTCATCTCCATCTGAGACCACCTCAGCCTGGATTTCATTGTTTATATCATTATCAGTATTTTGGTCAAAGCTATTCAATAAGTCTCTAGGGAGTTCCAAAGTTTCCCACATTTTCCTGTCTTCTTCAGACCCAAACAGATCCAACATACTCAAGACTGGGCAATTTACAAAAGAAAGAGGTTTAATGGACTTACAGTTCCACATGGCTGGGGAGGCCTCACAATCATGGTGGAAGTTGAAAGGTACATCTCACATGGCAGCAGACAAGAGAAGAGAACTTCTGCAGGGAAACTTCCCTTTTTAAAACTATCTGATCTCGTGAGATGTATTCACTATTACAAGAACAGCAGGGAAAGACCTGCCCCCATGATTCAATTAACTCCCACTGGGTCCTTCCCACAACACATGGGAATTCAACATGAGATTTGGGTGGGGACACACCAAACCATATCAGCAAAGCAATCTCAAGGTAAATGCTGCAGCTGCAAGTGCCACTCGCAAATATTCTTGGGGCAAACAGGAAAAGGGTTACTGGAATTCTACATTGCATATTGTCAAGCGTGGATTTTGGGAGAGTAACATGTCTTGACTCCACTGGGAGAGTACAGCAAATAATGGGAGAGTACAGCAAAAATGATGTGTTTGGTACCCTCCTGGACACCGCCTTACGTGCTTCTTCCCTTGGCTGATATCAGTCTGTATTCTTTCCTTGTGATAAATGGTAACTGTAAAGATAACAACTTTCAGTGAGTTCTGTGAGACCTTCTAGCAAAATTTCAAACTTGAGGGTGTTTCTGGGAACCCTCCAAACTTGCAGTTGGTGTCAGAAATGAGGGACGCCTTGGAGACTGTGCCCTCAAACCTCACAGGTTGTCTAACTCTAGGTAAATATATCAACCTACAAATTGTCTCCATCACAAACTAGAGGCTGCTTTATGTTTTTTGTTTGAAATTCTCTTAAAGTATGTTTTGAACATTGATATGTTATCTTTTCTCATTAAAAAAAAATTCCAGGCATAATGAAAAGTGTGTTCTTGAGTCTAACTCAGCTTTTTTTTCCTAGCTTCTAGATGGAAAACACAAGTGATAGGGGGTTGATTTCAAGTAATAATCATTTTATTGGAAGGGTCATTAGAAATTAGTTGGTTATATGATTCTACTTTTTGGGCTTTGAATATAAACTGAATCTAGAAGGCAGAACTTGTTGTAATTACTATGCCACACTTCACACATACTGTCTTAGTCCATTTTCTGCTGCTGTAAGAATACCACAGACTGGGTAATTTATAAACAAAAGAAATTCATTTGACTTACAGTTCTGGGGACTGCGGAAGTCCAAGATCCAGAGGCTGCATCTGGTGAAGGTCATTTTGTGGCAGAAAGCATCACATGAGGAGAGAGGCTGAGACAAAGTAGTGACAGTGCACAAGACAGAGAGAAAATGGGGGCCAAATGTATCCTTTTTATCAGGATCCTACTCCCATGATAAGTAATCCACTCCCACAGTAATGGCATTCATCCCTTCATGAGGGCATAGCCCCTATGGTCTAAATCACCTCTTTAAGGCTTCACCTCTTAATATTATTACAATGGCAATTACATTTCCAACACATGAATTTTTAGAGAACACATTCAAACCACAGCACATACCTGCTTGGGCTTGGGCAAGGGCAGGAATGTTACTTGATTCTCCAAATTTAAGTCAGCATCCAGACCTCGCTCTAATAGAGTTGGTTAATTTGGACACAGCTTTGCCCTTAGCATCTAATTAAGAATATTTTCCTTAATGGATATTCTTGAACTGCCAAAATGTTGGCACTGAGCCCTAGTCATGATAAGTAGGTTTACATTTTATTTTTAACTTAAATGAACAACATGTAGTCTTGATAGTATTTTTGGAGGTGTCCGTCTGCTGTATGTCACTGAAATTATTTGATGTGAAGGGTCGGAGTAGATTGATAAAAAGATAGATTCCGAAGGAAGTGGTCTGGAATAGGAGGAGGATATGCCAAATATGGTATAGGAACATTTCTTTGATCATCCTAGTGATCAAAGATGGACCAGCTGTTAGCCAGGAGGGAACAAATTTCCTTTCCTTTTTCCTTGTCTTAGTAGCATTTTAAAGTGCAAGAGAAGAGAGGTGGGGAGAGAAACTGAAGTTTCTGGCTTCCCTAGAGATGTATAAATTAAAACTATAAATAAACTAACTTGTACAGTTTAGATGACTATGGTTACAATGAGGGGAAATTTTTGTACTTATACCGTGTAGTCATCATTGTAATGGTTTCTGCTACGCTACACACGGGCTGTTGTAATTCTAACAAAACATCTAAGCCCACACACAATTTTTGTTGCTTTACCTCCTTTCTCCTCACAGATATCCAGAAGATATTTTTTGTGGTCAGCTGAGGCAGGAGTTTACCACTTAGGGTAGAGTAAGGAGAGAAAAGGACTCACTCTGTTTTAGCACATAACCTCCTCATTCTTGATTTTGACATCTTAGGCAGGATTGGACTTGAAAGGATATTTACTCACTGGCTGTTGTCATATAGCAGATTAGTTTCTTTTGCTGAAAAATAACTCCAAAATTTACTGGCTTAAAGTAACAAGAATCATTTTCGTTCCCTCTAATTGTTTCTGTGGGTCAGGAATTCAGAACTGGGCACAGTGGGGATGGTTTGTCTTTGCTTTACGAAATTTGGGACCCCAGCTGAAAGACTGTATGATAGGAACAATCTGAAGGCTCATTCATTCCCATGTAAGTACAGCTGGAATTGTAGGCTGAAGCACCCTTATATTTGTTCAATAGTTTACTATTGAACAAAGTACCTTCCCCTAACCCTTGAGTGGGCCTCTATCCTGGAAACATTGAAAGGTCCGGTTACTCATCTCTTGACCAATCTCCATGTTTTATGTAAAGATTGGTATATTCTCTTTTTATTCAATTTTCATTAGTTTTCCCACTTATGTTCTATTTCTGTTTCAGGAACCCACATTAAAGTTGGTCTCTTTAGGCTCCTCTTGGCTCAGACAGTTTCTCAGACTTTCCTTGTTTTTCATGACTTTAACTGTTTGGAGTAGTACTGGTTAGGTATTTTGTCTGATGTTTTTCTCATGGTTAAACTGGGATTATACATTTTTGGCAGCCTTATCTTTTTAATATAATTTGTCACTGTTGCAAAAGTCTACCAAAATAAAAATGTTTCCCTCCTCTGTTCAACAGTCCTTCAGTTTCTCCAATTGTCTGCAGCAGAAATTCAAATTACTCAGGATGACATATAAAGCTTTTCAGAATCTGGCTGTTGCCTTCCTCTTCAGTATAAAGTGTCACTCTACAAACCATTCTAGTTCTTTCCCGAAATGAAGCCCTAACAGTCTTGCAATGCCCGAGATTCATTAAAAAGACAAGGTAAGGTCACTACCATCAATGACTTTACATTTTAGGGGGGCAGGGTACATTTGCAAATAAATAAATGAATAGCATTCTACTTTTATGAAGGAAACAAGAAAGGAGTGGAGATTAAGAAGTACAAACAGTGTGGGAGTGAAGTATACTTTAGAGAGTCTGGGATCTCCTCTTTGAAGAACATAACTGTTGGTTTACTTGCCAGCCACCAGACTTTCCTTCTCTTTAGCTGTCTCAGAGGAAAGAATGTCTAACTCAGCTTTGTTTCCCCAGCGTCTAGTTTAGCCTAATTCATTAAATTAACAGTTTTGGACTAAATAAATGCGCTGAGAGTACTATCTAAAAATTAAAAATCAGTTGCTACCATCCCTCTCCCCAGATTTATCCTTGAAATACCTTTCAAACCTGTTTCTGGAAAAAATATTAATATCCGTAAGAGTCCCATCTGCGTTAAGCATGATGAGAAAACTTTTGTCATTAGGATGCTAGTATTAACTTCCTATTTTACATGTTATAATTCAAAAGTAAATTTAATCTTTCAAATCTAGACCTCCCGGTTTTTCTGGAATTGAATGGACATGGTAAAGTCTGACACACTGTGAGTGGGGGAATGGGGAATTGGCTGTGAGGACATCCTCAGAATGGTTAAAATTCCGCGGGGAGAATGAGGCTTTAAGGTGGACTCGTCCTCTACCGCTACCCAGGCAGACTTCATAAAGAAGGGCGAGCAGAGTCCGCCAGTGCGTAAGAGGACTACTTAATTCACGTGGGCCTCTTTCTCCATGCCACTTAGTACCACAGGAACCTACCTGGGTCCCGCGCCCCGCCTATTTCCGGGTTGTCGCCGCCGCTGCCGTCGCGTGCGTAATGACGTGTCAGTCTCCTGCAGACCCCGGAAGTGCAACTCGAACTTGGTCGGGGCGCGGATCCCGAGAGGGAAAGTCATAACAACCGCACGAGGGAGTTCGACTGGCGAACTGGAAGGCCACGCCTCCTCCCGCCTGCCCCCTCAGCCCTGTAGCTGGGGGCAGAGCTCAGGTAGGACTGCCGTTTGCGGGGATGTGAGCTCCGGGGGCAGGCCCGGGTCGAAATCCGAGGAGGGTGCTGGCCTGAGTCGGGCTCCGGCGGGGGTCGCTGGCCCTGGGGCCCGAAGCTGTCAGGAACCACGCTGCATTCCCTGCGGACACCTCTGACTTGTGTCTGGGTCCCCGCTGATGGGCAGGTCCCATGTGCGATTTCCAACCTCCAGTCGGGAGCGACACGTGTGTTGCCTGGATGACTTTCCTTATATCGGGGCGTACGGGATTCTGGGAGTCCCTGGAGACAGAGTAATGGGCCCTCCTCCGCTTTCTTGGGAGTGGAGGTATTGTGGTTCTTGTATTAATTTTTTTTTTTCCTACAAAAAGTGTTATTAACTGCTAGCGCTTTACCAGAAGTCATTCGCTGCAGACGGATTAAAGTGCAGTTATAAAATGCTCTCAAAACTTGTAACATGCATGGGCGCGGGTGGGACGTTTCTCTGGGATGCAGTATGAATGTATGAATTAAGTGTTGAATACTTTTGACTTTGAAATAAAGTAAGTATGTTTTGGAGGCAGTCTTCTCTTTCCCTCATCCAGGTGTTTAACATATTCTTTTAGTGCTCCAGGGTCTGTATCTGTTGGGCCAAGAAACTCGTTATTTGTGTTTTGGATATGCTGTATTTAATGACATGCAATGTTGCATTTGTCCGTTTCTCCCAAATCCGCAAAAAAGCTGTAGAGGGAAAAATTCTCTGGTTTTTGTCTGCAATAGAGGGAAAAATTCTCTGGTTTTTGTCTGCAAGTGCCTTGTATATTTATCAAAATATCAATGCGATTTTTTAATGCAGTACATGACATCGTTTGTATTAACGCATGCCGTATACTGCGTAACAAATATCACATGATAAGGTGTATCCTTTATCCTACAATGCGAGGGACAGTTACACTGTATACATTTAGCGAATGTAGAAACTGAGTAAGAGAGTATTTTTGGATCTGCTGGTACCAGGCTTCTTTCAGAATTTTCAACTAGGCCTTACTTCCACTTAACCAGTGAACCCTACACTGAAAAGTTAGGGTGCTGAGTAAGAGAGTATTTTTGGATCTGCTTCATTAAGGCCTCAGTGACAGTGCTGGTACCAGACTTCTTTCAGAATTTTCAACTAGGCCTTACTTCCCCTTAACCAGTGAACCCTACACTGAAAAGCTCTGGATGCTTTCCAGCTATGGCTGCTCCATATGGTAGAATAAATAGTACCAAGGCCAAGAGGGAAACCATGAGCATCCACCTATTTATTCATTTAGCAGATATTTACTGGCAACCTTCAGTGTGCGGGATAGTGTTCAGGTGCTGAGAAGACAGTCGTGAACAAAATAGAAAGTCCTTCTGCTCCTGGAACTTACATTCTAATGAATGGAGAAGTATAATTAACAAGTAAATACATAACGAGTAGTGATTAAGAGCTATAAAGACTGGGTGCGGTGGCTCACGTCTGTAATCCTAGCATTTTGGGAGACCGAGGCTGGCGGATTGCCTGAGCTCTGGAGGTCGAGACCAGCCTGGGCAACATGGTGAACCCTGTCTCTACTAAAATACAAAAAAATTAGCCGGGTGTGGTGGCGTGCACCTGTATTCCCAGCTACTCTGGAGGCTGAGGCAGGAGAATTGCTTGAACCAGGGACGTGGAGGTTGCAGTGAGCCAAGTTGTTCAGATCATGTGCCACATAATTTCTATTCATAATGAGTTCAATTGAGTAATTTGAGTGTGTAATTTAACAATGTCCAAAACTGTAAAAAAAATTGTAAGTGTAATCTGGTAAGAAGGAAGGGCATTTAAAAAAATCTAGAATGTCCAATTGCCCATAAGTTCAAGGTAACAACGTCTTTTTTTTTTTTTTTTAAACTATTGAATGTTTTGTACACTGTCATAATTTATTAGATACTCTTGGGGGTGCTACGTTGAGCTATTTCAGTTATAAATCTCATTTAAATCAATTTCTTTGCTTTAGTTTAATGAATGAAAAATTGTATCACAATTTTATAACTCCTTGGCAAATTAAAATTGATTAATTTACTACAGATGAGATGGCAGATGACTGACTTACTCAAGGTTTCACAGCTAAGTTACAGAGAAATTAGAGACAAAAATGCTATGCTGCTTTCTCTAATATTGTTTGTTGTCTCCATTTGGAGGGAATGATCTCTTTTGTAATATACATAATTGAGATAATTTTTGCTTCAGAGAAAATAACACTGTCAAGACCATCAAAGTAAAGCATTACTGTATATTTCCATTTCTTCATATCAGATTTATTTATTTTTTTACTTGGAAATTGCTAAGAAACTAGATTTTATTTTATTTTTAAACTTTTATTCCTTTCTAACTTTTATTTTTATTTTAGTTCAGGGGGTACATGTGCAGTGACCAGATTGGTAGTTTTTCAATTCTCATCCTCTTCCCAACCTCCACCCTGAAGTAGACCCCATTGTGTACTGTTCCCTTTGTCCATGTGTACTTAATATTTAGCTCTCACATGTAAGTGAGAACATTTTGTATTTGTTTTTTTTTCTGCATTGATTCACATAGAATAATGGCCTCCAGCTCCATCCATGTTGCTGTAAAGGACATTATTTTATTCTTTTTTCTGGCTGTGTGGTGTTCCATGGTGTATACGTGCCACATTTTCTTTGTTCAGTCCATTGTTGATGGGTATGTAGGTTGATTCCACATCTTTGCTTTTTTGAATAGTGCTGTGATGACCATATGAGTACATGTTGTCTTTTTATTGGAATGATTTCATCCTTTGGGTTTGTACCCAGGAATGGGATTGTTGAGTTGAATGGCAGTTCTTTCTGTTTTAGCTTTGAGAAATCTCCAAACTGCTTTCCACAGTGGCTGAAATTTACATTCCCCCCACCACTGTAAAAGCATTCACTTTTCTCCACAACCTCATCAGCAGCTGTTATTTTTTTACTTTTTAATAACAGCCATTCCAACTGATGTGAGATGGTTCTTATTTTGGTTTTGATTTGCATTTCTCTAAAACTCAGTGATGTTGAGCATTTTTTCATATGCTTGCTGGCCATGTGTATATCTTGTTTTGAGAATTGTTTGTTCATGTCCTTTGCCCATTTTTTATGGGTTTTTTTTGCTTGTTAATTTGTTTAAGTTCCTTACAGATCCTGGCTATGGGACCTTTGTAGGATGCATAGTCTGCAAATTTTTTCTCCCATTCCGTAGGTTGTCTGTTTACTCTGTTGATACTTTCTTTTGTTGTGTAGAGGCTCTTTAGTTTAATTAGGTCTTTCTTTTCAACTTTTGTTTTTGTTGCAGTTGCTTTTGGAGTCTTCATATGAAATCTTTGCCAGGGCCTAGGTTCAGAATGGTATTGCCTAGATTTTCTTTTAGAGTGTTTATAGTTTTAGGCCTTACATATAAGTCTTTAATCCATCGTGAATGGATTTTTGTGTATGGTAAAAGGAAAGGGTTCAGTTTCAATCTTCTGCGTATGGCTAGGCAGTTATCCCAGCACTCTTTATTGAATAGGGAGTCCTTTTCCCATTGCTTATTTTTGACTTTGTCAAAGATCAGATGGTTTTAGGTGTGTGGCTTTATTTCTGGGTTCTCTATTCTGTTCCATTGTTTTATGTGTCTGTTTTTTTTTTTTTTTTTTTTTTTTTTTCCCCAGTACCACGCTGTTTTGGTTACTGTAGCCTGGTAGTATAGTTTGAAGTCAGATAGTGTGATGCCTCTGGCTTTGTTCTTTTTGCTTAGGATTGTTTTGGGTATTCAGGCTGCTTTTCAGTTCCATATGAATGTTAGATATTTTTTCTAGTTCTGTGAAAAATGTAATTGGTAGCTTGATAGGAGTAGCATTGAATCTGTAAATTGCTTTGAGCAACATGGCCATTTTAATAATGTTAATTCTTCCTCTCCATGAGTAAGGAATATCTTTCCATTTGTGTTGTTTCTGATTTCTGTAGCAAAGTTTTGTAATTCTCATTGTAGAGATCTTTCACCTCCCTGTTGAGCTGTATGCCTAGGTATTTTATTTCTTTTGTGGCTATTGTGAATGGGATTGCATTCTTGATTTGACTCTCAGCTTGGACGTTATTGCTGAAATGCTACTGATTTTTTGACATCGATTTTGTATCCTGAAACTATGTAGAAGTTGTTTATCAGATCTAGGAACCGTTGGGTAGAGAGAGTGGGGTTTTCTAAGTATAGAATCATTATCATCTGTGAACAGAGATAGTATGACTTCCTCTTAATTTGGATGCCTTTCATTTGTTTCTCTTGCTTAATTGCTTTGGATGAAATTTCCAGTGCTATGTTGAATAGTTGTGGTGAGAGTGGGCATGCTTGCCTTTTTCCGGTTTTCAAGGGAAATGTCTCTAGCTTTTCCCTATTTAGTATTATGTTCGCTGTGGGTTTGTCGTAGATGGGTCTTTTTATTTAAGGTATGTTCCTTCAGTGTCTAGTTTGTTGAGAATTTTTAACACGCAGTGATGTTAAATTTTATCGAATGCCTTTTCTGCATATATTGAGATGATCATGTGGTTTTTGTTTTTAGTTTTGTTTATGTGTTGAATCACGTTTACTGATTTACATATGTTGACCCAACCTTGTATAACAGGAATAAAGCCATCTTGATCATGGTAGATTAGGTTTTTGATGTGCTTCTGGTTTTGGTGTGCTAGTATTTGTTGAGGATTCTTATATCTATATTCATCAGGGATATTGGCCTAAAGTTTTCTTTTTTCATTGTGTTTCTACAAAGTTATGGTATCAGAATGATGCTGGCTCCATAGAATGATTTGACGGGGAGTCCTTTCTTCTCAGTTTTTGGAATAGTTTAGTACGGTTGTTATCCGCTCTTCTTTATATGTTGGGTAGAATTTGCCTGTCAATATGTCTTTTCCAGGGCTGCTTTTGGGTGTAGGCTTTTTATTACTGAATCAATTTTGAAATTCACTATTGGTCTGTTCAGGGTTTCAATTTATTTCTGATCAATCTTGGGAGGTTGTATGTTTTGAGGAACTTATCCATTTTCTCTAAGTTTTCTAGTTTGTATAGGTAGAGGTGTCCATAATAGTCTCCGAGGGTTTTTTGTATTTCTGTGGGGTCAGTTGTAATCTTCACTTTGCATTTCTGATTGTGTTTATTTGGACTTCTTTCTTTATTTCTTTATTTGTCTAGCTAGTGGTCTGTCAGTCTTATTCTTTCAGAGAACCACGTTTTGGTTTCATTGACCTTTTGTATAGTTTTTCATGTCTTAGTTTTGTTCAGTTAAGCTCTGATTTTGGTTTTTTCTTCTGCTAGCTTTGGGGTTAGTTTACTTTTGTTTTTTGTTTTTTGTTTTTTTTTTTTGGTTGCTCTAGGTGTGATGTTAGGTTGTTAATTTGAGATCTTTCTAACTACCTGATGTAGGTGTTTACTGCTATAAACTTTCCTTTGAAGACTGCTTTAGCTGTGTCTCAGAGAATCTGGTATGTCATTTCTTTGTTTTCATTAGTTTCAAAAAATATCTTGAATTCTGTCTTAATTTCATTGTTTACCCAAAGTCATTCAGGGAACAGATTGTTTAATTTCCACATAATTATATGATTTTGGAGATCTGTTCTTGTACTGTGGTTGAGAGTGTGGTATAATTTCAGTTTTTTTTTTTTTTTTTTTAATCTGTTGAGAATTCCTTTATGGCTGAGTGTGTGGTCAATATTACATTATGTGTCATGTGCAGATAAGAAGAATGTATATTCTGTTGTAGTTGAATGGAGTGTTCTGTAGATGTCTGTTAGGTCCGTTTGGTCAAGTGTCAAGTTTAGGTCCTAAATATCTTTGTTAGTTTTGTGCCTCGATGATCTGTCTAGTACTGTCAGTGGGTGTCGAGATGAGATCTTCCACTATTAATCTTCCACTATTATTGTGTGGTTATCTAAGTCTCTTTGTAGGTCTCTAAGAACTTATTTTATGAATCTGGGTGCTCCAATGTTGGATGCATGTATATTTAGGATAGTTAATTTTCATGTTGAATTGAACCTTTTATCATTATCTAATGCCCTTCTTAGTCCTTTTTGATTATTGTTGCTTTCAAGTCTGTTTTTTGAATTACAAAATTAAAAGAGCAATCTGTCTCTTTTTTTGTTTTCTGTTTGCTTGATAGATTTTTCTCTATCCCTTACTCTGAGTCTGTGCGTATCATTGTATGTGATATGGGTCTCTTGAAGATGGTATATAGTTAGGTCTTGTTTCTTTATTCAAATTGCCACTCTGTGTCTTTTAAGTGGTGTAGTTAGTCCGTTTACATTCAGGGTCAGTATTGATATGTGAAAATTTGATCCTGTTGTGCTGTTAGCTGCTTGTTATGTAGATTTGATTGTGTAGTTGCTTTATGGTGTCAATGGTCTGTATACTTAAGTGTGTTTTTGTGGTGGCCAGTAATGGCCTTTCATTTTCATGTTTAGTGCTTCCATAAGGACCTCTTACAAGGCAGGTCTGGTGGTAGTGAATTCCCTTAGTATTTGCTTATCTGAAAAGGATTTTATTTGTCTTTCACTTAATGAAGCATAGTTTGGCTGGATGTGAAATTCTTGGTTAGCATTTCCTTTCTTTAAGAACGCTGAATAAAGGTCCCCAGTCTTTTCTGGCTTGTAGGGTTTCTGCTGAAAGGTCAGCTGTTAGCCTGATGGGGTTCCCTTTGTAGGTGACCTCTACCTTCTTTTTAGCTCCCTTTAAGATTTTTTCTTTTACTTTGACCATGGAGAATCTGATGACTATTTGTCTTCAGGATAGTTGTCTTGAATAGCATCTTATAGGGGTTTTCTGCAGTTCCTGAATTTGAATGTCTACCTCCCCAGAAAAGTTAGGGAAATTTTCATAATTTTTAATTATGTTTTCTAAGTTGCTTTCTCTCTGTCTCTGTCTTTCAGGAATGCCAGTGTGTCATATGTTTGGTCTGTTTACGTAATCCCATATTTTTAGGAGGTTTTTGTTCATTCTTTTTATTCGTTTGCCTTTATTTTTGTCTGATTGAGTTCATTTGAAGAATTGGTCTTTGAACTTTGAGATTCTTTCCTCAGTTTTGTCTATTCTGAGCACTTCTGATTGTATTATGAAATTTTTTTAGTGAGTTTTTCAGCTCTATCAGATCAGTTTGGTTCCTTCTTAAAATGACTATTTCATCTTTAAGTTCTTGTATTGTTTTATTGGATTCCTTGGATTCCTTGGATTGGGTTTCAGCTTTCTCCTGAATCTTGATGATTCTCCTTGCCATCTGCATTCTGAATTCTATGTCTATAATTTCAGACTAGTTAAGAACCATTCTTAGGCAGGTGGTGCAGTCATTTGGAGGTAGGAAAACACGCTGACTTTTTTTTTACTTTGGAATTATTGATATTTATTATTTCCTATGCTATAACATAGTTAAAGCTAATTTTCAGGAGGAAAGTTTCATTTTGTAATTATTCATTATTATACTGTGATGGGGAGGGCTTTAGTATTCTTTTTTTCCTGGTTATTCCTTTTTTTAAAAAAAAAATATTTTAGGTTTGGGGATACATGTGTAGGTTGGTTACATAGATAACATGTGTCATAGGGTTTGTTGTATGTATTATTACATCACCCAAGTATTAAGCTCAGTATCCAATAGTCATCTTTTCTGCACATTGCCCTCCTCCTCACCTCCCTCTCTTAAGTAGACCCCAGTGTCTATTGTTACTTTCTTTATGTTCATCAGTTCTCCTAATTTAGCTCACATTTATAAGTGAGAACATGCAGTATTTGGTTTTCAGTTACTGTGTTAGTTTGCTAAGGATGATGGCCTCCAGCTTCATCCATGTTCCCGCAGAAGACATGATCTCATTTTTTTTTTTATGGCTGCGTAATATTCCATGGTGTGTATCTACCACATTTTCTTTATCCAGTCTGTCATTGATGGGCATTTAGTTTGATTCCATGTTTTTACTGTTGTGAACAGTACTGCAGTGAACATTCACGTGCCTGTGTCCTTATAATAGATATTCTTCCTCTGAGTGTATACCCAGTGACGGTATTGCAGCATCAAATAGTAGCCCTGCTTTTAGCTCTTTGAGGAAAAGCTATACTGCTTTCCACAATGGTAGAACTAATTTACACTCCCACCGACAATGTATCAGGGTTCCCTTTTCTCCACAACTTTGCTGGCATATGTTATTTTTTAACTTTTTAATAGTAACCATTCTGACTGGTGTGAGATGGTATCTCATTCTCGTTTTGATTTGCATTTCTCTAATGATCAGTGATATTGAGCTTTTTTTCATATGCTTTTTGTGTACATGTATGTCTTTTAAGAAGTACCTGTTCATGTCTTTTGTTTACTTTTTAATGGGGTTTTTTGTTTTTCTCTTACAATGTTGTTTAAGTTCCTTGTGGATGCTGGACTTTCTCCTGAATCTTGATTTTTGCCAACTATGCATCTGACTAAGACAGATTTTTTTCCCATTATGTAGGTTGTCTGTTTACTCTGTTGATAGTTTCTTTTGCTGTGCAGAAGCTCTTAAGTTTAATTAGATTCCATTTGTCAGTTTTTGCTTTTGTTGTGATTGCTTTTGGTGTCTTTGTCATGAATTCTTTGCCCATTCGTAGGTCCAGGATGGTATTGCCTAGGTTGTTTTCCAGGGGTTTTATAGTTTTGGGTTTTACATTTAAGTCTTTAATCCATTTGAGTCTATTCTTGTATATGGTATAAGGAAGGGGTCCAGATTTAGACTTCTGCATATGGCTTGCCACTTATCTCAGCACCATTTTTTGAATAGGGAGTCTTTTCCCCTTTTCTTGTTTTTGTCAGCTTTGTCAAAGATTAGATGGTCATAGATGTGTGGCCTTATTTGTGCGCTCTTTATTCTGTTCTATTGGTCTATATACTTGTTTTTGTACCCATACTATGCTGTTTTGATCCCTGCAGCCTTGTAGTATGGTTTGAAGTCAGGTAACATGATACTCCAGCTTTGTTCTTTTTGCTTAGTATTGTGCTGGCTATTTGAGCCATAAAATTACTTTTCTGGTTCCATAAAAATTTTAAAATAATTTTTTCTAGTTCTGTGAAGAATGCCTTTGGTAGTTTGATAGGAATAGCATTGAATCTGTAAATTGCTTTGGGCAGTAGCCATTTTAATGATATTGATTCTTCCTTTCCACCAGCATGGGATGTTTTTCCATTTATTTGTGTGTCATCTCTGATTTCTTTCAGCAGTGTTTTGTAATTCTCATTGTAGAGATCTTTCACCTCCCTTATTAGCTGTATTCCTAGATATTTGTGTGTGTGTGTGGCAGTTTTGAATGGGATGGCCATTCTGAATTGGCTCTCAGTTTGGTTGTTGTTGGTATACAGGAATGCTACTGATTTTTGTACATTGATTTTGTATCCTGAAACTTTGCTGAAGTTATCAGCTGAAGGAGCTTTTGGACTCATACTATGGGGTTTTCTCAATATAGAATCATGTCATCTGCAAACAGGTAGTTTGACTTTCTTCCTATTTGGATGCCCTTTATTTCTTCCTTTCATCTGATTGCTCTGGCTAGGACTTCCAATACTAAGTTGAATAGATGTGGTGAGAGAGGGCATCCTTATCTTGTGCCGTTTTTCGGGGGAATACTTCCAGCTTTTGCCCATTCCATGTAATGTTGACTGTGGGTTTCTCATAGATGTGTCTCATTATTTTGAGGTATGTTCCTTCAATACCTAGCTTATTGAGAATTTTTAACATGATGGGATGTTGAATTTTATCAAAAGCCTGTTGAAATAACCATATGGCTTTTGTCTTTAGTTCTGTTTATGTGATGAATCACATTTATTGATTTTCGTATGTTGAACCAGCCTTGCATCCTGGGGATGAAGCCTCCTTGATCATGGTAGATTAGCTTTTTGATGTGCTATTGGATTTGGTTTGCACGTATTTTGTTGAGGGTTTTTGCACCAGTGTTCATCAAAGATATTGGCCTGAAGTTTTCTTTTTTTGTTGTTTCGCTGTCAGATTTTAGATCAAGGTGATGCTGGCCCCATAGAGTGAGTTGGGGAGAAGTCCATCCTCCTCAGTTTTTTGGAATAGTTTCTGTAGGAATGGTACCAGCTTTTCATTGTACATCTGGTAGAATCTAGCTGTGACTCCATCAGGTCCTGGGCTTTTTTTGGTTGGTAGGCTATTTATTAGTGATTCAATTTTGGAGCTTGTTAATGGTCTGTTCAGGGAATCTGTGTCTTTCTGGCTCAGTCTCGGAAGAGTGCATATGTCCAGGAATATATCCATCATACCTAGGTTTTCTAGTTTGTTTGCGTAGAGGGATGTTAATAGTAGTTTCTGATGGTTGTTTTTGTTTCTGTGGGGTCAGTAGTAACATTCTCTTAGTAATCGCTAATTGTGTTTATTTGGATCTTCTCTTTTTTCTTCTTAATTAGCCTAGCTAGTGGCCTATTTTTTTTTTCCAAAATATCAACTCCTTAATTTGTTGATCTTTTGAATGGTTTTTTGTGTTTTGATTTCCTTCAGTTCAGCTCTAATTTTTGTTATTTCTTGTCTTCTAGCTTTGGGGTTGATTTGCTCTTGTTTCTCTCATTCTTTCAGTTGTAAAGTTAGGTTGTTAATTTAAGATGTTTCTAGTTTTTTGATGTGGGCATTTAATGCTTTGAATTTTCATTTTAACATTGTTTAGTCATGTCCCAGAGATTCTGGTATGTTCTATCTTTGTTCTCATTATTTTCAAGGAACTTCTTGATTTCCGCCTCAATTTCATTATGTACCCAAAAGTCATTTGGGAGCGTGTTGTTTAATTTTTATGTATTTGTATGGTTTTGAGTGATTTTCATTGTGTTGACTTACATTTTTATTGTGCTGTGGTCCAAGAGACAGTTTGACTTTTTGAGTTGCCAGAGTCCTTCCTGTGGTTCTTCATCTTTGTGGCCGGATGTTCCTTTAATCTTTGTTGTTGCTGTCCTTTGGATGGGCCTTTTTGCTTTTATACTTCTTGATGCCTTTGAGGGTTTGACTGTTCTTTAAGTTGGTTTCAGTCAGCTGTCTTCATTTCTGGATGATTTCAGAAGACCAAGGTTCAGCTCAGCACTCCTGGGCTGCATGCTTTAACCCTGGAGGGTTGTGACCGGGCCCACAGCTTTGTTCTCTGACCCCCTGAGGTTAAGCACCTGCTGTGCTGGAGGAGCTGAGGTGTTCCCAGTTCACTGGTAGCAGCACTCCCATGGAGGGTGCTGACAAAAGCCCTTCATTAGGCCAGTGACAGAAGGGTCTGTGTTCTTGTGCACTAGCAGTGGAGAGAGGTTGTAGGCATGTGCATACTGGCAAAGCAGTGGGGGGAGGCTGTGGGCCGGTGTGTGCTGACAGGGGCCTGTATCAGTTTATTTTCATGCTGCTGATAAAGATGTACTTGAGACCAGGCAATTTACAAAATAAAGAGGTTTAATGGTTTTATAGTTACTTATGGCTGGGGAGGCCTCACAATAATGGTGGAAGGCAAGGAGGAGCAAGTCACATCGTACATGGATGGAAGCAGGCGAAGAGAGAGATTGTGCGGGGAAACTCCCATTTTTAAAACCATCGGATCTTGTGAGACTTACTATCATGAGAACAGCATGGGAAAGACACGTTCCCATGATTCAATTACCTCCCACTGGGTCCTTTCCACAACACATGGGAATTCAAGATGAAATTTGGGTGGAGACATAGCCAAACCATATCAGAGCCCATCTGCAGAAGTTCTCTGATGGTTAGGTGACATCTGCCAGCTGATGAGCTGTGGCGGTGGCCATTGGGAAGTGCCCCTGTTGGATATCTGAGACTATGCTGCAAGCTTATCTGGCCAGGCAGTGACTCGTAGAGGCTGGCAGACAGGGTGGGGGTGCTCAGATCAGACTGGCTGTGTCCCCCAGGCAAGTTAGCCCTGTTCTGTCCAGGCCTGACAGTCAATATATGCTAAAGCCGCGTAGAGGAGCATGATGAGCTTTCGGTGATAGCCATCCCTAACTGTGCTCCACTGTAGCCATTTCCATGCCAAAGCCTCTGAGCTCTGCACAGGCTGGAGTCCTGTCCCTGCCACTTCTCCAAGCAGTTCTCCCTGCTAGCTCAAATGTCCATGGGGGTCATCAGGTCTCGTGTAGCTAGGATTCTGGAGGTCCATGGTGAGAGTAGGCCACTCCACACCTATTGAACTCACTCCTTCTCCAGGAGCCACTCAAGGCCAGAAATGAATCCTGGTGCTTGGCAACCCTGTGTTGAGTTCCCAGCTTCCTTCTCCTTCAGTCCAGGGTCTGTGTCCTTTCTCTGTTCACTCTCAATGCCTTCCTTCCAAAGATTTTCTTGAAGTTTGCTGGTGTTCTTGATGGTCTCTTCTCTAGATGAGAGAAGCTCTTCCTCCATCTAGCCGGCCATTGTGGCTCTTCTTTCTTTGTATATTTATTTTAATCGTAGTCTAGATTGATAATGTACCAAGCCTTGCTTTGCTCAGAAGTTAAAGAGGTGCTAACAAGACTAAGACTGTGGATTTGGGCCCTTGTAAGGCCCTTTAATAGCTCTTTACAGGAATGATTATAACCACCAGTATAACTACTAACTACTTGGGATATAGCTAGTATTCCTATTCCCTTCCAATCATATTGCCATCATATGTAATCTAGTATAAGAAAACAGTAGAAAAGGTACTTGTACCTCAGGAGACACACTATTTGTATTAAAAAGAATAATTCAGAGTAAATATCCAAGGTAATGAAGACATACAAGTGATACCCCTTTCCTCTACAAAGCATAGCTTAGTTTTATGTGCTTATATAAAATGTGGAGCAAGCTACAATTGTGATCAAGACTATAACCTAAGATGAGGCAAGTAAAAAATGTGAAAAGATTAATTGTTAGATTAGATGCTCTCTTGATTTGAATTACCCATTCTTCTTGTTATCATCATTTTTGCCTGTACTATGGAAATGACTCTGGAATTAAGTAGTTTGGAATTTTGTTAATAATCTTGATCCATTTGTTTTAATACACTCTGATGTAATTTGAATACTTTGATTAAATGGTCATATCTGAGAATTGATGGGAAGAAAGGTCAGATCAGGCAGGTTGAGGATGTTGGGATAAAAAAGAAAGGATTTCTTTCAGTAGGGATTGGCTAAATGGGGATAAGACTGGTCTCAGAAGAGATGGAGAGCAGGAGAGATAAATGAACAGGGAAAGGCCTAAGATCTAGATAAGGGGAAAAAAACATGGCAAGAGTCAGGCAGATTTTCAGTTATTCGAATCAGTAATAGATGTATACCTAGTCATAAGGCAATCTGGACTTCATATTTGAGGATATTACCTTCTGGTTGGGTGTCTGCTATGAAGGTAAGACTTTAGTATAATGTTTTGTATTACAATAGATGGAAGTATGTATAGGATACTATGGGAGTGTTGTAAGGCTTTTCCTGGGGTTGGAGAAAATTATCCTTAAGTTGAGAACCTAAGGATGGATCATTTAAAATAAAGCAGAAAGACATTCTAGATAGAAGAAATAGCTCTTAGCAGTCTGATGTTTGCAAAAACAAAAAGCAATTTGCAGTTACTAGAGGAGAAAATTTGATTGTAGTGAGAGATGGAGTTGAAGGAGGAAATAGGAGCCACATCATGGCTATGTGTGTGTGTGCATAAGATGTGGGCAGAGAAGGCCTGTATAATTTGCCGAGGAGCTTGGACTTGCCTCTGTAAGCAGCAGGAACTATTGAGTGGTTACTCTTATCTTCTATTTAGTAAAAAACATAATCTTGCCCAAACAGAAGTCTGGCCTTTGCCCTCACTTTATGGATGATAATGCCTTGGGCCACACTAATGGTGTGATTGAGGATTGGGGCTGGCTACGTCTGTTATAGTCTTCAGGTCGGGGCTGCCCATGCCAGAAATACTAACTATGTGACTTAGGGTGGGGCTTTTGGTTAAGTAATATCAGTTAACCTGGAGGCTGACCTCAACCATATAGACAGTTAATTAGTCATTCATGCCTAAGTAACAGAGCCCAAGAAAAACACTGAATACTCTGACTTCTGTTAGCCTTCCTAGTTGGCAATACTCTGTGTGTGTTGTTAAACAGACAACAGGAGAATGATGTGACCATGATGTCATGGGGAGAGGACAATGGCAGTTCCATGTTTGGTACCTTCCTAGTCTGTCTTATGTGCTTCTTTTCTTTGTCCTGTTAATCTATATCCTTTCCCTGTAATAAACTAAATGTGAATAGAATAGCTTTCAATGAGTTCCGTGAGTCTTTCCAGCAAATTATGGAAACAGAATGGTTTTGGGAATCCTCTGAACTTACAGTGGTGTGAGAAGTTGGGTAGTTTCTTTTGTGGACTTTTCTGTCTATCTCTGTAGGTGCAAAAAACCCTTTGCATCATCTTTCTCTGCTTCTTTCTTTCTCTAATTTAGGACAAAATTGGCCTTTCAGTTTGAAAGCAGCGATAAACATACAATGCTGTTGAAGTAATGCATCTTCTAAGATGAGAGGATATTGGGGAAAATATCAAGACTATTATAATACAAATGTCCCTAAACATAATACAGTCCCCTGATACTCTCCTTTCTAATTGCTATTGACTGAATTATGTCCCTCCAGTTTGTATATTGAAACCCTAACCCCAGTATGATTGCGTTTGGTTTTATTAAGGTTAAATGAGGTCAGAGGATGGGACCTTGACCCCATAGGATTAGTGTCTTCATAAGAAGAGACATGAGAGAGGCCATTCTCCTGGTCACTTTCTCTTTACCATGTAAGGACATGGTGAGAAAGTAAAAATCTGCAAACCAGGAAAAGAGCCCTTGTCAGAAACCAACCAACCCTCCTGGACCTTGATCTAGGACTTCTAGCCTCAAGAGCTGTGAGAAAATAAATTTAACTTGTTTAAGCAACCCAGTCTATGCAGTTTTGTTATGGCAGCCTGAGTAGACTGATACAAATTGTAATACCATGAATTGGGATGTTACTGTAATACCTAAAAATGTAGATGTGGCTTTGGAGCTGGAATATAGAGAGGGCCTGCAGAACAGAGTGTCAAACCAAAGGAGATTATTCTTGAACCGTAATGATGGAGTGGAATTTGCCTTCCTAAGTTTGGCACTTGTTTGGAACCCATCACCCTTTTCTTTCTTCTAATGTCTCCCTTTTGGAATGGGAATGTCTATTGTTTCCCTGTCCCACTGTTGTATTTTGGAAATACATAACTTGTCAGTTTTCACAGGTTTACAGCTGGAGAGGAATTTTGCCTTAGGGTGAATCATACCTCATTCTTATCCATACCTAATTTAGATGATACTTAGATGAAACTTTGGACATTAGGCATTAGAGTTGATGATGGAATCAGTTAAGACTTTTGGGGCTGTTGGGATGGAATGAATGCATTTTGCGTGTGATAAGGACATGAATTTTGAGGAGGCCGGTGGCAGAATGCTATTGACTAAATTGAATTTCCCCATAATTCATATATTGAAGCCATAACATACAGTGTAGCTATATTTGGAGTAAGGAGGTCATTAAGGTTAAATGAGGTCATAAGGATGGGACCCTGATCCACTAGGATTAGTGTCCTTATAAGAAGAGACAACAGAGAGCTCTCCCTTTATCCAGTAAGAATGCAGTCTTCTGAAAGCCAGAAAGAGAGTCTTCACCAGAAACTGGTCCTTTTGTATCTTTTTCTGGGACTTCTAGCCTCCAGACTGTAAGAAAACAAATTTCTGTTGTTTAACCCACCCAATGTGTAGTATTTTGTATGGCCGCTCAAGCAGATTAATGTACTAATTGATAGCTAGTGTTTGTTGTTGTTGTTAACCAGCAGTTAGATTATTTGTGATCTAGTAGAGCACGGTTTCCTATATATTCCTTTTAAAGTTGAGCCATCTGAAATTATTAAAAAACTTGAAGAAATGTATCAGAAAGACCTCAATGAGGACTTTTAGATTATATATCTTAAATGACTGAGCAAACAACACAGGTATATGAAAGTAGAAGGAAAGATGAAATGAAAGGTTTTGGAAAACTAATATACCTGTGTTCATGTTTTAAGAAGATTCAATACAGCTTTCCCCCCTACATTTAGAAAGGAGTTCAGTTGAAAATATTCATCTTCTAATAAGATTTATCACAGATTTAAGGAGCTGTGTCCTTTAGAACATTTTAAAAAATGAATTTACAATAACCTGCTACATTGAGGTATTTGTAGGGCTGTAGAGTTAAAGGATGTTTCAATTAGGTATAAAAAACAAAGGAGCATCTAATAGAACTCAAACTATTAGATATATATTCATCCATAATTATGTGTGTGTATATGTTCCTACTGTTTTCTAGGCATGGTGAAAGCATTTTGGTAGACATCTTTTCAGTTGAAAATAGAAAAATCTAGGACAGAATCCATATTTGAGGAACTAAGTATAATATTTGAATTATAAGCATTTAAGTTTTTTACTTATAGAATTGAAATAGAATAACATTATAGAAATTTACCAATAAGATTTCAAGAAAATGTATAGCAGAGAAAAATGAAAAACACAAAAATAAGACTTGGAGTTAGGTTTTGGCAAGGAACAGAATTACCAGTAGTGACGTTAGAGTTAGTCCTAGATAGTCGTGATGTATCAGGAACCAGACTATCCAGACTTCGCTGTGGTACAGGAAGATACATCATGATTTTTAAATGAAGAAGTTTCAAGCACAAGGATATATACATAGATGGTAAAGACCTAAGAGCAGAGGGAAATATTATCATATTTAAAGATTTTATCATAGCTCACTGTAACCTCGACCTCCCAGGCTCAAGCAATCTTCCTACCTCAGACTCCTGAGTAGGTGGAACCACAGGCATGTGCCACCACACCTGGCTAATTTTTTGTATTTTTTTTTTTTGGAGAGACAAGGTTTTGCTATGTTGGCCAGGCTAGTCAAGCGATCCTCCTGCTTCACCCTCCCAAAATGCTGGGATTACAGGTGTGAGCCACTGCACCCTGCCTATTATTTTTCTAATGCCAAGTGCTTTGAAGAGGTGTCAGCACCTGTGCCAGTATAAGCAAGTCATAGTTCAACTGTTGCAAAGTAGAGAGAATGATGAAAGCTTGGTTTTGGAAAGTATTTTTGATATGAGTCTACTTTCTGAAGGTTTACTATTTTCTTGGATCATTGGAATCTTATTTTTATTAATGGTATATCTGTTTTTGGCCTAGATGTTACTAAGCTGTGTAGGAGAATATCAGTCAGTTATACTCGCTATAATGTTACATAGAGCAGAGTTTACAAATTGGAGACCCCCAAACTAAGTGAGTCTCCATAATCTTAAATTTTTAAAAATTACTTTCCATCTAATTTAAGTAGAAGTTGGGCTTTTGATTTCTCCTGAAAAATTTTGAAGTTCTAGTCATACTGTGGCTCCATTCTGTATGGGAACAGTGTGGCAAGTCAGAACTCCCCTGAGATAAGCAATGTATTTTCCAGTTTGCTTCACTCTCCACTATTCATTCAGTATAAAGTATGACTTACAGGGCTTCACTGCCTACGAACAAAGTTGATTTCACTGGAGGCCATTTGAGTCTCTTCCCTCTGGCCTTGAAGCATTAATGATCTGTTCTTTCATGGTCTTTAACTACTTTCTTCAAGGTGGCCAATATGTTAAATCAGTTTGTGCTAAGTATTTGACAGATGGTGGTTGTGACTAGAATATTATTTATAGGTAATAACTCATTATTTTGAAACAGTGAATGATTGTAATGGTGAAATTTTATTTGTATTAGTAATACTGTAATAACTGCTAAGAACTTAGACATTTCAGTTTCATAATTGAAAACAAACTATTTATTTAAAACAACCTTATTTATTCTGGATATATTTCCTCAACAAGAAACACGTATAATTATTTTTATCAAAACAAGCATATGTGTTTGTGTTTTTAACTGTTTTAATTGCAATATAAAGTTTCTCTCTTGCATGCTCACTTCCTTTCTCTTTCTCTCTTGAAATGAAGAAAGACTTTCAGTCAGGTCAGCCCTTAATAATGAACTGAATTACATAAGCTAATTTTTCACTACTTTTTTTTTTTTAAATTCAAGGACTGTTAAAGCATTCCTATTTTGATAAATCCAAAGGAAGCACCTTCTTTACATGGAAAATAAATTATTGCTGAATTAGAAAATTACTAGGCAATTCAGTGATGATAATTTTAGTGATGATATGGGATGCAGGGCTGGTTCAGCATACACAAATCAATAAATGTAATCCATCACATATACAGAACCAATGACAAAAACCACATGATTATCTCAATAGATGCAGAAATGGCCTTTGATAAAATTCAACACCCCTTCATGCTAAGAACTCTCAATAAACTAGGTATTGATGAAACATATCTCAAAATAATAAGAGTTATTTATGGCAGACCCACAGCCAGTATCATACTGAATGAGCAAAAGCTGGAAACATTCCCTTTGAAAACCAGCACAAGACAAGGATGCCCTCTCTTACCACTCCTGTTCAACATAGTATTGGAAGTTGTAGCCAGGGCAATCAGGCAAGAAAAATAAATAAAGGGTATTGAAATAACAGGAGAGGACGTCAAATTGTATCTGTTTGCAGATGACATGATTATATATTTAGAAAACCCCGTCGTCTCACCCCAAAATCTCCTTAAGCTGATAAGCAACTTCAGCAAAGTCTCAGGATACAAAATCAATGTGCAGAAATCACAAGCATTCCTATACACCAATAATAGACTAACAGAGAGCCAAATCATAGTGAACTGTCATTCACAATTGCTACAAAGGGAATAAAATACCTAGGAATTCAACTGACAAGGGATGTGAAGGACCTCTTCAAGGAGAACTACAAACCACTGCTCAAGGAAATAAGAGAGGACACAAACAAATTGAAAAACATTCCATGCTCATGGACAGGAAGAATCAATATATCAATATTGATTCATTTTTAAAAATTCATATTTTTGAGATTGGGTTCCTTATTCAATTAAATATCTAGTCATATGAATCTACTAGAAAAGCATCTGTGCTCCTCTAATATATTTATTCCAGAGTTTTTCTTTATGTTTTAGTTCTTGCTTTTTCTTCTAGGTTGCTCTTATTCAGAACTGACTGAAAGTTTTGTTGGTTCATTGATTAAATCATAGTAGGATTCTTGAGTTTAAGAAGTCAGCTCCAAAATAATGATTGTGTAAATAGTCATTTTGAAAGGGAAAGAATGGATTTTGCTATGTTTGGAATTATTTCAGAACTTTCCAGAAGCTTGGCATCTATTGTATAGTGTATAACCACTATTACAATAGAAACCAGAATTGTGAAAGAGCTCACTCCTATTCCCTTTCGGTTCTGTGATTTTGTGTTTGGAATCTTCATTTAAACTTGCTTTATTATAATATGTTTGTATACTTACTTATCTGCAAAAGGTAAGCGCTGGAGGCTTACAGCTTACTCTGGGATCCCTCTGGGGTGTGTGTGTGTGTGTGTGTGTGTGTGTGTGTGTGTGTGTGTGTGTGTGTAAATGGTTTTAAACCAATAATTATTAAAATATATGAGTATTTTTAGTAAAAACAAAACCCGTTAACCACATTGAGAGCAATGACACAGGTTTTTAAAAAGGTGTCCTAATTTATCGTTAGCCAGATTTCAGGTATTTATTTAAAGACAAAATAGTACCTGAGGTCTTCTAGCAAACTGAGTGGATGGTATTTCAAAGGAACAAAAATATAGACATTTAAAGTTAAGCATAGGCCTTTAAATATATTCTTAGACTAAGCGATAGTGCTAGTTCTTTGTCAGTCCAGGCAGCTTTATAATTTTCTCACTGCTGATTTGTGTACCAATAAAGGACACTTGAAACAACATCTGTTTTTCAGTGAAAGGAAGTTTAACTCTCATGCAGAAAAAGCAGTATTTTCAGCATTTGTCACTTAAACAAATAGAAATGAGTTTAACAAAATGTTATGTTCAGACAAAGCACCAAATAAATGTTTTATGCTTGTTTTATTCTTATTCTAACATCCAGTCCTCCCTCCAGTGGCTGCTGTTACAGCATTTTCCTTTTTCACCTTATTTTGGAAAAACAAGGAAAATTATTATTTTTTTCTTGGAATTGAAGTCCATTTTTACATCATGTTGAAAGACTGAGAGATAACCGTCTGTGGGAAATATTCTTTTATAATTAAATGAACCCATCCTTTAGCAACCAAAGGGACAGATTATTTTGAATTGAGTTCTCAGCCTTCATTTTTCATTTGCAAGGTGCTTATAACTGCCCCTTAGCCCAGCATTTTTACAAATTTAATTTCTTAAACATATTCAAAGGCTGATTTTACTTATTATACTTACTAGTGGAAATATGCCAAAGAAAAATGCTTAAATGACACTTGACATTTTCAGAAGGGCTTAGTTGTATTGTATTTTATTTTACATTTTATGAGTTTTTTGAGACAGGGTCTTGCTCTGTTGCCCAGGCTGGAGCACAGTGGCATGATCATGGCTCAGTGTAATGTCAAACACCTGATATCTGCTGCCTCAGCCTCCCAAGTAGTTGGGACTACAAGCACATGCCAATGCATCTGCCTAATTTTTAAATTTGTTGTAGATATACTGTCTTGCTATGTTGCCAGGGCTGGTCTTGAACTCTTGGCCTCAAGCAATCCTCCCGCCTTGGCCTCCCAAAGTGCTGGGGTTATAGGTGTGAGCCACTGTGCCTGGCCCAGTAGTTGCATTTTAAAATATTATAAGATGTAGGACATTATTATTTTTTAAGTCAAGTTTTAAACAATATTTATAGTTTGTCTTTTGTAGTAGCTGATGTAAAAGTTTCTGAGGTAATAAATTTTCACTCAAAATACTAGTTCCATTTCAGAACAGGTAAGGAATCAATTGGGTTTTAGTAACAATATGTTATTGATATATAGCTGCTCTGAGGTTTACCCAATACCTGTTTATCCTTTTTTAAAAAAATAACTGCTTCTATCAGTTTTACTCATCAGCAGAACCTCCAACTTTCTCACTAAATAGATGGAGTGGGACTGTCAGCATTATCCCTAAGAAAAATGCCCCAAAGAACAAATTATAAAAGGCAATGCCACTGAAATTGTGTATGATCATGAGTCACTTAATGTTGGGAATATTTTCTGAGAAATGTGTTGTTAGGTGATTTCATAGTTGTGCGAACAGAATAGAGTGTACTTACACACGTGTAGATGTTATAGTCTAATACATACCTGGGCTACATATGGTATATATTGCCCCGAGGCTCCAAACCTATATGACATGTTACTGTGCTGAATACCATAGGCAATGGTAACACAATGGAATTTATTTAAACATATATAAACATAGAAAAGGTACAGTGAAAATATATTATGAAATATTTTTTTAAAAGGAACGCATTTATAGACCAGTTACCATGAATGGAGCTTGCAGGCCTGGAAGTTGCTTTGAGTGAGTGAGTGAGTGAGTGAGTGGTGAGTGAATGTGAAGGGCTAGGACATTACTTTATACTACTGTAGACTTTGTAAACACTGTACACTTAGGCTACATGAAATACATGCAACTAGTTTTATTCAATAATAAACTAGCTTACTGTAACTTTTTTACTTTATAAATTTTAAAACTAAAAAAAAATTTTTTTTTTTTTTTTTAAGAGACAGGATTTTAATCTGCTGCCCATTTGGAGTGCAGTGGATGATCATAGCTCACTGCAGATTCAAACTCTTGAGATCAAGCCATCCTCCTGCCTTAGCCTCCCGAGTAGGTGGAATTACAAAGTGCGTCACCACGCCACATCAACTTTTTGACGTTTTGTAATAATACTTAGCTTAAAACACATATTGTTCAGCTGTACAAAAGTATTTTCTTTCTTTATATCCTTATTCTATAAACTTTTTTCTATTTTCAAAGTTTATTTTTAAAATATTTTTGCCAAAATGAAGATACAAACGTACATGTTAGCCCAGGCCTACCCAGGGTCAGGATCATCAGTAACACTGTCTTCCACCTCTACGTCTTGTCCCGCTGGAAGATCTTCAGGCCAGCAACACATATGGAGCTGCTATTTCCTATGATAACAATGCCTTCTTCTGGACTACCTCGTGAAGGACCTGCCTGAGGCTGTTTTACAGTTAACTTTTTTATTTTTTAAATAAGTCCAAGTAGTACACTTTACATAAAAAGTATTGTGTAGTAAAAACATAGTCACCAGAAGGGGTCAGTGGCTCACTCCTGTAATCCCTAATCCCAGCACTTTGGGAGGCTGAGACTTGTGAATCACCTGAGGTCAGGAGTTCGAGACCAGCCTGGCCACCATGGTGAAACCCCATCTCTACTAAAAATACAAAAATTAGCCAGGCGTGGTGGTGGGCGCCTGTAGTCCCAGCTACTCAGGTGTCTGAGGCAGGAGAATCGTTTGAATCCAGGAGGCGGAGGTTGCAGTGAGCCAAGATCGTGCCATTGCACTCCAGCCTGGGCATCAGGAGCAAAACTCCATGTCAGAAAAACAAAAACAAAACACAGTCACCTAGTCGTTTATTATCTTTATCAAGTATCTATGTACTATACATATTTGTATATGCTAAACTTCGTCATGACTGGCAGTGCAGTACGTTTGTTTACACCAGCATCACCACAAACACATGAGTAATATGTTGTATCATGATGTTATGCGAGCTATGATGTTACTAGGTGGTAGGAATTTTTCATTATAATCCTGTGGGACAACTGTCTTAGTATGCATTCTGTCATTAACCAAAATGTTGTTATGTGTTGTGTGACTGTATTTTTTGTTAATATTTTTGTCACTTATTTAAAGAATATATTGTTGATAAAAAAGATTGTGTACAACCAAGGTTATTGTTGGTTATATGTATGTGATATACTGATATAAAAGTGGCCTCCATATCTGTAATGCTTATGCAAGTTATAGAGTATAATATAATTAGCACCTGTAAATTTACCACCAAATCCAAGACTCAAAACACTATCAATAACTTGCATTGACTTATGTACTTCTTCCCATCTCATGCCCTCTGTTCTTTCCCAGTGGTAATAGCTATTGAATTTTGCATTTATTTTTTCTCTTGATTTTTCTTATGGTTTTATCACAATATGTGATACTAATAATTTGTTTTAGTTTAGCTCAATATAAATGATATTGTTCTGTATGTAATGTTCTAAGATTTGGTTTCCTCACTAGTATTTTTGGAAAATTCATCTATGTTTTTGAATGTAGTTGTGCTTCATTTTTCTACTGTGTAATACTTATCTTTGCCCTGTTAATGTACAACAGTATATTTGCTCTCCTATAATTGGAGAACAGTTTTTTTCCGTTTATTGTAGCCAAATTACAAGATGGTCTCCAGTGATCCTTGCTTCTTGATATTCATGCCTCTGTATAAACTTCTCTCACATTGAGTAGGGCCTTCTTCTGCCAGTGGGGTGTCAAGGAAATGATGGTGAGACTTCTTCAGCTTTTCCGGATCTATCTTTCTTGAGAAAGCCCCCAAACATGGGCTTCTGTACAGATCTGTTTGAGTATGGGAGGTCTGTAACAACAGTCAGTATCAATCATTTATCTATGTGAGTGAGCCATCTTGAAAGTGAATCCTCTGTCCCCAGTCAAACCTTCAGATGATTGCAGAACTTGCCAATATCTTGATTGCAATCTCATGAACTTGATTGAGAACTTCCCAGCTGAGCTGCTCCCAAATTTCTGATCTACAGAAACTGGGATTTTACAAATATTTATTGTTGTTTTGTGACACTGTGTTTTGAGGTAATTTGTTATGTAGTTCCAGATAATGAATAAATTGACCGTTTTGATGATGGAAACATTTTGTGAACATTTTTATGTCTGCCCCCTGATGTACATGTATAAGACCAGGTAGTGAACCAAGGTGTGAGATTGCTGGATTGAGGATTATGATAATATTTAACTTGGATATCCCATGCTAGTTTTTTCAAGAGTAGTTTAATTTATCTTTTGACCAGAAACGTGAATAAGAATCTGTATTATTCTGCATTCTTTTTAACTTTTGGTATTGTCAGACTTTTAAATTTTTTCTAATGAGTGTAAATATTTCATTGTGGTTGTTTTCTTTGCCCAAACATCAAAGTAGTAGTCTACTGTATTTTTCCCTAAGAGGTTTAAAGTTTGCGTTTCATATTTATACCCTTAAACCATTTGAAATTAATCATGTATAGAGTGAGAGAGGTGTCCAATTTCTTTCTTTTTCTTTTTCTTTTCATAACTGTGCAGTTAACCAGTTTTTCCAATTGTTAAAAACGTCCCTGTTTTCCCTGGTGATATGATTGTGTCATATGGATCTGTTATGTGGCTGTTTTGGAGTTCCATCTTGTTCTATTTGTCAATTTGTTTATGCTAGTATTAATGGCATGCTTTCTTAATTACTGTGAAACCTGGCAAGGCAATTCTTCCTATCATATGCTTTAGGAGTGTCTTATTAGTTCTTGACGATTCTCTTTCCATATGACTTTGAATTAGTTTTTCAAGTTCTATGAAAAACATTTTGGGGTTTGAGTAGAATTGCCTTGAATCTACATATAAAGTAGAGGAAAATTGATATTGTTACACTAGTGAGTCTTTCTATTCATAGATACAATATATTTTTTATATTTCAGTCATCTTTAATGTATTTCAGTAGCATTTTATCATTTTCTTAATATAGGTATAACATCTTTTGTTAGATTTATTTTAATCATGTAAGTTTTTAATTTCTACTATTTTCTTTTTTTTTTGAGATGAAGTTTTGCTCCTGTTGCCCAGGTTGGAGCACAGTGGTGTGATCTTGGCTCACTGCAACCTCTGCCTCCTGGGTTTAAGTGAGTCTCCTGCATCAGCTTCCCAAGTATCTGGGATCACAGGTGCCTGCCACCATGCCTGGCTAATTTTTGTATACTTAGTAGAGATGGGATTTCACCATATTGACCGGACCTGTCTTGAACTCTTGACCTTAGGTGGAGCCACCTGTCTTGGCTTCCCAAAGTGCTGGGATTACAGGCATGAGCCACCGCGCCTGGCTAGTTTTTGCTATTATTAATGATGTATTAAAAAACTGTGCTTTATAACTGATTATTGCTAGTATTTGTAAATATACTTGTTTTTTTAATATAAATCTTAGAGCAAACCATCTTGTTGAATTCTCTTTTTATGCCTAATGATACAGAGATTCGTGTTTTTTTTTTTTAATTTTAGAGGACGTTGTTTCTTGATTCTTTTTGTTTTTTTTTTGTTGTTGTTGTTTTAGATAGTTATGTCATTTGAAAATAATGATAACTTTGATTTCCTTTTTAAAATTGTTACTATGTTTTTATTTATTTTCGATGTCCTACTGCATTGGATAGAATGTCAAACAAACTTTGACTAGAAGTGGTAATAGTAAAGTGATAACGATGAGCATTCTTTTGTGATTCTTGATTTTGAAGAGACTTTTATAAATATTTTATCATTAAGAGTAATTTTGTTGTAAGTGGTTATTTTTGTTTTTTTAACATTTTTGTCAGCTTACAGACGTTTCCTTTGATTCCTAGTTTTCTATGACTTTTTTTCCAAATACAGATTTTGAATTTTATCAAATGCTTTTTCTGCAGATGTTGAAGTTATTATGGCTTTCTTTCTTTATATTCATGAGTGGAATTTATAGATATTCTAATGTTTTGTATTGTGCTTCCTAGGTTTTACTACACAGGAAGATTCCTTGGGGGACTTGGCTGTAATATTGGAAGGAGAAGTCTACTTGTAAAATTCTTGACTCTTATGATCATAGGAAGGGACTTTATCATTTTGTGCTTATGTAGAAAATAGTAATGAGAGCCATTTGGCATACTGTGTTTAAGCATAGGTCTCATAACATAAATGGCTAACATTCAGCAAAGTGTCCTTGTGTTGGCAACTTCAGTGTCACAGAGTTTATTTCCTGTAACTAACAGTATGGCTAAGCAATGGTTGTCTTTTGTGGGGAAAAAATATTTTGTAGAAAAAAGGAGGATTTGGAGCTCTTTGATTGGTTTTGGAACAGGAGAATTTTCCTGCTTCAAGTCCTTTGTTAATAAAGTAAATAACCACTGTAACTTATATGGTAGTTTAAAAATGTGACTTGAAGTTTCAGATTTCTAATTCTCTTTTTTTAAGATCAGATATTTGTAGTATCACAGCAATATGGAGCCTCAAGAGTTCTCTGAGTTTATACCCCTGTTGGTGTCAGCATGTGAGGATTATTTAAATACACAAACATGAAATGCTATAAAGTATTATCACTCCATAAAGAATTGGGAAATTCTAGAAGCAAAAAAAAAAAAAAAAAAAAAAAATCTATTCTGAAGGCACGTAAATTAC
Organism: Macaca mulatta; assembly: GCF_049350105.2. Lineage (NCBI taxonomy): Eukaryota > Metazoa > Chordata > Mammalia > Primates > Cercopithecidae > Macaca > Macaca mulatta. The sequence continues at coordinate 100,447,478 of NC_133411.1, read as the reverse complement.
ATTCCCACTTGTTAACACATTTAGGTAAAATGAGACTTCACTGAAATTTTCCCCTTGAATAAATAGTAAGGAGTGCACTGTCAGTAGATACTGGATTTGAGTGGTACTTAAATGCCTTGTTTGCAGTACAATTATGATCTGCACAAAACTTAAATGTGCCATTAAACTTTATTGTTGGTGTCATTCATATGGCTTACTAGGCTTAATCAACTGCTTGATTATATGCTCAAGTTTCTCTTCATTTTTCTTTTCTGTAGCAAGTGGTACATTTCTAACTTTGAAGTAATTTGGTACAGTGTCTGGGATCAGTTATGATAATGATCAAAATAATAACAATAAAGTTATTACCAAATTTCAATCCTTGTTAGAAATTGGGTGGGATTGAGGTGCTTTTAGGTGGTATGTGCTTAGGGTATTAACTGAATCATGACCAAAGTGAATTAGTGCTTCTGACCAGGTTTTCATTGGAATTTGTATGCCAGGGATACTGATGGGCAAGGGAGGCAAATTACCATTGACAGAGAACTGCCAATGCAGAGAACTAGAACAAGCTAGACCACAGCACTGTGATTTTCAAAAACTTTATATAATGCTCTTCTTTTATACCTAGAAAATAATATGTTTGTTCTTAATATCTAGCTAGAGTACGCCTAGACAATTGCTAGCCTGGCTCTGGAGAGAGGGATGATTGGGACATTGCAAGAGAGAAGTTCTTTAAACGAGTCTGCCTGAAGTCTACTTCTTGCTTCTGTTTTATAGAAGGTAAAGGGAAAGGTGAGTGGTTAGTGAGACAGTCAAGATTTTTTTTTTCTTTTTTTTTTTTGAGACTGCCTTGACCTTTGGCATTAGAGCTGTAGAAAAGAGATGGAGAGAGAACCATTTAATACACAGAAACACTACCCCAATGCAAGTGTATGTCTTGAACCATTGGAATCATCACCTCAAAAAGAAACCATATATCTTTTTAACAGTCACACCCCATTTTTCTCTTCCCCCAACTCCTGAAAACTATTAATCTACTTTCTGTTTCTATGGATTTACCTGTTCTGGACATTTCATGTAAATGGAATCATACAATATGTGTTTTTTTTTTAATTGGCTTCATTTTGTAATTGGCTTCATGTAATTGGCCTCATTTTGTAATTGTAATTAGCACATAATATTTTCATTTATGTCATAGCATGTATCAGTACTTCATTCCTTTCTATTAAAGAATAATATCCTGTTGTATGGATATACCATATTTTATTTATCCATTCATCAGTTGACAGGTTGTTTCAACTTGTTGGCAATTATGGATAATGCTTCTGTGAACATTTGTGCATAAGTTTTGGTGGGGACCTGTATTTTCATTTCTCTTGGGTGTATACCCAGAAGTAGAATTGCTGGGTCATATGGTAACTCTGTGTGTGATATTCTGAGGAACTGCTCAACTGTTTTCTAAAGTAGCTGCGTTGCACAGCAATTGTTGTCACACTAGCAATATATCAGGTATTCAGTTTCTTCTCATTGTCACAAATCTTGATTTATATTCGTTTTTGGTTATAGCCATGCTCGTTATTGTGAATTAGGTATCTCGTGGTTTTGATTTGCATTTTTAAAATGACTAATGATATTGAGCATCTTTTTATGTGCTTTTTGGCCATTTGTATATGTGTACTTATATAATTTTCCCACTTAAAATTTTTTTTTTTATTATTGAGTTGCAAGAGCACTTTATATATTCTGGATACATCTGATCTCTTAACATCACAATTTTTTTTGCTTAGTATTCAGAAAACCATTAGAAAAGGGCATTGTTACAGCTTAGGTTTTTTGGGAGCAGATGCTGAGACAGAATTTGGGGTATAAAGTATTTTTAGACATCACAGCACTTGTGAAAGGAAGGAGGAGAGCAGGATTGGTCAGAGGGAAAAGTTGAATTTACATGGAGGTCTGGCAAAACCTCAACCAACCTGGCAGCAAGCTCTGAAGCAAATATTGCCTATCAGGGTTGTCCTGCATTAGGCTGAGATGGCTGGGCCTTCATGTTACCACTTGACTTAGTCACTGAATGAGGGTCAGCGGTGGAAAGTTATGACCTAGGATGGAGCAGCACTTTGCCCCTGAGGCCAGCTCTGAAGTGATAAACAGATGGAGTCTGTTTGCTAACTGCACTCTCTAGCTGAGCAGCATATTCCCCTTGAAGGGGCATCTGGATGGTTCACATGCGTATTATATTTTAAAATCTTAGTGAACCTCGAGTTCACTAAGTTTAACAGAGATTCTAGGAGCATGTTTATGGCATGAGAAAATTGAAAATTTGATTCTGATTTTACAAATATGTTATGACTGCTATTTCATGGTATAGGCTGTTTTGAAATCTTCTGAAGATAATTTGGCCTGGAGTTATGTACATTTATAATATTGTTTATGTTTTATTATTTATGTTTACTACAGACTTAGAGTTTCTTAAGTAGTTTATATGATGCTCATAATTGCCTCATATAAAAGCAATTTTTTATGTTTGTTTGTTTGACATACTCTGTTTTTCTAAAATTTTGAGTGTGGTATATTCATTTTGAGAATTATTTTGTCCTTGGCCGTTGTTCTCCCATATCTGCTACATATTATGAAAACTTCATAAAAGACTAATTCTTTTCTTTTGAAATTTGATTCAGAATTGAGAATCATCTTAGTCTTTGTTTAATTTCTTAAGTTTTAACATTGTCACAGATATTCTAAGATTTTATATTCCCGCCTTGTTGAGTTTCTGCCTTTTTGCTAGCCAGAAAACAATGCAATACCTAAAACAGATGATTACCAATTTGGGTACCTATTAAAAAGACATAGTAGTGCAATACTAATTCTTTTAAAACACTTTTATTTGATATCTCTTAACTTTTGGCCCTTTTTACAGTTGCTTGTTTTACCGAAGTATTGGGAGAGATGATGATAAGTAATTTGTATCAGTCTTAATTCTGAATAGCAAACCAAATATACCAAGACAGTTTTGGTTGACAAGTTTAGTCTGTAGATACCTGTGTCCAATTTGCCCAAACTCCAAATTGTAATACTTCCTAATAACAGAAATTAGTACATAAGAGTAGGTATGAATCTTTTGCAGAATGAAGAAACTGGAATTATTTTTCTAGTGAAGTTGTTTTGTTTGACTGTGTCAATATGCTAGAATAGAAGAAACTCATTCATAATTAGGAGTCAGAAGACCTGAGTTAGAATCTCAGCCATCCCTTCACATCTGAGATGCCTGAACGAGGCACACTTAGCTTTTCAAAGCCCAGAAATGCAGGTGTGTTAATTCTGCCTACCCCTGCCAGTTGTGGCAATGACCTAATAAGATAATGAATAAGAATAGAACTGGTCATCTTGTGACCAGTATATACATTTATGAGATAGTTGGAAGAGTGTTTTTCCTTGGGCAAAGAAGGTGGAACCCACATATGTGATCTTTGTTCAAGCATGCATTTCAATAAGACTTGAAAGGAATGTAAAGGAATGTAAATATAATGAAATGAATGTAAATATAATTTATTTATGTCAAAAAATTAAGTTCTATTGTAATTATTTTCAATATAGTCGTGGAAACCCAAGTTAACTCAACAGATATTTATTGTGAGACTTTATAATTTGTGTATAGAGTGCATCCAAGTGATGCATATTAAAAGGTTTTCATTTCTGTGAATTGATTGATTTTGTTATTCTGTGGGTTTGAGCACAAATTAATTGGAATCTAGTTATTTCAGATTTTATGTGGATTACTAATATTTTTAAAGGGATTTATAGTTTATAAAATGCTTCATATACATTTTTTCATGTAATCTTCATAATAGTCCTGCAAAGGTAACTGCTCTTATTTTCATGATTCTTCCCATTACTTAGGTTAGAGAAGTTGTAATATCCTCAAGGTCACTTATCTACTAGGTGGTGGAACTGAAATTAAAACCTAGATTTCTCATTCCAAATCTATGTCATGTTGCTTGTAAAACTAAGGATTTATTTTAGATATACTTGGATTGGAACCGGGTATTCTTAGTCTCAGGAACAAAGAGGTTTGGCTCTGAAACTTTGATCCAAACACAATTTTGCATTTGTTATAAAAGCTACCATTTTCTACACACCAGGGGCCCATATTACCCTGGGCTTTGTCTTGTGTCTGCTCAACCTGATGTCTTCATTCTTCAGCTTCTTTCCCAGTACCCACACAACAATGTTTTTCTCACTGTAGCCTCAGAATAATGCTGTCCAGCATTATTATGAACTAATCTTTGCTGATGAGCAACTGGTGAATATTTTAACTGTAATTTGGGTGGGTCTTTTGGTTCCTTATAAATCCCTTGTACCAATTCTATTTACTATAATTTCAGTTGCATAGGCTATTTTCAACTTGATTTAAAGAGTCTCACTTAGTGAGCATAGAATCTTTAGGGCCAGACTGGAACCAAACCAGTCCTGGGAACCTTAGAAAATTAATCCAGTTTTATGTGTTCTGTGATATATTTTGTACTTTCATCAATGCATTCAGAATATGAGGTGAAAAGGGCTTCTGTTGCAAAATCACCTATATCTAGTTTGTATTTAATACCTGACTAAAAATAAACAAATGTAGAAAAATAAGGCTTCTGTGTATCTTTCTGTACATTTTATAAGTGCATATGCCGCATTTTGAGCCAACAGGGCAAATAAGAAATATTGTACTGTTTCATATTTTCAAATGCTGACTAGATAAAGATTACACATGACAAGTTATTTATAGCTTTATACATAGTAGATTCTCTGTTGGAATCATAGAAAGGAAAAATGATAATAGCTTTGTGTGGTTCACAGAATAGAATGGCAAACTGAGATGTTTTGAATCTAGTTTGTACTGTAACCATTTCTAGGAAACCATATTTAAACAGCAGTGGTTATCACGAAGTGTACAACATGTCAACTGTGTCCCAATTCACATCAGTAAAAACCTTCCACCACTTTATTCTCTATAACCCAACCTCCATCAGATAATGCCAAATAAACTATGTCGAGTGCACATATTAATATCTATCAAATGTGCCAAACAGCTTGCTGGCTGCAGTTTCAGTAGTGTTTATCTGTGGTCATGCAGGTTATAACTCTGAATTTTTATTAGGAAACACTAAATTGAGAATTTATAATGTTCTTGATTTAGCTTCACCAGCTGTGCCACAGCCAGGAAAAATAACTCAGGGGGGTAAAAATCTAACACTGTGTTAAGAGAGCAACAGACAAATCGCTTTTGCTTCATGCTTACCTGCTTTGCATCTGCTACTGTAAAGTTTAGGGTCACATGTAATTAGTCGTTTGTTTTTTTTTTTTTGAGACAGAGTCTCGCTTTGTCAACCAGACCAGAGTACAGTGGTGCGATCTCGACTCACTGCAACCTCTGCCTCCCTGGTTCAAGCGATTCTCCTGCCTCAGCCTCCTGAGTAGGTGGGACTACAGGTGTGTGCCACCACACCTGGCTACTTTTTATATTTTTAGTAGAGACGGGGTTTCACCATGTTAGCCAGTTTGGTCTCCATCTCCTGACCTCATGATCTGCCCTCCTCGGCCTCCCAAAGTGCTGGGATTATAGGCGTGAGCCACTGCGCCCAGCCAATAGTCTTTTAACTTATATGTTATTACTCCAGTAAATTGCTTTGTGAGTTTTTAGGTTGTCTCATAAAATAATGATTATTAATTTTTATTTAATCTTTGGAATCTTGAAAGTGATTCATTGAAATAGGAATTTTGATAATAACCCTAGCACTGAAGACATTATTTATAATTTTATCTTTGTTAAACCAATCACGATGACATACTTATATATATTGTTCTGTTCAGGAATCAGACAATTTGGGGCCAATGAAAAATAATCTAATAGTTTATATTTGGAAGAAATACTGAGTTAGTGAAGGGAATCTCCTGTAGGTAGTTAACTTAGTTGTGGAATATTTAGCAAAGGGTGCTGTGTGGAATTCCTCATTAAGAACATTTCTCTTTAATTTCTGCTACAAGATGATGTGTAATGAAAAGTTGTTGGTGAAATTTGTGCATCATCATGTAGGACTTGGCTAATTCCTGAATGGAAATATACAGCCCTTGCAAATATTTATTTGTTTTAACATTATTGTGATTATCAGTCTAGGTCTGATGTATTTTCTTTGTGGCTGCTTGGCAGTTTGGTTCGTCAGCTACAAAGTAAGCCATAGGAAGGCAGTGACAATATTTGTTTTACTCACCGTAGTACCCCCAGAGTCTTGTCCATTGCCTACCTTATATACTAGGATATATTTCTTGAAGGGATATAGACACATTTTATTCATGTAGAATTTATAGAGTTTTGAGTTACCTATACACAGAAGAAAAATAATAGATACTTATGCTAAGTATTGTAGGAGATATACTTTTTTTCCTTTTAAACTTTACAGCTAATTAGCTTTCCTGTTCATGGGGACTCTGGAAAAAGCCATCTATTTTCAGTCGTAATGCTTTCCCTTTGGCCAAAGTAGAGCAGAATTAGATTTTAATAAATCATAATTTTATAGTATGGTTGTTTACTGGAGTACCATTTATAGAGTATGGCTTCCAGACAATGATGACATCGTTTCATTTAAAAAGGGCTAGTTTTTCCCTGAAAGTTGTATTTTTAATTACACTATAGGAAATTTGCAGATACTTTATATATTTATGTATTTGCCTCTTCCTATCTGCTTGTTCCAAAAGGAAGACATTCTACCTTGTAAATGGCCTATGCTTACAATTTATTTTAAAAGAAATTTTAAGTTTTTGGAACTACCCAAAGATATTTTTTAAAAACATTAGGTGATAGGTAACTAAAACTAAATGGTAAGTTTAGCTAAATTCAGCAAACATTAGGTAACTGTAATGTATAAAGTATTGTGTTTGGTGGACATGAGAGAAAGATGACAAAAACTTTATTTCTATTCCTGAGGCTTGTATACCATTAGCTGACTCAGATAAATTCATAAATAAGTATAACGCAAAGCAGACAATAAAAAGTACTATGGTATAGGCATCAACAAAGTGGGAAATTAGGATAGAGAGATTAATCCTGACTGGGAGGATCAAGGAAGTTCTCATGGAATAGATAGGTTTTGAGTAGAACTTAATTTATTGCTTTCATTCATTCTAGACTGTCTTCTGAAGATTGATGTCTATTTCCTTGAGCTCTTTAATTTTGTTGCCAATTTGGATAAACATGGCACAAATCCAGCAGGGAGGTCCAGATGAAAAAGAAAAGACTACCGCACTGAAAGGTACATACTTAATTTGCTTTTTCAGGAAATTTTCATTGTGCCTAATAAAGGTGTAGGAATATTTAGGTGACCTTCCATTCATTTGAAATCTAAAATAAGAATATAAGTACCAATTATTTATATCCCTCACAGCAACTGTTACTGCATCTGAGATGTATGTACTCAGTAAATAAATCACAGGATCATGTAATTTTGCATCTATAAGAATCTTAATGCTTTTCTTATTCAATGTTATACATTTAATAACAAAACTAATAAGTGTTTTGAATCAAGGCTGGTGCCTTTACCTTATGTTTTCTGCTTGGAATATCATACTGGATGAGGGTAATGATCCGTCTGTTTCTGTATTCTGCCTTTATGGCATTGCATTACTGATATTTTATGAGAGGTTTATCCATATTAATGTTTTAGAAGGAATCTGCGTTAGACATTGTTAGGGAATTTTGAATCCTAGAATTAAAAAAATAAATCTGCTATCTAAATTAATTCGACTTCTAAAAGAAGTATCTGTTATTGAATTGTGAGATAGCTATGGGCACTGAGAACTTTAGGGTCAGGAAGCTGAGGAGAAAGTAGCAAATGAGGCTGAAAAGTAATTTTTAGTAAAATAGGTAAAGAATCAGGAACAAGAGAGAGCTCCTGAACAGCAAATGGAAAAATTAAATGGGAGTAATTAATTATAGTCATATCTGGTGATGGGTAAGATTAGATGAGAACTGAGAATTTACTTCTGCATTTGACGATGTGGTGATCATTGGTGACTTTCACAAAGAGCTGTTTCAATAACTAGAAATGAAAGCCTGGTTGGAGAACTTTCAGCAGAGAATGGAAAGAGAGGAATTGGAGACAGTTGTAAACAACCCTACAGAAGATTTTACTACATGCTTGTATGTTGTTGGGAAGGAACCAGAACACTCAGAATAATGGACAATTTAGGAATGAGGGCAAGGAATGTATGTCACAGTTTCCATCTAAATAGACATGCTGGGTTTCAATCTAGACAGATTTTGTGCATGTTCAGCCTTAATGTGAAAATTTGATCTCCCAAGTTGTAGTTCTAATTTATATTCTTGCAAGCAGTATGTGAGTTCAGATTGATTTTCTGGATTTTAGAGGTCTTATAGTGATGTTAAAAAGGTAGATCGGTTCTAGAGATAGAACTATCTGGATTCAAATTCAACGTTTTCCTTCTTACCATGGGCAAATTGCTTAACCTCTCTGAATCTCTTCATCTGTACTATGGGAATAATAATGCTGGGTACAGATAGGGGTGTAAGGGTTAATGGAGGAGTAAACTGGAAATATTAGAAAATAAAATGGCAAATGCATAGTATATTTCAGAACAACTTAGCAAACTGATTTGTTCTAAACTTTATCCCTTTAACAGGAAGACAGTTTTATTCTTGAGTTTATTCAAAACTGGGCTATGATATGTAAAACAGTGAACTAATAATGATCACTCTGCTGTTCATTAGAGAATTTCAGGTTTACATGGCAAGATGCACTCTTGGAGGTGATTGAACTTTCTGCTAATTGAAAAGTGCTTCAGATAAGGCATAGATGGTGGAAAAATCTCATAAAATTATATTAGTGGTGAGAAAAATGTCAGGTAAAACTCAAGATGAGCAGGGTTAAAGCAGTGCATGCTGGAAGAAAGTAGTTTGAATTAGTTTGCTGTAATGTGATAATGAAGATGGTAAGGAAGATGGTGATGACTGTTATAATTAAAGGAAGGCATATTATGCACAAGAAAGTTATGTCATCTCTTTTGGAGATGGCAATGAAGATATGCTTGTAAAGAATTCTTGCATTTCTTAAAAATATTACTTTTTCCCTTTGCCAGTTTTACAGGGTTTTAGTTTATCTACTGCCTCTTATTGATTTGTTGACCCATTTTACCTGGATTTCTGAAAATATGTTCTGTATCTAGTTCTCTTAGTTCATATGTGTTAGTTTTTATTTACCACCACCCTCTAACCTCAGGCCCCTTCAAAAATGCCTACATTTTGCCATAGTGCCTTTATTAAAAATTATTCTGGACACTAATGTTGAGTTATTATGATCATTATTTGTGATAGCCTAATGGTAACATCTTATATGGCTAATAGTACATCAAAACCAAGACATTCTTATTGGTACAGTACTGGTAACTAAAACACGGTCATTATCCAATTTTCATTAGGTTTCACATGCAGTAATTTGTGTGTGTGTGTGTGTGTGTGTGTGTATGTGTGTGTTTGGAGTTCTGTGCAGTTTGATCCTCTGTATTGTCTTGTGCAACAATGACCACAAACAAAGATACAGAAGTGTTCTACCACTAGCAAGTCCGTTCTGCTACCCATTTGTAGGAATGTCCCCAACTGCCAGCTTCATCTCTGTCTCCTGGCAATCACTAATCTGTTCTCCATCCCTTTTGTCATTTTGTAGATGTTATAGAAATGGAATCATAAGGTATGTAACTTTTTGAGATTGGCTTTCTTCAATAAGCATAATGCCTTTGAGATCCATCCAAGTTTTTGTAAATATCAGTAGTTCATTCGTGTTTATTGCCGATGAGTAATATTCTGTTGTCTAGATATGCCATTTTGTTTAACCATTAACCCATTGTAGGGCATTTGGATTGATTCCAGTTTTTGATTATTAGAAATAAATTTACTGTGTATATTCATGTATAAGTTTTTATATGAATGTAAGTTTTCATATCTCTAGGTTAAATGCCCAAAAATGTGATTGCTGGGTCATATGGTAAATGCATTTCTAACTTTATAAGATAATACCAAACTATTTTCCAGAGTGGCTGTACCATTTTATATTCCCACCAGTCATGTATGAAAGACCCACTTTCTCTACATCCTCCTCAGCATTTGGTATTATTACTATGTTTTAGTTTTAGCCATTTTATTAGGTACATAGTGACATCTCACTAGTGATGTTGACCATACATCTTTTCATGTGCTTATTTGCCATCTGTACCTTGCTACCTGTTCATATTTTTTGTCCATTTTCTAAATGGATTTTTTAAAACTATTGAGCTTTGATCTTTATATTTTCTAGATACAAGTCTCTATTGAATATATTCTTTGTGAATATTTTCTCTCAGTCTGTAGCTTGTCTTTCACCCTCTTAACAGATCTTTCGTAGGGCAAACATTTTTAATTCTGATGAAGTCCTGTTCATAAATTTTTTTCTTTTATAAACTGTACATTTAGTGTCATGTCAAAGAACTCTTTCCCTAGCCAGCCGTAGTTTATGAAGATTTTCTCCTATGCATTCTTCTAAAAGTTTTGTTTTATATTTCACATTTAAATTAATGATCTATTTTCAGTTAATTTTTAAACATATGTTAGTAGGTTTCGTTTCATTGCTGAATTTTATTCTGTTGAATAAACTACGTTTTACTTATCCATTTGCCACATTTTAGATATTTGTGTTGTTTCCAGGGTTGGGTGATTATGAATACAGTCTTTGAAAACATTCATCAACAGGTTTTTATGTGGATATTTATTTTCATTTGTCCTGGGTTGATATCTAGGAGGAGGACTGCTGGGTAATATGGTTTGTCTACGGTAACTTCATAAGAACTAGAAAACCACTTTTCAAGGTAACTGTATTATTTTTCACTACCACCAATAATGTATGAGGGTTCTCTTAGTTTGTCATCTTTATCAGCAATTAATATTGACAGGTGTGTTGACTTTTCTTCTCATTGTCACAGATTTTTGTTTCTATGTGGTTTTAATTTGCATTTTCCTAATGGTGAATTATATACCATATATACATCTTTCTTGGTAAAGTCTAGAATTTTGCCCTTTTTTTTGTTTGTGTTCTTATTGTTAAGTTTTAAAAGTTGTTCGTATGTTCTGGATACAACTTCTTTTTAAGATATGTGATTAGTAAACATTACCAGTCTTTGGATTGTCTTTTCATTCTCTTTGTTTTATTGATATGTATTTGTACATACTTACGGGGTACATGTGATGTTTTGTTATATGCATAGAATGTGTAATGATCAAGTTAGGATATTTCTATTATCCATTTATGATTTCTATGTGTTTATGATTTCTATGTGTTGGGAACATTTTAAGTCCTCTCTTTTAGCTATCTCTTGAAATACATAATACTTTTGTTCATTTTAATCACCCTATATGCTATTGAACCTTAGAACTTATACCTTTTATCTAACTGTATGTTTCTACCCATTAAACAAACTCTCTTCATTGTTTCCTCCTGTGCACCATCACCCACATACTTCTCTGATAACTATCATTCTGCTTCCTACTTCCATGAGATCAACTTTTTTAGCTCTCACATATGAGTGAGAACATGCACTGTGTGTCTTTCTGTACCTGACTTATTTCACTTAACACAATAACTTCCAGTTCCATCTACCTTGCTGAATAAATGACATGAATAAAATGACATGATTTTATTCTTATGGATGTATAGTATTCCTTTTTGTATATATACCACATTTTTTATGGTCAAATAGTATTCCATTGTGTATATTATATCACATTTTCTTTATCCATTCATCTATTGATGGACACTTAGGTTGATTCCATATCTTTGCTATTGTGAATAATGCTGCAATAAACATGCAATGCAATTATCCTTTAGATATTCTGATTCCTTTTCTGAATGCATACCCAGTAGTGCAAATGCTGGCTTGTATGGTAGTTCCATTTGTAGTATTTTGAGAAATGCCCAAACTGTTTTCCAAGGAGGTTGTACAAATTTACATTCTTAACAACAGTGTATAAGAATTCCCTTTTCTCGACAGCCTCATCAGTTTCTGTTATTTTTTATCTTTTTAGTAATAGGCATTCTAACTGGGGTGAGAGGATATCTAATTGTGGTTTTAATTTGCATTTCTCTGATGATTAGTGAAATTGAGCATTTTTTAACATACCAATTGACCATTTGTATGCCTTCTTTTTAGAAATGTTTATTTGTGTCCTTTGCCCACTTTTTAATGGGATTATTTTTTGTTTTTTATTGCTGAATTGTTTGATTTCCTTGTGTATTCTGGATTATTAATACTTTATTGGATGAATAGTTTGTAAATATTTTCTCCCATTCAGTAGTTTGTCTCTTCATTCTGTTAATTGTTTTCTTTGCAGTGCAGGAGCTGTTTAGTTTAACGTAGTCCCATTTGTCTGTTTTTTGTTTCTGTTTTCTCAAAAGGCTTTAGCCATAAAAATCTTTGCCTAGACCAGTGTGCTGAAGTGTTTCCCCTGTGTTTCTTTCTAGTAGCTTCGTAATTTCAGGTCTTACATTTTAAGTCTTTAATCCATCTTGAGTTGATTTTTATAGATGAGTGATGGGGCTCCAGTTTCATTCTTCTACGTATAGATATTTAGTTTTTCCAGAATCATTTACTGGAAGAGGCTGTTCTTTTCCCAATATATAGTCTTGGTGCCTTTGTTGAAAATCAGTTGACTGTAAATATATGGATTTATTTCTGGGTTCTCTATTCTGCTATTCTGTTCCATTAGTCTACATGTCTTCTTTCTTTCTCTCTCTCTCTCTCTCTCTCTCTCTCTCTCTCTCTCTCTCTCTATCCATCCATCTATCCATCCACCTATCTTCTTTCTTTCTATCTATCTATCTATCTATCTATCTATCTATCTATCTATCTATCTTCCTTCCTTTTAAGAAGGAGTTTCACTATTGTTGCCCAGGCTAGAGTGCAATGGCGCGATCTTGGCTCACTGCAACCTCTGCCTCCTGGGTTCAAGCAATTCTCTAGTCTCAGCCTCCTGAGTAGCTGGGATTACAGGTGCCCACCACCACACCTGGCTAATTTTATGCTTTTGTGCCTTTACGTGATGCTAGATATCTTCCCTTTGCATCCAGGTTTAAGATTCCCTTAAGCAGTTCTCTTAGATATGGTCTAGTGGTGATGAATTCTCTGTTTTTGCTTGTTTGGGAAAGACTTCATTTCTTCTTCACTTGTGAAGGAAAACTTTTCTGGACGTAGTGTCCTTGGCTGGTGGTTTTCTCTCTTTAGGCATTGAATATATTATCCCATTTTGTCTTGGCCTGTAAGGTTCTGTTGAGCAATGTGCTATTAGTCTGATAGAATTTCCCTTCTAAGTGACTAGCTATTGTCCTTGTGCTGTTTTTAGAATTCTTTCTTTGGCTTCTGACAGTTTGACTATAATATGTGATGGACAAGATCTTTTTACATTGTATTTGATTGGGGATTTATGTGCTTCTTGTATCTGGATGCCTAAATCTCTTTCTAGACGTTGAAAGTTTTTTAGCTATGTATTAAATAGGGTTTCTAATCCTTTTGTTTTCTCTTTGCCTTCTGGGACACCACAAATTCAAGTATTTTATAGCTTTATGGTATTCCATATGTCACATAACCCTTGCTCATTGTTTTTTCTTTATTTTTTGTCTGATTGAGCTATTTCAGAAGACCCGTCTTTGTGTTCTGAAATGCATTGTTCTGCTTGATCTGGCCTGTTATTGAAGCTTTTCGATATGTTTAGTCTTTCATTCAGTGAAATCTTTAGTTCCAGGATTTCTGGTTGGTTCTTTTTTTTATATCTGTCTATCTTTTTGGTAAATTTCTCATTCATATCCTGAGTTGTTTCTCTGATTTCTTTTTATTGCTTTTTTGTATTCCCTTGTATCTTACTGAGCATCTTTAAAATAAATATTTTAAATTCTTTTTCTGGGATTTCATAAATTTCTCTTGATTGGAATCTGTTGCCGGAGAGTTATTGTGCTCCTTTTGAAGCACAATATATTTACATTGATATCTTATATATTTACATTAATATCTGGGTATCTGGTGTGACAATCAGTTCTTCCAATTTTTTGAATTTGCTATCGTAATGGATTTTTTTTCTTAAAATGTATCTATGGTGTTGGTTGAGTAGGGTACTTTGACTTTGATTCTGTGTGTGTGCAATCATGTAATTTCTGTATGATTTCTTCAGCTGTAAACCACATTAGTGGTGTCAGTGGCTCAGAGTGCAGTTGTTAGCGGAGGCTGTGGTGAGGTTTGCTGGGGACAAGGATACCAGGTATGCTATTCCTTGGGCTCTAGTGTTGGCAGCGCAGCCACAGCCTGCCTGTCCTTGGGTTCCAGGGAGGCATGCGCTGGCACTGGTGTTGGGTAGTCTATTGGGGTTGATTGTTGGATCTCTAGGTGGTTTATTTGTGTGCCTATAGTGGCACCAGTGGGTCAGGCCAGTGGATGGGTTCTTAGGTCTCTGAACAGTGGGTATGGTATGGGCTATGGTAGTAGCAGTGGTAGGGCTAACCTCTGAGTTCTGAGCAGTTCAGGATTTTATTGGTGGTAGCTACGACAGGCTAGGCAGAGCAGTGCCCAGGCCTGCAGGTGGCATGTGTGAGGTTTTTGACTGTGTTGGTAGCAGCAATTGGATGGACCCATTCTGAGGTCCCTAGGAGGAGTGCTTAGGTGACAGTGGTGGTGGACTGGTGCTTGGCAATCCCAGGCCCCTGGATGGCATGCTCAGGCTCTTGCTAGGGGGTGTGCCAAGCCAGGTGAACATGCCCTCTTCCACCCACCTGTGGTACGTGTAGACCTTGGCTCTGGTAGGCAGGGATGGGGTTACTTCTAGACCCCTCTGTGGAATGCTTAAGTAGGGGCGGCAGTGACTGCACCACCGCCCTATACTAGGGAGGGTGAAGTTGCTTTCAGTGGCTCTAGCCGTAGATATATGGTTGGGATTGCATGCTTCGCTTCTGCTTTGGCCCCAGTGGCAGCAGCCTGCTGTGGGTCCCATGGGTAGGGGAGTGTATCCTTAGGACATGTGAAAATGTGCCATGGTTTTGCTGCTTGGGGCAATGGGGTTGCTGCTAATGGCTTGCATTTTTGCCCAGGTGGCATTAGCCAGTTGCAGCGGTCTCTGTAGGCAGGTGACGTCAGTGGGGGGTCCAGTGATGTGGAGATGTGGGGGCTGTTGGCCCCTGGGGACAGAATGCAGCTCTATAGGGGCTGGGCTCTCAAAATGGCACCTTACTGTAGCTGCTTGGGACTCAGGAGTTGTGTGTGGCTCAGCATGAACTCCTCTAGAGCCATGGCATTGCACAGTCTTCAGGCAACCTCCTACTTTATTCTCAGGGTCCATGGGGTTGGAGGGGCTCTTGCATGGCTAGGATTGCAGGAGTCTGTGGTGGGAGTTTGAACTGCTGGGGGTCTTTCACTTACCCTTTTCCTACATTGGGGAGACTCTCCAGGCTCCCAGCTGATCTCAGCTAAGCAGGTTGCCTCCTTTCCCTTTTTATCCTTTCTTTTTGGGTGTTTCTTGTCACTTTTCTATTAAATTAGAGTGTTCTCTCTTCGATGTCCTGTTTGAAATGTGATTATTTACTTGCATTGTGGCTCTTCCTCGTAGATGAGGTGAGTACCAAATGCCTCTAGGCAGCCTTCTTGAAGCACCTCCCCTTCATTGAGAGTTAAATTTTATGTAAGATGTGAGATATAGGTTGAGGTTCATTTTTATCATTTTGATTTCTTCTTATACCAGCACCGTTTGTGAAGAAGACTGTCTTTTCATCTTTGAATTGCTTTTTCATGCCTGTCAACCATGAATTGGGCACACTTGGGCAGTTGTTTTTGAGTTCTTTATTTTGTTTTCTGGATCTATGTGTTTACCAATACCACACTCTCTTAATTACAGTAGCTATATAGTAAGTTAACACTGAACAAAGTGATTCCTCCTTCTTTATTCTTTTAGAAATTTGTTTAGCTATTCTATGTCATTTGCCTTTATATACACATTTTAGAATATACTTGTCTATATCTGCAAAAAACTTTACTTCGATTTTGATAGGAATTGTATTTAAACTTTTAGGTAAATTTGGGAGAATCGATATCTACGATATTGAGTCTTCTAATCCATTCACCTGATATGTCTATTTAAATCTTCCTTGATTTCTTTCATTAATACTTTGTAATTTTCAGCATGTAAATCCTATGCCTGTTATTTGCTTTATATGTAAGTATTTTAATTTTTTGGAGTGATTATAAATGGTGTTATGTTTATAATTTCAATTTACACATGTTTATTGATGGTTTATGAAAATATAATTAAGTTTTGTGTGTTGATATTATATACTGTGATCTTCCTGAACTTGCTTGTTTGTTCTAGGAGATTCTTCTGTGGGTTCCTCAGGATTTTCTACATAGACAATCATGTCATTTGCAAATTGGATAATGTTTCTAACCAGTCTATGTGCCTTTTATTTTTCTTTGTGACCTGTGTTGACTAGGACTTTCAGTACTATATTGAACAAGAATAGTGAGGATGGATATCATTCTTTCTTGTTTTCAACGTTGGGGGAAAAAGATTGTCTTTCACTATTAAACATTATGTTAATTGTAAGTTTTTTGGTAAACGCTGTTTATCATGTTGAAGAAGTTCCTTTTATTAGATGCTTCCTGGGAGGTTTTAATCATGAGTGAATGTTGAATTTGTCAAATGCTTGTATTTTTTTGTATCAATTGATAGGGTCATGTATTTTTTTCTTCTGTAGCCTGTTGAAATAATGGATTACATGTTGATTTTTTGAATAGTGAACCATTCTGTCATAAGCCCTATTTGGTTCTGATGTAATTTGTTTTTATATATTGCTGGTTTTGAATTAATATTTTATTGACGATTTTTGTGTCCAGGTTCATTAGAGATATTGAACTGTAGTGTTCTTTTTTTGTACTGTCTTTGTCTAGAATTGTTATCAGGGTAACATTGATCTTCTAACATGATTTAGGAAATACTCACTTCTGTTTTATTTACTGGAAGATACTGTGTAGAATTGGTACTAATTTATTTTTAAATATTTCGAAGATTTCTCCAGTGAAACTTTCTTGACCTGAAAAATTTAGGGGGGAGATTTTAATTCAAGTTCACTTTCTTTAGTAGTCATAAGACTATTCATATTGTTTATTTTATATAGGGTGAGTTTTATTAGTTTGTGGTTTTTGAGGTCTCAGACCATTTCATCTAATTTGTATGATTTATGTGTATAGAGTTGTCACTAATATTCTCTTCTTGTTCTTTTGTTTTTTTGGAGATGGAATCTTGCTCTGTGGCTCTGGCTGGAGTGCAGTGGCACGATCTTGGCTCACTGCAACATCCGCCTCCCAGGTTCAAGCGATTCTCCTGCCTCTGCCTCCTAAGTAGCTGGGATTACAGGCACGCACCACCACACCCTTCTAATTTTTGTATTTTTAGTAGAGATGGGGTCATGTTGGTCAGGCTGGTCTCGAACTCCTAACCTCATAATCTGCCCACTTTGGCCTTCCAGAATGCTGGGATTACAGGCGTGAGCCACCGTGCCTGGCCCCTTCTTGTTTTTTTAGTGGCTGCAGGGTCTGTAGTGATATCCTCTGTTTAACTGTTTCCTATTAAAGAGATTAACAATGAGAAATAAATGCTTTTATTTAGTCATATAATTTTCTTTTGAAGTACACATTATTTCTTTATGTGGATACGTATTTCTGTTTAGTATCATTTGCCTCAACCCAAAGAACTTTTCTTACCATTTTCTTCTGCAGGCCTGCTGGCAATACATTATTTCAACTTTTCTGTGTCTGAAAAAAATCTTTATTTCTTCTATTTGGAAAGATGCTTTTGGTTGGCACAGAATTTGAGGTTGATGGACTTTTTTTTTTCTTTAATGGAAAAATGTTGCACCATTGTCTTCTTGTTTGCCTAGCTCCTGAAAAGTCTTCTGTCATTATTATCTTTGTTCCTTTTTTCTCTATCTGCTTCTAAGATTTCATCATTTTTTTTGAGACAGAGTCTCACTCTGTCACCCAGGCTGGAGTGCAGTGGCACGATCCCAGCTCACTGCAACCTCTGCCTCCCAGGTTCAAACAATTCTCCTACCTCAGCCTCCTAGTACCTGGGAGTATAGGTGCATGCCACCACACCCAGCTAATTTTTGTATTTTTGATAGAGACGGGATTTTGCCATGTTGGCCAGGCTGGTCTTGAACCCCTGACCTAAAGTGACCTACCCACCTTGGCCTCCCAAAGTGCTGGGATTACAGGCGTGAGCAGCTGCGCCTGGCCCTAAGATTTTATCTTTATCACCTATTTTTGGAAATTTAATTATGATATACCTTTGTATCATTTTCTCAGTGTTTATTCTGCTTGGATTTGTGGTCAAAGTTTTCATCATATTTGGAAAACATTTTATCCACTTTAAAAAAAAATTTTTTTTCTCAGTTCTCAGTGTTTGTTTGTGTTGCTATAAAGGAATGCTTGAGACTGAGTAATTTAAAAGAAAAGCGGTTCATTTGACTTACAGTTCTGCAGGCTGTACCTGAAGCATAGTGCTGACATATCCTTCTGGTGAGGGCCTGAGGAAACTTATAATCATGGCAGATCAAAGGGGTACCTGTATGTTACATAGTGAGAGGGAGGGAGCAAGAGAGAGAGAAGGAAGAGGTGCCACGTTCTTTTAAGCAACCAGATCTCAGGGAACTCATAGAGTATTTCCATGAGATCTGCCCCCATGACCCAAACACCTCCCTCTAGGGCCACCCCCAACATTGGAGGTCACATTTCAACATGAGATTTGGAGGGGACAAACATCTAAACTATGTCACTTCCCAGCATTGATATCATCTTGGAACACACTTAAAATATATTAGACAACTTGACATTGTCACACTGGTCAGTGATACTTTCTTCATTTTTAAACTATTATTTTTCTCTGCTTCATTTTAGAGAATTCTACTGTTAGGTCTCAAAGTTCATTGATCTCATCTCCAGTAATTGTATTTGCTGTGAATTTTTAACAGTCTATTTTTAATTTTAGATAGAATTTCTTTATATATAGAAGCTTAAAGTTCTTCCAGTTCTCAGTTTGGTATATTAATGATTAAAATTTTTTTTTGAACATACAGATCACATTGAAATAGATTTTTTTTCTTGCTAATTCCTTTGTCTTTATCATTTCTTGGTTTATTGATTGATTTTCTGCATGTTTATAGATCATAATTTTTACCTTTTTACATGCCTTATCATCATTTTTCATAGATGCCAGACATTGTAAATTATACATTATTGGGTGTTGGATTGTGTTCTATTCCTTTAAAGAATAAGTTGTTGCTTAAATTTTGTTTTACTTTGTTTTTTGGTATTTTTTTAAAGAACGTAGGGCTTTGTTCTGACAGGTATTTATATTATTTGTATCTTTTTTTTTTCTTGGAGGCTTTTTTAAATCTTTGATATGACAGTTTTAGAGTCTCCTTTCTTTAGGGCTGATAGGCATACATATTTGCAGCTCTGTGTGTACTTCAGGAATTGTTCATCCTGCTGCTTTCCCTGTCCTTGGGTAATTTTTTTTTATCCCGTGTGTATGGATAAATAGTCAAAGACATGAGTGAATCCCTCTGAAATTCGGCCCAGCAGTCTCTCTTTCTAAACAGTTTCCCCTGCCCTCCTTCTCTGCTTCCAAATCCAGCCACCTTGGATTATTCAAATTCTGATCTGCCTCATCAGCTCAGCAGGATCTTCATTCTTTGTTTGGGTTCTTCCTTCCTGCTGTGCCTTAAACTGTCTCCACACAGTAAGCTAGGGCATCAAGGGGTTTATGTCGTTTGTTTCTTTTTCTCTCAGTTCTGGCTGCCTGTTGTCCAACTGTTCTTTTACATGTGTCTTCTTGCTTTCCAGTTGTTTAAGGAAAGTGAAAATAATTCTGTTCCTGTTAATTCTATTTTGGCCAGAAGTAGAATTCTAATAGTGTTTTAAATACTCATTTATTTAATACAGTTTTTAAAAATAAAGATGCCAAATGGTACTTTCTTTATTGTGGTGAAATAGACATAATATAAAACTTACCATTTTAACTGTTGTTAAATATGTGGTTCAGTAGCATAAAGTACATTTACATTGTTATGCAGTCATCACCACCGTCCATCTCCTGAACTCTGCACCTTGCAAAACTGAAACCCTATACCCATTAAACAATAACTCCCTATTCCCCTGTCTGCCCAGCCCTTAGCAACCACCATTCTACTTTCTGTCTCTATAAGTTTGATGACTCTAGGAATCTCAGAAATGTGCAGTCATGTAATATTTGTCCTTCTCTGTCAGCTTATTTCACTTTGCATGATATCTTCAAGGTACATCAGTTTTAGGTAAGAATGTCTTTCTTTATTAAGGAAATATTTACTACAAAGAATTGACTCTCACAATTATGGAGGCTGAGAAGACCCAAGTTCTGTAATCAGCAAGCTGGAAACCCAGGAGAGCTGACAGTAAAGTTCAAGTCAGGAGAGCTGATGGTGTGAGTTCCAGTCTAAATCTGAAGGCAGAAGACTGATTTCCCAGCTTGAAGATAGGCAGAGAGAGTGAATTCTCCTTTACTCAGCGTTGTTGCTCTATATACACTTTCATCTGGTTGGGTGAGGCCCATTCAAATTGGGGAGGGAATCTGCTTTACTAAGTCTACCCATTCAAATGTTAATCCTATCCAGAAACATCCTCACAGTCACACCCAGAATAATATTTAATGAAATATCTGGTTATCTTATTTCCCAGTCTCACATAAAATTAGCTGTCATACCATTCACCCATCTATGTACACTTGGAGTGCTTCTACCTTTTGACTATTGTGAATAATGCTCCTATGAACATTAACGTACAAGTATATCTGTTTGAGTTCTTGCTTCCTTTTGGGTATGAAATGGTATTTTTATACAGTTGTTTTATATGCTTAGTTGAGGTTTAGAATTCTAGTTGCTGGATCACTTTAACCACTAGAGCCATGCTTTAAAAACAGTCATGTCATATCCGATGCATACTTAGGTTATATGGATTCAAATCTATTGTATTTTATAGGTTATTGAAGGGATTTTCAACGGAAATATTTCATTATACTCGATTTTTGCATAATCTGCCTTTGCAACCCAGTCTCAGGGTAAAATTCAGCTTTACAGTATTGCTTTTCTTTTACAAAGCAGAAAAATAATTTCTGAAAGTTCCTTTCTATATGTCTTCTCAATGCTAATGAAATAAAAAATCTATATCCAATTCTCTAGTTGACAGGAAAAATTTGAGGAACATCTTTTTATTTAATTGTTCATTTTATCATTCAAAGGAACATTTTGAGCAAAGCCAAAGCACATTTTTGTATTCATAACTGTTTATATAATCAGAGAAAAGGGGGGCTAGAATATTATAAGGTTGATATAGCATATAGAATCAGTGTGGTGATTTTGAAAGAGTGCTGGGTTTGGCTTTGAGAGATATGTTTATTTTATTAATCCCATCTACTACTAAGCTGTGATTTTGGACAAGCCGTTTTACCTGAGTTCATTTTCTTGTCTGAAAGACAGTGAAGATGATAATACTTGTTACTGTTTCATAGGATTGTGATGATCAAATGAAGTAATGTATATGAAAATGCTTTGAAATCTTTAAAGTGATATATAGATGTAAGGCTGCATTTATGGTCTAAGCTAATAGATATAGAAAAGAGCTATTAGAAGCAAAATCTGCTTATGTGTGAACAGTTTCTATTCTGATTAAAAGGTTTGCAAGTTTTGAATTGTAGATGACTGCAAAGTCAAGGAATCTGATTTTGCCCCAGAGCCTCAATTCATTGGAAGAAGAAAAGTGAGAACGTTCTAGTCACTGCAAGTCAATTTTTGATATTAAAACCCTTCTGTCTTTATTTTGAAAAGATTTACAAGGTGGCAAGAACTTTACTAGTGAATGAAGAATTGTCAGCATATGTCCCTTTTTAAGCCCAGTATATGCAACATTTTTGTCTTACTAGAGTTTACAAACTTTTTTATATTGAGGATAGTGTATTTTTATGTGAGTTGAATTTGATATGAGTTTGAAGAGTGCTAAACAGTGATTCTTTTAATGAAGGATTCGATGGCTTGTTTTTGTGTTCTACAGAGAGAGGCTAGTGACTGGAGGTAGAGTATTTTGATGATGTTGTATACAGAAGGATTTGTTATATTTCTGTGAGAGACAGAAATAAAGTGTTATTTCTGAGATACTTCCTTTGTAGGAAAGGGACTAGTTTGCCTCACAACATATTCTAAGAGCATTTGTCTTCAGGAACTTGAGTTAGAATGAAGAGGCTGAAAACCTAACCTTTATTTATTGATCAGACAAAAATAATTCCACATCTGTTTGGAAATGAGTAAATTTGAAGTTTTAAATTTTTTTGTGTGATTTTATAAATGACTCTTTGATGACAGATAGTGAGAACTTTTGCCTCATCCTACAATATGAGCCTAAAAGATATTAAATACTTGTTGACAGACTGATTCTAGGGCTGGTGCAGGAAAGATACAAGATGAGGCTGGAGCATCTTTTAGTAGTAGAAAGTAAGGAAGTGCATGAAAAGCAAAATGGTAAGAGCATGTCAAAGGGACACAGGAGACATCTGAAAGAGCTTACAATAGTCATGGCTGGAACAATTTGAGGAGCAAAATGAATGATGTAGTATTGGATTATAACCTAAAGTATACAATAAGTGTCCACAAGTCCATACTGATATAAATAAGTGATTGAATAAATATGTAAATGGATGAAGAGAGATGAATCTTCCATACAGAATAATTCCAATAATATATTTAGATGTTCTTTGCTATGGGAGGTAGAGAATAATTCCTCCTCTTTTTCCCTGAGGGAAAAAGACATAGTCACCTTGAAAGAATACGTTATGAAGAGGGAAAAACAGTAATGTTATAGTGGAGAGGCCTGGCATATTATATAGTACCTTAACCAAGTAATGAAGGTTAACATCATTGGTGATGTCCTGTTGATATCATGTTCCCCTTGCCATGATCTATTGAGAATGGCAGTTGATCTCAGTGATATTCTTTCCAGAAATCATAACCCTAGTCTAATCATAAGCAGAAACATTAGACAAACCCAAATTGAGGGTCATTCTATAAAATACCTGACACATAGTCCTCAAAATCAAGATCATGGAAAAGAAGGGAAGATTGAGAATTGTCACAGACCACAGAGACTGGGGAGAGATAATAATTATATGTAATGTGGTGTCCTGAATGGAATCCTGGAAAAGAAAATGAACATTAATGGAACAACTTGTGAAATGTGAATAATGCCTGGGCTTTAGTTTGTAGTAATGTACCAGTATTGGTTTCTTCATTTTGACAAATGTGCCATGATGTTATAAAATGTTACTAATAGGGGAAAGTGAGTAAAGGGTATAATACACTCTTCGTACTGTCTTTTAACTTTTCCATCAATCTAAAATTACTCCAAAACGGCCACGCATGGTGGCTAAGCCTGTAATCCCAGCACTTTGGGAGGCTGAGGTGGGCAGATCACTTGAGTCCGGGAGTTTGAGACCAGCCTGGGCAACATGGTGAAACCCCATCTCTGTGAAAAATACAAAGTATAACCCGGCATGGGGGCACCCGCCTGTAGTCCCAGCTACTCGGAAGGCTGAGGTGGGAGGATCACTTGAGCCTGGAAGGCAGAGGTTGCAGAGTGAGCCAAGATTGTGCCACTGCACTCCAGCCTAGGTGACAGGGTGAGACCTCATCTCAAAAAGAAAAAAGAAAAAAGGAAAAGAAAAACTCCTTGACAGAGTTTTCTTGCTTGCATGGAATCAAATGATGTGAAGAACAGAAACTATGTGAAATAATTTTTGCTAGTTAGCATGTTTTATTTTAACAGTTTTCCCCCTAAAAATGGAATAATATGCTATAATAATACTATTTACATTCATGTTTCTTCGTAAATGTTTCCGTTATATATAAGATTTGATGACTTTTTAAAAGTCACGTTAATGTCTGAAACTTTTTAAATGAGGTGAATAAGGTACAAATTAATAGCTGTCTATTTTGAAGGGAAGAAGTTGAAGTTTGATATAATGGTGTATAGAATCTGAGTTATAGTTGTTTTGAGAATTATGATTTTGAAAGTGCTTATGTTAATACTGTGCTTGATTATAATATAGTATTTTGGGAATTCAATTTAGTAGCATTATCAGTTAAAGCAACACATAAAAATTAATAGAACAAAGAATACTTTAAATTAAATTAAAATATCTTTGTTATAAACTATGAAAATAAATATAAGTAAATTTCATATCATTTCTCTTCTAGATTTATTATCTAGGATAGATTTGGATGAACTAATGAAAAAAGATGAACCTCCTCTTGATTTTCCTGATACCCTGGAGGGATTTGAATATGCTTTTAATGAAAGTAAGTGGTGTATATATATATATAGTATATGCAAAATTTATTTAGCAATGCTCATAGAATAATAAGACAGATATTATTTGCTACTTTTAAAGGCCAAGTAGAATGTTTTCTGTATTCTTTTGAGAAATAATGACATCCTGGCATGGTGAAATTCTTCATTCAAGTGAAAGAACCAAGTAACAATTTTCTGTAGTTGTCAAGTTACGTAAACTAATGGTCATGAATTTGATTCAGCTTATGCATTTCAACCTTGAGCTTTCAACTCCCTGGTATCCAATTTGAACTCCTAATTAAATTATAGAGAAAGATGCTACTGTTTCACATGTTATTTAGAACAAAGTGTCTGGCAGTAATTATGTGTGACAATGTTTTAAAGTAGTTTTCCATGATTTTTCAGGCAACATTCTTGTTTTAAAATTTATTAATTCAGTTCTGAATAAAATAACCTTTACACTTGGGATGTGGAGGAACATAGTATAGATTGCAAAGATGTTTCTGGAACAGAGAATCATGATTCATTGGATTAATAATACACCCTTACACTTGAAGGGTAGTGTTATTACAGGGTAGGTGCATTTGAGTTGTAGTTTTCTATTGGTTGTTCTGCATTAACTGAATTGGTGCTTTGTCATCACTGTATTAGTGGATATTCCTTTCTAATATCAGTTATAGATATTAAGAGTTATGGTGACAGTCATTGTGTACTAAGATGTTGAGTTTAAAATAAGACTAGAAACTTTGATCTTTTCTCTGATATTAATTTTTATGCTTTTTAATAAAAGTTATTTTATGCCAGTAGAAGTAGTAATATTTGTTGTGTGGAGGGGAAGAGGAGCTTAAGCAATTGGCCTGTAGTGTATTTCTCTCCTGATTACCCCGGGAATACCCCTGGGGAAAAAATCCTGTTCAGGAGACAAGTGGCTTCATGTTTTCTCCTTATAAACGTGCTGATAATTAACTCATTTAATAAATTAGACTGGCTGGGTACGGTGGCTTATGTCTGCAATCCCATCACTTTGGGAGGCAGAGGCGGGTGGATCACTTGCAGTCAGGAGTTCTAGACCAGCCTGGACAACATAGTGAAACCTCATCTCTCCTAAAACATACAAAAATTAGCCAGGTGTGGTGGCATATGCCTGTGGTCCCAGCTACTGCTGGCTGAGGCATGAGAATGACTTGAACCTGGGAGGCGGAGGCTGCAGTGAGCTGAGATCGGGCCACTGCACTCCAGCCTGGGTGACAGAGCGAGACTCCACCTGAAAATAAATAAATAAATAAATAAATAAATAAATAAATAAATAAAATAAGCGTAGACTAACATTTGCTCTGAGGAGAGTCCTTTTCTATAGAATACTTTGAGCAAGATGACTGGTTTAGATATGAGGAATGTTTCTCTGAAGAATATCACTTAAGCAGGACAACTCTTTGGCACATAAAATGGAAATATTTTATAACCCAAATGCTCACCAGTGGGTGAGATTACCTGTATGCACACGTAGAGTCCTCATCTACTTTGGGCCAGAGAGTGCTATCCAATGAGAGGAAAGGACCTGGGGGAAATGACCAGATGCTGCAGACCTCTCCCTGCCTTGCCTGTGCTTCTTGATTCCTTGTACCCTTGAAATTATTAGTAAAGCTTAGTCATTATCGGTAAAGATCTTTGCTTTGTGGAGTGTGATTTGATAGCCTGAGCCTGTGTTAGCTCACTGCTTCTCTCCAGTTTTCATTTGACATCCTACCCATATTTGAAGACCTAGTTGAGAAATCTCACCGAAACCTTCTGAACCTCTTCTAGCCCACAGATAGTTTTCATTTTTCCAAAATCATTCTAGACTTTATTGTCTATATGAATCCCCAGTGGCAGATTTTTAGACTGTTGACGTATTCCAATCTAGTTTGTTTAGCTTCCTAAAAAGTTGCTTAACTTCTTAGTATTTATGATTTGACTTCTCAGGTAACCTCTAAGCTTCTTGAGGACTGGGCCTATGTTCATGGCAATAGCTAGAGAGGTCTTTATACATATTAGGCTTTAAAATATTGTTAGTTTGCTTTAGATTAGAGAGATTAGAGAGATGAAGGTCAAGAAGAATAACTTTTGAGTACTTGGGGACCATTCTTAGTTATATAATCTGTATGTTTGTGTCATATTGACATCTGAAGAAAAAAAATCTAATGAAAAAGATAAACTGTTCTGAGAAAGTTATTTTAAATTTTTATCAGACATTCTTTGTTGTACTGCTTGTATTATTGTAAATATACTTTGAAGTATAGCAATATTGTTTGTTTATCTTCTTAGAGGGACAGTTAAGACACATAAAAACTGGGGAACCATTTGTTTTTAACTACCGGGAAGATTTGCACAGATGGAACCAGAAAAGATACGAGGCTCTAGGAGAGGTATGTCACATATACTACTTTAACTTTGTTTTTCCCAATTTTAAATATTCAGAATAAAAGTTTTAAAGATGCAGCAGTTTATGTACTCTTTTTACAAAATGTGATTCAAAAAAGGTTTTTGGTTTTTTTTTTGTTTATTTTTAGTGGTTATGTTAGAAGCGTATTCTCAGTTTAAAAGTTTCTGTTCGGTGGCTCACGCCTGTAATGACAGCACTTTGGGAGGCTGAGGCGGGTGGATCACGAGGTCAAGAGAGACCAGCCTGGCCAACATGGTGAAACCCCATCTCCACTAAAAATACAAAAATTAGCTGGGCGTGGTTGCGCGTGCCTGTAGTCCTAGTTACTCAGGAGGCTGAGGCAGGAGAATTGCTTGAACCCGGGAGGTGGAGGTTGCAGTGAGCTGAGATGGTGCCATTGCACTCCAGCCTGGGTGACAGAGCAAGACTCCGTCTCAAAAAAAAAAGTTTCTGTTTTTAGGCGAGCTGTGGTGGCTCACACCTGTAATCCCAACACTTTGGGAAGTCAAGGCCGGAGAAGCACTTGAAGCCAGGAGTTTGAGACTAGCCTGGACAATATAGTGAGACCATGTCTCTACAAAAAATAAAAAATTAGCCAAAAGTAGCAGTATGTGCCTATAGTCCTAGTTACTTGGGAGCCTGAGGTGGGAGGATCACTTGAGCCCAGGAAGTCAAGGCTGCAAGGAGCTGTGATCACATCACTGCACTCCAGCCTTGCTGACAGAGTTAGGCCCTATCTCAAAAAAAAGAAAAAGCTTCTGTTTTTACACAAACTTATTCTTCCCATGACTATAATATTTCGTAGTGAGTCATTACATAAGAAAACCAATTTATGCGAAATTCTAATTTGATTTTTTAAGTTTTGTTTTGTTCTTGAGGCATGGTCTTACTCTGTCACTGAGGCTGGAGTGCAGTGGCACGATCTTGGCTTGCTGCAACTTCCGCCTCCCAGGTTCAAGCGATTCTCGTGCCTCAGTCTCTGAGTAGCTGGGACTACAGGTGTGCACCACCGTGCCCACCTAATTTTTTTTTTGTATTTTTAGTAGAGATGGGGTTTCACCATGTTGGCCAGGCTGGTCTTGAACTCCTGACCTCAAGTCATCCACCTGCCTTGGCCTCCCAAAGTGCTGGGATTACAGGCGTGAGCCACTGCGCCGAGCCTAAAAATGTTTTTAAGAGGTTGAATCCCCTATTATGCCAGAATGAATAAGTTTTCTTTCAGGTGTTTATTTGTGTGAAGAATATTGGTATTTGACTAATAAGTTGAATTTAACCTACTTATCTTTGACTGGATAAAGGAGTAGGCCTTGTGAACATTACGTACTTCACATGGTACTGCTTGTAGGAACCTTTGAAAATGTCATTTGCTGTTTAGGTGAATAGTTTGGTAAAGTGAAAAGCTTTACTCATTCTGTGTCATATTAAGTCTTTATTTTTAGTAAAAATGCATATGGACACGTAAGTTTAGTGTGATAACTAGATAGCTACCTTACTTTTCTAAGGAAAGGCTGAAATTTCTGTATTCCTTTTTTGTTTTTAAATAGAGTAGTAAAAATGAACTATTTGGTTAAATTATGACATAAAGAATATTTGGTAACATAAGTATAATAGCACGAAGAATATATCTTTTCCTGCGAGACAATTCTTTGATCTCCTGCATTTCTGTATGTCTCTGAGCAAAGGCTTTGACAGCTTTTGCTCTGGATCACCTTTTCAAGGACAACTGTATCGGAAACAGGCTTCAAAGACAGAGGTTGTGTCTCCCTCCTAGGCAGTAGGCAGATTAGTTTGCCGTCCAGGATCAAAAGGTAATGCTCCTCCCTCCCCCACTGATGGCAAAGGATTGCTAGGAGCCCCTTTAGAAGATTGGGTTTCCTAAGTTTGAGGTTCCTCAGCTGTGATACAATCCTATTGCATGCTCAGCATCCACCTGGGCCTGTTGACACTGCCTCTTTGGGATTTGAGGAGCAAGAGATTGGACTTCATGAGAACATGAAGCTCATGCTGCCTGCTGTACCCCGATTAATTTTTGTTTCTGATCCAGAAGACTGATGTCATCTGACAGCATCCATGACTATGCAGGCGAACTTGCTAGCTTTTATGGAGTGTAAAATCTGACAGTTAAAGAATCTTCACAGTTCTTGTTAGTGTTCTACGGCATTTATAATCTAAATATATTCAATGCCCTGAATAATTTCTGCTGCACTTTTAAAAAAGCTTACCCAGCCAGGCATGGTGGCTCACACCTATAATCCCAGCACTTCGGGAGGCCGAGGAGGGCGGATCACGAGGTCAGGAGTTCAAGACCAGCCTGACCAACATGGTGAAGCCCCATCTCTTCTAAAATTACAAAAATTAGCCGGGCATGGTGGTGTGCCCCTGTAATCCCAGCTCCTCAGGAGGCTGAGGCATGAGAATCACTTGAACACAGGAGGCAGAGGTTGCAGTGAGCCAAGATCGTGCCACTGCACTCCAACCTGGGGGACAGAGTGAGACTCTGTCTCAAAAAAAAAACAAAAAAAACAAAAAAAACAAAAACCGATTTCCACTTGATTTATATGTTGCAAACTGGTAGTATTTTGATTATAGAATAACCATACTATAATGGCCTTAGAAAAGAGCTTGTGATTTTTGTGTTTGTTTTTAAATGGGACTATTTATTTACTATTTTCCATAAGCCATGTACACCACCAGCTCACTTGGACAGGTGGCTAGTCTCCAAATATACCTTGTCCTTTTTGGCATCTGCATCATTTATGCCATCAACTTGTATCCTCCAACATCATCTATATCAAACTCCAGCTATGTGTCTTATTAGGTCATTCCATGTGTAAATGATTCCTTTTGTCTAGGATCTTATACCTAATTCTTTGGATATATGGAGGGTCACAGATTTATTTTTGGTGGACTTTAGTTGACAAGAAATCAAAATATTTGAGTTTTTACTCTGATGGTTATTTACAGAGAGAGAGCATATTCTGTATTGTCTACATTACTGCCTCCTGTGCTTGCTATCACATTTGTGTTCACAATCAATTTGGACCCAAGTGATTACCCAAAATTATAACATTTAACATTTTTTTTGAGATGGAGTCTCACTCTGTCACCCAGGCACCAGGTGCCTTAGCTTACTCTCGGCTCACCACAACCTCCACTTCCCGGGTTCAAGTGATTCTCCTGCCTCAGCCTCCTGAGTAGCTGGGATTACAGGTGCGCACCACCACACCTGGCTAATTTCTGTATTTTTAATAGAGATGGGGTTTCACCATGTTAACCAGACTGGTCTCAAACTCCTGACCTCAGGTGATCTGCCCACCCTGGCCTCCTAAAGAGCTGGGATTACAGGCATGAGCCACTGTGCCTGGCCATAGCATTTAACTTTTAATGCAGTGTTTCTATTTAGATCAGTGGACTCCTCAGCTTTAAGTACCAACCTTTTTCCTTCTGAATATATTGGTCAAAAGTAAACATATTTTCCTAACGTAAAACTCAGTACACAAAAAGACCTAGGAATTGGAGAGTGAAGGTCTGGTTATTACAGTATTTGTACCATACCATCTTGCTTCTCATGTCATGTTTGGAATACTTGTTTTGATTCATAATTTCACTATTGGAAGTTAATTATTAATTGAATTTTATTTCCTACATCGTAGGAGTTAGTTGTATGAGTTCTGGGTATATCCCAGTAATGACACAGTTTTCAATCTAGTTAATCAGTTGTTTGGAATTCATGATAGCAGGACTTAATGCATCTGTGGCCTGTCTTTTCATTTATTTTGTAACCAAAAAGCAGGTTAGTTGCTTGCTGTGTGCAGAATCCCATGAGCAGAAGTGAGGTCTGGTACAAAAAAAAAGTGAATTTATCCTGAAACTAGCTTGAGGAAAGAGGCACAAACATTCTACCTTTAAATGTACTACTTTACTCTTGGAGCAGAAAGCAGACACTTTTATAAGTTAGAGGAGGGAACAAGCAAGGGCAGGGAATCCCCTTGCTAGCTGGTTCCTTATCTACTGGGCAGTTAAGTTGGTGCCTTCCTGGGTAGAAGTAAGTTGTAAAAGTGGCCAAGTGGGCATGCTTTCCACATGCCCTCCTGGTGGGTATGAGTTCCAGGATTATCCCCCCAGCTCCCTCTTCCCCCTCCTCCCTGTCCCAGAGTGAGAGTTCCATGGGGCATACTTTGGTCTGCAAATTTACTGTCAACTCTTGAGGAGAGATTCCTCTTGGAGCACAGTTAGATAAACTTACCCTGTAGGGAATGTCTGGTGAGGAGGAGGTAAAGGGTTATATTTGCATTTCTAAAGGACTAAATAGGAAGCTGAGGAACAGGGGAAAAGGAAAAAATAAGAGAAAATAATAAAAAAAATTAAACTCTGTCTCAGAAAAATGGTGATTCTTTGCTACAGTGTTCCATAATTTCCATTTCTGAGCCATGCCTTCAAGTGAAATTTAACCAACTACTATTCTATTCTTCATTCACAGTTTATACTTTTATCTTACACTGTTTTCTCCCTTTGAAATGTCCTTCTCCCCTTGTCACTGTATCCCACCTCCATCTGTCTTCCTGTTTTGGCTCAGATGTCTCCTCCTTTAGGAAGCCTTCCCTCATCGCTTCTGTTATAATCTCTCCTGATTTCTTTTCTTTCCATTTTGTTTTTCTACCTATTTTATCTTATATGAAAAATGATTTAAGATGATGTTAAAGATGAATGCCATTTAGGAAAACTCAAATAAGTAGAGTTTAAAAACGGAAGCAATGTTAGTAAATGGATGAGTTTACTGTATATCTCTTATGCTACTTATCACTCTGCATTGCATTTTTAAAAAATGTATGTTTTTAAGTAATTTGGGGGAAACTTTCTGTGTCCTCACAATATTTGTTGAATAATAAATAGTGTGATACAAATAGATAAACTGTTTAGTATAAATTCCGGACCTGTGCATTTTAGAGATTTTTTAATGTTCCTAATTTAAACTTAAAGATGTGTATTTTCTTATTGAAGAAAGGAAAATGATAATTTTCCTGTTTCTAAGCTAAACAATTTTAATTATTTCAATTTCCATTTAAGAGCTAGAAGTTTCATACTATTAAGGCTTTTGTGATTTAAAAGTATTTGATAAAAATAGCCATATATATGGCATAATTTATTGGAAGATTTTAACACTTACGTTACAGGAAAGGGGTCCTGAGACAGACCCCAAGAGAGGGTTCTTGGATGTCACATAAGAAAGAATTCAGGGTGAGTTCATAAAGTAAAGTAAAAGCAATTTTATTAAGAAAGTAAAAGAAGAAAAGAATGGCTACTCCATAGACACAGCTGGTTGCCCATTTTTATGGTTATTTCTTGATGATATGCTAAACAAGGGGTGGATTATTCATGCCTCTCCTTTTAAAACCATATAGGGTAACTTCCTTTTTATTTTTATTTTATTTTATTTTTTATTCTTTTTTTTTTTTTGGAGATAGAGTCTTGCTCTGTTGCCCAGGCTCGAGTGCAGTGGCATGATCTTGGCTCACTGCACTCCAGCCTCCCAGGCTCAAGCAATTCTCTTGCCTTAGTCTCAAAAGTAGCTGGGATTATAGGCAAGCACCACCACGCCTGGCTAATTTTTGTATTTTTTAGTAGAGATGGGGTTTCCCCATGTTGGCCAGTCTGGTCTCCAACTCGTGACCTCTGGTGATCCACCCGCCTCGGCCTCCCACATATAGGGTAACTTTCTGACGTTGTCATGGCATTCGTAAACTGTCAGGGTGTTGGTGAGAGTGTATCTGTGAAGACAACCAGAGGTCACTCTCATGGTCATCTGATTTTGGTGGGTTTTGGCCGACTCCTTTACTGAAACCTGTTTTATCAGCAAGGTCTTTATGACCTGTATCTTGTGCTGATCTCTTGTCTCATTCTGTGACTTAGAATGCCTTAACTGTCTAGGAATGCAGCCCAGTAGGTCTCAGCCTCATTTTGCCCAGCTCCTATTCAAGATGGAGTTGCTCTGGTTCAAACGCCTCTGACATTTCCACCCTCCCTGTTATAGGAGAACCCTTCATCCTAAGGGTTGCAGAGGGATGAAGATCTATCTTCTGTAACTTCTTCAGGCTGAACAGGGGTGATGATATTCCTGCCTGACTCTGAGGATCTCTTTCTGTATATGTGGTAGAGAGGAGCTCAGTCAGAAAGTGTTGATATGGGTCATTCATGACTCTTGAGTTCTGACAAGAGGTGATATCTGGACTATTAATAAGTGTTCAATTTAGGAAAACATTGAGTAAGCTTATTGTGCATTCCTACACGAAGAGTACAACAGCAATATATTCCACAATACTAAAGCAAAATAAGTAAAATTATCCCAAGTAAACTAAATTAGAATGTGTTCCATGAACTGGGCAACTGTTGGAATCAAGCTGATATGGGGTTGCTAGCCAATTCCAATACATGCCCAGAATTAGACTACTGATCCAGATTTTTATATTACCCAACCCTCTTGTTTTTTCTGAGTAGCAGTCAGAGACCACTGGTTCATTCACAGGAATAAGCAGGGTTAGCCAAAATTGCAGAAGCAAACCTAAAAATAACTGATGAGATTAGAAATTAGTAACAAGTATACCATAGTTCTTGAAACATAATTTCTCTCTCCAGTTTTCCATTTTTACTAAAGACAAATCACGGTAAGACCAATTTGCTTTATTATACTTGGCCTGATTATTTGTATAAAGTGCAGCAAGAACAATTATTCTATACTTAGGCTTTAAAAATTGGCTTTGATGGAACTCTGTTCCATAGGGAATCTCAGATAAGACTTTTTAAAAGCCGAGCCCAGCCATGGATTTGTACCCTCAAATACCTATGAGTTGGGTAAATTTTCTCCTTTTGAGGTCCCAAGATAACCTGGGTCTTCTGGACCTGTTAGAAAGTGACATTTTTTATTTGCCACAGGTCAGAAACCCTGTACAGGGACTGTGTAGGCAAGGTATGAGGCCAGGTCTGCAAGAGGCTTTTATTGGCTCTACAAGTCAAATTTGATTCCTTAAAGGAAAGCATGCTGTTTCAAAGACTTAGTAAAATAACCAGTTTTTCCAATTGTGTCCTGTTACAAGAGAAAACAGATTCTTACTGCACTTATGCAATTAACTATATTGCTGTAACTTAAGAATACTCACAACTAGTTTCCAAATTTTGGAGAAATCAGGTAGAGAGAAGCAACTATCCTCCAAATTTTGTTCACAGGAGTATACTCAATTGCTAAAAGCTGTAAATAGCTCAAAAGAAAAGTTTTTTTGACTGTAAAACAAAAAGATCAGCAGTGTTTCAAGCACAGTTAGAAAGATTACCTTAGTTTTCTTTTGGTTCAGTCTATTAGTTAACTCCTTAGTTCTGCTTGATATTCAGGAACACTTCAGGTCTCCATGAGAGTCCTGAAAGTTTTTTTCCTCTATTCTGATGTCACAGTTTCCAAAGTTATCAGAAACCTTCATTTAAGAACACCTGTTAGAGTTCTATAGTTGATTATAAGCCACCTCCTAAAGAGGATTAAAACAAGACAACAATTGCTTGTGTATGACAAAATATTTTAGGGCAGCCACAGTCAAAAGCACGATTGACAAAGAAATTTGGTTACCTCTGTGGCATATAGTGATTTTATATAATAATTATTATTATTACTGATGACATATACTGAGGCATATCAGAATTATAGGAATCTTACACAATTTTGTAACACATACTAATAACAAGTTTATGTAAATATAACCCAAAGAAAGTTAAACACCATTTCACATTTGATTATACTTCCTGTATGACTTTTATACCAAATAAGCCAAATTTTACCTTTGAATTAGTGAACTATTAATGTTACACCCAATTCTTAAGAAAGCCTTATAGACATATCTACCCAATTTTAATGCTTGACCAAAAGGTAAGATTCTCATAAACTTTTTATAACCCTTTACAAATTTTTGTTAAAAGCAGATCTTTTGTTAAAGAGCAGATCAGTGCTCTAAGAAAAACCTGTTGTACTTTTATTCCAATGTTCAGTTTGCAGAAAAACTGAATAATGCTCCTTTTACTTTAGCCAATATGTTCACCCACAGAGTTTTTTTTTTTACGAGATTAAGTTTTTGCAAACCTTCCACAACTTGCTTAAACCTTCAGCTTTATTTCATCTAACTTAAAACAGTCCTTTAAACCTTTAATGTAGGCAGGAAATTCACATTCCCATGCCTTCTTATAATCTTTTATCAAAAACACATTTCATTTTCTTTACATACCTTGCATGTATAACTGTTTCTTCTGTAGTCTCAGTTACATGTTACACTGTTAACTCTTAGTAACTTTCATTTTTCATGAAAAATCTCGGTAAGTTCAAGATTTTAATTATGTACTACATGTGGAGACTAGCCTAAGGCACACCAGGCAGAGTGCAGATAGGGGCTGACTCTTTCCATCATAGCTAGGGGATGTGGCTAACTCCGCATTTCCCAGGCCTTATCTAGGATCTAATGCTCCAAAGTAGGTAAATTGAGCAGTTTTTAATAGTCAAAGAAGCAGTTTATGATCTCAAAGCATTTAGGAAACTTAATATCTGACCTACATAATTTAGACCAAATGTTTACATTTTGAAGATATTTTTATTTTACCAATAATCTTTAAAACTGTCTTTGTTTGCCAAAGATGACTTAAGTCACATGAATAAAAGGCATTATACTTTTTACTTTTCTGACAATATATTTGATTTAAGCTCTTATTATTAAACCAATTAATTTGAGCTCCTTCATATATAAACATCACGCACACAACACATATAAATACACAGAGAGACAGAAGATAAAGGACCCATTCCCTAAACCAGGAATTGGACCCTAAACCTGGGCCGCCATTGTGAAAAGATAAAGCACAGCCCTGTGGTTACAAGGTCAAGCTCCCAAGGACATGACTGACCAGTTTGCAGGGCCATCTTGAAAAGTGGGCTTACAGGTGTCCTAAGCTCATGTTCTATCCTAAGGTGCCCCTCATTGTGACAGACAATACAGAAGGACACACGAAGCACACTAGATTTACTGCAGCTTAACACTAGCCGCACAAATCCTTTTTCCCATTAATCAAAACTTTACAGGAGATAAATAGTGATTTTTACCATTTATTCAACCGGTTTGCACAGAGAGAGAGAGACCGAGAGAGACAGAGAGGCCAGAAGTCTGACTAGTAAGAAATTCTTACCCTTTTGCTGACATGCCAGGCTTCTGGGTTGCCTTTTCCTCAGCAGCCCTGGTAACCTGGCTGGCTGCACCACAGCCCTGGGGGCCAAGTCACAACACAGAGGAAAGTTATCTTTTTCTTTTCTGGCCAGAGCAAAATACATGTGACAAAACACAGATGTTAGCCCTTCTGCTTAGCCCCCAATATCAAACTGGCAAGGTTCAAACTTGCCCCCTGTTGGTCCCTGTCATCATTAATCCAACCTCCGACCAGGAGTTTCAACTTGTGATCTCTGGGCAAGATGGTTGCCCTGAGTAATAGAAGAGATAAGAAAGGGAATGGAGAGAGATAAAAGGATTGCCTGTGGCATAGTGAGGAAGGTGAAGAGCTCAGGGAGGCCAGAGAAAGACCCACCCATTGCAGCCACACTGAATCAAAAGTTCAGGCAGCCGCTTGTCAGTCAAGAAGGGATCTTTTCCAGCACTCCCATTAGCTCTCAAGTTTTCCCTTTTAGAGAGGAAAAAGCTCCCCATGTCTCACAATCCTGTACATGCCTAATCCTGTCACCCGTAGGCAATAGCAAAGAGTACAAGGCAGATTAATTCAGAGAAAAGCAGTTAACATCCTGTGGGGCCAAACTCATTCTTAGTCTAAAGGGACTTTACCAAGAGGGACCTCTAGCCCCTAAAGAAGGGACTCTAACCCTCCTCAGTTGGGCCTCTAACCCAAGGTCGGTCTTTGCCTTTTATTAAGAGGTGCCTGCAACCCTCTCTATCTTAGGAGAGACGCTAACTCCCCTAAGTTGGGCCTCTAACCCAATCCCATCCTTTACCCTGGTACCCCACCACTTACCCAAAGTCAGCCGATCAGTGCTGCAGTCTTTTTCCTTTTGATCAGGAGTGGGGGGTGGCGGGGGGTGTTCTTCAGTATCATCTCTTCACAGTTTGCCAGAAAGATGTTACCAGATCCCACCACTTACCCAAAGTTAGCCTTTGGTTTGGGGGTTTCCACACTATAGTCCCTTCTACAGTTGCCGAAAGATGTTACAGGAAAGATGTCCTGATCAGACCCCAGGAGAGGGTTCTTGTGTCTTGCACAAGGAAGAATTCAGGGCGGGTCCACAGAGTGAAAATAAGTTCATTAAGAAAGTAGAGGAATAAAAGAATGGTTACTCCATAGACAGAACAGCCCTGAGGGCTGCTGGTTGCCCATTTTTATGGTTATTTCTTAATGCTAAACAAAGGATACATCATTCCTGCTTCCCCTTTTTAGACCACGTAAGTTAACTTCCTGACGTTACCGTGGCATTTGGTAAACTGTCAGGGTGCTGGTGGGAGTGTAGCAGTGAGGACCAGAGGTTACTCTCATGGGCATCTTGGTTTTAGTGGGTTTTGGCTGGCTTCTTTACTTCAGCCTGTTTTATCAGCAAGGTCTTTATGACCTGCATCTTGTGCCGAATTCCTATCTCATCCTGTGATTTAGAATGTCTTAATGGTCTAGGAATGCAGCCCAGTAGGTCTCAGCCTCATTTTTACCCAGCTCCTATTCCAGATGAAGTTGCTTTGGTTCAAACACCTCTGACACTTGTATTCAAACTTCGAATGTTTATCATTATAATTTAGAAAACGTAAGTTCTTATGTAACTTTCCACAGTTCCTAGAAAACAGATGAACCTTTGTATTTAAATTCTGGAAATAATTTAGTACTTTGTTAGTTTCATTAACTGAGAACCTGTCGAAAGGATTTCATCAAGTCCTGGACGCAGAAGCACTAAAAACCATCTTCTCTTCTGATTGATCATCATAGGGGAGTATACAGAGGATAGTGGAAATTTGAATTTACTGCCTGAAAGCCTGCCTTAATAAATAGCTTTTGATATACTCAAGGTTGAAGACTTAAGGAAACAGATTTTGATTTCAACTAGAAATCTAAACAAAAACCCCTTCTGGTATTTTTTTTTTTTTTTTTTTTAGCATTTTCCTACTGAATATCGAGTTTTGTCTTCAGCTGAGCGCTACTATATATGTTTCACAACTGTTGTTTTAGTTTACATTTATTTCTTTCGTAAGGAGATTATTATAGCAGTCATTCAGTAGGAATTGTTTTTAAGTCTTGCTCCTGAAATGCACTATCATTTATATGTAAATTAAACTTATTGTGTAAGTAAAATAAACTGAGATTTCAGTTTGTTTTTAGAATGCAGTGCCATAAAACACAAAATATTCTTTACATTCACACAGTTATGTTTTTATAGTCAAACAAATGCTTTTGCTAATATGTGTATATTTTTATACTATCCACATAGAGCTTGAAAACAATACACAGCCCTTAATAAGTTTGGATAATTTCTCCAAATTTAGAAAAATACTATCAGCTTAAGGAGGTGGGAGAGTGGGTGAAATGGTAACTCTCAGAGTACCATTTTAGTACTTTAGTGTATATATAATATATATTGGAGTTGAATGCCAAGAAATAATGTTTCTGTTAAACTCAGAGAAAGACTGGAAAGGCTACCATATTAAGTAGTAAATAGGATGGTAGAAACGGCATGTAACTTGTGAAATTTTATCAGTTTTCTCTTTCATGTCAGTACTGAATTATTATAATGTTAAATGGAGAACTTATAATTCGGCAGATATTATAATGAAAGATTCTGTTTTCTTGCCTAATTTTGGTCTTTGTGTTTTCTTTGATATATATCTTGAAAACCTCTTTAAGAATTAATAAATTGTCAATGTGTTTTGAAAAGAGGTTTTATTAAGAGGTACCTCCAACCCTCTCTATCTTAGGAGACACGCTAACTCCCCTAAGTTGGGCCTCTAACCCAATCCCATCCTTTAGCCTGGTACCCCACCACTTACCCAAAGTGCTGCAGTCTTTTTCCTTTTGATCAGGGGTGGGGATTGGCAGGGGGGTTCTTCAGTATCATCTCTTCACAGTTTGCCAGAAAGATGTTACCAGACCCCACCACTTACCCAAAGTTAGCTTTTGGTTTGGGGGTTTCCACACTATAGTACCTTCTACAGTTGCCAGAAAGATGTTACAGGAAAGATGTCCTGATCAGACCCCAGGAGAGGGTTTTTGTATCTTGCACAAGAAAGAATTCAGGGCAATTAGGTAATCTTATAAGCTTGTTTTCTTATTGATGGATAGGATCACACTTATAAAAACAACTAAGAGTACAATTTTATTCTCTGGACCTAAATTAGTAATATGTTTTCTAAAATAATGGAAAATTACTTAAAAATACTAGATTTTAAAAATGAGATTAAACAATGTAGGCCAGTGCCATCTCATAGGAGTTTTTCAATGGCTGTATTTATATATTTGAAACTAGAAACAACTTCATTATTTTAACATCCAAATATTTGAACATAATGTGATTTTCTGTGTATAATTGATACCTTTATGTAATGTGAAATTCACGCATCTTATATTGGCCATCAGGAGATCTGGGTCTTAGTTCTGACTCAGTCACATCTGTGTGACTTTAGAAAAGTGATATTTGCAAGCCTCTGTTGTAAAATGAGAATAAAATTATTTATTTTGTTGTGAAGAATAAGATGGGTAGATACGATATTATTTTATATTCTTTAATGCGCTATGCAAATGTTAGGAGGATTGAAAGAAAATGTATTGATTAGGCTATTAAGAAGATTTCTAATTTATTATTGATATTATAAGGGTTTAGTTTGCTGATTTTCTTTCTGCTCACTCTGTCTACTTATTATTACTGACATCAAGCTTATCTTTCTATAGGGGAGATGAAGAAATGACCATTGGCCCAGAATTTGTTAGCAGACTCCTTTTACTTCCATCTCTCTCTAATATCCATTCCTTTAAATGGAATGTTACATATAGGATAGTATTACTAAGTAGATGTTTTAGAATTGAAAAAAACAGTTACTGACATAATTTTCTATGTTTTTGTGGTTAAGAAAAACTATAAGCCTCTTTTAAAAATATAGTATTGATACGTGAACAGACACACAGACCAACGGAACAGAATGTAAAGCGCAGAAATACACAGAAAGCCTAACTACACATGGAAATATATTTTATGTTAAGGTGCAGTTATAAATCAGTGGAAGAAAAGGGACTTTTAGCAATTGATAGGTAATCACCCATAAGAATATAAAAGTTGACTCCTCATCACTGTGTACACCAGAATTAACTCTAAATGAATCAGAGATCTAAATGCAAAAAATGAAATAAAACCTACCAACCCAGGGGCACTGATTATGGTCTCGAAATACCAACCTAATAACAGAACCTGGATTCTAATAAAGAAACCTGAATTATTTGGAGAAATATCTGATTCCTGTCTGGGGCAAGAAATGAGTGCCATGAAACGGGAATATCTTGTCTCATTGGCTAGCAAGGAAGATTCCAAAGACTACTTGCCTTTCTAAAAGTCGAGAAGCGAAAGACCAAAACAACAACAGAAACAAAACAAAGCAAAACAAAAAACCCAAACCAAACCCCCCTTGCAAATACATCAGTGGGTATGATGCATGAACCAATGGTTCATAGGAAAAGAAATGCAAATAGTCTGTAAACATATGAAAAGATGTTTAACCTCATTTGGTAGATGAGGCTATAC
The DNA here is from genome assembly GCF_049350105.2 of Macaca mulatta. Taxonomy (NCBI): domain Eukaryota; kingdom Metazoa; phylum Chordata; class Mammalia; order Primates; family Cercopithecidae; genus Macaca; species Macaca mulatta. The sequence goes on along the minus strand of NC_133411.1, from coordinate 100,406,799 downwards.
AGAAACAGGACTTCTCATATCTTGCTGGTGGGAGTGTAAAGTAATAAATTCCTTGAAAGGAGAAATTACCAATATCTTATGAAATTACAGTTGTATTTTCCCGTTTGTATGAGAAAGGAAACAAATACATATATTTGTTGTTTGTTTATTATTGTGGAAAAAACTGGAAAGATAAAATTGATAACCACACTTATCTTTTATCTATGGGGAATGTGGAGGAATGGGATGAAGGGATGGCCTTGTGAATTCTCTAATACCTTTTTGTGTAACTTTGATATTTGAACCATATACAAATTTTGATATGCTTAAAGAATACCCTGAAATTGAAAAGAAAATGAAACATATGAGCTTAAATATGCATCTAGTTGGTAATGTAACTGAGCAGAGAAAAAGAAAATACTTCAGATATTTGGAATACAGTCAGTACATTGTCCTTTTGCTGGATGTATCCTCAGGTTAAAAACAACGGCCAATGAAATGTTAAAATTAACGAAGTGGTTTTACTGTTTTTTTTGTTGTTGTTGTTACTGTTGCTTTATATATATATATATATGCACACATATATAAAAATATATATATTATATATATATAAAGTGTATATATATATATGTGTACTTTAAGTTCTGGGATACTGTGCAGAACATGCAGGTTTGTTACATAGGTATACATGTGCCATGGTGGTTTTCTGCACCCATCAACCCGTCATCTACATTAGGTATTTCTCCTAATGCTATCCCTCTCTTTGCCTCCTCCTCCCCCTGACAGGCCCTGGTGTGTGATGTTCCCCTCACTGTGCCCCATGTTCTCATTGTTCAACTCCCACTTATGAGTGAGAACATGCGGTCTTTGGTTTTCTGTTCCTGTGTTAGTTTGCTGAGAATGATAGTTTCCAGCTTCATCCATGTCCCTGCAAAGGACATGAACTCATTCTTTTTTGTGGCTGTGCAGTATTCCATGGTGTATATGTGCCACATTTTCTTTATCCAGTCTAACATTGATGGGCAGTTGGGTTGGTTCCAGGTCCTTTTTTTGCTGGATATATCCTCAGGATAAAAACAATGGCCAGTGCAATGTTAAAGTTAACTTACTGGTTTTACTGTTACACTGATAGTGGTGCAATAATTTTGAAACAAGTTTATCAATATGGTATATTAAAGCAAATAAATATGTAAATGTAATTATGAACCAAGAATTTCAGGATTAGAGAAAGACATGAATATAAAATCAAAGCAGAAAATGAAATTTTGGGAATTTCACCATAAACTGATCATGTTTAAAAAATGTATTTCCTAGATCTACTCACCAAAAGGGCTTAGAACTACTGACTTCCTAGTAGCCATGCATACATATAGTGATGTATATGTATATGTATGTGTAAGATCCTGGTTTCTAAATGCATTGCTTAGTGAAAAGAGCCAGGGCTCCTAGGAGAAAAGGCTGATTCCAAATTTGGAACTAAGAAAATAAAAGATGAGCCCTGGACAGCGGTTCCCAACCTTTTTGGCACCAGGGACTGGTTTCATGGAAGACAGTTTTTCCATGGACCGGGGGTAGGGGATGTTTCGGGATGAAACTATTTCACCTTAGATCATCAAGCATTAGTTAGATTTTCATAAGGAGTGTACAACGTAGATCCTTCGTGTGTACAGTTCACGGTAGGGTTTGTGTTCCTATGAGAATCTAATGCCGCCACTGATCTGACAGGAGGTGGAGCTTAGGCAGTGATGCTCCCTCACCTGCTGCTCACCTCCTGCTGTGCAGCCCGGTTCCTAACAGGCCACCAATCAGTACTGGTCTGCGGCCTGGGGGTTTGGGACCCCTGGCCTATAACATTGTGCTTTGTCAGAAAGCAAGCACTCTGTCTGATGGATGCATATGAAAAGGACAGAATAACCAACTAGAAAGGGCTTCTTTTGGGCAAAGTTGGTACAATTTGAGGATAAAATAAGAGTTCTTATTGATAATAAAACATTTAATAAACATTCATGATTTCATAGTCTCTTTAAAAATATAGCCAATTTGCCATTTTTAGATTAAAGTTATCTGGAAATTGGTAACCAGGAGAAAAGAATTAAGCAGTTGGCCTCTTTATGAAGAACTGTGGTTTATTTGCAGGGGAGGAAGGAATGTTCTTCCTTAGCGAAGAATACAGTCTGATGTAGGTAATGAACATGATAGAATTAGAAAAATCAACTTTTTGCCCTGTGTGGCGGACAGACTTCTAAACATGTTCCTCAAAAATTTCCATTTCCTGCTTACTCAATCAAACATGAACCTAAGTACTGCTGTGAAGGGACTTGGCATATATAATTAAGGTTGCCAGACAGCTGTACTTAAGATATGGATATTATCCTGTCTTAACCCATTTTGTTTCCAGAGACTAGGCAATTTATAAAGAAAGTGGTTTATTTGGCTGATAATTCTGGATGCTGGGAAGTCCAAGAAGCATAACGCTGGTCTCTGCTCAGCTTCTGGTGAGGGCCTCATGCTGCATCATAAGATGGCAGGGAAGGGGAAGGAGAAGCAGACATTCCAAAAGGGTAAAACATAAGAAACAACCTCACTTTGTAACAACCTGCTCTCTAGAGAACTAGCCCATTCCCACAAGAACTAATCCAGTCCCAAGAAATAACCCAGTCTTGAGAGAAAGACATTAATCTACCTTAAGGACCTAATCACCTCTTAAAGGCACCACCTCCCAATACTATTTTATTGGCAATTAAATGTAAATGTGACTTTTGTCAGGGACAAATGACATCCAAACCATAGCACTCAATTTGTGGCTCCCGAAAACTCATATCCTTCTTACATGCAAAATATATTCATTTCGGCCCAACACGGTGGCTCGTATCTGTCATCCCAGCACTTTGGGAGGCCGAGATGGGCGGGTCACTTGAAGTCAGGAGTTTGAGTCCAGCCTGACCAACATGGTGAAACCCCGTCTCTGCGAAAAATACAAAAATTAGCCAAGCATGGTGGCAGGTGCCTGTAATCCCAGCTACTCGGGAGGCTGAGGCAGGAGAATTGCTTGAACTAGGGTGGAGGAGTTTGCTGTGAGCTGAGATCATGCCACTGCACTCCAGCCTGGGTGACAGAGCGAGACTCCGTCTCAAACACACACACACACACACACACACACACACACACACACACACACACACACACATATATATATTCATTTCATCACAAAGGTCCCCTAAATCTTAACTCATTCCAGCACCAATTCATAAGTCCAAATTCCAAAGTCTCATGTGAGACTCAAGGCAAACTCCTTCTAGTTGTGAGCCTGTAAAATAAGAAACAAGTTATCTACTTCCAAAATACAATGGCAGGATAGGCATGGGGTAAACTGTATTAGTATGTTCTCACACTGTTACAAAGAAACACCCATGATTGGGTAATTTATAAAGGAAAGAGGTTTAATTGACTCACAGTTCCACATGGCTGGGGAGACCTCAGGAAAGTTACAGTCATGGCAGAAGGGGAAGTAGGCATGTCTTACATGGTGGCAGGCAGGAGAGAAGTAGTGAGCAAGAGAGGAACTACCACAACACTTACAAAACCATCAGATTTCATGAGAACTCACTCACTATCATGAGAACAGCATGGAGGGAACCACCCCCGTGATCCAATCACCTCCCATCAGTTCTCTCCCTCAACACTTGCAGATTACAATTCAAGATGAGATTTGGGTGGGGACACAAAGCCTAACCTTTATCATAAATGTTCCTTCCAAAAGGGAGGAATGCACAGAAAGAAAGGAGTAACCGGCCGGGCGCGGTGGCTCAAACCTGTAATCCCAGCACTTTGGGAGGCCGAGACGGGCGGATCACGAGGTCAGGAGATCAAGACCATCCTGGCTAACATGGTGAAACCCCGTCTCTACTAAAAATTACAAAAAACTAGCCAGGCGAGGTGTCGGGCCCCTGTAGTCCCAGCTACTCGGGAGGCTGAGGCCGGAGAATGGCGTAAACCCGGGAGGCGGAGCTTGCAGTGAGCTGAGATCCGGCCACTGCACTCCAGCCTGGGCGACAGAGCGAGACTCCGTCTCAAAAAAAAAAAAAAAAAAAGGGAGTAACCACCTCAAAGCAAGTCTGGAATCCACAGGACAGGTATTAAATCTTAAAACTCCAGAACCATCTCTCACTTTATGTGCTGCCTCCAGGACACAATTGCAGGATGATTGCAGGGTGAGGTTCCTTTGGTTTTGGGAAGTCCTGCCCCTATGACTGCTGGGTGGAGCCCACATGCTGGTCTCTCAGTTTGGGGTTGCATGCTTGTGCCTGTGGCTTTCTCAGACTGGCATTTGATGTAGTTTGAATATATGTCCCCCGCAAATCTCATGTTGCCTTGTAATCCCCAGTATTGGAGTTGGGACCTGGTGGGAGGCGATTGGATGATGGGGGGTGGATTTCTCATGAATTGTTTAGCACCATTCCCTTGGTGTCTATTTTGTGATAGTAAACTATCACGAGATCTGCTTGTTTAAATGTGTGTGGCACCTCTCCCCACCTGTCTCTGGCTCTGGCTCTTGCCATGTGAGACACCTGATTCCTCTTTGCCTTTTGCAATGCTTGTAAGATTGCTGAGGCCTCCCCAGGAGCCAAGTAGATGACAGCACCATGCTTCCTTTAAAGCCTGAAGAACCATGAGCCAATAAAATCTCTTTTCTTTATAAATTATCCAGTTCCAGGTATTTCTTTAAGCAGTGGAAAAACAGCCTAACATAGAGTTACATGTTGCTGGTCACTCTACAGTTATGGGGTCTTGAAGGTGGTACTTTGTACCTGTCACTCCACTATACATTCTATTAGGGATTCTCTGCTGGGGCTCCATCCCACATCAGGATTCTGCCTGGGCTCCCAGGCAATTTGCTGCATCATTTAATATCTAGGAAGAAGATAACACAATCCTCCGGCCTGCACACTCTGCACATCTTCAAAGACAGCACCTTGTTGACACCATCAGAGCTTATGGTTTGAGAGCAGCAGCACAAGTGGCATTTTGGTTCACTTGAGCCGTGGCATTGTGCCACAAAGGTTTATGGCTTGTACTTTTTGGAGTAGCAAGTCAAGCCACACATGGGCTTATTGAATAACGGCTGGAATGGGTGAGGAGGGCTGACTGGATTTCAGGAAGCAGACATATGGAGAGCAGACACTTGAACAGTGGCCTTGAAGATCTCTGCAATGCTTTTAGTGCCTTTTAGTCATTGCCTTGATGGTTAGTACCTGACTTCTGTTTATCCATATTAATTCCTTTAGCAAATGGTCTGTGAGCTACACCCTTGGTTTCCTCTCCTGAAAATGCTCTTTCATTCTCTACTACATGGCCTTGCTGGGAATTTTCCAAGTATTTTTGCTCTGCTTCCTGAAGGGGTGGCCTGCCCCTCCACACCTGTGGGCGTTTCTCGTTAGTGGAACGAGAGACTTGAGAAAAGAAATGAGACACAGAGACAAAGTATAGAGAAAGAAAAAGTGGGCCCAGGGGACCGGCGCTCAGCATACCGAGGACCCATGCCGCACCGGTCTCTGAGTTCCCTTAGTATTTATTGATAATTATCTTTACCATCTTAAAGAAAAGGAAGTGGCAGGATAATAGGATCATTGTAGGGAGAAAGTCAGCAGTAAGACATACGAATAAAGATCTCTGTGACATGAATAAGTTTAAGGAAAAGTGCTGTGCCTTGATATGCATATGTAAACATCTCCATAAACCTTTTTAGTGCATAAAGAGCAGCATTGCGCTAGCAAGTCCCGCCTTTCGCCCTAAGGCGGTTTTCTCCTTTCTCAGTAAACAGAACATACAATCGGGTTTTATACCGAGATGTTCCATTGCCCAGGGATGGGCAGGAGACAGATACTTTTCTCTATCTTAACTGCCAACAACCTCCAAGAGGCCTTCTTTCCTCTTGTACTAGTCCTCCTCAGCACAGACCCTTCACAGGTGTCAGGCTGGAGGACGATCAGGTCTTTCCCTTCCCACGAGGCCATATTTCAGCCCATCACATGGGGAGAAACCTTGGACAATACCTAGCTTTCCTAGGCAGAGGTCCCTGCGACCTTTGGCAGTGTGCGTATCCCTGGGTACTTGAGATTAAGAGAATGGTGATGACTTTTAACCAGCAAGCTGCCTTCAGCACTTGTTTAACAAAGCACCCTGCACAGCCCAAAATCCTTTAAACCTTGAGTCACCATAGCATATGTCTCTTGGAAGGACAAGGTTGGGGGTAGGGTCACAGATTAACAGCATCTCAAATACAGAACAAAATGGAGTCTCTTATGTCTACTTCTTTCTGTATAGACACAGTAACAGTCTGATCTTTCTTTCTTTTCCCCACAGCTTGCTTTCTGTAGCAGGTCACTGTAAGAAGTTACTTCTAACTGCCTTGCTGCCTAGACATTTCTTCCACCATATAGGCTATTCCAGTGCCCTAAGTTTGGCCCTCTAGGAAGTCCTATGGCATGGCTACAGTATAGCCAAGTTGTTTGTTACTATATAACAAGCACGACCATTACTTCAGTTCTTAGTAAGATATTCTTTGTTTCCATTTGAGGTCTCATCAAAATGGCCTTTATTGTCCATATGTCTATCAGCATTCTGGTCATGACCACTTAAGGTATTCCTTAGTTTTTTTTTTTTTTCATCTTCTGAGCTCTCACCAGAATTGCCCTTAGTGCTTCACTCACAGCAATACAGGGTTTTTTTCTAGCTTCTTCCTCCAGATTCTTCTAGCCACTACTCATTACTCAGTTCCAAAGCTGCTTCCATATTTTCAGGTATAGCAACACCTTGCTACTCAGTACCAATTTTCTATCTTAGTCTGTTTTGTGTTATTATGACAGAATACCTGAGACTGGGTAATTGATAAAGAAAATAGATTTATTTGGCTCACAATTCTGGAGACTGGCAAGTAAAAGAACCCTGCTGCCATTGTCTATTTGGCTTCTGTTGAGGGCCTTGTACTGCATCATAACATGGTAGAGGAGTGGAAAAGGAAACAGGTGTTCCAAAAGGGCAAAATATGAGAGGCAACCTCACTTTATATCAAACCATTCTCTTCAGAATTAATCAGTTCCTGCAAGAACTAATCAATTTGCTCAAAAACTAAGCCATTGTTGCAAGAAAGACATTAATCTAAACTTAAGGACCTAATCACCTCTTAAAGGCATCACCTCCCAATACTGTTACATTGGCAATTAAATTTCAACATGAGTTTTGGTGTAGACAAGTTACATCCAAACCATAGCATGCTGGATTATCCGGGTAGACCCAGCGTATCATGTGAGCTATTAAAAGCAGAAGAGGAAGGCAGAAGAGTCTGTTACAGAGTAGTAGCAGCAGAAGAGGAAGCCACAGAGATTCCACACATGAGAAGGATTCATTGCACTGTTGCTGGCACTGAGATATAGGGGCCCATGCTTAAGGACCAGAAAGAAGCCTCTGGAAGCTAAGGATGTCCCCCAAATGACTTTGCTATGAAATGTGGATCTCAGTCCTACAACTACAATAAGCAGGATTTTGCCAACAACCTGAATTATCTTGGACACAGACTCCAGAACTTCCTGATTTGAGCCCAGCTGACTGATACTTTGATTTTAGCATTCTGAAACCTGTAGCAGAGAAACCAGTGGAATCAACCTGGACTTCTGATCTATAAATTGTGAGATGCTGAATTGTCTTGCTTGTTACAACAGTGATAGACAACCAATTGATATGGTTTAGCTGTGTCCCCACCCACACCTCAAGTTGTGTAGCTCCCGTTATTCCCATGTGTCATCAGAGGGACCCGGTGAGAGGTAAATGAATCATGAGGGCAAGTTTTTCTTGTGCTGTTCTCATGATAGTGAAGAAGTCTCACAAAATCTGATGGTTTTATAAAGAGGAGTTTCCCTGCACAAACTCTCTCTCCTGTCTGCCGCCATGTAAGATGCCCCTTGCTCTTCTGCCATGATTGTGAGGCCTCCACAGCCATGTGGAACCGTGAGTCAATTAAACCTCTTTCCTTTATAAGTATCCAGTCTCGAGTATGTCTTTAAGAGTGAGAACAGATTAATACACCATTATACAGCCCTTCACTGAAATAATTGATTTAGATTAGGGTCACTAATGGACACTAATTCCTTTAGGTGAAAGGATGTGAGGGAATAGAATATTTTCATAGTACCAAAGTATCACCTCACAGATTTCTTGGAATTGTGTAGGGAAGACTATACCGTACAACAGAGATTTAGCTGTTACCACTTTACCTAAGTGAACAAAGTTAGGATCACTGATAATACAGCAAGCTGACATTGTATGTTTTCTGATGTGATGCAACTTGAAGCACATAGCATTAACTGTGAATATTCTTTTATAAGTTGAATCTGACTATAATCAGACCTTTAGGTGCATCTTCCAATTTTAATGAAATACATGGGATAGGTGAAAAGTTAACACCACAAGGACACAATTAGACAAATCTAGAACACAGGACATACAAAAAGATAATTGGCCTGGTCTGTTCAAAACATAAATGTCATTAAAAATGTTAAGATGAATGTATTGGAAATCAGGGAGACTGTTATACATGAAAATGATTAAGGAGCTATAAAGACCAAATGCAGGCCAGGTGCAGTGGCTCACACCTGTAATCTAGGCATGTTAGGAGGCTGAGGCGGGTGGATCACTTGAGATCAGGAGTTTGAGACCAGCTTAGCCTGTATGGTGAAACCCCATCTCTACTAAAAATACAAAAATTATCTGGGCATGGTGGCATGCGCCTGTAATCCCAGCTACTCGAAAGAATGAGGTGGAAGAATCGCTTGATTCTGGGAGGCGGATATTGCTCCACTGCATTCCAGCCTGGGTGACAGACCAAGACTCTATCTCAAACAAAACAAAATAAAACAAAACACATCCCCCCGACACACACCCAAATTCAGTATGTGAACCTTGTTGTGATTTTGGTTTAAAAACTAATAAAAATACCTATACTTTTAGGGGCAATTGGGAAAGATTTATTAAGTTTCTTAAGGGAGATAACAGTATTATGGTTATGTAGAAAAATATTCTTAGGAGATACATAAAAAGTATTTAGGAAGAAAGTCATGATGCCTGAAAGTTATTTCTAAATGCTTATTTAAAAAGAGAGAAAAAACCATAGAAATAAAAAGAAGCATTTATGGCAAAAATGTTAACAGTTGTTCATTCAGAGTGGTTGGTGTAAAGGTGATTTTTTGTACTATTTTTAACTTTTTTATATGTTTGAACATTTTCAAAATTAAATATTAAAAGAAATGGAGAAGAAAGTTTTAGAAAGCTTGAAGGAGGTTCTTGTATGTGAGTGAGGATAGTTTACTGGCAGGCTTCATTTTAGTGTTCTTGGATAATTCTGTTTTATTTTGGTCCCTTTCAATACTAGATTTGGAATACTTTTTTTCTGAGGTGACAGTATCCATTCTAGCACATGAATTGTCTCTAAATAGTTTATTCCATTTTTAAAAGAGGTGTGTCAGTTAATATTTTGCCTGGAGCATACATACCAGGGCTGCTGGCTGTATTGCATTTGGGATCATGGAGGGAATGAAATAGGTGGGTGAGTGTTGTGAGAGACAGTCCTCCATTATTCTCTCTTGCTCCTACATGTCTTACTGGATTTGCCAAGAATGAAAGGCACTGACTGCTTTTTACCTGGGTCATTTCTCAGGGTTGTGTTTGTAGAGAGCAACCTTGAGAGATGAGATAATGTCTCTGGGACAGAACAGGCTTGCTTACAGCTTGCTATAAAATAAGAGGCTCTTGTGAGTAAAAAAATCTCAAACTGTGTTTTCTTTGCTTTTACAACACAACAACAATTGACACAGAAGACTTCTTTGACTACATGTGTGTTTCTTTCTATATACCAAACAAGCAATCAGTTTTGCAAATGGACACCAGCTGGGGCGTCCTCTGATTCAATTCATTTCCGATGCTGTCTACCTGGAGCTAGCCTCTGAAACCACAGATTGAGGGCTCAGTCCCACAGGATCACCCCTCCTTCCCACTAGTCTCAAGTCCAGGCTCTGGGACATCTGACCAACCCCAAGTTTCGGCTCCCATGAACCCCCTATTGGGTTTAATTTGGTAGAGTGGCTCACAGAATTGAGGGCAACATGTTTGCTTGTTTATTACAAAGGGTATTTTAAAGGATAAAAATAAACAGCCAGATTAAGAAATACATAGAATAAAGTCTAGAAGTGTCCTAGCTTCCTAAGCACTGGAGCTTCTGTCCCTATGCACCACCCTTCTGGCTGGGTACATGAATGAATTCTTGTTCACCTTCCTGTCAGCCTCCATGTGTTTAACTATTCAGAAGCTCTCCAAACCCAGTCCTTCCTTTTGGGGTTTTATGGAAGTCTTATTACCTCGGCTTGACTGATTAAACCATTGCCCATTGATGATCAACTTGTCCTTCAGCCCATCTCCCCTCCCTGGAGGTGAGGGTGGGGAATGAAAGTCCCAACCTTCTAATCATGCCTTTGTCTTTCTGGTGACTAGCCCCAATCCTGAAGCTACCAAAGGGCTTCCTACCAGCAGTCATCTCATTAATATACAAAAAGACATCAGGTAGGAGTTTCTGAGGATTTTAGGAAGTGTATGCCATGGTTGAAGACCAAATATATAGTTCACAATATCACAGCTCCCAAGCTTGGTATTCTTCAACTTCGATCTCTACCACTACACACCGTCTAGCTGGACTCATATCTTATTACCCCCAAGGATGTTGGGTTCCAAGGAACCAGTGCAAATAAACTGATGCTGTGCTGTGATTAATAAAGTCCTGTGACCCAGGAATCTTATGTCTGCTGCCAGCATCCATGAAACAGTAACAGGCTAACTGATTAGCTTTAGGTAGAGTAAAAATCTCAAACCCTTCAGTGATGATTGAATCTTCCGTACATAGATCTTCAGGAATCCTGCTTTGTCTGACTTTTCACTTCTGCTCTTCATTAGACCTGCATTTTCAGAGTCTGAAGCTACTAGGGTTTGGCTGGGCTGTTGATAATGACAGAAGGCAGACAAATCCTAGGCAGATAGAGGCAGGCCCCCGTGAAACCCAACCTTCAAGCCAAAGCCTGTTTAAAGCCTGAAAGCCAAGCTACAAGTCAAATCCACAGACCAGATTGAGAACTTGTCTTCCCATTTGGCATACTTTCCTCTGATTGATCCCTACCCTTCACCTATTTTACATATACCTACTCTTCCCTAATTGGTTGTTTACACTGTTGTGCCCACCTTTGAGTGGTACCTTTGTTTTAACCTTTTTTGCATACTCACCAATCAGCACGCATTCCCCCATTCTGAGCCCATAAAGCTCTGGACTCAGCCACACTGAGAGAAAAATCATCCTCGTGTCCTTTCTCCACTGAGAATTGTTTCGTCACTTAATAAAATTCTTCTTTGCCCTCCTCGCCCTTCAGTTGTCAGCGTGCTCTCATTCTTCTTGGACACAGGACAAGAACTCAAGACCCACTGGATGTGGGTGGTGGGCATACCAAAGGATATAACAGCTGTGGCCCACTGCCCTATGCCAGCAGAGGGCAGCCACTCCATACAACGGGAAGCAGCAGCAGGGCCAAGCCAGCCCTGGAGCCGCAGGCTGGAGTGAGGCTAGGGGCTGACAGAGCTGTTAATTTACTGTTATCCATCAGGCTACAGATGGTAGGACTAAAAAAGCTATTTAGTATGCTGTAACGTCCTCTCTGGAGCTTTATCGTTGTGGTCACCCCTGCCTGGGCACCACTGCATTCCCCTTGTGTGGACACCAGAGTCCACTGCAGGAGTAGCTTGCAACACACCTGGTCCAGTTGCAGGACCCATATGGAGCCCAGTTCTTTGCTCACACTTGCCTGGAACAGCCAACTGGACCCTGCACTCGCTCGCTCACACAGCCAAGGTCGACTGGGGACTGAGCTTGCAGCTGCAGTGGCTACAGCATCCGTGCCAGAGTGCAGGCTGGGTGTGGCCCTGTGGTCTTTCTGATCGGACAGAGCATCTTCTGTGGTGAACCTGGGCCTGAGCAAGGCCTGGACAGTGGCGTCACTGGCCAGAGGTCTCTGCCTGGCAAAGTGACTGAGAAAAATCCCATATCATTATTAACCTGCTTTCCTTGTTTAAAATGGACAGTACCAACATTCATTCCGTTATTTAAAGCAGAAACTTTACACTGTTGTCACTCTTTATATTTGACTGGTGAACAGGTCTTGTCATTTTACCTTCTTAGCATCACATCTTTCTCCATCTTCACTGCTATTGGTTTAGCTTAGGTCTTTATCTAGTCTCTTGACTAGATTACTGTAATTCCTTACTGTTATTGGACTGGGTATCCCCACCCCCAACGCCATTCATATGTTGAAGCCTTAACCTCCAATGCAATTGTATTTTGAGGTAGGGCTTTTAGGAGCTAAAGGTTAAATGAAGTTAAAAGGGTAGGGTACTAATATGATAGGATTGGTGGCCTTACAAGAAGGAGAAGAGAGAGGTGTCTATATGTGTGCATGCACTGAAGTAATGTCACGTGAGGACATAGTGAGAAGGCAGCCACCCATTAGGCAGAAAGAGAGCCCTCATCAGGAACCAAATTGGCTAGCACCTTGATCTTGGACTTCTGAGCCTCCAGAACTGTGAGAAATAAATGTCTGTTATTTAAGCTACCCTGTGTACCTGGTATTTTGTTATGACAGACCAAGATGACTAAGACACTTTACCTCCAATGTAGTCCAACCATGCCTGCTTTGCTCCCGCCATTTTAATCTTTTTGAAGCTTAACACTGCTGTCAGAAGTATGTTTTAAAGTTGCATCTTTGATCAGGTTGTTATGTTTTTAGAGCCTTTATGTGTTTCTCTGCAAAGTGAAATTCAAGCTTCCTGCCTTGTCATATCAGACCTTTCATGAGTTGGCCCTTTTATATTTCTCAAGCTTCATCACTTGCCTCCCTCTTGTCCCAGTCCCTATTCACCCTATGCATGAGCTATATAAACCTACTTGCGTTTTTTTAGTTTATCATGCTGTTTTATATCTCTGGGTCTCTACTCATGCACAGAGCATTTGGTGCCAGGGATGCTGCTTCACCACCTCCCTCCCATCTGCTTGCAGAATATTTATTCATCTTTCAAGCTTAGATCAACCTCTAAGAAAGCTTTCTCTTATCCTCATAGGCTAGAATGACCTCACTCTCCTTTGTGTCTCGTGTGTTTTTAAAATCTTTTATTCTTTTGTAGCATGTATAACACATTATTTCCCTTAGTGTTTAATATATTATTCTGCCTTTACTAGGTGTGTGGTGGTGGGGTGGCAGGGTAGGGAGTGAGTTCATCCCCACCAAGGCTAGATGGATAGTTAGGGTTCTCCAGAGAAACAGAACCAACAGAACCAACAGGATGAGTATGTATGTATGTTTATATAAACACATATACACACATACATAAAGACATTTATTTTAAGGAATTGGCTCATGTGATTATGGAGGCCAGCGAATCCAAAATCTGATGGGGGAGGCCGGCAGGCTGCAGACTCAGGAATGAGTTGCAGTTTGAGTCCAAAAGCAGTCTGCTGGCAGAATTCCATCTTGCTTGAGGGAGGTCAGCCTTTATTTTGTTAAGGCCTTCAACTGATTAAATGAGGCTCACCCAATCTGCTTGACTCAAAAATCCACCAATTTAAATGTGACTCTCATCCAAAAACATCCTCACAGAAACATCCAAAATAGTGTTTGACCAAATATCTATACCATGTGGTCCATCTAAATTGACAGATAAAATTAGCCATCACATATAATGATCACACCTAGATGTGATTTAGTCTGAGTATGCCATAAGACCTCACAAGTCTTTCTCAGGCTCTAGGTGAAGTCATTTCCTGTGGGGATTCAAGCCCACCAGTTAATGCTTACTGCTTTATTCCCACCAGAAACCCACCATTTCTTTCTATCTTGTCTAATAGCTTTCTACCCACAAGCAAGGTTGATATGTATTTCTGCACATTATGGCATGACAGGCATGTAGAAGCTCTATTTTGTCCATTGTAACCAGGAACTTTTCTAAGCTTTTAGTCATTGAGGCTTACTGTTACACAGTGATCAGTCCTCTGGGAGTTGTATACTGCATAATTTGATAGCCCAGCAGGGAACAGTTTCTGAAAATTCTTCCCAAATGGTATCCTTTGTAGTAGATGTAACCTGAAAAATAAAAAAATAAAAAAAAAATACTGGTACCTTACTGGAGTTCCATTCAGTCATCAGCAGTTGGTTTTATTCATCGTAGTGAATGAACAAAATGTCTCCAATTCGATGCCAGTCAGATTTGCAGGTTGCTATTAGACCACATCAGGTTCCAAAGCAGAGGTGGTGTTGGCAAACATGACTTCATCCCTTCAGGCATCTGGTGTAATTACTTGAATACACAGTATTGTTCTCTTTTTCTGAACCTTCATCAAGATACCAGTGTAATGTTGGATTTCCCTCACTGAGTACCTTTTCATTCATTCATATACCTTCAGCTATTGTTTCTTCTTTCCATTTATCATTGATTTTAACTCAAACCATTCTATCTTTGGAAGGGACATTGGGTTCACCTATGGTGCTGATAGCGATATGGGTCTACCAAGTGCTCCCCCTTCAGTACGTTCCCATTCATATAGGGTAAGATTACACAGATATAGAACTTGTGGGCTATCTCGGCCACTGGGTGTTATAACTGCAGCTACGGTCGACCACAATTTTGTCAGATTGGGTGAAGGCAGAATTCATCCTATCAGGTCCTTAGATATTCTGGCATAAAGATTTAAAGGTATAATTAGTTTCTCGGTTAGGGATTATCTCTGCTTCCAGCACTCTCACAGTTCAAGTCCTAGTTTCTGGAATTACTTTATTGGGTAGGAAATGAGTGTTGAGGTGATGTGGGGAAGAATTGTATGGTCATACTAGTATCCTCCTTAACGTCATCATCCCAAATCTCTCACAAAAGCAGAAGAATCCTAACTCATGGGGCATGACCTTCCCGTGGTCTGCTTTGTGTTGAGCATGAGTGTACACTTGTGAAGGCCTGCAAGCCAGTGCTTCTTGCCTTTATTTTCTCCCACTTTTCATAACAAGTATTTCAGTTGCCCATTGCACTTCTCTGATTTCTACTTTGAATTTCCTGTTCCATCTTATTTTGAAGGTAAGCAAATTGATGTGTCAATTTCATGAGTTCTTTCTTTGCCCATATTTGGACAGTATGTACAAATATAACAGGTATAACTGAACAAATGCAACTCAACTTTCCAAATTAGTATAGTATTGTTTTCTCCAGTCCTTTTATTGTGTTTTGAGTATTTGTGTCTATTACCAGGTATGCAAAGCCCAGTCCGGAGTAAATGTCTTTTCCTGTCACACCCATTACAGCCTCCTAGGGCTACAGGCAGTGGTCCAACATAGTCTGTTTTCCAGCTATGTGCAGAGTCTTTACCCTAGGGCATCTGTCTCATCTTTGTATGCAGTCTTTCTGACTGGTAGATTGGACTGTTCATTTTGCCATCTTGTGCCTCAGAGAATACAAGAGGAATATGCTGATGATCAGCCACCATCTGTGTCCATACACACTTTATGAACCCAAGTGGCTACCTGGAGTGAGCACCCTAAGGTATTCACTTGCCGGTTTCAATCATCCATTGATTCTGGGAGATAATAATAATAATTATTATTATTATTGTTTGAGACAGAGTCTTGCTGTTGCTCAAGCTGGAGTGCAGTGGCACGATCTTGGCTCACTGCAACCTCTGCCTGTTGGTTTCAATCATCCTTTGATTCTGGAAGAGAATTATTATTATTATTATTTGAGACAGTGTTTTGCTGTTGCCCAGGCTGGAGTACAGTGGCACGATCTTGGCTTACCATAACCTCCGCCTGCCAGGTTCGAGTGATTCTCCTGCCTTAGCCTCCCTAGTAGCTGGGACTGCAGGTACATGCCACCACTTCCAGATAATGTTTTTGTGTTTTTAGTAGAGATGGGGTTTTCCCATGCTGGCCAGGCTGGTCCTGAACTGACCTCAGGTGATCCACCTGTCTTGGCCTCCCAAAGTACTGGGATTACAGGCATGAGCCACTGTGCCTGGCCTCTAAGAGAATTATTTTGATGTGTATCAACATGTCCTACTTTAATGAGTTCCTTAAGTTTCTGTAGAGTCATACCTTATACTCATGAGTAGCACTCATGGGCTGTAAACTCCAGTCTCCATTTCTTCATTACTTCAGTAGTCCAGTTTCTTATTGTCCATCTGTTTGACCATATAACCAAGCTGTTTGCTCCCATCTATGAGTCAGAATACATACAAACTTCAGAGCTCTTGCTATTATCTATGTCTTCTGTTACTGCACGGATAACAGCATGTAATTGAACTCAGTGAACTGATTTATTCTTACCTTCCTTGATCAGTTTTTTTTCCATCAGTTAGTCACAGTTTGGCGGCTTTCCAAACAGAATGCTGTCCATCACCTTGGAACTGCCATCTGTAAATCAAGTGGCTTTTTGTTTGTCAACTAGGGCCTGGAAGAAGGGCACACGTATGTGGCAGTAGGATCTAGTAATTCTCCAGATGCCTCCAGAATCAGTCCTAAGTGAAGAGAGGCTATCTGCTTGTGAATATGATGGGTATTTCCTTGCTTTTCTCTATTTTCCTGTAGAAACCATTTCCATTTTATTATGAAACTTCTCAGTATTACCTTCCTTGTTAGAATGTTTCTCTGAGATAACCCAAAACGTTATGTGTATTGCAGGTTTCAAGATTTTTTTTTCAGTTGTGGAGGCAGTTTCAGTTAGTAACCAATAACAAGCCAGTGTTTGTTTTATTTATTTATTTATTTATGTATTTATTTATCTCTAAGTTCTGGGATACATGTGCAGAACATGCAGGTTTGTTACATAGGGATACACGTGCCATGATGGTTTGCCGCACCCATCAACTCATCATCTGTGTTTTTCAAGCAGGATGTACTATGTTGCTACATCTGGAAATTTCCTTGTCTAAAATCCCAGCAGTCAATGCTGGACAGCAATCATGGGCTTTTGCTGTAAGTTTTAGTGTGTAGACACTTCCAAAGTCATATCTAAATGCGGATCATAAGAACCCAAAGGTATTGATTGTTTTCCTCTGGCCTTTTGTAGTTCAGACATAGCCTGTTGTGGTTCAGACCTCTATTTAAATATGACCTTCTTTCACATAGCTTTATGGATAGGAGTTAGCAATATTATCAGATCTACAATATGTACCCTCTCTAATCACAACCACCCAACTAAGTGTTAGGTTTCTTGTGTAGTTTCCAGAGTAGGAAGGCACAGCCATTTATCTTTAGTAGCCTGTGAGGTAGCGGCAGTGACTCCTACCAAGGAAATTATCTAGACTTACACGTTTGGGCAGGCCCTTGGATCCTTGCTCAGTTTACCAACCACCACTGTTAATCATGTATGTCACCATTTTTATTATTATTACACTTTAAGTTCTGGCATACATGTGCAGAACGTGCAGGTTTGTTACATAGGTATACATGTGCCATGGTGGTTTGCTGCACTCATCAACCCATCATCTACGTTAGTTATTTCTCCTAATGCTATCCCTCCCCTAGCCCCCCATCCCCGACAGTCCTCAGTGTGTGATGTTCCCCTCCCTGTGTCCATGTGTTCTCATTGTTCAACTCCCACTTATGAGTGAGAACATGCAGTGTTTGGTTTTCTGTTCCGGTGTTAGTTTGCTGAGAATGATGGTTTCCAGCTTCATCCATGTCCTTCCAAAGGACATGAACTCATCCTTTTTTATGGCTACATAGCATTCCATGGTGTATATATGTGACATTTTCTTTATGCTGTCTATCATTAATTGCCATCTGGGTTGGTTCCAAGTCTTTGCTATTGTGATAGTACTGCAATAAACATATGTGTGCATGTGTCTTTAGAGTAGAATGATTTATAATCCTTTGGGTACCAGTAATGGGATTGCTGGGTCAAATGGTATTTTTGGTTTTAGATCCTTGAGGAATTGCCACACTGTCTTTCACAATGGTTAAGCTAGTTTACACTCCACCAGCAGTGTAAAAGCGTTCCTATTTCTCCACATCCTCTCCAGGATCTGTTGTTTCCTGACTTCTTAATGATTGCCATTCTAACTGGTGTGAGATGGTATCATTTGATTTGCATTTCTTTAATGGCCAGTGATGATGCACTTTTTTCCATACGTTTGTTGGCCGCATAAATGTCGTCTTTTGAGAAGTGTCTGTTCATAACCTTCTCCCACTCTTTGATGGGATTGCTTGTTTTTTTTCTTGTGAGTTTGTTTAAGTTCCTTGTAGATTCTGGATATTAGCTCTTTGTCAGATGGATAGATTGCAGAAACTTTTTCCCATTCTGTAGGTTGCCTCTTCACTCTGATGATAGTTTCTATTGCTGTGCAGAAACTCTTTAGTTTAAGTAGATCCCATTTGTCAATTTTTTGCTTTTATTGCCATTGCTTTTGTTGTTTTAGTCATAAAGTCTTTGCCCATGCCTATGTCCTGAAAGGTATTGCCTAGGGTTTTTATGGTTTTAGGTCTTACATTTAAATCTTTAATCCATCTTGAGTTAATTTTTGTATAGGGTTTAAGGAAGGGGTCCAGTTTCAGTTTTCTGCATATGACCAGTCAGTTTTCCCAACGCCATGTATTAAATAAGGAATCCTTTCCCCATTGCTTGTTTTTGTCATGTTTGTCAAAGATCAGATGGTTGTAGATGTGTGATGTTATTTCTGAGACCTCTGTTCTGTTCCATTGGTCTAAATATCTGTTTTGGTACCAGTACCATGCTGTTTTGGTTACTGTAGCTTTGTAGTATAGTTTGAAGTCAGGTAGTGTGATGTCACCCGAGGTGAAGAAGAAAATTTCTGAGACTCCTTAAATACAGAAGCCCAATTCCAAACATTTTTATAAAACTCAGTTTGGAAAGATATGGGAATGTTATGGGTGATGGGATTAAGATAAAAGTTTGGATGATAATTAGAATGTATGAACAGATGTTATGTGAAGTATCCTTTACCTGAATTTATTACTGGAATGCATATGGTATCTGATGGGGAATGTTTCCCATGACTGGTACTGTAAAACAAGAGACACATAAGTTTGCCCTTCAGCCAGTATTAACCGGGTATGCTAAAAGAGTGATAATCTCAGTGCTGTGTATTTGTTTTTGTTTTTCTGTAGGGGAGAGTGACACTAACTTCTTTATATTCCACCATCTTAGAACTGGATACCTATGTCCCTTTTTCCCTTTTTTCCTATTTTGGCACGTACTATTATGCTGTGACCCATCTTCTGTAAATTATCTGCTCTCTTCATCTTTCATTGTATTTTCTGTATTGGCTTTTTCTCGTCTGCATTTAAATATGCACAAGTGAAATCATGCCCCAAAGAGTTAAAGAAACCAGTAACTAACAGAAATTCTTGAGTTTACAGGATGGCAGATAAAGAAACAACTTCCTGGCTGGGCACGGTGGCTCACGCCTGTCATCCCAGCACTTTGGGAGGCCAAGGTGGGTGGATCACGAGGTCAGGAGTTCAAGACTAGCCTGGCCAAGATGGTGAAACCCTGTCTCCACTAAAAATACAAATATTAGCTGGAGGTAGTGGTGGGCACCTGTAATCCCAGCTACTCAGGAGGCTGAGGCAGAGAATTGCTTGAACCCAGGAGGCGGAGGTTGCAGTGAGCTGAGATTGTGCCACTGCATTCCAGCCTGGGTGACAGAGCGAGACTCTGTCTCAAGAAAAAAAACAACTTACTGAAACTCCCTCTGCTTATGAGATTTAAAAACTGGTTGAAATCAGTTGGAACCAATATGACCAACTAGACTTTCTGCAAAACGAGTTTGCTTGTGTCACAGACTGAATTTTCATCGTGTATTTCTTACTAACTCCCGCAGAATTTGCACGTGGGACCTATGAGGAGTCATGAAGAGATAACTGCACATGCCTAAGACTTTCCAGACATCCCCTTTCTTTCCACCAATCACTGCTATGCCAGTATCTACCCTGTAGCCCTTTTCTAATAAAATTACTGCCTTAAAGCTGGCACAAGGAGACAGATTTGAGCTTGATGCTCCTGTCTCCTTGTGAGGAGATTTGCAATATAAAACTTTTCTTTTCTCAAAAAACCCAGTGTTATAGTATTGGCTCCTAGCACATGAGGCAGAATTTTGTTTGATAACAGTCTTTTCATTAAAAACAAAACAAAAAAAACAGTAAGCATTTATTTTGCTCATAAGCCCGTGGGTTAGCAGGTTAGACTGGCTATGGCTGGACAGTTCTGGTCTTGACTCGCTGCCTGATACACCTGGCAGTTGACAGAGGTTCTGCTGATTTAGCATGGCCTTGGCCAGCACAGTGCGGGCAACTCAGCTCTGTTCCAGTTGTCTCATCCTCCAGCAGCTTAACCTTGGCATGTTTTCATGGCAGAGGCACAGGTGCAAGAGTAAGAGAAAAAACACAAAATGCTCCTGTCACAATCGCTAATGTTATCCTCCCATCTTAATGTTTTTATTTATTTATTTATTTTTGAGACAGAGTCTCACTCTGTCGCCCAGGCTGGAGTGCAGTGGCACGATCTCCGCTCACTGCAAGCCCCACCTCACAGGTTCATGCCGTTATCCTGCCTCAGCCTCCGGAGTAGCTGGGACTACAGGTGCCCACCACCACGCCTGGCTAATTTTTTTTTTTAGTTGAGATGGGGTATCACTGTGATAGCCAGGATGGTCTCGATCTCCTGACCTCGTGATCCGCCGGCATCGGCCTCCCAAAGTGTTGGGATTACAGGTGTGAGCCACTGCGCCCGGCCCCATCTTAATGTTTTTAGGATTATTATTCTCACTTAGCAATATTTAACATTGTGACTTTTTCCTTCTTAATATGTTATCTTAAGTATTCTCTCATGTCACACTAGTCTCTGGTTTTCCTTTTACCTATCTGAACACTCATTTTCCATGTCTTTGCCTTATCTTTTTTTATTTTTTAACTGTTGTCTACCCTTTAATTTGTTGGCGCTCATTTCTAGGTCTTTTTACTTTTTTTTTTTTTTTATCAGTGTCTAATTTCCTTTGGTAAATGAATTCACTCTCATAATGTTTAATACCATGTCTGTGCTACTTGACTCTAAATCTGTATCTACAACCTTTCTCTTTCTGCTCTGGACTAGACATCTTCACTTGAGCATTTTATTCAGTGCCTCACACTCTACATGTGCAAAACCGAATTTATCGTTTTTCTACTCCACTCACACCAGCTACCAGGGAGTTAAGCTTGAGTTCCTTCTTTCCCTCAATCTGTAGAGCTAGCCAATCTTTCTACATTACCTATTGGTTATTCTTTTAATCTTTTTTGCCCATGTTGCATCCATTTTAGTCCAGGCTTCTTTCCTTTGCTGATTCTTTCATTTAGTTATTAACGTGTTTGTTGGCTGCCTACTCTCTACCAAGCAGTATTCTAGGTTCTGAGAGCGCATAATTAACAAAACATACAAACATCCCTTCCCTCACAGAGATTACATTCTTGTGGGAAAGGGAAGACAGGTAATAAACAAAATAAGTAAGTAAAAGACATTGTGATTAGATGGTAATAGTGCTTTGGAAAAAATTTTTAAGCCATTGGTGAGGATGACTTGAATAAAGGAATGAGAATATATAGAGAAAAAATCCAAGCACTAGGCCCAGGAGCACTTCATCATTAAGAAGAGGAGATGAGAAATCAGCAATGGGGACCAAAAAGAACAGTCCATTGAGATGGGAGAAGAACCATGAGACTACCGGGTCTTTAAAGCCATGTGAAGAATATCTAACAAAGGAAGGAGTAATGATGTCTTTAGATTTAGTCACATGGAGATGAGTAAAGGTGCTCTGTTGGAGTTCTCCTGACTCATCTCCCTTGCTCAAGTGTGCTTTTTGCCAGTTGTACTCTGAAACCAAAATGAGGTTCCAGAATGACAGATTTTGTTATCTTGTATTTCTCAATGACTTAGGTTCCTTAATATGGCTCACAGGCCTCAGCTGACCTGTGTAGCATCATTTTCCTCTGACACATTCTACACTCAACCCACTATTAACTTTTTTAGTTGTTTTAATGTTCCTTTTGTGCCTTCAGGTATGTATGTTTTTATGTAAAATAGAAAAACCTACCATTGAAATAATAATAATTATACTTTTTGGTGGTTCTATATTTTGTGTAATAATAGAAAAAGAAAACCCCTACAATCCAAGGAAAGTGAAATTGAGGGTAAGGTAAAATGTATTCTTAGATTTATATAGACTGTAAATGAGAAGGCTCCTGAGAACTTGATCGTAGTTTAGAGATCCCTTCAAGGTAACACTATAAATGATGAAAAGGCATTATTATTTTTCTGAAGATCTTGGGAAAGCATCAATTGCTTGAAGCTAAGGTAAGAAAAGTTTGAGCTGAAGATTCAGAAAGAAAAGTTCTCCACTTTTACCTTGAGACCATATTCTGGGCCGTAATACAAACCTCAAAAGGATTAAAGTCATAAAATGTATGTTCTCTGACTATACACAATATGCTATCTCAGTTAGAGAGCTATTTGGAAAATCTCCAATTTTATTGTTTAAAGCTAAGCAAAGTGATTCTAAATTATTCATCAGTCAAAGAAGAAATTCCAAGGAAACTTAGAAAATACTAAAAATTTACTGAAAATAAAAATGCAGTATATCAAAACTTATGGTATACAGCTAAAACAATGCTTGCAGGAAAATTTGTAGCTTTAAAGTTTTGTATTAAAAAAGTAGAAAGGTTTAAGATTGGTGTGACCTAACCTTCCACCTTAAGAAATTACATAAAGAAGAGCAAAGTAAATCCAAAGTAAGCTGAAGAAAGAAA
Source organism: Macaca mulatta (assembly GCF_049350105.2). Lineage (NCBI taxonomy): Eukaryota > Metazoa > Chordata > Mammalia > Primates > Cercopithecidae > Macaca > Macaca mulatta. Next base: position 100,383,904 of record NC_133411.1, on the reverse strand, counting down.
TGATGAAGGTAACAGCAGAATTCCATTAAATAGAAGAGAGCAATGCAATAAAGAAAAATTAATAAAATCATCAAAAGCTGGTTCTTCAGTGTTATCATTAAAATTTATAAAACCGCTAGCCAGACTAATCGGATTAAAAAAAAAGACCAAAGATGCAAATTGACAATTTTTAGGTACGAGAGAATCACTACATATCTCATAGATATCAAACAATAGTAGAGAATTTTATGAATAACTTTATACTGACAAGTTCAACAACTTGGATATAATGGACAAATGACTTGAAAAACACACACCACAAAATCTCACTCAAATAATGCTATAGATAACCCGAATCACCTTATATATTTACTTTAAAAATGCTTAAAATTTTTTTCTCAAAGAAAGCTCTAGGCCCAAATGGCTTTAGTGGTGAATTCAAAACACGGTTGCAAAGATCACACTGGAGAAATTACACTAATGTGATTGTAAATTTTAGCGCTTTCTTTAAAATGGCTGTGGTTTTAATATGATAAAAAATAATGTGTTATTTGGAAATTTTAATATTAATTCTATATAAGATAAGATTCATCCCTAATTTTTATTTTAGAGGGTTGGTATCAGGGTGAGATTTTTATGTTTGATGAGTTTTCAGGGTCTTTTTATGCAGACTTCTCTTCTTATACTGGGGAACTTTGAGCAGCAAATTCACAGAAAGAGATAATGCTGATGAGGATGAATTATTGATATATTGGTCCATTCTTTGGAGAAAGCAGGTCGGGGCTGTTCTTTTTACAGTGAATGACTGTTCTGGGCTATACTTGTAAATATTACATTTTTTTGTATGTAAATGCTTGATTCTGAATAATATCCTTTATTACTATTCTAAATAATTTGAGGCCAAAGTTTTTGAATGTGAGCAGATGCGTTTGCCATTATTCTCTGAAAGTCATATTTCTTGTGATTAAGGATTTATAAAAACTAATCTAATTTTGAGACATAATACTTAATACATAATCTTGACATTTCTTTCCAGAAATCACGTTAGTTTATTCTCAAAATGTAAGTTTTCACAGCCCTGTTAAAATGAGTTTATTCTTTGAACTTGTACAGAAACCTACATATTGCTAAAATGTTATCAAAAGACCTTTTAAAAAGTGCCAAGAAATGAATTATATATTTAGGTTTATTCTTAATACTAGCAGCAGGAAGAGCACATTGTGAGCTAAATTGGTTAATTGAAGTTGGAATCAGTACTACCTTTATACATAGATCATATACCAGAAGATAATTAAGAACTACATTAAGATAGTCTTGAGGACCAATATGCTCCAAATATTTTCGTGTGAAGAAAAGCATACAGATATATTATATAGAACATATAATCATATGGATTTATTTAGAGTTGTTAGTTGAAAGTAAAATTTCTAATTATTATTAGCCACAAATTGTATGTAGTATATATAACTTTTTCTTCTGTGGTAGAAAATGTTAAAATCTGCTGAACAAATTTAGAGTATAATTCTTCACAGACTTTGCATAGTCTGTCTGATTTGACACTCATCGAAAGTCTTCTAACACTTGCTACTCAAAGTGTATGTACTCACAGCAGTATGTACAATACCTGGCAACTTATTAGAAATGTTCACTCTCAGGCCTCACCGCAGACCTACTGAATGAGAATCTACATTTAATACTGTCTCCAGATGATTGATATGCATATTAACATGTGAGAAGCAGAGAACTTCTTTTGGCAAAGTGTGAGCTTGTGTGGAGCTATATTGCCTGTCTTTCTTTTTAATAACATTCTTAGAAATGTTAATCCTTTTTATTCCTGTTTCTCATATACTTCTACCATTTCTGCAACTAATGTCTTAGACTTCTATAGTTAGGTTCTTTATAGCAATTACAGCCTCCCCAGTGAATAAAAGTTGATAGAGAAATGCTTCTCTCTTTGTAGATTCTGGCCAGACTTAGCTTACAGTGAACATAAGTACTGAATCTTTGGTGTGGTGTGAATGTAGGCTTATATTTAATGTCTTTGTGTATTTTATTTTAAAAAAGAAAGTACAGATCTGTTTTGTATTTTGTAATACTTTGTTTAATTATTTAATACTTATATCTACATTTTCTCTGTAATATAATGTAATACTCTGCATGTGCAGGTATCATTTAGGCCATCGTGTTGCTTCCATGGAACAACACAGTTGCAGGGGGATAATGACACAGATATGCTCATGTTGCTTGCTGTGCTATTATTAATAAAGTCATTTGTTTCAGACATATGAATCTTGTGTCTTTTTTTTTTTTTTCTTTTTTGAGACAGAGTGTTGCTCTGTCACCCAGCCTGGAGTGCAGTGGCGCCATCTCAGCTCACTGCAACCTCCGCCTCCTCGTTTCAAGCCATTCTCTTGCCTCAGCCCCCCAAGTAGCTGGGAATACAGGCATGCACTACCATGCCCAGCTAATTTTTTTGTATTTTTGGTAGAGATAGGGTTTCACCATGCCGGCGAGGCTGGTCTCGAACTCCTGACCTCAAGTGATCTACCCGCCTCGGTCTGGCCTCCCAAAGTGCTGGGATTACAGATATAAGCCACCACGCCCAGTCTTGTGTCTTTTGCTAACATCCTTGAAACAATAGTATGTTAACTTCTTAGGTTGCTAGTAGAGTAAAATCTCAGACCTTTCACAGTTCTTGAGAGTTGGTTAAACTAGATCAATCTAAGATACTGTGTAAGTTTATTATTTCTCTGTGGCACAAATGTTAAATTTTTTATTGCAACTCTTGCTTTTCTTTCCATTTTATACTTTTAATCTTTACCAGCTAACATATATTGTTGTCATACTATTTAGAAATAAGAGATGGGTTAATTTTTTTCTTAATGACATGTGTGGTTCCTGGTGATATGTTACAAATAAAGATAGTGGTCCCAATCTAAAATCTATAGATCATTTTACTCTTTTCTACTTGATTTCTTTTTCTGGAAGGAGAAATAGATTTGGGAAGAATTTCTGACTCTTTGTCTTACGGGATATGCATTTGTCATACGATTTGTTAGAGATGCAATCAGTGGCAAGATAATAGAACAATAGTTGTTTCTATAATTGAATCAGATTTGTGACATCAGATTCTTTAGAACTAAATTAATGCTATACTAGCACTCAAACCCAAAAGATTTTTGATTTTAGTTTTAATTTGGAAATAGCTAACACTTTCATTTTCTTTGTTGCGGAAGAAACAGTGATAAAATACTTTGTTATTGCTGTTGCTCTGAAAGCGCAAAACCTTTTTATTTTATGAGCAATTTCATATGTTATTTCATTGTAATGTATCCTAGTAGCCTTTAAAAAATGTATACTCTTCTTTTAGCTCACATTAGATTTGTATGAATTAAAATAAAGAATATTAGTACCATGACTTAGAAATTTCCACTATAAGAAAAAACACGATTTACTGGTAAATATAGTTGAAAATCTGACTGCATTTCACTGTTTTCATTTAGCCTTCTAAGTTGAGATAGTCATACACGTGCAGTTGTAAGAAATAATGTAGAGACTGCTTGTGGATCTTTATCCTGTTTCCCCAGTGCTAGCATCTTGCAAACTGATGGTATAATATCATATCCAGAATGTTGAAATTGATATAATCAAGATATAGAACATCTCCATCATCACAAGGATCTCTTATATTGTCCTTTTATGGCCACAGCACTTCTGCCTGTCTCAACCCTCTCCTCAACCTCTCGCAACCATTAATCTTTTCTCTAATTTATGATTTTATTATTTCAGTAGTGTTATATAAATGGAGTTATGGAGTGAGTGTGTAACCATTTGGGATTGGCTGTTTTTACTCAGCATAAGATTCATCCAGGATGTTTCATGTTCCAGTATTTGTTCTTTTATATTGCTGAGCATGATTAGATGGTAGGGATGTATCAAAGTTTGTTCTAACATTCACCAGCTTGATGGATATCTGAGTTGTTTCCAGTTTGGGGTTATTATAATAATGTTGCTATAAATGTTTATGTACAGGTTATTATGTCAGGCTAAGAGTATATTTATCTGGGATAAATGTCCGAGTGTAATTGCTAGTTGTATGGTAGTTGCATGTTTAATTTTTTAAGAAACTGCCAAAGTGTTTTCCAGAGTGTCTGTACCATTTTACATTCCCACCAGCAGTGTATGGATTATCCAGCTTGGCTACATCCTCACCATCATTTGTTGTTGTCACAATGTTTTTTCAGTCATTTTGACAAATGTCTAGTGATGTTTCATTATGGTTTGAATTTGCATTTCACTAATGGCTAATGATGGAGACATCTTTTCATGTGCTTACTCAACACCTGTGTGTCCTATTCAGTGAGATCTCTCAATGTCTTTTGGTTATTTTCTAATTGAATTGTTTGGGGTTTTACTGTTAAATTTAAGAGCTCTTTATGTATTATAGATACTAGTTCTTTTTCAGATAGGTGGTTTGCAAATACAGTGGATGCTCATTATTTTGCAAATTTGCCTGCTTGCTAAAATTTGTTTGAAATGCCAAAATCAATACTTGTAATGCTTTTTCAGTCATTTGTAGATATGCGCAGAGTGGGCCAGGCGCGGTGGTGCACACCTGTAATCCCAGCACTTTGGGAGGCCAAGTTGGCTGGATTGCGTGAGCTCAGGAGTTCAAGACCACCCTGGGCAATATGGTGAAACCCCATCTCTATTAAAATACAAAAAGAAAATTAGTTGGGCCTGGTGGCACGTGCCTGTAGTCCCAGCTACTCAGGGGACTGAGGCAAGAGAATTGCTTGAACCCAAAAGGCAGAGGTTACAGTAAGCCGAGATCATGCCACTGCACTCCAGCCTGAGTGACAGAGGAAGACTGTCTCAAAACAAAACAAAACAAAACACACACACACACACACACACAAGCAAAAAATTTGAGTCTTCCAAATTGTACCTTCCCAATTGAGGTCAAATAAGATGATACTCTGCCTATTTGTTTCAGTTTTTCATACTGTGAACATGTCTCTTTTGCAGATTGTTTTGTGCCACTTTTTTTTTTTTCTGCATTTTTGTGCTTTTTTTTTTTTTTTTTTTTTTTTTTTTTGGTGATTTTACTGCTTAAAATGGCTCCTAAGTGTAGTGTTGAGGTGCTGGGTAGTATTCCTAAGTACAAGAAAGTGGTGATAGGCCTTGCCTTGTTTCCAGGGCAAGAATAAAATATGTATATTAGATAAGCTTTGTTTTGGCATAAGTTATTGTACTGTTGGCCATGAGTTCAATGTTAAAGAATCAATAATATATATTAAATAGGGTAACTTTAAATAGGAACACAAATAAAACAAGTAATATATTGATTTGTTGATGAAAATGTTACTAGAGGCTTGTAGGAACCTGTATTTCAGTATTTGCTAATTCAGTATTCATGGGGAATTGATAGACCATAACTACCATGAATAATGAGAATTGATTGTGTATTCTCCCAGCCTATAACTTGTCTTTCTCCTCTTAACAGGTCTTTTACACAGCAAAAGTTTTTAATTCTAATGCAGTCTAATTTATCAATTTTTTTTAATGGATCATGATTTTGGTGTGAAATCTGCCTAGTCCTAGATCCTGAAGATTTTCTTTTACATTTTTCTAGAAGTTTTATAGTTTGCTTCACATTTAAATTTATTCTGAGTTAATTTTTACATACGATGAGAGACTTAGGCTGAGGTTCATTTTTTTTTTTTTTTTTTTTTTTTTGCTTATAGCTATCCAGTTGCTCCAGCACTGTGTATTGAAAAGGCTTGAAAAGGCTATCTTTCCTTCATTGAATTGCTCTTACAGCTTTGGCAAAAATTAGTTGGGCATATATATGTGTGTCTGCTTCTGAATTTTTAATTATATTCTACTGATCTGTTTCTCTGTTGTTCTACCAGTACCACATAGTTTCAATTGCTCTAGTTACAAGTCTTGAAATTGGATTGACTAATTTCTCTCACTTTGTTTTACTTTTTCATAATTGCTTTATTCTAATTCCTTTTTCTTTCCATATAAATTTTTAAAATAATCATTTATATCTACCAAAATCTTGCTGAGATTTCAGTAGGAGCTTCATTAACTTACCAATTTACAGAGAATTGACATGTTGATTATGTTTGAGCTTTATATCCACGAACACGGTATGTCTTTACGTTTATTTCTGTCTTTGATTTTTTTCCATCAGCATTTTATAGTTCTTGGTGTACAAGTCTTTATACATTTCATTAATTTTATGTCTAAATATTTCATTTTGTAATTGATTGTAAATATATTTTAAAATGCAATGTGTTTTTGTTGCTAGTATATGGAAATAGAATTGATTTTTCTTATAGTAAGTTTATGTTGTATCCTGCACTTCTTGCTGCACTCAGTTTGTTCTAGGATTCTATTTTTTTTTCTTGGTAGATTCTTTGGGATATCCTATGTACACAACCTGATCATCTACAAATAAGGATAGTTTTAATTCTATGTTTCTGATTTGTATGTTTTTGATTTCCTTTTGTTGTCTTATTTTACTGGCTAGAACTTCTAGCAGTATGTTGCATAAGAGTGGTAAAAGTACAAATCTCTTTTGTTTCCAATTTAAGAATAAAACATTTAGTCTTTTGCCATTAAATATAATCTTAGCCATAGGTTTTTTGTTGATACTCTATCAAATTGACTAATGTAATTGAATACATGACTGTATTTTGGTTTCAGAAAAGGAAGTATTTATTTTCTGCTTTTGAAGTTGTTTATATTTTGGCTTGTCATGGTGCCAATAGCTGGAATTTGCATATGGTTATTAATTTTGAATAATTTAGACGCTGTAATAATATTATACAAACTCTCCAAATATGGAGTAAAATTTACCACTGTTGATTGTAAAGATACTATGGAGAATGTTGCTTTATGTCTCCTGTTTTTTTCCATATTGCTGTCTGAATCCTTAGAAATCTTTCTTTGTCCTTCCTACTATAATTGGGGATGCCTTATCTTCTTATCTACCCACTTTATGAGTGTATGTTTAGGATGTCTGAGATGCTGACTCGATCCTGCTGCTTGCTTCTTTGAAAATATGTTAGTTTTGTGATTTCTTATAAATCAGGATCTTATAAGTTATTTCTTTTAGTTACAGAATGATATACTATTATTTTAAGAGTTGACTTTAAAAAAAAAAAAAAAAAAAAAAAAAAGAAAGAGACTTCTAGTCCAGCATTTGAGAAGTTTGGAAGTTACTATTCTGTCCTAAAAATAAATAAAAAGCATAAGAAACTTTTAAAGCAATGAGGCTTTTTAGATTCCTAAAAGAAATGAGGTCACAGGGCAAATTGCTAACCCCAAAGTTGGAGAGATCAACAGGTGAATACAAAGAATCAAACTTACTGGAGCAGAAAATCATGCACAGACATCACCAAGGGAATGAGTGCTGGCGTAAAAAAACCTGAACTATATTTGATGACTTTATGAGAGACTCAGTGCAGACAAGTGTAAGAGTTAAAAACTCTAGAGGGACCTGGATATGGCTTCTCCCTCTACTTTTGTGTGTTTTACCTCCAAGAGCTCAACCAAGTTCTCATAGTAAATATCAGAAAAATATTCCTTGTGTGTTTCAGGAGGGGGAGGAGAAAAGGAGCCATTTTTGAAATATGCCAGAGCTTTCTGTTTTTCTTAACAAGGTCTGCCCTCAGGGGAAATTAGTTAACCAAGCCTAACTTGTTGGGGTATTATCAGAGCCTAACTAATTTGGGGGAAGGGGAATACACAACTTCAATCAGCTCTAGCCTCTCATCTATAAGAAGGGAAATATTCAACTCCAACCCACCCTAGCCATTCTCTCCCACCTAAGAGGGGAAGAAAAACCTGGGAAACAGCTGTGAAGCTCATAGTCCAGAGGTATAAGTACACTAAAAAACTGAGACCTAATCAGAGAACCATTCCCCTCCCAGCACACTTTACCATCACATTACTAAAGGCCTATTTATAGCAATTCCTTTTACCATGTACATCATGTTTGGTTATCAGAAAGTTACAAGTTATACTAATAAGGCACTAAAAACAATTTGATGAGACATAAGCAAGCATCAGAACCAGATGTGGCAGGGATGTTAGAATTACCAGACTGAGAATTTTAAACAACCATGATTAATATGTTGTGGTCTTTAATGGATAAATGGACATTATGCAAGAACAGATGGGTAATGTAAGCAAAAAGATGGAAATTCGAAGAAAGAACAAAAAAAAGTTAGAAATCAAAGTCACTGTGTAGAAATGAATGCCTTTGATCAGTGTATTAGTGGACTGGACATGACTGAGGAAAGAATCTCTGAGCTTATGGATATATCAGTTGAAACCCCCAAAACTAAAAAGCAAAAAGAACAAATTCTGAAAAATAAAAGAACAGCATTTCTAAGGACCATAGGGCAACTACAAATGATGTAAATACACATAATGGGACAGACAGAAGAGAGAGAAAAGAATACTGGAAATATTTGAAGTAATAATGACTGAAAATTTCCACAAATTATTATCAGAAACGAAATTTGTACAAAGCTACTTGAGGAAAACTACAAAATTATCATGAAAGAAACCAAAGAACTAAATGAATAGATATACCATATTCATGGATAGGAAGCTTAAATATTGTCATGATTTCACTTCTTCCCAACTTAGTCTATAGATTCATTGCAATTCCAATAAAAATCACAGCAAGTTATTTTGTGGATATTAAGAAACTGATTCTAAAGTGTATATGAGGAGGCAAAAGACCCAGAATAGCCAACACAATATTGAAGAAAAACCAAGCTGGAGGACTGATAATACTCAACTTAAAGACTTACTATAAATCTACAGTAATGAAGATGATGTGATATTGGCTAAGTAACAGACAGATAGAACAATGGAATAGAATAGAAAGCCCAGAGATAGACCTACATAAACATGGTCAACTGATTTTTGATAGAGGATCAATGGCAATACAGTGGAGCAGTGATAATCTTTTAAATCAATTTGCTGGAACAACTGGATGTTCATGTGCAAAAAAAATGAATTTAGTCACAGACCTTATACCTTTCACAGAAATTAACTCAAAATGGATCATGGACCTAAAAGCAAAGTGCAAAACTATAAAAATTCTAGAAAATAACAGAGGAGAAAACTCTATGACCTTGGGTATGTTGATGACTTTTTAGATGCAACACCAAAGGTATAATCCATGAAAGAAAGAATAAAGAAGCTGGACCTTATTAAAATTTGAAACTTTTACAAAAAAAAGTTAAGAGAATGAGAATACAAGTCACAAACTGAGAGAAAAAAAATGCAATAGAATGTCTAATAAAGAACTGTTACTGAAAATAACGAAGATCTCTTAAAACTACTCAACAATAACAATCCATTTTAAAAATGAGCCAAAGATGTCAACAGACACCTCACTAAAGAAGCTATGCAGATGGAAAATAAACATATGAAAAGATGTTCCATATCATATGTCATCAGGGAAATGCAAATTAAAACAACAATGAGATACCACTACATATCTATTAGAATGGCCAAAATCCAAAACACTGACAACACCAAATGCTGGCCAGGATGTGGAGCAATAGGAACTCTCATTTATTGCTGGTAGGAATGCAAAATGTTTCAGCCACATTGGAAGATAGTTTGGCTCTTATAAAACTAAACATACTCTCACCATACAATCCAGCAATCACACTTTTTGGTATTTAACCAAAGGAGTTGAAACTTATGTCCACATGAAAACCTGCACATGGATGTTTATGGTAGATTTATTCATAACTGCCAAAACTTGGAAGCATCCAAGATGGTCTTCAGTAGACGAATGGATAAATAAATTGTGGTCCATCCAGACAATGGAATATTATTCAGTGCTAAAAAGAAATGAACTGTCAAACTGAGCCATGAAAAGACATGGAGGAATCTTAACCATATATTTCTAAGCGAAAAAAGCCAAATTGAACAAGCTACCTACTGTATGGTTCCAAATATATGGTATTTTGGAAAAGGCAAAGCTATAGTGAAGAGTAAAATTGGGGTTGGAGGCAAAGAGGGATGAATAGGCAGAACATAGAGGATTTTTAAGGAGTAAAAATACTCTGTATGGTACTGTAATCATGGATACATGTCATTATATATTTGTCCAAACTCACAGAAAGTACAACACCAAGGTTGAACCCTAAGGTAACTATGAGCTTCGGGTGATTATGATGTCTCAATATAGGCTTATCATCAATTGTAGTCAATGTACCACTCTGGAAGAGGCTGTTGATAATGAGGGAGGCTGTTCATGTGTGGGGTCAGGGTGTACATGAGAAATCTCTGTACCTTCCTCTCGATTTTGCTGTGAACCTAAAACTGCTCTAAAAAAACTTAAAAAAAGAAACATTTTCTGGGCAGGACAAGGCTTCTTGTGAAATAGTTTGAATATTTTAGATATGTGGGCTCTGTTATTTAATAAAATTACAATAAGATGCATTCATCAATAGATTACTAGTGCATTGCTTATTAGATTACTGAACAACTAGTGCTTCTCTGAATGGATTCACTGAATACAGACATTTATTTGATCTGCCCTTTGTAACCCTTGATAATACTCCAAGGTTTTGCTGCTACGTGTGAGAACCCAAGATAAGCCTCAAACTTGGATTCTCTCTGAAGGTATAATGAGCTACCACCCCAGCCATTTGGCACATCACCCATGTTATTTTAGAAAAAAAAAAATGCCTTTCAGTGGAATGAGATTATTTTACTTTAGCAGTTTTCTATGTTATAAAGTTTAATTACAAGTTTAAATGAACAGAAGTAAATTTGTGCCCATATGGCATTAAAGTATGTTAACTTTAGGGGAGAGAAATAATATGAATAATGCTTAGAGATGTTTTTCTGTGCCAGAAACAAAGCATAACATTCTTAAAATTGTATTTGCACTGAAATGTACCTGTCTAAGAAAAGAATAATATGTTTTATGCTATTTCTTTTTCTTTTCTTGGATCATGGTCAGTTCTAAAAGTAGAATGAGATTTGTAGCCTAGTAATGGTTTTATAAGCATTACAGTAACTGGGCAAATAATCTATTGTGAATTTCCTACAGGTCTATTGATGTCATTAAACACAAGCATATTGTATTTCAGAATCATTTAGTCATCCTCACTGTTACTGACAGTTGGTGCATTAGTTCATGTTAAATGGAATATCTCTTTAAACTATTCTTGGCATTTCCTAGATTAGATGAATTATGAATTTGATTATTAAAATTAACCTTTTATGTTCATCTGGTATGATGTTCTGAGCCAATGTCCTTTTATACTAAACCTTTACCATCTTTCTATGCTCCAGAAAAAAAAAAATCTTTATTCAGGTAAATATTTAATGCAAAGTATAATTTGCATGAAGTGTGGTTTGCAATGTATGTAGTTTGTTTTTACATACAAATATTTTACAAATATATCTGACATGAGCCAGAAGAAGGATGGATGTATTCTAAATTTATACATCTTTTTATTTCCTTCTTTCATTTATCAAAGTTGATTGGAATTTTGGAAATAATCGAGGTGAAAATTAGGATAAATTCTATTACAAATAAAGATAAACTATATTTGACTTCCAAAGTATGTGCTAATTGATACTCCTTCTACCCCCCATCCCCATCTCAATACTCTCTAGGTTTTAAGAACATTTTGTTAAATTAAAGGAAAAATATTTTAAAAAATCATGTTTGGCTATTATGTCATGTACAGATGGGCCTTCTCATTACACTCTTTATTTTATTCCTCTTCATGAATTTGTCAGTTCCTTTCTGATTTTTACAGGAGAGACTGCACAAGTTGTTCCTTGAACCTCTTTTTCCTTTGTGAATGCACTCATGCATCCACGTATTTCTGTGTGTGTGTGTGTGTGTGTGTGTGTGTGTGTGTGTGTGTAGACACACATATACTATGGGAATCTTTTGGGGGGCATTTGTGAACTGTTTGATCAGGACAGTGGGATTCTGATTACTTTGTTTTGTGGCAAGGAATTTAGACAGAATTCTGGAAGTTAATTTATTCAAAATGAGTATGTGAGGGTCAATATAGCAGTGTTCAAAGTTGGATGGAATGCCTTAACAAACACTAGTATAATTCATGGACTAGCAGTTGATTTTAAGATGTTTACAGTGCAGAAAGTTGTGTTTGGCTTATTTCTACAGATGAAGTAATCTGAGACAGGATAATTGATACATGAGGTTATCAAATCTTGAGTTAGTAAGTCATACATTGTAGAGGTATTTGAACTCCTTATACAGCCATAGCTTTTTCCAGGAGTTACAACTGATGCATTTTAAAGAGGGAAGACCAGTTTATGAAAATGTTTATAGGCACTAGGTTTTTTAAATCTAAGGTTAAATGTGAGTTTCGATTGCTAAGAAGTATGTGGACTACATTATTCGCAAAGATCATGTATACCTTCTAGCTTTGCTTAGGATCCTGAAATATCTTATTGAATACAGAATAACTAGTTGAGGGTATACTGAGTTCTTGGAAGAAATATTCAGTATTCATCTGGACGTTTCTCGTCCAGTTCCTAGAACAATTGTCTTAGTGCTATGCTAATGTTATAATCTACTGAGGGACATAGCCAGTGTACAGATAAAATATTTGTTTACTAAAACTTGGTTTAGCTTAGCTAGATATTCTTTGGAGGCTCACAAGGTGCTCAAACAACTTATATTTAGTGATGGTGATTTGATGGAAATATTAAATAAAATCATAGCATATTGATAACTGAGAAGTAAAAGCAGCTGGCAAATTCACTTGGCATGCAGAAACTAGAGGTGAAAGTTTTAGTGAGGAATTAATGTAGTCTCTGAGGTAAGCAACTATTAAATTTATTTGTTTACTTTTAATTACCTGTCTCCTGAGAGCAGACACCTGTCCTTTCTATTCTATAATCCTAATTCCTGGATTAATGGCTAGCACACACCTACTTCTCAATAAATATTTGTTGATTGAACCAACTACCTGGCAGAGAACAAGAATTATACTTCACATTGAGCAATGGCATATTCATTGCTGTAATCAGAGCAGAAGACTTACAGTAGAAGGTTAAGAATTGTTCTTGTCTTGCTTTTAAACAGGACATTATTAAGTATCTCAGAGATCATAATTATTTCCTAGAATATAACAGCAAATTTATGTTTTGGTAAATGAGGAACATTTTCAAGGCATCAATTGTTTGAATAAAAATATTATTGAAATGAGAACATCTAATTTTAGGGAAGCAGTTTATTTTTGGGGACCTAAGGTAGTATATAACATTGGAGTTCAGTGATTATAGAAGAATTTAAGTCGTTGCCTGAATGCAGGATGATCTTTGTTTGACATATTATAGGGGCCAATGCAAGAATTCTGACTTGGATTTGTGAACCAATAAAGGTTTATTTGGGATGCTGCAGTGCACTGAATAATCTCACAAATCAGTATAACACTCTGATTGTCTGCATTCTCACACAACCCTGAGGTCAGTAAACAATGCACTGCCCATAAGTTCAAAAAACCCCCTGTTCATTTTTCTAATAACTTTACAAAACTATTTGTCCGTATTTATATGATTTTCAAAACCCAATGTATATCTGTGGAGAAACAGTTGCTAATTTATTTTTGTAAGGACAGAAACCTGTTTAATGTCTTAGAGTATGTATGGATGTATACTTGTACATGTGTATGTATATGTGTATGTATATATGTAGGTGGACAGATATAGATATGGGCATATAGTTAATATATATTATACCAAAACTTTCACATCTTTCCTAATTAGTGATAGTTTCTGAGTAATATCAAAAGTGATGTGGTTGGCAATTTTGGAAAAAAAAATGTTCCTGTAGTCAACAAAGAAGAGACTTAGTCTCCATATATTTGATCACCTTCAAGTTCTATGCTTCTATAATATTTAGGGGAAAGTATTTGGAAGAAAATGAAGAAGGGGCCATATTTTGTGACTTCTGCATACCCAATATTATATTTCTCCTGAAGTTTCTTTTAGTTTCCGCAAGTTTTGTTTTTGTGATGATTTGGGACAGGGCTATGAAATTTCATTATATTATATTATTATGGTAAGAACACGTAACGTGAGATCTACCCTCTTGTCAAACTTTTAAGTGCACAATACAGTATTGTTAACAGAAGGCACAATGTTGTACGGCAGTTGTGTAGAGCTTACTCATCTTGTATAACAAACTACAGTTGACCCTTGAACAACACAGGAGTTAGGGTGCTGACTCCTTGCGTAGTTGAAAATCTGCCTATAACTTGATTCCCCTAAAACTTAGCTATTAGCCTTCTCTTGATTGGGAGCCTTACCAATAAAATAAACAGTCATTTGTTATTTCTTTACAAGATGAATCACCTTTCTCAGATGGCAGTCAACCACAGCTGCAGACATGAAACTATAGTAACATATTTAGCAATTAAACTTTTTCTTGTAATGTTATGACTTCTCTGCTTCTTGGGAACACTTCCAGCATCACTAATTGCACTTTGTATGGGTCCCATGGTATTATTCAAGGTTTACAGTATTGCACTGAACATGATGAAAAATATGTGAGAACCTTGAGAGATCACTGTTTACTGTGATATGAAGTTTACTGTAGAGATGATCTGCTCACACATGGAGATGATTAGCATCATATGACATTTTAAGTGGATACTCACAACACGTGAGCTTACCACAATACCAACAGGAAGTGGCTACAAAATTATTACAGTACTGCAGTATGTACTAAAGTGAGTTTATGCAGTTATGATTTAATACTGCACTTTTACTTTTGTTTACATTTCTCTAAACTTTGAATGGTGCCATGTACATTCCGTATTTGTGTGGTAAGTTTTGATAATTTTAACCTTCTATAATTTTGTTTTGTATATTTTATGGTAGTAAATGATAAAAATAGACTAGAATCTACATATATTTTATCCTTTTATATATACCTTTTTCTTATTTGTTTATTTTTTTGAGACAGGGTCTTGCTCTGTCACCCAGGCTGGAGAGCCATGGTGCCATCTCAGCTCACTGCAACCTCTGCCTCTCAGGTTCAAGCGGTTCTCCTGCCTCAGCCTCGTAAAATAAGTAGCTGGGAATACAGGCATGGGCCACCACACCTGGCTAATTTTTTTCTATTTTTTTGTAGAGACAGGGGTTTTGCCATGTTGGCCAGGCTTCTTAATTTTTTTTTTTTTTAATATGTCTTAGGCTGTGTGGTTTCTCTGTAAGTTTTTTCAAATTGTCAGGTCTCCAAATATTTACCAATATATTTATTGAAAAAAAATCTGTGTATAAGTGAACCTATACAGTTTAAAATTGTGTTGTTCAAGGGTCAACTATATGTACCCATTGAACACCAGCTTTCCATTTCTTCTTTCCTACCACTCATGGCAGCCACCATTCTACTCTGTTTCTGTGAGTTTGACTATTTTAGATGCCTCATGTAAGTGAAATGATACAGTATTTGTCATTCTGTGACTGGCCTGTTTCCCTTAGCATAATATCCTCCAGGTTCATATATGTCTTCAAATATGGTAGGATTTCCTTTTTTTTAAGGTTGAAAACCATTTCATTGTGTGTGTGAACCAAATTTTCTTTCTTTCTTCAGCCATCGATGGACATTTAGGTTATTTACGTATCTTGGCTATTGTGCGTAATGCTGGAATGAGCTTGGGAGTGCAGATGTCTCTCTGAGATTCTGGTTTCAGTTCTTTTGGATATATACCCAGAAAAGGGATTGCTGGATCGCTTAGTAATTCTGTCTTCAATTTTTTTGAGGAACCTCTATACTGTTTTTCATATTGGCCACACCAATTTTTCATTCCCACCAACAGTATACAACAGTTCTTGTTGCTCAAATGACTGTGATTATCATTCAGTGATATGCCCTTGATATAGAGATATACAATATGTGCTTGCGTCAGGTGGCCCATACTTATTTTGTTATAATTCTTTATGATTTATTTACAAGAAAAAATACACTAGAAAACTGATTTTCTTTTTTTGAATCTTTTAAATAATATTTATTTAAACATAAATATAAATATATATAATACTTAATATATATCATCTCATGTGATTATTACAGGTCTGCATGGTCAGTCTCAGAGCTCTTACTGGAAATTTTCTAACAGCCCATTGTACATTTTAAATTTGAGCTTTATTATCTAAACTGATTTCTGTAAAGTTGTAAGCCATTTACATTGCAAAGGAAATTCCTTTTTTGGAAGTTATTTTATAAAAATAGCTCTATAATTCAAAATTTTTGGAGATCCACCTCTACCACCATCTATTATGTCAGTGCATTTATAGGGTTGAGCAAAAGATTTTATAGTGGATGACGCGAATATTTTACTTTGAGTCTACAGTGCAAAAGAATAACAACAAAAATGTGTGGGGAATTCTGTTATGAGCTAGCCTGTCTGTGGGTTTAATTTGAATTCACTGAAGAGAGTGGACTTCGTAGATTCGAGTTAATGAGCCATTTCTCTTAAAGTCTTCTGCCACTATGGGATTGCATATAGTTAGAACTGACAGTTGGAAACATGCTGAGATAGGGAAACTAAAAAAACAGCTGTCTCTCTGGGCAAATGGTACCAGCTGGTGAAGCTCTCCAAAGCAAAATATTTTATATAATAAAATAGCTTTCAGAGATCACTGAAGTTACATATTATATATTTAAGGTAAATTTTGTGTTTGTTTGCCTTCATTGAGCCAAAATACTATGATGTAAAAATGGCAGGTACATTTTATTCAGTTTAAGAAGTCTTTTATTGACAAGTAATCTCCTTCGCATGTGTTCATTAATTCATAAGCCTTCAGAGTTTACTTTCTAAAATCATGTGCAGATCCCTGGAAAGGTGTTTTTATTTCTTGTATGGATTTTAGAAATAAAGACAATTTTTTTTCCTGTTAGGTCTTTTCTGGAATGAAATCTATTTTTGAAATGTCTTGAATTGTATTAGTAATTAATAGTTTTATGTTTTATTTTTAATTCACACTTTGAGAAAAGATTTATACCTCTGAATCTTAATTTAAATTTTAGAATTACCATTCTTTTGATATAGTCCGATCTGACTGCTAAAAACTATCATTTAGATTTGTCAAAAATTTTGTATTTTATCTAAGTAGAAAACAATTGCTTTTTTGGCAGAATGGTAATTGTTGAATTTTTGGAATATCAGTATTCTGAGATGCTTTAGTTTTTGTATGTACATGGCAAAACTGTATAATTAATGTTTGAGTGAAAAGAAATAGGCAAAGGGCTGGTGTATATTACATCCTTCAGTAGAAGTTCATCATGTTACTCATAAGAAAGATTTTTAGCTAAAAGTGATAAATCTAATTGAATATATAGTATATTTGGTTGTAATCCACTTAACATCCTGTTTTGGCTTATGAGCTATACTTCTTTGTTTTACTTTACTGATGGTTGCTAGGGGGTTTACAATATGTATCTTTAACTTATCACAGTTTATCTTCATAGAAAATGATGCCACTTCACATATAATGTGAGAGCCTTATAACGTTGTATTTCTACTTCTCTCTATATCTGGGTTTCCATCTGGAATCATTTTCTTTAGCTTAAAGAACTTTCTGTAATATTTGTCTTACCAGTCTGCTGGCAATTAATTTTCTTGGCTTTTGTGTATCTGGAATGGTCTTTATCTTGCTTCATTTTTGAAGGATAATTTGAATGTATGTAGAGTTCCAGGTGATGGGATTATTGTTTTTTCTTGGGTTACTTTTAAAGTGATGGTCCATTTTCTTCTGGCTTATATTATTTCTGTTGAGGAGTCGTATTTCTTACCTTTGTTACCCTCTGTGTAATGTGTTGTTTTTCTCTGGCTGCTTTTAAGATTTTTTTTCTTTATCAATGATTTTCAGTGATTTGATTATGAATGTGCCTTAGAGTTCTTTTCTTCCTGGTTATTCTGCTTGTTGAGCTTCTTGGATCTGTGGCCTTATAGTTTTTATCAAATCTGGAAAATGATCTACCCTTATATCGTCAAATATTTTATCTCTTCTCTCATCCACACTTCCTGTATTCTAATTACATGTGTGTTAAACTTATTGTCATTGTCCCACTGGTTACTGAAGCAGTGTTCATTGTTTCAGTCTTGCCAATCTTTTATTTGAGGTAGCTTTATTGCTATATTTGCACATTTGCTTATCTATTCTTCTGTAGCATGTAATCTACAGTTAAATCTATCCTATATTGCTTATCTCAAATGTATTTTTTTTCCAGTTCTTGGCAATTCCATTTTTTATTTTTTTTAATCTGTTTCTTTTCTCATTATGCTTATATTTTCCTCTATGTGATTGAACACTTTTGTAATAGGGGGCTTAATATTCTTGTCTCCTAATTTCATAATCTCTGTCACTTCTAGGTTTGTTTTTATTGATGATATTTTTCCTGGTTATGAATCACGTTTTCCTGTTTCTGTGAATTTCTCTAGAAATTTGTATTGGACGGTGGTCATTGTAAATACTATGTTGATGAATGTCTGAATATTGTTGTCTCCCTTTTAACAAATGTTGAACTTTATTTTGGCAGCAGGTAAGTTTCTTATAAGCAGCCTGATCATTCTAGGGATAGTTTAGCTCTCTTATGAGTTGTGGCCTTTTTCAGGTCACTACTGAATATGAGTATTCCATGAGGCCTTTGCAGTCTGGGTAGTTGCAACTCAACTGACTCCTATTCCCTATATGAGCTCTGGGAATTGTTCAGCTTTGAGCTGTCCAGTAAGTTTTCTCCTGTAGTTCTCTTTATCTAGTCTCCTGCAGTTTCACCTTATGCATATAAAGCTTAGTATTCAGCCAGAGACTTAAAGGAACTCTTAGGGAGACTTTCTAGAGTTATTTTTCTGCATAAATCCCTTTTCAATTGTATTGTGCTTTATAGTTTCCCTCAACTCGGACCTCTTCTCAATGTAGCAAGGTCACAGTATTCTGTTTGAGCGCAGATACTGCCTTCAGGCAGAAAGCCAACATGTTTATGGGGCTTATCTCCTTTGTTTTCCTTCTTTCAAGGATCATAGATCTATACTGCTTGTTTTCCCCTACCTGAAACAATTTAATACATTTTATACAGTTGTCTAGTTGTTTATAATGAGAAGGCATTTCCAGATGTCCAAATACTAGTAACTCTATTATGACTCTGAGTTGAAATCTAACTGAATTTATTGTGCTTTTTTTTTTTTTTTTTTTTACTCATGGTAGAAACAGGAAGATTGGAGAAAACTGTTCCCTACCTCTCCTCCCTCAATGGCAGTGGTTTTGAAAGAGTATCTTTTTACTTAAGATAGCCTATCTTTCTTACAATAGTAGTTCCCAGTAGAACTTACATCATTATGTTCAATAGAATTGTCTTTTTCTAGCTCAACAAAGACTTGTCTTGTTAAATTGTTAAAACTCTCCATGTGTAAAGGTAAAAGGAAAGTGGTGAAAATAGTATCATTTTACTTCTGCTATCACTGTAGAGAATAATTATCTTCTTTTGAAAAAATATAAAGAGGCATAGTGTTAATCTATAATGTAGTTGCTGATATTATCTCTCTCACAAATTACTTTTAAGCTTTCAGATGGCATAGCAAAGGCTACTCTGAGACATGATAAAATTTTCTCAGTCTACCTGATTTTTCCCCCAATCCCTATTTTTAATGAGTACTTTTTTAAAGGTAGGATAAATAATTTATAGGAAATTTATTATTTACATGTACAATGTCTGATTTATAACTTGCATTTTTGTCTGGCTTACTGATATGTATTGCTAACCTTTTTATTTTCATCTATTGGTCTACCTTAGATGTGTGAACTTTAATGTGTTTCCTTGATTGTTCTAATAAAGATCAGCACAAAGTAATTCAGACATTACTATTTGCCTTTGAGATTGTTTGTTATAAATATTTACTTTAACAGAGTGAGAAAGAAACAAGAAAAGATAAAAGCTAGTGGAATTCCTTACCTAGAGGCCTGTTATACTGAATGCCTGAGTTCAGGAACCATGGACTCTTCACTTTTCTTGGTTTTGAAACATGGATGTTGGTATTATTAACAGAAACAGAAAAAACTGGGCTCTGTTGTTTTACATCAAATCATCTGAATATATCCTGTATTTAAGTTAAAATCATATACATTTATGTAGTCAGGAAATGAATCTAGAGCAGTGCTCTCAATAGTGTGCATCACGGAAATGATGCGGATCAGACCGTTTTTTTTCCTTTTGGTCCAGGGCAAATAATATTGTGGAAAGGATCTGTAGTATATAAGTGGTGCTGTTTAGGCCAGGGTCTCTTGTACAGGGGATTGGGATGATAGGATTTAAGGGTTGGGGTCTGTTAATCTAGATGGCTTGCATGGAATAGAAATCACATCTTTTATTTTACTAACCTCTAACCTAAATTTCTTTTAACTATAAATGGAGGCATAAAAATAGTAATATTAACAGTCTTGTGACTTTGTCACAGATAGAAATCACATATGTTCTCGTATATAGTATAGTTATATTTAAAATGAATTAATAAGGAAGAATGTACATTATATCATAAATTTGGTATTTTGCACAACTTTATTCCAATATAATTGGTTTGTCGTCCTATATCTTATTTTTGTTTTAAAAACATTATTCTGAGAAGAGTCCATCAACTTCATCAGTCAGCCAAAAGAATTATGCCCCATAAATTAAGAATGTCTGGTTAAAATTTCTCATCTTAT
Organism: Macaca mulatta; assembly: GCF_049350105.2. Classification (NCBI taxonomy): domain Eukaryota; kingdom Metazoa; phylum Chordata; class Mammalia; order Primates; family Cercopithecidae; genus Macaca; species Macaca mulatta. Next base: position 100,363,177 of record NC_133411.1, on the reverse strand, counting down.
ACTTAGACCATCTTTTGTAATTAGTTTGTCTGCTAGTATAGGTTACTAATAGTCCTTTAATTTCCAGTTTTGCATCTCACTCTCCCTCTCCCTCAGCATCTTTATTTATTTATTTATTATACTTTAAGTTCTAGGGCACATGTGTACAACGTGCAGGTTTGTTACTTATCTATACATGTGCCATGTTGGTGTGCTGTACCCGTTAACTCGTCATTTACATTAGGTATATCTCCTAATGCTATCCCTCCCCCCTGTCCCCTCCCCACAATAGGACCCGGTGTGTGATGTTCCCCTTCCTGTGTGCAAGTGATCTCATTGTTCAATTCCCACCTATGAATGAGAACATGCGGTATTTGGTTTTCTGTTCTTGCGATAGTTTGCTGAGAATGATGGTTTCCAGCTGCTTCCACGTCCCTAGAAGGGACACGAACTCATCCTTTTTTATGACTGCATAGTATGGGGATATAGAGATATCCCAATATGAGCTTGAGGGACTTGATGAATAAATGTAAGGGAGGATGAAGGAGGAGGTGTTAAACACTTAGGCTTATAGACTGAGCAGTTAGATGGCTGGTAGTGCCATTTGTGGAGCTGATGAACAGAATGGAGAAGGAACAGCTTAGAACATATACAGATGGATTCAGTTTGAACATACTGAGGCTCTTCAATAAATGTTTGAATATTTAAGGTGCCTGAAATATTACTAGGAGGAGATACCAATAGTTAATTGAATACATACAAGTCTGATTCTCTAGTGAGTTATTTAAGAATCTGGTTATTCGGAAGAAAGGGTGGGATTACAATAAGGACTCTTCATTAGACCAGATTAAAGGAAAATATGAGAACAACTGATCTGAAGCAGATCTAAATGGAGGACAGCTGGGGATATAGAGTAACACCTTAGGAAATGTTAATGGAAAGTTGGAGGAATGAATATTTTCTCAAAGATATGCCGAGCAAGTAGTCACTTCAAAAGATTTTTTAAAACCTTTTAGAATTTACCCCACAAGAATGAAGTATGAAAGGTTTAAAGGGGAAAAATGTAGTTGAGATGGAGGTAATTTTAGTGAAATTTAAGATGTAGTTCTGACTTAGGATATGAATCCAGGGTAAATGTCCTTTGGTTCTAATTAGACCACTCATTGCATTTATTCATATCATAGTCTCTTTAATGTAAAGATGTTGGAGTAGCCCTTTTAGATTTAGCCAAACTGACATTATTGAATAATATTAAACTTTAATTATTAAGAACTTTTATTTTTCTTTCTTCTTTTCTTTCCTCTGACTCTTCCTTCCTTTATTATTCCTCCCCCCTCCCCCACCCTACTCCTTCTAGGAGGCGGCTAGGATGGAAGTAGAGTTTGGATAAATAGGACATTAACAGGGAAAGATATCCTTTTCTAAGTAGTTAGGTAACTTACAGGGTGGATCTTTATTTTAAACGATTCTAAGTCCCAAGGTGATAATTTTGTCTACATTTAATTTTAATAGGATTCAATAAACAATACTTAATGTTATGTTTTTCTTAGTGAATATTTTTGAGAAGCATTAAGTAATTAAAAATTGATTGATTAAACCATGATAGATCCACACAATGGAATGTTGCTATCACTAGTAAAAAAGAATGAAGACAATCTCTATTACTGACAGGGGAGTTCACCAGGATAAAGTTTTAGGTGATAAAGTAACACAGCGCGTTTAGTCTGCTGTAAGAAAGAGGGAATAATAAGACTACATTGTGCAACAGTGTGTTTAGTGTACTGTCCTTTTTAAGAAAGAAGAGAAAATAAAAATTTTATATGACTGTATTGGCTCAGAGAAACACTAAAAGGATGTACAAGAAACGAATATTAAGATTTCCTGTAGGGAGTAGAATGAGGGTGAATACAATGGAGAAGGACAGGGTGAAGGAAGTAAGACTCCTTAATGTGTATCATGTTATATTGTTTTCATTTTTAAATTGTGAATTTTACAATACAGAACTTCCTTTTTAAAGGATTGTTTTTCGTGTAGTTCTTTATAAAAAGTGTCACATGTCTGCAGGCACTACTAATTAAATTTTTTTCATTCATTCGTTATTCATGTATTGTGCACCTGTATTGTGTTTGATGCTACAATGAAGTAGGATGTAATTCTTATTTATAAGGTGCTTATAGTTGAGTAGGCAAATGAGAATATGAGATAATCATGATAGAATGACACATGTTAAAAGAAGGGCACAGAATTCATTGGCAAAGTCAGTAAAAACTTCAGTTAGGGTAGTATTTGACCTGAGTTTTGGGGAATTGAAGAAAATGGGGAAGTTAAGATAATTTTATATAGGGGATAAACAATGGCACAAACAACAAAGTATGGCATTTACTTCAGTTGTCTTGATTTTGGCAAACAACAATGGGTGAAAATATCCTTAAGTATAGTTGTAGTCTTTCAACATTTTAAGAAATTAAAGTCTTTTGATGAAAGCAACTTGTTATTACCTTATTTGTCATCTGCTGCATTTTTATTGAAATAACCCGTGGCTAAAGATGCACTGTCAGTAGCATCTGAACTAGAAATGTGAACAGTTTCAGAAATTTTAAAATAACTTTTTGTTTTGTTATATTTTCACACTTATATATATGGTTCCTTGTAATTATGTAACATTCCTGTATTATATATTACTTAATCTTCTTCTGAAACATTTGCATATTTTTAAAACTTTATCCCCCTTTACTACTATTTGCGTATATTTCTTAAGAACAAGAATATTCTCTTTATAATATAATTATCAGAATCAAGAAATTTTCCATTAATAACATACTGTTCTATAGATTATGTTTAAATTTTGCTAATGTTGCATAATATACTTAATAAATTGCTACTTTTCTTGAAGTACAGGATCAAATCCAGGTTCACACATTGCATTTAGTTGTCATGTCTCTTTATTCTGTAACAATTCCTTATCTTGTCTTTATCTTTCTTGACCTTGACATTTTTTGAGGAGTACTGGATATTTGTAGAATGGCTCTCAATTGGAAAGTTATATGTGTTTTCTCATAATTCGATTCAGGTTTTGCATTTTTGGCAGAAGTACTTTCGAAGTGATCTTTTATTCTCTAAGCATGATATCAAAAGCGTGTGATTTTGATCTGTTCCAATATTGGTGATGTCCTTCAGATCTCACCACAAAAGTACTATTATTTTTATCTTTGTAATTAATAAGTAATTTGGGGAAGATACTTGAAACTATGAATCTTTTGCTTACTGATTTTAGCATCCATTGATTTTCTATGTCATTTCCTCTGTATGTATTAATTGGGATTCTACTGTGAGGAAGAGCATTCTTCCTCCTTCCCTTTTACTTTATTTATATAATTACGGACTAATAGATTCTTGTTTTATTTAATAGGTGATATGATCCATTGCTGCCATTCTTTTGATGCCTAAATTATCCCAGATTTAGCCAGGAGGATCCTCGTCAGGCAGATTTTTGTGTTCTTTTAACATGTATAAGCCACTCTTTCAGTATTTTCTTAATTTTTGGTACAAAAAATACTTTTTAGGTTTATCTTGTACTTTCTGTGCTCCAGGTCTTGAATCGGTGTTTTCTCCAGTGAGCTCTGACTCTTCTTAGTGGAGAATTGGACACAGACGGACACAGACACACACACACACACACACACACACACACACACACACACACACACACCCCTACACCTCCACAGCCATGAACAGCATAATGATGTTTAGGTCAACAATGGACCACATATGTAAGGTGGCTCCATAAGATTAAAATATTGTCTTTTTACTCTACCTTTTCTATGTTTAGGGGTGTGTGTGTGTGTGTGTGTGTGTGTGTATTTGTTTTGTTTTGTTTTGTTTTGAGATGGAGTGTCACTCTGTTGCCCAGTCTGGAGTACAGTGGTGCAATCTCGGCTCACTGCAACCTTTGCCTCCTGAGTTCAAGCGATTCTCCTGCCTCAGCCTCCCAGGTCGCTTGGGGCTACAGGCTTATGCCACCATGCCTGGCTAATGTTTGTATTTTTAGTAGAGGTGGGGTTTCGCCATGTTGGCCAGGCTGGTCTTGAACTCCTGAACTCAGGTGATCCGCCCACCTCAGCCTCCCAAAGCGCTGGGATTACCTGCATGAGCCACTGTGCCCTTCCCTGTTTAGGTATATTTACATACAGAAATACACCATTATGTCACAGTTGCCCACAGTATTTAGTACGGTATCATGCTGTACAAGTTTGTAGCCTAGGAGCAGTAGGCTATACCATGTAGCCTAGATGTGTAGTAGATTGTGCTATCTGGGTTTCGTAAGTGCAGTCTATGATGTTCACACAGCGACAAAGTCACCTAATGATGCATTTCTCAGAATATATCCCCTTCACTAAGTATTGCATGACTGTTTAGACACATGCACATGCAAACACCTGCCCCACCCCAAGATTTCTGCATTGCTAGTGATGCCAGTGCTTTTAGGCCCTCAGCACATATATTTGTGTGTCTGTGCATGTACATATATGTATATTCACAGTTTTTGCTTTCTGAAGATAGGTAAATTTAGAAGTAAATAAGATGCAGATAGATATAAATATACACACATATCCATTTTATCTGTATATGTGTGTATGTGTAGTAGAAAATAGGAGTACATACTGACATCAGTGCAAGGAATTTTTAATTTAATTTAATTTTAAAACTCAGATGAAGCCCTGGAACAGAAAAATGAGACCTGACAAAGGAGGAAGAAATATAGGTGATTTTTTTTTCTGCCTTCCTCTCATTGCATTCCCAATATCACAGCCCGAAAATATTGATGGGAAGATTACTTTTTTTGTCGTTTTTGAGATGGCCAGGACTCTTCTATTCCTCTTCTTGGCCAGTAACATGAAATGGATGCTGAATTACCACTCCTAGCAATGCGAAGTGACTAAGTAATGTTTTCCATTTGTATCTGGAGAGGTAAAGTTGGCTGTTAGGAAGGAGTAGAGACTGGAGGGGCTGTGGAAGTGGTGTACTCTGCAGACTTCAGTATTTTATTCAGGGCTTCTTTCAGTGGAAGTACTACAGATGTTCAGATTATCTAGTAATGAACTTCATTACTTATTGTGAGATGAGTTAACTTTGGATTTAATCTGCTGGATTTTAGCTGCAGTATTTTTACATATAAACACTGAATAAAATATCATAAAATACCCAAAATTAAGCTTGGGCCTGTTCATATTAGCTACCCTTTCACCCTAAAATCTAAGAATACCATGTATATTAAATATTTTATTGTTTATTAAATATTATATTAAATATTTTAGTCTCAAACTTATGGGACTGAGAAATATCCAGAAAGAATTGGGAGAGTAAATGGAAAATCATCTGTGTTTCAGGCATCTCTTTTAGAGTCTGTTTCTGTTAATGTATTAAAAAATGATTAAAAATAGTTAAAAACCAACAGAAATTTGTTGAGTACATTGTTCTACTTGGTTTTGTTTGAGTTAGGATTAAGTAAAACTACAGTCTTTCTTCTCAAGGAACTTACATCAAGCAGAGGAAATAAGACTTAAATATAATAATCAGGACTGGGCATGGTGGCTCACACCTATAATCCTAGCACTTTGGGAGGCGGAGGCTAAGATGGGTGAATTGCTTGAGCTCAGGAGTTTGAGACTAGCCTGGGCAACATGGTGAAACTCCATCTCTACAAAAAATACAAAAAATTAGTCAGGCGTGGTGGTGCAGGCCTATAGTCCCAGCTACTTGGGGAGCTGAGGTGGGAGGATCATTAGAGCCCAGAGGTCAAGGCTACAGTGAGCCAAGATCACGCCACTGCACACTCTAGCCTGGATGACAAAGTAGAGACCCTGTCTAAAAAAAAAGAAAAAAAAAAAAAGAAAGAAATATGACAATCAGAAAAGTAAAAGCTAGTGAATAATTATTTGCTGAGTAGACTTTGGTTGATAAAGGAAATCAGAGAAAGGCAAATGTTTTAGGGGAAAAGCTTTATGAAGGTGGTATGCCTTAAGCTTATTTTTTAAAACATGACTATATTGGAGAGCTAGAGGCATATTATCTTTTGATAATAGAACTGTTATTCAAATACCTTAAAATAAATATTTAAAATGCTTGAAAACATTAAAAAGGTTAACAAAATATTTTTTAAAAATAGATTTTAAATAATACCAAATGAAATGTATATAAATCAAAATTATAGTCAATAAAGTTAAAATTAAACAGCCTACTTAAATAGAAGATTAGACATAGCTGAAGGGAGAATTGGACTACTAGAAGATAACTTATCTCAATAAAATTACTTAGTATATAGCTCAGAAAAATTTTAAAAAGAGATGGAAAATATGAAAGAGAGCTTATAACAGGGATAGTAGAATGAAGATGTTTAGCATGTATTTAATAGGAGTTCTAGAAAAAGAAAGAGTAAGGAAATATTTGAAGAAATATTATCTGTGAATTGTCTTGAGTTGGTAAAAGTTTCAGGAACTACATTGAGTCCTCAGGATGATTAATAAAACTGAACATACACCTAGGTATTATAGTGAATCTTTGGCACATCAAAGGCATAGGGAAGATTATAAAAGCAAGCAGATAATGAAGCCTGATTATCTACAACCTCAGCTAGACTGACAGCTGAAACATTAACAACTGTGGATACCAGAAGACACCAGAGGAAATAACTATTGATCCAGAATTATATGCTCAAATAAAACCATAATTCAAAATTAAGTTCAGATACGTATATTTTCAGACAAAGGCTGACAGTTTACCTTTTGCTAAAGAGCTACCAAATAAGCAAACTGAATTAATAAGAAGAAAGAAAGTGAGATGCAACTAAGAAGGCATGCTGAACAATGGAATTGGTAAGCTTGTGAGCAGTGTAAAGGAACTTTAGCTATATAAAGCAACAACAATAATAAACAGCAAATACAAAACCAAGGTAGAAAAATATGCTATTTAAAAATAACATGAAGGAGGTAAGATGCATTAAAAAGATGGGGTAGATCTCTCTAAAGTCTTTGAGCTATTCAAGAAAAGAAGACAGGGATTAATTTTAGATGTAAGTATGCTAAATATTCATGTTAAAACTATAAGGATGTCACTAGAGGAACAGAACCAGAATATATCACTTTTATACCAAAGAGTGAGAAATAAAGAAAACTTAACCTATTAAAAAACAGGAAGAGAAAGAAAGAAACATAGAAAAAGCAAGGTAAATAAAAGGTACAGGATAAAATGATTCAGTAACTACAAAGAATTAAACTTGCCAGCATGAGTTAAAAACAACAAAACAAAATTTTAGTGTAATATATAAGACATTCATCTAAAACATAAGAACAGGAAAAAGTAGAAAGTAAGCCTGATTATGCATGCAGGGTTTTTTTGTAAAAATATCAAAATTTGATATTTTCCAAGAGTGGTTATTTAATATTTGAGCATCAATATTTGCTTTTTTTGGTTAATCAATAATAGTGATAAAATTTCCCATTTTGCAAAATGTAAAATTAATCTGTAATATTAAGTTGAATATATAGGTTTCACCTGCTTATTAACTTTTAGTATTTGTAGAAACACTACATTGTGTTGCTGGTGTAATATGAAATTTGTTTCCATTGAACCATAGTATACTTCTTGGCCCTAAAGGTAAATATTACACATTGTGAATGCTCCTAACATACAGCACTGGGGATAAACACATTTTAAATCAGGTCATTGCTCAAAGCTAAAATCTTCTACCAATTGCAGTTGGTCTGTTTAGAGATGAAATGAGTAAGACTGGTTTTTAAAAAGCTGTAAATTTTTATTTCCTGTTACTGATACATATTATTTTACACATTTATGGTGTACTTGTGATACTTTGTTATATGCATAGAATGTGTAATGATCAAGACAGGGTATCTGGGGTATCTGTCACCTTGACCATTTCAGTGTGTTAGGAACATTTTAAGTACTCTCTTCTAGCTACTTAATATGCAGTATATTATTGCTAACCGTAATTGCCCTACTCTATTATCAAACATTAGAATTTGTACCTTCTATCTAACTGTATGTTTGTTTCCATTAACTACCATCTCCTCATTCCATCCCCAACCCCCAACCCACTCGTTCCAGCCACTGGTATCTATAGTCTTGGTACATTTTATTTTTTGTAATATAGAAAGAATATTTTATATATTTTTAAATTATGGATTCAGGGGGTACATGTGCAGGCTTGTTACACAGGTATATTGCATGATGCTGAGATTTGGACTTCTAATGAGTTCATCACCCAACTAGTGAACATAGTACCTGATAGGTAGTTTTTCAACCCTGACTTTCCCTTCTTTCCTCCCTCCCTCCCTCCTTTTGGATTCCCTAGTGTTTATTGTTCCCATCTTTGTGCCCATGTGTACCCAATGTTTAGCTCTCACTTATAAGTGAGAACATGTAGTATTTGGTTTTCTGTTTCTGCATTAATTCACTTAGGATAATGGTCTTCAGCTGCATCCATGGTGCTGCAAAGGACGTGTTTTGATTCTTTTTTCTGTCTGTGTAGTATTCCATCATGTATGTGTACCACATTTTCTTTATTCAATCCGCACTATTGATGGACACCTGGGTTGACTCTGTCTTTGCTATCGTGAATAGTGCTACAATAAACATATGAGTGCAGGTATCTTTTTGGTAGAATGATTTATTTTTGTTTGGTTGTATACACAGTAATGGGATTGCTGGTTTGAGTGCTAAGTCCATTTTTAGTTCTTTCAGAAATCAACAAACTGCTTTCCACAGGGGCTGACTAACTTACATTCCCACCAACAGTGTATAAGTGTTCCCTTTCCTCTGCAGCTTCACCAACATCTTTTATTTTCTAACTTTTGAATAACAGCCATTCTGAATAGTATGATAAAGTATCTCATAGTGGCTTTGATTTGCATCTCTCTGGTGATTAGTGATTTGAGCATTTTTTTCATGCTTGTTGGCTGCTCGTATATCTGTTTTGAGAACTGTTCAAAAGTGGACCTTTGCCCACTTTTTGATGAGGTTATTTGTTTTTTGGTTGTTCAATAGTTTAAGCACCTTATAGATTCTGGATATTAATCCTTTGTCAGATGCATAATTTTAAAATAATTTCTTCTGTAGATTGTCAGTTAACTCAGTTGACAGTTTCCTTTGTAGCACAGAAGCTCTTTAGTTTAATTAGGTCCCAGTTGTCAATTTTTGTTTTTGTTGCATTTGCTTTTGAGGACTTTGTCACAAATTATTTGCCTAGGCCATCATCTGGAAGAGTATTTCCTAGGTTCTCTTCTAGAATTTTTAGTTTGAGGTCTTACATGTAAGTCTTTAATCCATCTTGGGTTAATTTTTCTATATGGTAAGAAGTAGTGGTCGAGTTTTATTTTTCTGCCTATGGTTAGCCAATTTTCCCAGCACTATTTGTTGAATAGGCTATCCTTTCCCCATTGTTAGTTTATGCTGACTTTGTTGAAGATCAGTTGGTTGGTGGTGTGTGACTTTATTTCAGGGGTCTATATTCTGTTCCATTGGCCTATGTACCTATTTTTGTACCAGCAGCATGCTGTTTTGTTTACTGTAGCCTTGTAGTATGGTTTGAAGTCAGGTAATGTGATGCTTCCAGCTTGATTTTTTTTCTTTTTCTTTTTCTTTTTTTTTTTTTTTTTTTTTTTTTTGCTTAGGATTGGCTTGACTATTTGGTCTCCTTTTTCGTTCCATGTGAATTTTAGAATAACTTTTTCTAATTCTGTGAAAAATGACATTGATAATTTGGTAGGAGTGTCATTGAATCCATAGATTGCTTTGAGCAATATAAATATTTTAATGATATTGATTCCTCCAACTCATTAGCATGAAATTCTTTTCCATTTGTTTTTGTCATTTATGAGTCTTTCAGCACTGTTTTGCAATTCTCTTTGTAGAGATCTTTTGCCTCCTATGTTAGGTGTATTTTTAGATTTTTTTTTTTTTTTTTTTTTGGTAACTGTTGTAAATGGGATTGCATTCTTAATTTGGTTATCAGCTTGAATGTTATTGGTATATAGAAATGCTAATTTTTGGGTGTTGATTTTCTGTCCTGAGAGTTTGCTAAAGTTGCTTATCATGTCTGGGAGTCATATGGTGGAATCTTTAGGGTTTTCTAGGTATAGAATCATATCAGCAATGAAAAGAGATAATGTGACTTTCTCTTTTCCTATTTAGATGCTGTAGTAGTCCATTCTCACACTTCTATAAAGAAATACCCAAATCTGTGTAATTTATAAAGGAAAGGGTTTTAATTGGCCTCAGGAAACTTACAGTCATAGCAGAAGGCAAAGGGGAAGCAAGGACTTTCTTCACATGGCAGCAGAAGAGAGCAGTTCAAGCATGTGAGAGCACAGGAAAAACTCCTGTTAATGAAACCATCAAATCTCGTGAAAATTCACTCACTATCATGAGAACAGCAAGGGGGAAACTGCCCCCCATAATGTAATCGCTTCCCTCCCTTGAGAGGTGGGGATTACAATTCAAGATGAGATTTAGGTGGGGATACAGAGCCAAACTATATTAGATACGTTTTATTTCTTCCTCTTGCCTGATTGCTCTGGCTAGGACTTTCAGTACTATCTTGAATAGGAGGGATGAGACTGGACGACATCTTAGGGAAAATACTTCTAACTTTTGCCTGTGCAGTATGATATTGGGTGTGTGTTTTTCATAGATGACTCTTATTATTTTGAGATATGTTCCTTTGATGGCTAGTTTGTTGAAGGTTTTTATCATGAAGGATGTTGGATTTTAATGAAAGCATTTTTCTGTGTCTATTGAGATGAATGATCATCTCAATAACAATAAATAACAAAAAATGTTTTTTGTTTTTAATTCTTTTTATGTAATGAATCCTTTTGCATATAGTGAACTATCCTTGCATTCCAGGAATAAAGCCCACTTGATCAGGGTGAATTAACTTTTTGATGTGCTGCTGGCTTCGATTTGCTAGTATTTTGTTGAGGATTGTTTGGTCTCTGTTAATTAGGGATATTGACCTGTAGTTTTCTTTTCTTATTGTATCTTTGCCAGGTTGGGATAGGGAGTTAGGAAGGAGTCCCTCCTCCTTGACTTTTTGTAATAGTTTCAGTAGGATTGGTACTAACTCTTTGCATATCTGGTAGAATTGATAGAATTCAGCTGTGAATCAATCTGTTCCAGGGCTTTTTTTGGTTGGTAGTTTTTTTAAATTACTGGTTCAATTTCATTACTTGTTATTGGTCTGTTCAAGATGGTTGTTTCTTCCTCATTCTATCTTGGGAGGTTGTGTGTTTCAGGGAATGTATCCATTTCCTCTAGATTTTCTAGTTTTTGTGCATAAAGATGTATATAGTAGTCTCTGAGGATCTTCTGTATCTCTCTGGGATCAATTGTGATGTCATCTTTGTCATTTCTGATTGTGTATAGATTTATTTTCTTAATCTAGCTGACAGTTTTTTAATTTTATTTATCTTTCAAAAAACCGCTTTTTTTTAATTTTGTTGATCATTTGGATGGTTTTTTGGGGTCTTGATTTCATTTAGTTCGGCTCTGATTTTAATTATTTTTTTCTTCTACCAACTTTGAATTTAGTTTGTTCTTGTTTTCCTAGTTCTCTTAGGTGCAAGGATAGGTTATGAATTTTGAGATTTTTCTATTTTCTTTCTTTCTTTCTTTTTTTTTTTTTTTTTGAGATGGAGTCTTGCTCTGTACCCCAGGCTGGAGTGCAGTGGTGCCATCTTGACTCACTGCAAGCTCCGCCTCCCAGATTCAAGCCATTCTCCTGCCTCAGCCTCCCGAGTATCTGGGGCTACAGGCACTCGCTACCATGCCCGGCTAATTTTTTGTATTTTTTTAGTAGAGACAGAGTTTCACTGTGTTAGCCAGGATGGTCTCGATCTCCTGATCTCGTGATCTGCCCGCCTCAGCCTCCCAAAGTGCTGGGATTACAGGCATGAGCCACCACACCCAGCCAAGATTTTTCTGTTTTCTTGATGCAGTCATTTAGCACTACAAACTTTCCTCTTAATGCTTTTGCCACTCCCCAGAGGTGTGTGTTGTGTCTCTATTTTTATTTGTTTAAAAGAATTTTTTGATTTTTGCTTTAATTTCATTGTTTATCCAGAAGTCATTCAAGACTTTTACGTAATGATTTCCGTATATAGTTTGTGTGGTTTTGAGAGTTCCTCATGGTGTTGATTTCTATTTTTATTCCACCATGGTCTGAGAAGATGTTGCGTATGATTCATTTTTAATTTTATTTTTTAATTTAGCTTTTTCAAAAAATTTACCAAGACTTGTTTTATGACCAAGCATGTGGGAAATCCTGAAGTATGTTCTGTGTGCAGATGAGAATAATATATATTTTGTTGTTGTTGGGTGGAGTATTCTATAGATGTCTATTAGGTTCAATTAATTAAGTGTCAAATTTAAGTTCAGATTTTTGTTTGTTTTCTGCCTTGATGATCTGTTTAATTAAACTTTTGTGGGGTGTTAAATTCTTATTATTGTGTGGCTATATAAGTCTTTTCTTAGGTCTGGAAGTAATTGTTTTATAAATGTGGGTCCTCCAATGTTGGTGCCTATTTATTCGTTGAATAGAACCCTTTATCATTATGTAATATTACTTTTTGTCCTTTTTATTGTTAAAGTCTATTTTATCTGATATAGGAATAACAACCTCTGCCCTTTTTTGTTTTTACTTGCCTGATGCATCTTTCTCTATAGAAAGAGCTTTACTTTGAGAAAGATCTTTCTGTATAGATAGATCTTTACTTTGAGCCTTTGTGTGTCATTACATGTGAGATTGCTCTCTTGAAGATAGTAGAAGGATGGGTCTTGTTTTTCCATCCAGTTTGCCACTCAGTGTCTTTTAAGTGGAGTATATACACTGTTTGCATTCAAGGTTAATATTGATATTTGAGGTTTTCTTTCTGTGTGGTGTTGTTAGCTAGTTGCATGGTAGTCTCAATTGTGTAGTTGCTTTATTGGTTCTATAGGCTATGTGCTTGCATGTGCTTTTGTGGTAGCAAGTATCATTCTTTCATTTCCATGTTCAGTTACCCCATAAGCATTTTTTGATAGTGATCAGTTCCTTTAGTGATTGCTTGTCTGGGAACAACTTTATTTCTCTTTTGTTTATGAAGCTTAGTTGGATGGGATATGAAATTCTTGGCAGAAATTTCATTTCTTAAAGAATGCTAAAAATGGGTCCCCAATCTCTTCTGGCTTATAAGGTTTCTGCTGAGAATTCTGCTGTTAATCTGATGGGTTTTCTTTTATTGGTGATGTGATTCTTTTCCATAGCTGCCTTTTAAGAATTTTTGCATTGACTTTGGATAGTCTGATGACTATGTGTCTTGGGGAAGGTCATCTCGTATAGTATCTTGCAGGAGTTCTCTGGATTTCTTGTACCTGCATGTTGACCAATTTAAGCAAGATTAGAGAATCTTTTCTTAATTATATCCTCAAATATGTTTTCCTAGTTGCTTACTTTCTCTTCTCACCCAGGAATGCCAGTAAGTCATAGATTTGGTCACTTTACGTAATCCCATATTTCTTGAAGGCTTTGTTCAGTTTTTACAATTACTTTTTCTTTATTTTTGTCTGGGTTGACTTGGAAGGGCTCGTCTTTGAGCTCTGAGATTCCTTCTTCTGCTTGATGTATTATGTTGTTAAGACTTCCAATTGTATTTTGAAATTCCTGGCTGGGCACAGTGGTTCACGCCTAGAACTACTCACGTTAGAATTACGTTAGTAGTTCTAACACTTTGGGAGACCAAGTCGGGAGGATTGTGTAAGTTCAGGGAGTTCAAGACCAGCCTGACCAACATAGTGAGACCTGGTTTCTACAAAAATAATTGAAAAATTATCTGGGCATGGTGACATGCACCTGTAGTCCCAGCTGCTTCGGTGACTGAAGAAGGAGGATCAGTTAAGCCCGGGAGTTTAAGGCTGCAGTGAGCTATGATCATGCCACTGCATTCCAGACGGGCGACAGAGCAAGGCTGTCTCAAAAAGCAAAAGGAAAAGAAATTCCTGCAGTGAGTTTCTCTCTCTCTCTCTCTTTTTTTTTTTTTTTTTTTTTAAGAGACAGGGTCTCTGCATGTTGCCCAGCTGGTCTTGAACTCCTGGGTTCAAGAGATCCTCCTGCTTTGGCCTCCCAAAGTGCTAGGATTACAGGCGTGAGCCACCACACCCAGCCCCATGTAGTGAATTTTTCAATACCAGAAGTTCTGTTTCGTTCTTTCTTAATATAGCAGCTGTGTCATCTTCAGTTTCTGAATTGTTTTTCCGATTTATTCGTGTTGGATTTCAGCTTTCTCCTGGGTCTCATTCAATTTCTTTGCCACCCATACTCTGAATTCTCTGTCATTTCAGAATTTTTATTCTGGTTAGGATCCATTGCTGGGGAACTAGTGGGATCATTTAGAGATGAGGAAACACTCTGGCTTTTTGTATTGCCAAAGTTCTTGCACTGTTCATTCTCATCTAAAGAGCTACTTCTCTCTCTCTCTTTTTTTTTTTTTTTTTTTTTTTTTTTTTTTTTTTTTTTTTTTTTTTTTTTAGTTTGCTATCATTTGGATGGGGCGTCTTGATTTGGTATTCTTTTTTCCCTTGTGGGTATGACTGTGATATGTATTGTTTGTGATTGATTGGATTTGTTTCTGGGTGCTTTAAGGGTGCCAAGGCCCTATATGGGTTTCTTGGATATAGATAGGTTTGTTAACTGGCTTTCTGAGATGTTGCTTGTTTTAGCAATGTGATTTTGTTTGGTCGTGTATTTTAGGCTACAGTCAGTAGGTAGCACTTAATTTTAAGAGCTGGTTGGTGGGTGCAGGAGCAGAGGCAATGGAGAAGTGTGAAAAGCGCCCTCCCCCAGCCAGTGTTCACCTTCAGTAGGAGTGGAGCCACTGGAGAAACTCAAGAAGTTGTCTCTTTAAGTCCATGCTCATAAACCCTGGCAGGAAAAGCCTTTGCCAAGTCCACAACAGTGAACTGAGAAAAGGGGCAGGGAGGCGAGAGATTACTTCCCCCGTCCTTGTCCATTCAGAGGCTTTAGTGGGTGCTTCCTTCAGCAACTGGCACCATTCTTGCATTTCCTTTGACCCAGGGAGGATTTTGGCAGGATTCGCTCCCTACTCCTTCAGTGGCAGACCATGCCAAGGATTAGATTTCTAGAAGTGAGATCTGCCTCCCTTCTGCTCCTGAGACCTGATGGGGCACTATCCCCTATTTATTGGTATATTTTAAATTGAGGAATCCAACTAATTATTCAGTTACATACTGAATACAAAGATCTTGAAGCCTCTGCCTTTCAAAATAAATGGTAAGGGGATTTTAAATTGTATTTTTATTAATCATAATGAGCAAAGTGAAACTGAGTAACACAGAATATATAGAATAAATATTGTATTTTTGTTTTTTTTATTTATTTATTTATTTATTTATTTACTGAGATGGAGTCTTGCTCTTGTTGCGCAGGCTGGAGTGCAATAGCACTATTTCAGCTCACTGCAATTTCCACCTCCCAGGTTCAAGTGATTCTCCTGACTCAGCCTCCCAGGTAGCTGGGATTACAAGCATGCACCACCATGCCTGGCTAATTGTGTATTTTTAGTAGAGTAGAAACAGCCATGTTGGCCAGGCTGGTTTCGAACCCCTGACCTCAGGTGATCCACCTGCCTCGGCCTCCCAAAGTTCTGGGATTACAGGTGTGAGCCACCATGCCCGGCTAAATATTGTGTTAAAAGCGAAAGTTTATCCTCAAAATATTTTTAAACTTTCAATATAGTAAGAGCTTATAATATCAATCTTCATTTACATTTGTGATATACTGTAGTGTGATAAATCAGATTACCTGTTCTGACTCCTTTGGGCTCATTTGTGAAATCAGGGCTTCCTAAGCAAATGAATCATGTTAAAAGAAGATGCTTATGTAAAAGTAAACCATTTCCAACTGTTTTGTAAGTATCTATTTAATGTAAACATGATGTATGTAATTATTTCAAGCAGAAAACAGTATTATTATCACTTAAGTGTACTCATTATAAATGACTTAATTTCATTCTGCCATTTAGACAGATTTCTACTAGGCAATGATTTATTATCCTAATAATAAATTGTTTACAAATTGTTTCTTTTCTGTTTTTGGTTGTGGGGAGAATCAAACCCCAGTGTTCCACGTAACAGGTAGGTATACTTACCGCTATACAAGCATGGAAAAAAGGGTTTATTTTTAAATATTTTAAGCATTTAAAAGTTATTTTTCTTTTAAAATGTTTCATATGTTTAAAAACTTTTAAAAAAATATTTCTTTTAATGTTTTAGTTCATATTTTACTAATTCAGGTACTTACTGAGTCTGTTTTCTAAGATTTTATTTGGTTGAAAGAGGCATAAAAATTTTACAGATATATTTAAATATTTTAGAGTTTCTCTTTTGGTTCAGTTCATCCACCTGTACATTTAAAGTCAGGATTCTCTTAGCATTGACGTGTCATCTATAGGGATGGGCATGACTGGTGATGTATGGGTATTGGTGTTTTATGTCTTGGGCTGATGTTCTTAGTCTCCTAATAGGCCTAATAGAGACTTTTTTTTTTATCTTATGTAGTTAATAAAGTTGTAAAATAAATATTGTTATTGCTATGAATCAGTAAGTCCAAATTTAGTTTGTTACTATTGAGAGATTTTCTTCTGAGGAAGAAAGAATGAAAGCTTGAATATCTGGTAATAAAATAAAGTTCGTTTGTGTTTAATTAAAATTTTTATATTATTTACCTTACCTATGCAGTAATATATATTATGTATTACATTTTATTTCTCAAAAGGATCTGTAGTACCTTCTAGGAGGCTTCTTAATGTCACTTTTCCCCACCCCCTTAAATTATAACCAGCTAGAATAATTTCAGTGCTGTTACTGGACTAAAGGTTATTGTTGCTGGCTTCTTATTTAAGACCAGAAGTAATGCTGAGATGAATGAGGAACATGATAAGCACATAGTAAGTGCTTAATACATGTCAAAAGTAAATTCATAGTAGGATGAATATTACCCTTCTGGTGGAAGTGTTCCGTGGAGAAGTGATTTTTATTATACTTCATTTTCCTTATTTCTATGTTTATTTCATTGATCACCCCTGCTCTCCTTTTAACAATTTTCTTTAATACCTACATGCAGAAACTCAGAGCTAGAAAAATTAGAGTCAGACTCTAATTCCTTGAGGGCATTACTGTATTAGTAGTCAGGAGATTTATTCCATGAATATATAATCTCAAAATTATTTTTCTGTCACTTCCATTGTGGATTCACTTAACTTTTATCTTTATGGCAACTTCTTAGGAATCAGAAGGAATCCAGGAAAATTGCCAGGTGTAGTAGATTTTTCTTTCCAGTGTTTCTTTCAAATGACACTAGACACTACACCTCTTCATGTGTAGTACAAGTACCTTATAACAGTATAATCAGTTCTTCTCTCTTGTCACTTATAACATTGCTGACATTCATTCTGCTTGTCTGTAAACAAAATACATTGTTACTGTTATTATTTTAAACAAACTGTTATCTGTTAGATCAAATAAGAATAACAAAATATTTTATTTTACCTTCACTTCTTTCTTGTCTAACACTCTTGTTTCTTTGTGTTGATCCAAATTCCTGACCTCTGTAATTTTTGTTTTCTCTGAAATAAGTTTTAACGTTTCTTGTGAGGCAGATCTACTGGCAAAAAAAAAAAAAGAAAAAAAAAGAAAAAAAGAAAAAAAAAGAAAAGAAAAAGAAAAAAGAAAAAAGAGAAAATTCCCTAAATTTTTATTTGCCTCAGAAAGTCTTTATTTCTCTTTCACTTTTTGAAGGTTAACTTTTCAGGATACAGAATTCTAGGTTGGTGGGGTTTCTTTCAACACTGAGTAATTCACTTCTCTGTCTTCTCATTTCCATAGTTTGTAAGAGAAGTCCAATGTAATTCTGATCCTTGTTCCTCTGTAAGTAAATTTCCACCTTTCCCCCACCAGCTTCTTTTAAGATTTTCACTTTGGCAAGGTATAGTTTTTTTTTGTTTGTTTGGTTGGTTTTATTTATCCAGCTTGATGCTCCCTTCACTTCCTGGATCTGTTATTTTTTGTCTGTCATTAATTTTGGAATATTCTCAGCCATTATTGCTTCAAATATTTTCTGTTTCTTCTGTCTTCTCCTTCTTGTATTCTCATTATGCATAAGTTACACCTTGTATGATTGCCCCACAATTCTCTGATATTCTGTATTGTCTTTTCATTCTTGTTTTCTCTTTGCATTTACATTTTGAGCATTTCCATTAACTTATCTTCAAGCTCATTGAGTCTTTCCTTGGCCATGTCCAGTCTACTAATCAGCCTATTAAACCCAGTCTTCATTTTTGTTACAGTGGTTTTGATCTAACATTTCCTTTGGGTTGTACCTTGGTTTCCATGTTTCTCCTTACGTTACCTATCTGTTCTGTATGTGGTGCACTTTTTCCAGTAAAGCGTTACCATATTATAGTTATTTTAAATTCCTAGTCTGATGATTCCACTGTCTCTGCCATATCTGAGCCTAGTTCTGATGTTTGGTTTGTCTCTTCAGATCATGGGGGTTTTGTTTGTCTGTTTTTGCCTTTTAGCAGCCTGGTAATTACTTGTTGAAAGCCTGATATTATATATCAGGTGAAAGGAACTGAAGTAAATAGGTCTTTAGTGTGAGATTTTATGTTTATTTGGCTAGGCATTAGATTGTGTTTATTGTTTGCTTTAGCTGCATGTCAGAGGCTTTTTGTTTTTGTCTCCTCTGTTGTCTTTGGGTTTTTCTAGGGTCCTTAAAAAGGGCCTGACTCTTAGAGTTATTTTAGCTGTAATCCCCTGGTATTTTATAGGAACTCTATTGATATGGTGTTAACTTAGGGTAGATGGGGAGATATTCTATAGTCCTCTCTTAGGTCTCATCTCTTAAGTGAGCTGGAGTTGGGCATTTCCCTTCCCCCCAGGTCAGCTAGGTTCTGATAAAATAGTTTCTCTTGAACTATTTCAGGCATTATTGAAAACAGTAGAGAGTTCTGGAGTGTTTTTAAATGGTTACCTTTCCCCTTCCCCAGCCAGAAACAAGAGAGAGTCTTTATGTAGTCTTCATAGTGAGAACCTAGTAGCCCTCCAGGAATAAAACTCATAAAAATTTGTCCCCTCCCCCTTAAGCTTGAACCTCCTCCTAGTTTTTAACTCTTAAGCTAGTCCACACCCCGCCAGCAGTTCCTCCATTGCAGTTTAAAGTGTTCTTACATTAGTACTGGCTTCAACTGAGGTACCCTGTAAACTGATTTTATATCTGCTTGTCTGGTCTCTCCATTTTCAGGGAAGCAGTTTGCTCTGTGGCCTCATTTCTCTGATGGATCTAATCAGAGTTGTTGACTTTCAGTTTTTTAAGCCTTTTTTCTTTTGTAAGGTCAGTAGTACCTACTTCCAAGCTCTATATACATCAAACCAGACAACGGAAGTTCTCTGTTTCTTATTAGAATGAAAACATAACTTTAGAGCCTGCGTAGTCTCTTAAGCCTTTTCTTTTCCATCTATAAACACAGCTCCCAGTGAACATTTGAACACAGATGACATTTGGAAAGAAATAATTTTTTCATCTCCTTTTTGAAATTATCTTTTCATTTTTTGATTTTTCTAAATGCAGAGTGCAATTCTATGCAATCTGGAAGGCAATGAATGAGTCCTTGATGCTTTCTTCCTAAGTCTTGATTTAGCAATTAGAAAACTTTTTTTTTTTTTTAATCTTGAACTTGTATCTCCCTCAAAAGATGTAGACAGGATGGACAGAGAGGAGAATTCATGTACAATTTTAAGTATCTTCTGTTTCCCAGAGTATCCTGTGAATACAAGAAGGAATAAAGGTAGGAGACCGAAATTATAGTGTTCTATAAGTAGATGTGTAACAGACAGGTAACGATATTTGAGTAGTATGTTAGACAATGATATTCAGTCATGTCCAGAGGAAAATAGAGGTTGAGACACTGCCATACCTTGGAGGGTTGGGATGAGGCCGTGAGAGTTACCTGAAGGAGTTGACATGTGATCTGTGTTTTGGAGGATGACTAGATCTGAGGAGAGCATGCTGAACACGGAGAATTGCCTATAAGATAGACGATTTCATCTATGGTTGCTTTTTTCCTATGTTAAGGATTTGGAGATCAAAGCAAATTAGGCAAGTTAGGTAGTGTTTCCCTAACTCTTACTTGATATATAGTTTTATTACTTGGTTTGATATGTTGCAAATTCCAGACTTGCTCTATCGTGTATTTCAAAGCTACCTAAGCAATTTTTGAGTTTTGGATTATTTTATATTATCCTGTAGTATAAACATTGAGGATTAACTGATGGATCTAGTAAGAGCTGTTGACCTTTAGTTTGTTCAGCTTTTTTCTTTTTGTGAGGTCAGTAGTACTTAAATTTTTAACTCTCAGATTATGTCTCAAGTATTTTGCATGGTGGTAGAATTCATTTGGATTAAGTTTCACTGGTTTTGTTGTTACTTCAAATGTAAGGATATTTTGTGATTTCATAGATAGTAGAGTATTTTCAGAAATGTTAAACCACTCATTTTGCCAATCTTATTTAATCTATTTCTCTTAAAGCAGCAGGTCATTATATAACTTTATACATATGTTTAGTCTGAACCTCCACATTTTTAGTTTACTCTTATAAGTCTACAGTACCACTACCTCCCAGTGAAAGTATAATCAACATAATTTTAACTGCTATGTTGAAACATAAGAATACTATTAGTTTAATAACTAGCATTTTATTACCTAGTTCTAACGTAGTATCATAGCTTTTGAAATTACCGTTACCAGCCAAGATAAAGCTGTTCTAGCATACATCTAATATACTGTTTCTAAAATGAAATGAATACGTATACATAGAAGAAAGAATTTTGGACTCCTTGAAGAAAGCAGGATAAAGAATCTATTTTAGATTACGAATACAGCACCAAAGCAATTGACATCTTAATTTTCTAAAAAAATCATCCTGTGATTTTGTTTCATAAAATTTGACTTTTAATTATGTTTCTGCTAAAATTATTCTCTGAGGTATTTTGCAGAGATAACTTAAGACATTTTGGAGTGAAGAAACACTCCTTAAAGTGACCGTTAGTACCACCTATGTAATATTTGTTTTTATTCCAGATGTCTCTTTCCTTACTCTTTGCCTTCCTTAATAGAAATAGTATGTTAATTTTCTTTTGCTGTTATAACAAATTACTATAAATTTAGAGGCTTAAAGCAACATGAATTTGTTATCTTAACAATTCTGTAGGTCAGAAGTCATATATGAGTTTCAGTGGGCTAAAATCAAGGTGTGAACAAGCTGTTTTTAGGATCTAGGGGAGAATTTGTTTACTGCTTATGAGGGTTGATGGCAAAATTCCATTCCTTGCAGTTGTAGGACTGAGGTCTCATTTTCCTACTGCTGTAAACTGAAGGTTGTTCCACTTTATAAAAGCTACCACATTTCTTGGCTTGTCTCCTTCCTCCATGTTGAAAGCCAGCAATAGCCAGTTGAGTCACTTTGCATCTCTCTGACCCACTGTTCTTCTGTAATCTTCTACTTTTAAAGACATACACCACCCAAATAATCCTAGAAAATCTCACCATTTCAAGGTTCTAAACTTTAGTTATATCTGTTGATTCATTTAATATGTAACATAACTTATTCACAGGTTCCAGGAATTAGAACATGGACATCTAGGGGAACTGTGCTTCTTCCTAGCATAAGCAGTGATACTGACAGGTCCCTGACTTTCTGGATGAGTTTTCCTTTTCTGTTTAGAATACCTCTGACTTTTTCCTCCTCGATTCAGTGAACACAAAAGAGGTGTTGAGATTCAGAGTCACTAAAGTGCCATTAATATATTAAATATAATGCCTATAGGAAAATAATAGGAGAAACAAATTTTAGAAACACCGAAAAAAGAAAATATACTTTTAGAGTATTCTCTTGAAAAAGAGAAAGTCATGTATATTTTTGTTGATGTGTATTAATTTAATATGTATTAATTGGTCCCAATCCTTAATTCATATAGCAGCAGGAAGTAAACCATTATGGGTAATTAGGAGTCTCTTAATATAATATAAAAGCATTCCAAGATGAAGAGATATTTACTCAGAGCAATAACTTGCAATCATTTACCAAAATTTATGTCAGTTTTGATAATGGATGACATTGTATCTTAATATGTTATTTCTTTCCTACTTAGATCATCACGAAGTATGTATATGAGCTCCTGGAAAAGGATTGTAATTTGAAAAAAATATCTATTCCAGTAAGTCAAATTTTAAAGAAATGTTTATTTCAAATGTTTATTTCCAAGTAAAATAGTTTTTAATTCAGAAGAAAACTTTTGTTTTGGGTTGACTGTGATAAGTTTAAATGTTAAGGTTTATTGTGTTGATAGTGATAATTTTAAATGCTTATTAGTATACCTCATCTCATTCTGCACAGTAGTTCTTATAAAGAATACTCTTCAGTATAAATGAAAAAAGTACCCATTTCTAGTCTCTTTGAAAATGATGACTCAATTAAAGGATTACCCTTACCTGTACCCTTTCTCATTTCACTGGAATAATTTATTTTTATTTATTTGTAGTAAACCAGTGAAATTTTTGTTACATTAAACATTCACTGTCTCTTTAAATATTTCTTGGTTTTTAAAAATATGTCTTATTTCTACACATAGTATGTTGTTTCCTCTACACATTCCCAAATTCATTCCTGGTGCTTCCTGTTTCATAACACTGCTCCTTCCCTTTTTGGCAGAACATTTTTTTGAATTTTGCACATTTTGCCATTTCAGAGTGAAAAAGTTTGAGATTTGTTCTCAGACTCAAATTGTCAAAAAAAAAGAAAAAACACAAACCCCTGTTTTTTAAATGTAAACCACAAAATATTAAGCTTTAAAACGAAGAGATTGTAATCATGTGTGAAATGGTGGTTGGACTAGTTTGGAGGATCTTTGCTGTCCCTGACGACTTTATGATTTTATGATATATAAGAATCTGGGATACTTGCTGAAAGTAATTCATTTAAGGCACACTTTGCATGTAGATAATTTTGTTTGCATGAAATGTTGCATGAGTTTAAAAAATTCTTTGGATAGTACTATTTTATTATAAAAGGGTTTGGGGATTTCTTAATATTGTCCCTCTCCAGAACTGATTCTGTAGTTCCTTTTTTAAAGGAAACCTTTTTATTTAATTTTCTGTAAGTAACCTCAAGTGCAAGATCACGTTATTAGTCACTCACTCATTTATTCACTTATTCAACATAAATTTATTTAAATGTTTTTTAGGTGATGGACACTGTTCCAAGTGCTTATGATGGA
This sequence comes from Macaca mulatta, assembly GCF_049350105.2. NCBI lineage: Eukaryota > Metazoa > Chordata > Mammalia > Primates > Cercopithecidae > Macaca > Macaca mulatta. The sequence continues at coordinate 100,339,797 of NC_133411.1, read as the reverse complement.
TTAGTCAATAAAATATTATTCTGTATAACAGCTACATCAACCCTTGGTTTATTTGGAAACTTTTCTTCCTTTAAAGTCAAGATTTTAGTACCTTTCTTTGAATGAATATGCCAGTCTTTTTTGAATTTAAACTTACTGTTTTAGTTTTGACTTTAGGCCTAGCATTTTACTTCATTTAAACTATATATTGAAATTTGGTCTTCTGGAAAGTCAGGATAGAATTTTGTCACTTTGCCCAGTTTTCCTTTGTTGTTAATTTTGTTTCTTTCAGAGTTTCTGAAGAATGATATTTAAAGAGCATTAGGTTAATTTATTGATACAGCACAATTAATATTGAGTCTGTTAGTTCTATAATACTTCTAGTTCCAGGGAACCCTTAAACTCACTTCAGTCTCCAAATTTCTAGAACAAATCACAAAATAATTGGCTGTATACAGCATGTTATATGTTTAAGTTTCATTATTGATCTTTATAGATGGAAGGGAACTTTTTATTATGGATCAGATTATCCTTTGATTTTAAATTTGGAATATAAAGCTAATAAGCAAGACAGATTTACTTTATATGAAACTTAAGCATCATACCCATCTTTGGTTAATAAAGTTTCCCTTATTTTGTAAACTTAAAAAAGACTCTAAATTTTGTCTTAGGAAATTAGTATTTCCCTTTAAATTATCACATATTTGGTATCATTGTGACACTTTTCTTCACAACTGTTTTTTAGTAGCTGTTATTTTTCTCCTGAGGTCTCTTAAATCTCAGAGTGAAAGTGGGTTTTTGTATGTGGGTGTGTGTAAATAGTTGTTCTTTTTACTTAAAGAATACCATCAAACCTTTGTTTTTTCCCTCGTGATGAACTCTTTCAGTTTTATAGTTAAACTATTTTAAAAGGGAAAAAACCATTTTTTTTTTTAAATGACAGCACTTTGTGGAATCCATGATTTGATTTGATAGTAAACAGTATGATCATGCCTATGTTTACCCCACATCTCTCATAAATAGGCATAAAGTATTCTCAATTATAGTAAAATATCTCATACTTGTATAGAACACTGGAGACATGAATTAACAACTTCACTACAGATTTTCACTTAGTTTATTACATGCATCATGTTTCAGCAATTAATGGTGTTCATGAGTATTCCACAATGAATTGGTAACTGCTAAAAATTGTTTGGTGCAGTCTCACCAACCAAAAGGTGTCTGAGGTTGATTTGTCAATAAAGTGAGGTGATTCGCGCATGACCATTATGTGTATTCCTTAATGAAAGCTTAGCTTAATAAATTACCACTGTTTGAAGATAAATGGCCTTGGAACAGCCATATGTTCAAACTTAATTAGGTTAATGAAGAAGAAATTATTTTATTTCTATAGATATCTTACTATTTAAAATTAGCACTAACTTAGAAAGTACATTGTAGTTACCATGTGCAGAGTCAGAGTTCTATGTAAACTGAGGTGTATATTAGCCAATGACCAGCTAAAATACTGCTCTTACCCCTTAATCATTAATAATATTACATTATTCATCTTCATTGTTGTTTTTCTTTAATATTTTGGTATTCTCATATTTTGAAAGTCAACTTTTCTCAGTGTTCAAGTAAAACTTTCATTTATTCATGGTTACCTTAATTTATAGCCCCTTAAAAATTCTATAGCAGCATTTTTTTTAAATGTGATTCTATTTTCCCTCTTTTTTCTGAGACAGAGTCTCACTCTGTTGCACAAGCTGAGTGCTGTGGTGCAGTCATGGCTTAGTGCAGCCTTGACTTCCTGGGCTCAAGCAATTCTCCAGCCTCAGCCTCCCAAGTAGCTGGGACTACAGGTGCGTACCACCATGCCCGGCTAATTTTGGATTATTTGTAGAGACAGGGTCTCACTATGTTGCCCAGGTTGATCTTGAACTCCTGGACTCTCAAGTGGTCCTTTATCAAGCAGCATTTTAATACAAAAAATATATTTTTATCATCTGAAAATAAGTTTCTTTCAGTTTTAAGTGATTACTGTGGACTTCAAAGTGCCAGTATTCCATTGCTTAAAAAATTGACTCAGTTTCTTGGTAACAGGGGACTTAGTCAAATAGGAAAAAAGACAGTGATCAGCACCTACTGGAATATCTGTACTACAGGTTTTTACATTAAGGTAAATAGGTATCCATCTCCATAGCCATTCCAGGATCCATTAAGGCCTCACTGACCTTAAGAGACACTTTTCTTTGTGCGTGTTTAGACATCCTGTTTGGTAATTGAATGACTAGAAACCCTTGTGGCGTCTTTCTTGTTATACACTGACAGCTTTGCCTTTCAGTTTTTAAATTTTGTTCTTATCATCATTACCTTTTTTATTTTTAAGCCTCTTTAACTGAGCAATTCTTCTATTTTCATATAATGTTCCTAGGTAAAAGGGAGTTTTTCTTCTTAGGTTTGGTTTTCCTGTGTCTCTCATCCACTTATCTTTCTGTGTGGCTTTAGTCATATTTATTGTCGTCATTATAATTTGTTTACTCTGGACATAGCATGCAGCTGAAGCTAATATGATTGTGTTATATTTCATATCTCTCTTCCTGTATTTTTAGCTATTGCTAATAAAATTTTAGTTATGTCATTTTAATTCTTTAACATTGTATAGCTCTTGTAAAATTCTCTGTAATTATGTACTAGTTTAATCTTCAGTATATGCTTTCTGAACCAGGCAAGTATTATAACCATTTTAGAGGATCCATTATTTAGTTAAATGCCTTTTATCTAAAGGAAGTCACTGGTGAGACCTGATAAGATTCCTCATTCCAAAAGTTTATTGTTTTTGATTACTGAGTGCCTACAATGTGCTAGGTTTTGTTTTAGGTACTGAGACTACAGGTGGATACAAACCAGAGAACTCTGTGCCTGCTCGGACTTACATTCTAGTGAAGGGAGCAGGCAGTGAATAAACACACTTGCAAAAATATAGAGTAAAGCGTACAATATGTTAGATCTTGGTATGTGCCATGGAGGAAAATAAAACAGGGAAAGGGACTACAGAATTTTCAGGGACATGTTTGGGATTTTAAATGTGGTAGTCAGGGAAGGCTTCAATGAAAAGGTGTTATTTCTTCTTTAAGCCCTGTGTCCATGCTGCTCTTGCTGAAATAAGTGCCATTTTTGCTCTGTTTGCACAGATGCCTAAGCCATCTCTTACTGAAACTAGCCTGATTGTTTTAGAAGTACAGGTATTTTATTTTGTTTTTCTCTTCCTAAGTGTAATGACTGGGAATATTTAGAATCCAGGGCTTTTTTTGTGTGTGTGTGGCATCTGGTTTTTTTGTATACTTCCTGTTTTGATAATTGTATGGAACATATACAGTTGCCAAAGTGAAGAGTTATTGCGTTACACAGTATGTGGATTGACCTTTATGTGAGAGTGTGTAACCAGCCATCAGAATGTCAACTTCCTGCTTGATCTGGCTATCCAAAGGCTTCAATTTCCAGTCACTGGCCAGTGCTGATGTGGAATACCACTCGGTGTGTCATGGCATATGTAACAAAAGGTTGCGAAGTTATCTCTTTCTAAAAGTGTTTTGTGTCTTTCAAATGTAAATCATACATCATTTAGTTAACAATCTAAATATTAAGTACAATCAAAATGGATAAAAATATTTACTTTTTATTCTGTAAGTAACTAGTTTATAAAGTAAGCTCATTGGAGTACATAATGTGACTTTGTAAAAACAATTGTTATATAATCCTGTGTTCACACTCTGAATGAAATTTGGAAGTCCATTTACATAGATCAGGTAAGAATAGAATAGATGGTTAGTTTTTAAATAGTTACCTCTTCTTCCCTTTAAAAGTTTAGTGGTATTCCTGGCTGATATATTTCTATGATTTTCCAATATATCTCCAATTTCAGTTTTCTATTTTTTATTATAGGTGCAATATATTTCTGTTATACAACTATAGACTTATAGTTGTGTGACCGTGGGCAACTTATTTAAACTCTCTAAGCCTCAATGTCTTCATCTGTAAATCAGCATAATAATAGTGCCATCTAAATGGGTTGTTATTGAAAGAGATAATGTTTTTAAAACAGGTAGCATAGCAGTTAGACTATAGGAGGCACTAAAAAATAATTATTTTTATTTACAATGATAATATAATACTAAATATACAATAATAATGAAGAGAAATATATTACCAATATTTTTTATATTTTTGTATTTAAATTACTATCATGTCTTGTCCCATCCACCTAATATATAATTGTTAATTTCTACCGAATATTTTAATTTTGTGTTAAAATTGTTTTTTACGCCTATAATTCTATAGTAACCATTTAATACTTTATAACGGCCATTGGTTGTTTTTCATTTATGTGTATACCTGATCAGAAGACATTTCTTTATTATTTAATTTTATTTAATTACAGGTAGATGCCACTGAGAGTGAACCAAAGAGTTTTATCTTTATGAGTGAGGATGCTTTGACAAACCCACAGAAACTGATGGTTTTAATTCATGGTAGTGGTGTTGTCAGGGCAGGGCAGTGGGCTAGAAGACTTATTATAAATGAAGACCTCGACAGTGGCACACAGATACCATTTATTAAAAGAGCTGTGGCTGTAAGTACAATTTCCTGGGTTTTTTCTTTTTTTTATTTTTATTTTTTGGCATTTTATAGTACTGTTTTATTATATGATTTTATGTTTCTTCAAAAAGTATATCCTAAGCATAATCTTATCTTCAGGTTGTTATTATTTATTTTACTTGTATGAAAAATTATTCTGCATTATTTTGAGTTACAAAAGAAAAACAAAGTGGCATCTTGAGCATACAGAGATTTAAATAATGTATTTTGAGTGAATTATTTTTCTAAATATTTTTAATCCTGTGAAATGTCAGTTAAACTATCAAATGTTTATCAACATTATTGAAAATACTTCTGACAAAAATATCATGACTGCTTTTGTAACCCTTTGCCTACCTAATTTGGTAAAGTTAGAAACTAAAGGAGATCTGCTGCTTTGAATTAATCTCTTATTATTTAAAGGAAGAGTTGGAATAACTAAATTTTTTTTTTTAGAGCCCGCAAATAAAATGCTTTAAGCATGAGATGCAGACATACAGAATGGCAAAATGTAATCTTTAATGAATATTTTATTCTTATTTGCATTCAAACTTTTTAGAAACTTCTTTTTTTAAATTGTATTCAAGATTTCTTGCAATAGTGAAATGTTTTTCTGACATAATATTGGCATATTTTAATGTTTGGCTGCTTTTGTTTTGTTATTGCAATCATAAGTTCTATAGTGAACAGCCCAATTTTGCAAAGTATGAATTTCTTTCATGTGAGTAGTTTTTTTTTTTTTTTTTTTAAGAAAAACATGAACTGATACCTTGTATAAAAGACTTTTGTAAAAAGTAAAGGAATATATGTGTCCATGTTGGCTCTATTTGTTTTATTTATAAGAATTATTACATTTTTGTAATTAAAATTGGAAAGGATTTCTTTAATACGCTAATGGTTACAAAAGTCAAAGGTCACATCTTCTCTATTCTGTAAATCAGAAATGATAATATAAAGGCTCAGCCCAGCTCCTAAAGAACATTTTGGTTAATAGATTTTGAAACTGTTAAAATGCTGAAAGTAGAATTTCTTAAATTAACTATATGGTTTTTCGGGGTTTTTTTTCCACTTTTCATGGATAGGCAAAGAATGCAAAGATATTACTTTCGATCTGATTGCTTATTTCGATAGTGTGTATTTTAGTAGAATTGAAGTAACTAAAATAAATTGAAGTTTAGACTAAGTTAACTCACCTAAAGTATTATGTTTAAACTGTTTCGGATTTCAGGTTTTAAATAGTTAAATGAACTTTCTCTCTGACACATTTGTTTGTAGTTAGAACAGATCCTGTCTGTATTTTCGGAAGAACATTATATGTAAAATGTGTTCACAATTTGATGATTATTTGAAAATATAACTTAGTAAAGAAAATCAGATGCTTTCAACGTGCCAGTGCTAGGTGAAATATTTTATGTAGTTATATTGTCTCTGCTATAGATCACCTGAGCCTTTCCTATTCTGGAATATTTTATTGTTGTGTAAGGATTTCGAGGGGAAAGTCTATATGGAAAACCATGCCAAACATGTTTCTTTGAACAAGCTTTCTATTGATATCCCAAACAGGAGGGAGGAGGTTTGTCAGTGACATTACAATAGTAAGTCGTTTTGTTCTTATAAGCAGGAATAGTGTTTTGGGAATAACAGCATTTCACCGTCTTGAATTTTTTCTTCTTAAAAAAAAAATGGCAACTCATGATTCCTTGAAAAGAAGCAACTGATTTCTCAGCATGCAGCACACATAGAAATTTTAGTTTATATATTTAATACTCTTTATTTTTTTGAAAAAATGAATGTGAACATTATTATGGTAATTTTCTTCATGGTGATTTAGAAACAGATCACTTTTAAATCTGGATAAAGTGATTTTACTACTTTGGCTTTACCTTTTCATAATGTTTTCTTGAAGGGTTGCTCTGTGGGTGGGGAGGGGTTGGTTAAGGGAAGGATGACGGTATTTTAAGAGGCAGACAGAGGAAGACTAATAAACAGGGAATAAGAAGCCGTCCCATTCTTACTTTTTTTTTTTTTTTTAATCAGGTTAGCTCTGCTTTTGTTTTTATTTGTTTGAACTTTTTCTGACGCTATTTAAAGAAAGATTTCCAAAATTTTCAAAAAGTTAGAACCTCTGGTCTATTTTTCATGGTCTGTGGGTTTTCATATCACAACTGAAGTAAATTCTGATATTTTGGGGGCCACACAATACTATCTTTACTCAGTGTTATTAATACTATTTCCTTATATTCCTTGCAGATTTTTGGTATAAGATTGAAATTCCTAAAATTGGATTCCTATCATTGTAAGGTTGAAACTTTTTTTTCAATAGTAGAGCCCTGTCTAAGTGGACTAGTTTGTGAACAGTATTAAGTTTTGTGAACAGTATTAAGTTTAAATCTGTGAAGCCACTTAGGTTGAAAGGAGGGCATGGTGAATATTGGAACCACTCCCACAACAGCCCCTGAGATTTCTTCCCCAAATGCCCCAGGGCTGCACAGGTCATAGTTTGAAAATCATAGGTATTCTAATCCTTGCATTTTGGATTCTTCAGGACTTTATTATCAAAAGTGTATTAAGAGTTCATGTTGGAGGAATGGTGCATATCAGATAAATCCCCACAAGTGCTTCTGAGGTTGCCATTGCTAATATTCTTGATAGGCTTCATTGCATAATATGTTACCTGGAGTAAGAAACAGTATTTCACATAGCCAAGTACCAATTATTCAGCCTCTGATTGTGCAGCTTTAGAGTTACTCATATTTGTTTCTTCTTTGATGACCTTTACTCACATACACCTTTTTAGGCATTTCCACTGGTCTCTAAAAAGGGGTAAAAAGCAGGCAACTGTATTCATGCCCAAGAGGCAGTGGTAGGAGCAGCTATTGATGTGGTCCAGTCCCAGAGTGAGCACAGGGGCCTGGCCCACTGGGACCCAGCTTCCATAGCAACCCGGGCCGGGTAGTCTCACACGTCTGAAGGTTTATTTATATTTCTCAGGCTCTAGCTCTAAGGGGAAATGTAGAACTTGATGGCAGTTGTATTTATGAAAACAAGGATTGAGAAGTTATAGAAACTATTTTGTAATAAAATCAGTAAAAAAAGTAAAGTTTAAATTACAAAAGATACTTTCAAAATACTGTCTATAAGTGATTTAGGTATTAATTTTAATAATTTCATAAGAAGTCTGATTACTTCACTAGGATAACATTTTCCCTAATTTCTCATAGATGGATTATTCAGAAGAATCTGCTATGTCCATAATTACTTAGATTATAATATTCATGCTGTTATTTCTGAGGTTTAAAAATTAATGCTATTTTTATTAATGTAATTTATACAGTTTGGCTTCCATAACATGGTGGACTGGGCTTATCAATATGAACTTCTCCCATTAAACACGCATAAAAACAATGAATAAAGTAACAAAAATACTAAATACCTAGTTGTATATGAATGTTCAAAAGACAGAGGAGGAGGAGAGTGGAGGCAGAGGAAGATGGCTAAATAGAAGCCTTCACCAAATGTCCTCACTGCAAGAACACCAAGTTAAACAGCTATCCACACAGAAAAAAGCACCGTCATAAAAAACAAAAATCAGGTGAGCAGTCACAGTATCTGGTTTTAACAGCATATCACTGAAAAAGGCACCGAAGAGGGTAGGAAAGATACTCTTGAATCACTGAAGCCACCCCTCCCTTGTGTCCTGGCAGCAGCAGCATGGTGTGGAGAGAGAATCTGTGCATTTGGGGGAGGGAGAGCACAGTGACTGTGGGACTCTGCATTGGAACTCAGTGCTACCCTGTCGCAGCAGAAGGCAACACCAGGCAGATCTCAGTTGACTCCCATGGAGGGAGTATTTAGACTGGCCCTACCCAGAGAGGAATTGCCCATCCTAGCAATTGAAACCTGAGTTCCAGCAAGCCTCACCACCATGAGCCAAAGTGCTCTGGGGTGCTGAATAAACTTGAAAGGCGGTGTAGGCCATAAGGACTGCAATTCTTGGGCAAGTACTGATGCTGTGCTGTGCTGTGCTTAGAGGCAGTAGACTTAGCAAGCAAGTAAGCAAGCAAGCAAGCAATCAACTGAGATACCAGCCAGGGCAGCTAGGAGAGTCCTTATGCACCCCTCCCCCAATCCAGGCAACACAGCTCGCAGCCAGGAGATACTCCTTCCCTCTGCTTGCGGTGCTTGAGGAGAAAAGAGGGAAGGGTAAAGAAGACTTCGTCTTGCAACTTGGATACCAGATGAGCCACAGTAGGATAGGACACTGGGCAAAGTCCTGAGGCTCCTATTCCAGACACTAGATTCCAGGAGTATGGAATACTTCCAAACTCGTTCTACAAGACCAATATTACCCTGACATCAAAACAAGACAAAGACACATTAAAAAAAAAACACACACAGACACACACAAAATACTACAGGCCAGTAATCCTGATGAACAGGATGTAAAATTCTCAACAACAAACTAGCAAGCCAAATTTAACAACATTTTAAAAAGATCATTCATCATGGCCAAGTGGGCTTTATGCCAGGGATGCTAGGATGGTTTAACATATGCAAATCAAATGTGATATATCAGCAAAATGAAGGTCAGAATACTTATAATTATTTCAATTGATGCTCAAAAAGTATTTCTTAGAGTTCGTCATTTCTTTATAATAACCCATCGAAAAAAACTGGGTATAGATAGAACATACCTTTATATATACAGTTTAAATGCCATGTATTACAAACCCATAGCCAGTATCATACAGAATAGAAAATGTCTGAAAGCCTTTCCTCTAATATCTGGAACACAATAGGATGCCCACTTTCATTACTGTTATTCAACATGGTACTGGAAGTCCTAGCGAAATAAGTCAAACAAAAGAAAGAAAGAAAGGGCTTCCACGTTGGAAAAGAAGAAGTCAAATTATCCTTGTTGGCAAATACGATCTTATATTTGGAAAAACCTGAAGACTCCACCAAAAACTATTAATTAGAACTGGTAAACAAATTCAGTAAAGTTGTAGGATACAAAATCAACATACAAAAATCAGTAGCATATGTATATGCCAACAGTGAATAATCTGAAAAAGAAATCCAAAAGTAATCCCATTTACAAAAGCTACACATAAAATTGAATATCTAGGAGTTTAATGTAATCAAAGAAGTGAAAGATCTCTGCTATGAAAACTATAAAACATGGATTCAAGAAACTGAAGGGTACACAAAATAATGGAAAGATATTACATATTCATGGATTAGAAGAAACAGTATTGCTAAAATGTCCATAGTATCCAAAGCAATCTACAAATTCAGTGCAATCCCTATCAAAATACCAGTGACATTCTTCGCAAAAATAGAAAGAATCATAAAATTTATATGGAACCATAAAACACCCACAGTAGCCAGAGCTGTTCTGAGCAAAAAGAACCACACCGGAAGAATCACATTACCTGACTTTTATAGTTATATCATAGAGCTATAGTAACCAAAATAGCATGGTGATGGCATAAAAACAGACATATCAACCAATGGAACAGAATAGAGAACCCAGAAATAAATACATACATCTACAGTGAACTTATTTTTTTATAACGTTGCCAAGAATATATACAGTGGAAAAAGGAAAGTCTGTCAATAAATTGTGCTGGGAAAACTTGCTATCCATATGCAGAAGAATGAAACTAGACCCCTATCTCTCACCATATACAAAAATCAAATAAAAATGGATTTAAAAAATTTAAGACCTCAAACTATGAAACTACTACAAGAAAACATTTAAGAAACTCTCCAGGACATTGGATTGGGAAAATATTTCTTGATTAATACCCCATAAGCACAGGCAACCAAAGCGGAAATGGACAGGCGGGATCACCTCAAGTCAAAAAGTTTCTGCCCAACAAAATAAACAATCAAGTGGAGAGACAACCCACAGAATGGGAAATAATATTTGCAAACTATCCATTGGACAAAGGACTAATAACCAGAATATATAAGGAGCTCAAACAACTCAATAAGGAAAAAGAATATGATAATCCAATTTTAAAATGTGTAAAAGATCTTAATAGACTTTTCTCAGAAGGAGACATGCAGATGTCAAACAGGCATATGATAAGGCACCCAACATCATTGATCATCAGAGAAATGCAAATCAAAACTACAGTAACACGTCATCTCACCCCAGTTAAAATGGCTTTTATTTTTATTTTATTTATATACTATTAGTATTTATTTTATTTTATTTATTATTTATTTATTTATTTATTTATTTATTTATTTATTTATTTTTGAGACGGAGTCATACTCTGTCGCCCAGGCTGGAGTGCTGTGACATGATCTCGGCTCACTGCAACCTCCACCTCCTGGGTTCAAGCCTCCCGAGTAGCTGGGATTACAGGCATGCACCAACATGCCGGGTTAATTTTTTGTATTTTTAGTAGAGACAGGGTTTGACCATGTTGGCCAGGCTAGTCTCGAACTCCTGACCTTGTGATCTGTCCACCTCAGCCTCCCAAAGTGCTGGGATTACAGCGTGAGCCACTGTGCCCCGTGTATTTTATTTTATTTTATTTTATTTTTTTTTTTATTTTTTTTTATTTTTTTTTTGAGACGGAGTCTCGCTCTGTCACCCAGGCTGCAGTGCAATGGCACAAGCTTGGCTCACTGCAACCTTTACCTCCTGTGTTCACGTGATTCTCGTGCCTCAGCCTCCCACGTAGTTGGGATTACAGGTGTGCACCACCACACCTGGCTAATTTTTGAATTTTTTGTAGAGACGGGGTTTCACCATGTTGGCCAGCTGGTCTCGAACTCCTGACCTCAAGTGATCCACCCACCAAAATGGCTTTTATTTAAAAGTTAGGCAGTAACAAATGCTGGTGAGGATGTGGAGAAAAGGAAACCTTTGTACACTGTTGGTGGAAAGGTAAATTAGTATAATGACTATGGAGAACAGTTTGAAGGTTCCTCAAAAAATGAAAAAATAGATTTGTGTACAATACCTAGCAATCCCATTGCTTAGTATATACCCAAAAGGATGGAAATCAGTTTGTCGAAGAGATATCTGCACTCCCATGTTTATTGCAGCATTCTTCACAAGATTTGGAAGCAACCTAAGTGTCAATCAACAGATGAATGGATAAGATAAAAGGGGTATGTATATGCAATGGAGTACTATTCAGCCATAGAAAAGAGTGAGATCCTGTCATTTGCAACAACATAGATGGAACTGGAGGTCGTTATGTTAAATGAAATAATCCAGGCACAAAAAGACAAACTTCACATGTTCTCATTTATTTGAGAACAAATTCAAATTTATTTATTCTCAGTAAATAAAATTGAGAATTTATTGAGAATAAATTCTCAAATAAGTAACAGCTAAAAATTGAAAGTTTAACTCAAGGAGATAGAGAGTGGAATGATGGTTACCTGAGGCTGGGAATGATAATGGGTTGTAGGGGAGGGAGGATAGTTAATGGTTACAAAACTATAGTGAGATAGAATGAGTAAGATCTAGTATTTGGAGCACAGTAGGGTGATTGCAGTCAGTAATGTTTTATTGTACATTTAAAAAGAACTGAAAGAGTATAATTGGATTGTAACACAAAGGATAAATGCTTGAGGTGATGGACACCCCATTATTTGAGACAGAGTCTCACTCTGTCGCCAGGCTGGAGTGCAGTGGCGTGATCTCGGCTCACTGCAACCTCCGCCTCCCAGGTTCAAACGATTCTCCTGTCTCAGCCTCCCAAGTAGCTGGGACTACAGGCATGTGCCACCATGCCCAACTAATTTTTGTACTTTTAGTAGGGACGAGGTTTCACCATGTTGGCCAGGATGGTCTTAATCTCTTGACCTTGTGATCTGCCCACCTCAGCCTCCCAAAGTGCTGGGATTACAGGCATACAATAAATAATAACTACATCAGGCGTGAGCCTGGTGAGGGAAGTGGCTCACGCCTGATGTAGTTATTACTTATTGTATGCCTACATCAAAATATCTCATGTACCCCATAAATATATACACCTAAGTACCTACAAAAATTAAAAGGAAAAGAAAAGGATTTCCTAAATGCCTGAGTGTAAGAGATAGCTTACAACACAGTGGTAAATCCCTGGAAAGTGTTGCAACTTCAGGGGATAGCTGGTAAGATACGAACCCAAGGCCACACATGATCTGTATCACACACACATCATCTATATCTTTGGGACTGAGAGGTGGGAGCTAAAACTAAGAGCCCTGGATATAGGTAAGACCCTGGAAGTTGCCACCTTTGTAATAAAAGGATGAATAGTGGGAAGAATCAGGTCACTGCTTAGAGGTTAAACGTTTCCAGCCAGGCTTTGTGGCTAGTGCCTGTAATGCCAGCTACTTAAGAGGCTTAGGTGGGAAGATCACTTTAGCACAAGAGTTTGAGGATGCAGGGAGCTAAGATTGTGTGACTGCACCCGACCTGGGTGACAGACTGAGACCTCATCTCTAAAATAAAAAACAAAAAGTAATTCTTAAAAGGAGGTTTCTTTGCTAAAGGTACCAGGTAGAGTAAATAAACAACTTCTCTTCGGAAATAGGAGACCCAGACCCTAACCCGCAAGTGGATTTGGATTTGCAGTTTGAATTTAGATGACACACTTAGTGTGAAAATCTTAAACACTGTAATTAATATAAAAATGAATTCTGGACCAATGAAACCTTTGGGGCACCTGGCAGAAGCAATCGTAATACTGCCATATAGGAACACTTTACAACCTAGAATAAATCCCTACTGAAGATGAATTCAGTCAGAAACTACAAATTATATGAAGAAATGATTCATCACAAGAAAAATTAGATCATGAAACTATCATAATTCAAAAGAGAATTAGTAAATTGAAAGCTATAGTTAAGGAAGACAGTATGCAGAATATAGCACAGAGGAAATGAGAAAAAATATGACAGATTAAAAAGTCATGGAAAATAGGATAACACATAATATTCTTCTATCAGATGTTTCAGAGAAACAACAGAAAAACAGGAGAAAAGCATGTATTAGTGGTTGAATGTTTTTGAGACTAAAAATATAAATCATGTTGTTGAAGAAGTATGGCATATCTAAGGCAAGATAAATGAAAATAAATGCACATTTAACTATATTAGAATAAAACCGTGATTCATGCATATAATTTTAAAAATCAAGTAAATCCAAGACGTAGTATCAAAATGTGTTATCTTTTCCTAATCCTTCCCTACCTGTTAATCCTGTTCCTTAGATGTAATCATTTTCAATACATTTTGGTTTTATTTATACTCATTGTATACATATTTTAAAATTACAGTGCTGTCTTTTGATTTATCATTCACTTTCTGTGATGGTAGAATCAGTAATCAAGCTTTACAGTACTACTACAACCTTAATATTGCTCATGGCGGATCCAGATAGATAATATGTTTGCTTTTCATTTTTGATACAATATATTTGTTTTCATGGAATTAATAATTTTCTAGTTTTTAATTTTTTCTGTATCAATTCAGATCTCCATTGGTCTCAATAATTTTTGACATGATTAAACTTATCAGATAATCTCATAGTTTCATGTTCTTCCTCTGGAGTACTGTCTTTTGGAACTGTGTGGACTCTGTTTCAATCTTGACTGGTCCCTTTCTAAGCCTGCTTACTTGTGTATTATCCTGGGTTTCCCTTTAGTTTTTCTCTTATCTTTGAACTTCTGTTTCCTGTATCTAATGATCTGCGCTTTCTTGATATATGCCCTCATTTTGTTGGAGCCATCAAATGGAAGATAAGTTTTTGAACCCTTGCATTTCTGAAAAATGCCTTCAGTCTACTTGTTCACTGTATTTTAAAGATTCAAAAGACATAGAATTCCAAGTAGAAAATATTTTTATTGAAATTTGAAGGATTTGTTTCATTGTCTTCTAGTTTCCAGTGTTTTCATTTGAAAGTCTTGAAACCATTTGGCCTTAAATCCTTTTGTTCCACTGTATGTAAGCTCTGATGTTTAGAAGTGAATCATACTGCTTTTAAGAAATTTCCTGAGTCTTGGTGTTTTGTTTCATTATTTGTTTCATTGTTTGGCACTTGGTGATTTCTTTCCATTTATATTGTTCACTTGTGATCCTTAGTTTTGGGAAACTTTTTTTGTATTGTTTCTTGATAATTTTACACTTCTCTATTTAGCTCTTATGTGGTTTTGAGTTACTGGAATGAGTCTTTATCTTATCCATTCTTTCTTATTTTTATTCTATATTTCCAGTCATTTCTGGGAGATTGCCTACTTTTTCTTTTAACCATTGCATAGAATTTTTAAAGTTTTTCAATCATATTTTGAAATGGAGCTCTTTTTTAAAATCATTATGCAGATTTCTGATTAGTACACCTGATTTGAGCTTTGTGTCTCTCTTCTATGCTTTAATGTCCCATAGTCTAGTCCTTCTATAAATTACATTTCTTTTTTTTTTTTTTTGAGATGGAATCTTGCTCTGTCACCGAGGCTGTAGTGCAGTGGTGCGATCTCAGCTCACTTCAACCTCCACCTCCCAGGTTCAAGCAATTCTGCCTGCCTCAGCCTCTCAAGGATTACAGGCACCTGCCACCATGCCTGGCTAATTTTTATATATTTAATAGAGGCAGGGTTTCACCATGGTGGCCAGGCTGGTCTTGAACTCCTGACCTCAGGTCATCCATCTACCTCAGCCTCTCGAAGTCCTGGGATTACAGGTGTGAGCCACTGCGACTGGCCTATAGATTGCATTTCTGCAAAGGAAAAATCTCTTGTCTCTTACAGTGTTGGCCACACATGTCAGATTATGACCTGGTTTTTGGTTTTCTGGTGTCTTTTTTTTTTGGAGAGTGGGGTAACTGTACCTTACTTGAACTTACAGCTAAAGCACCTGTTTTTAGCATCATGGCCTACCCTTACATTCCAATATTTTCCAAGAGAACTCGTGCCCCAATTTCTGAGTATTTCTGGACTTCTATGGGTGAGTTGGCTGGCTTTTAGTCATTTTCTCCCTCTGGAGACACTGAAGTTTGAATTTGTGCTGTAATGCCAAGCCAGTACCTACTCCTTCATCAACTTAGTTTTCTACAAATATATACAGAGGTGACATCTGTATCCTCCATTTTCTCTTCTACCATTTGTTTTGTCCTGATGTGTGAATACCACCCCTCTTTTTTCGTTTTCATCTCTTTCTGTCTTTCATTCTTTTGTTCTTTCATTCTTCTCTTCTTCCCATTCTTTCCCTCCTTTTCTTCCTCCTCCCTTCCCCTTCTGTCCCCTCCCCTCCTCTCCCGTCCTCACCCCTCCCCTCCCCTCCCCTCCCCTCTCCTGCCCTCTCCTCTCCTCTTTTCTTTTTGTGAGGCAGAGTGTCACACAGGCTGGAGTTCAGTGGCATGATCATGGCTCACTGCAGCCTTGACCTCCTGGGCTCAGGTGGTCCTCCCACCTCATCCCGCTGAGTACTTGAGTGTGTAGGCACCCTTTTTATTTATTTGTTTATTTTGGTGAGATGGAGTCCTGCTATGTTGGCCAGACTGGTCTCAAACTCCTGAGCTCAAGCAATCCTCCTGCATCAGCCTTCCAAAGTGCTGGGATTACAGGTGTGAGCCACCATGTCTGGCTTTTCTTTTTCTTCAATGAGATTTTAGTAACATTTGTGGCAGGAATAGAGATAATCAAAAGAATTCAGTGTAGCACTTTAATTAAATATTTTTTTAACCTGGCCATCCCAGTGACAGGTAGTTTACTTTACAACTTGTATCTTTTTAAAACAAATAATGTTTGTAAGCCTCAAAGATAATATCCTTATGTAGCAATATTCATCACACTAGAAAATTTTAAGATCTTCTACTAGAAATTATTAAAATTATAATGAAACTAAAGACTACCTAAACTGTTACTTGACTATGATGTGAATTGAATGCTTTGAAAGTTGAGTTAGAGTTTTTTAGTTTCTAAATCATGTCTCTTTTCATAAGCTATGGCTTAACTTTTCTATTCTGGCCATTGACTTTTTGATTCTTTTCATTTCATTTTGAATTTCCCCCCCCCCTTTTGATGAATAAATTTGAAAAGCTGATTGAATACAGGATTAAGAACTTTTTTCACAGTATGGAGCCATTATAGATGGTTTTCTAGAATATGGTGTGACATTTTTCAGTAATTTCAGTAATAAACTTTTAGTTAACACCTTCTTAACTACAGCCCTCAACTCTCAGTCTTCAAAGTAAATACTGCAAGATCTTTCTATTTCAGCATAAGTATTTGACAAACTTGATGACAGGAAGATTTTAACAGGGTTATAATGGATACCTATGCCTAGTAGATAATAATAAGAAAAGTACTATATTAATATCGAACATGGTTATTCTTAAGAACAGTAATGCCATCTAGCTGCTTATGAGAAATTATTTAATATTTATGTAGTCTAAACAGAGTATAGAGTATGGCAAAAGATTCTTGTTTAAGGGCTCAGAGAAAAAAATATGAAAATTACTTGGCACTTTTAAATATACCTTTGTTCAAATGACTTACAGACTTTGATGCTTTTTTTGATAGTCATTGAAAGTATTTGTGAAAATTAAAGAAATACTTATTAAAACAAGGCACCATTTTTCAACATATCAGATTGGCAAATTATAAATTACCTGGTAATAAATTGATAATATCATGTTTAAATATTAGTGAAAATGTAAATTGGAGTAATCATTTTAGATGGCAGGTTAGTAATATCTTCCAAAATTTAACATGTATACTAATCATTGACCTTAAATTTCATTTATAAGAATGTACATGAGAGCAGTGCACAAAGTATACGTAGGGATGCTCATAACAGCAGTTTGTAATAACACAAAAAATTCTAACCACCTAAACATCCATCCAACATAGGGAACTATTTGATTTAATGATGGCATACTCATATCATAGAAGACTGTAGTTATTAAAAATAGCAAGTTGTATGTGTATGTATGTATGTTCATCATTCTGGAATGATGTCTAAGAGTTAGCAGATAAAAACAGAAAGATGAGCTAATTTGTTTAAAAAGTACGCTTATACATGTGAACATCTACATCTACATCCATACATGGATACACATTAATGTTCCTGGAAGTTTATGCAAGGAACCACAAAGTTTCTTCTTTTAGATTTCATTTTCAATTTTTCTCTTTGTTTTATTTTTTCTTTGAGTAGGTTTTACTTTTATATTTAAAAAGATATTACTTTTATAATTAAGATAGTTTAAATAGTCATGAAATATGATTATCATGAGCTTATAGTTATTGACTTAACTATTTCTAAGTGAACTTAACATGTAATAAATGTTGGGCGCGGTGGCTCAAGCCTGTAATCCCAGCACTTTGGGAGGCCGAGACGGGCGGATCACGAGGTCAGGAGATCGAGACCATCCTGGTGAACACGGTGAAACCCCGTTTCTACTAAAAAAATACAAAAAAACTAGCCAGGCGAGGTGGCGGGCGCCTGTAGTCCCAGCTACTCGGGAGGCTGAGGCAGGAGAATGGCGTAAACCCGGGAGGCGGAGCTTGCAGTGAGCTGAGATCCGGCCACTGCACTCCAGCCTGGGTGACAGAGCCAGACTCCATCTCAAAAAAAAAAAAAAAAAAAAAAATGTTTGAGTATAAAACTCCAAGCAACTCCTTTGAATGATTATTGAGTTTTTCTTTTTCCCTTAAAGAGTGGTTGAATTTAAGCCACTGAAATTTATATTTCAAAGAAAAGTTTTGTTAATAAACACAATTTTTTTTCTTATTTGAAATGTAAGACTTCTAAGTGATAAATTGAAACCAAGATCACTAATTCTAAATTTTAAAAGTAAACTTTGAGAGAAAATATAAGTTAAAGAAAGTACGTTTTTACATTAGAGACTTCATAAAAGATTGTTGAAGCCAAAAATTCCAGAAAAGGTTAAAAGCTTAGCACATTACTGAACTGACAAGGTATATGAGGCCACCCAACCCCATGCCAGCAAACAAAACAATGAGATGACAGCTCTAGTGTTTGGAGAGAGGTTGTTAACGACAGCTTATTCCTTTATGATTTCAACTCTTGACAGAAGACAGGTCTGCTTGTTGCATCATGGCAGATATATCATTACCTTCTGGCCCTGTCATGACTGAATGGGGTAGAGGGGGGAGAAACTATGTTCAGTTTTGAAAATCCAATTACCTTCTGGAATTTTGGTCACTGTTTCTGAGATAGATATGATAAGCCATTCTGTAATAGCTGTTTGCATCTCGATTATCTCTAGTACTGAACTAATTAACTAATAAAGGATATGCTTAAGTTCTTTCTATGGTCAAGTGAAGAGTAATCTGTGATAGTATAGAGCACTTTGATATTCTGACATCATCCTAAGAAAAATGTTACAAGGTCTCTTATGCCTAATATCTATCTATTCCTCTACCTGTGTCTGTACCTGGTTTCAAATAATTTTCACAGCCAACCTAGCTCTTTTCACTAAAAAGAGGAAAGACACTGAATTTTAAAACAATTAGATATTATTTTTACATGAAAAATATTGGTTAAAATTATAATTTGGCCTTTGTATTTTTCAATGACATGCATATTTGAATTCTGTTTTTTCTTGACTACCTAAGAAGTGACTCTGGAGACTTAGAAAGAGAAAGAAAGGGTGTAGGTTTTTGAAAGTATGTCAAAAGCCTTGGGGTTTGTGTATGATCAGAATTTCAATGGAGGTTGAAATGAGTTTAAATGCATAGAAGGCGAACATAAAAATCTTGTTTAATTTCTGTCATGTTGTTCTTTTTTGAGTCACTCTGATGTCTTTTTCAAATCTGCTTTTCTCTTGAGCTTTGTGCTACCATATCCATGATCTGGATTTTTTTTTTTTTATCCTTTTTATTTTGCTTTAAATGTCGATCCCTTTTCTATGGTCCTTCCTTTAATCAACTGAAGCAATCTGAATTGCTGAATCAGAGCTGTTTTGGGAGTGAGAGAGTGTGTAACATTGTGCAGGGTGAGATTTTCTGGTAGAAGGTAACAACTCCTGCAGTTATAATCAATGCTTTGGACACTTTCAAGGAACGGAGAAGCCGTGACTTGCTCCAGGGTTAAACTTTTAATATAACTTCCCTAGAGAAAAGTGTCATCAATAAATGGAATAATTAGTTGACAATTCTTGAGTAGTCTAGGTTTAAATTCAAAACATTAAAGATAGGTCAGGATTGTATTTCTCACTGTACTTGTGGTTTCTGGTGGTTTTAGCCTTTATATTTTTATATTAAACATTATTTTAAAAACTCATTTATTTCCATTAGTTATCAGCTTATCCCCTGAGTTTCTTTAATTTGAGAAGAACTAAAGTAGAAAGAATGTTAGCTTTTAGAGTAGAAAATAGTCTAACCTTGAAATAACTGAGACACTAAGCTGTAAAGTTGGTAATTTGTTTATGAAAGTATAGTTTACACTGTAGGCTTAAATTAACAAGACTTAGATTAAATGTATTGTATTTATATAATCAGTAAAATAAGATATTTTAAAGAAAATAATGTCATGTGAACTTAAGAGTAAATAATAGCGTCCACAGGAATTGCTCAATATGCTTCTGATATTATTTTCTTCTGATATTCTAATATTGTTTGATTTTATTCAACTGTTTAATTGATATAAATAAAAGGAATTTTAAAAATATTAATTTCACTATAAATTGCCTATTTCAATACATATTAGAAATTCGAACTAATACCTAAATATAAGTTAAAGATTTAATATGAAAAAGACATATCTACTAATTATTTATTTAAAATGTGACATCCTTAAATTAAGACAGAATTTCAACAGTGGTTCCTGGATAGTAACATAACAGTATTTTAATTTTTTATCCAGCATGTATAATCTTTTGTTTTTCTAGACAGAAAATAAATCATGACTAAAATTTGTAGTGAAGTGTGAGAATTAGGTAGAATACAATTGGTATACTTCGCCTATTTAGAATCATGTACTTTCGTATTTTAAAATGAATACCCTATTACCGGTTTACTCCAAATGTAAACATAACTTGTAACCTTGTACTAATAAGTATGCATTCAGATGTCAACAATCTTAAAATATGTTTTGTTGCTTTGTGTTTATAATTCTTATTGGAAAGATGATACCATGTTTATGAAATGGCTGTGCAGGAATGAGTATGCCTCAGGAAGATTGAACCTTTTGGAAGAAGACTAGTTAATAATGAAGAGCACAGATAGTGTGTTAGGTATATACACTCTGCGTTTAAAAAAACTGATATAGTTTCAAGGCCATTCACATTTGACTTTATAAGATCATAAGATTTAATCCATATTAGGTTAGGACTGCCATGTAGAAATGGTATAGCATAGCAAACTATTACATTTTGTTACCTAGAGTATAACTTACGATGAGTGTGCATGCTATAACTTAAATTCTCAATGAAAATAAGTTAGTTCACAATTTATTATTTTATAAATGAAAACTACAGAATAAAATATTAATGGCACTGAAGAAAATTAACATTTGTAAGAAGGTCTCATTTGGCTTTTTATTTCCGCAGTAATACAGTGGTAATAATAAGTGATACAAATATTTCTCCAAAAGAAACTTATTTTAAAAATTTGGGAAAAACTGTTAAGTAGGCCATACAGCTTTGCTTTTCCTTTTGATAATGAAAGCCATTCCTTTTGTAATAATTTTCAGTTCTCCCATATTTCATAGTGGTACTGAGGTTTAGCCATTTTAAAATAATTCTTTTATATTCTTATCTTTATGGTTATATATGTAGATTGAAACCTTAGTTTAGAAAAAAGGACACAACTTAAGATATGAAATTATATCTTTATGCATTTATGTATTTCTATTATGGTGCAATGTGAACATAGGGTGTTAAATAACAGTAATAAGGATCAATTTATTTCTTAATTATTAAAATACTTATTTGGAAACATTCATGATTACACACATATACACAAATGTACATGCCTACATGCGTGCAAATATGTGTATATGTTAAAATTCCCAATTGGTAACCTTGTGGGTTTGATATTTAAAAAAAAAAAAAAAAAAACATTATTTGAAAGACTTGCCAATTCTGTTGGGGAATACATACTTGCTTATTCATACCATGAGCTGCATATTTGAATAAAATTATCTTTTCTTACAATGAATTGGTCTTGAAAATATTTAAGAGAACATTTATCCAGAGAAGCAGATGCCAAGAATATTTTTAAACTTTCTTAAAGAAAGTTTAATGTACTTCTTAGTTTGCATTTTCTGATAGTAAGAAATTGTCTTTTCATTAAACTTTTCGGGCACAATTACTTGGTATTGTGATGGCTTAAAAAGGTATTGCCTTTTTGAACCGTGTGTGTTGTTTGTGATCAAAACTTAAAGAAGTTAAATTCTTCTGTCAGAACAAACTTAAGGTATTGGTAATTGCCTTTTTTCCTGGAAATTAACAAATTATAACATCAAAGCTTCTATAGCAAGGTATGTAGTAGGTCATTTGCTGCTTGCAGGCATTTTCTCTCTCTCCAGGATGGATTTGTTTAGTTTCTCTCACTTTCTGCCTGTGGCACTGTATGGTGAAATTCAGACTTGCCCTTTCCCTCCATGGAATCTCTTGAGTGGAGGATAACTTATACAAAATTAATAAATGGTGTTGCTTTTTCATGCTTGCTTATCCAAGGCAATTTGCAGCGTTCACTTTAGACAAAAAAATTGGGTTGCGTAGGAAGCACTTAACAATATATTAAATTTAAAGCTATGAGTTGGTTTTAAAAATAAAATGTATTTTGAGATAGTCAGTACTACATAAACAATTAAAATAGTGACCCAATAGTTTCTCAGTACTCTTCTATTTACTATTTTGGTGTAATAAAATCAGAAAATTTAATCTTGAAATGAAAAACTGTCGTATTTGTTTTTTATGATTAAATTAAAGGAATTAGTTCATTTAACCAGAGAGGCAGTTTGCTTATTTGAATTTGCCTATTAGATATTTAATTTTTACTCTTCAAGTAAATTATTTGCTTAAGCATTTTGTTGTAACACATTTCATAAACAATTTTCTTAGGTGAGAGAAAAATTGGCATGAATGGTGTTAATCTGTTGTATTTTTCATGATGCTCAAATCTGTAGAAAAGTCACAGAGCAGTGGAATTTAAGATTATTTTTGAAAAGAGACTACATTTGGCCCTCTGTTTCCATGGGTTTTACATCTGTGGGTTCCACAACCATGGATTATCCAACCATGGGTTAAAAATACTCAAAAAAAAAATTTTTTTAATGAAAGGTTGCGTCTGTACTAAATATATACAGACTTTTTCCTTGTCATTATTCCCTAAACAATATAGTATAACAACTGTTTACATTGTTTTGGGTATTATAAGTAACATAGAGATTATTTAAAGAATACAGAAGGATGTGTGTAGGCTATATGCAAATACTACACCATTTTATATAAGGCATTGCGCATCCATTGATTTTGATATCTGTAGAGGGTCATGGAAACAATTCCCCATGGATATTGAGGGATACCTGCATACACACACACACACACACACACACACACACACACACACACACAGAGAAAATTATATGTGTACCCCATGGATATTGAGGGATGACACACTCTCTCTCTCTCTTTTTTTTTTTTTTTTTGAGACGGAGTGTCCCTCTGTCATGAGGCTGGAGTGCAATGGTGCAATCTCGGCTCACTGCAACCTCAGCCTCCCAGGTTCAAGCAATTCTCCTGCCTCAGCCTCCTGAGTAGCTGGAACTACAGGTACACGTCACCATGCACTGCTGATTTTTATTTTTTTTTTTTTTGTATTTTTTTTTTTTAGTAGAGACGGGGTTTCACCATGTTGACCAGAATGGTCTCAATCTCTTAACCTCGTGATCTACCCACCTCGGCATCCCAAAGTGCTGGGATTACAGGTATGAGCCACCACGGCCAGCGCACACACACACTCTGTCTCTTTCTCTCTAAACCTCCTCCTCCTCACTACACACAGACACAGGCACACATATACACAATTGGATATTCCCTTTGTTTTTTAATCCCTGAGAACCTTTTATGTTATCTTTGCTTTATATTAAACCTTTATAATGTAAAAAATGTATCAGTTGAGTGATTAAGACTATTTCCAAATTGACATTTTGGGACTGAAAACAAACACAACAACTGGTGATCACTTGTTCTATATAGTTTTGATTAAAACATGGTCAATACTGGGTATATTAAAATTTTTGTTTCCCAAAGTGACATTTCTCTTTTGCAGCTTCTGAAAACAGAACGCATAGGTAGAATTATGGTCATAAAAAGGTTTAAAAGAAAGAATATAATTATGATCCAAAGTATTCATCTTTTTTTATAGTATGCAATATATAGTAATCGTATATTAATTACCACTTGGCAGTGGCCATACTCAACAATTATACTTTTTTGTTTACTTCTAAATAACATTAATTATTATTTGCAAATTAATTTTTATCGCTGAAAAATTGCTATTGATAACTGTATTCAGACATTTTCTGAGAATAAAATTTACTGGTTGATGTTATAACAAAGTTTTTCTTGAGACATCCTTATCCCTTACTGAGCATTGCTCCTCCCTTTGGATTACAAGAATCCAAAAGCAGAGAACAAAATGAATTTCATAAACCTTCTCATAAAACTTTTCAAGTTCTGCATAGACCTCCATAATCTCTCACTCTGTATTCTAGCAATCACAAATTTTGAATGGGGAAATTTTTTTCTTAAGAGAGGAAATACCCACTTAGAAGTATTAATAAAGAGAAAAATTTCAATTAAAATAATGTGTAATATTCTGTAGTTTTAAGAAAGAACAAAATGAGTTTTCATCTTTCCTTCTTATTGTAAAAACAAAAATTTTAATTGGTTTAAATTTAACTATCCGTTAAATATTCAGTTTAACTATTTGTTACTACTTCTAGACATATTTTTAGTATACCATGTTCAAGCATGATAAAAAATACTCAAAGTCTATTAACTTTTTATTACTCAACAGAAGTACCAATTTAAAGAATTATTATTCAAATGGAATTCTATTCAAATGAAGACTTAATGGACTAGCCCTTGATTTTCCTGTTTGAGTTTACCAGCATTTTCCCTTTCATTCTTTTCTTTTTCTGCCATATTGAAGCTAATAGACTTGTTAAAAAACACAAAATAACGGCATCATAAAAAAATCCTAAATCATTTTGAACTCAGATTCCGTTGTCTTTGAATGGAGTTTTACATAAGAATAAAATGAATTTTTATTTCTTATGAGATGTGAAATATTATATTTTGTGAAATTTTTGGATAACTGGTACTTTGTGTGCATTATGAAGATTCTCTTTGGACATAATTAACAGTAGAACATATGCATTGAGTTGTTTAGTACACTGCCGTTTACCTGGAACAATGGTGGTTATTATTAATTCATATTTTGGCCCCTGCCTACCTCTCCAACCTCATACATCACCATCAATATCTCTCTATTCCCCTACATTAAACCCTTCAGCAGTACTTAAAATGTGCATGCCCATAAGCATGGTATGCTTCCTCTATGCTTTGTACATGCCTTTATGCTTTGTACGTGCTGTTCCCTCTACCAACACCCACACCATCACTACATTTACCATAATTATTGGCCCCCTAAATCTACCTTCAACTCTGTTTGCCCAAAATTCGCTTCATATGCTTGGATACCATCTCATCAAGGAAGCTTTTCCTGCTCCAGTTGACTGGGTTAGGTGCCCTCTGTGTTTTCCTGTAGTAGTAGTATCTTTTTTTATTTTCCATTAAAAATATTATTTTAATAGGTTTTTGGGGAACAAGTGGTGTTTGGTTACATAAATATGTTTTGTAGTGGAATTTTTGATATTTTGGTGCACCCATCACCCAAGCAGTGTACACTGTACCCAATGTGTAGTCTTTTATCCCTTACCCCCCCTCCCATCCTTTCCCCCAAGCCCCAAGTCTCCAAAGTCCATTGCATCATTCTTATGCCTTTGCATCCTCATAGCTTAGCTCCCACTTATGAGTGAGAACATGTGATGTTTGGTTTTCCGTTCCTGAGTCACTTCACTTAGAATAATGGTCTCCAATTCCATCCAGGTTGCTGCAAATGCCATTATTTTGTTCCTTTTTATGGTTGTCACTCCAGTTTTTTTATACAGTAAGGAAGGACCATTTATTATGCTATGAACAAGAAGTCCAGAGCAGGTTAATTCGAAGGTGCAACAATTTCATCAAATATTCCACTCTTTCCCACTGAGTATGGCTGTCATTGACATGTTGGCTTTCTCCTCTTGGTTACAAAATGGGTGCAGGATAGCAGGGATCATATTCTGACAGGCCAAAGCACAATATTAAAAGAGGGGCTGTCTTTACTTGTCTCTTTAAGAGTGAAGAAACCTTTGCAGAGGGCCTCCAGTAGGCTTCCCTTCACACATCATTGGCCAGATCACACACATGTCCATATCTAACCCAACTACAGGCAAAGAGATTAGGCCCACAATGTTTACCTAAGACCACTTAGGATGTACACTGGGGAGGACCTAGAAATGGGTCATTCCTTCAGTTGGAAGAAGGAAAACAAAATAAGACCTCTGTTAATAAAAAAGAATGGGAAAATGGTGGTTGTGTAGGCAACTACCTTTGTTAGTTTTTTTTAGTCTTCTTTTTCAAAATCATCTCAGTTATCCTTCATGTATTTTCTTAATCTAAATTTGAGAATATCTTTATCATTCTCTTTTATAGTCCATTGAAATAATGAAGAATTTATAGGTGATTTGTGTGTATCTGTGTATGGGGAAAAATATTTTTACAATCTTATGTTTTTCAACCATGTACATGGTTAAATCTGCATTATTAAGTTTTATTTAGGTCCTCAAAGGAGTTTAAAATAGTTCTTCATAAGACTCTACATATTCTTTGTTAGGTTACTTCCTACGAATTTTATAGTTTTATGGCTATTGTTAAGGGGATCATATTTTCTCTCCAGTTTGCCCTCTGTCTCTTTTTTGTTTGTTTGTTTGTTTGAGACAGAGTCTTGCTCTGTACCCAGGCTGTAATGCAGTGGTGTGATCTCAGCTCACTGCAACCTCCGCCTCCCAGGTTCAAGTGATTCTCTTTCCTCAGCCTCCTGAGTCGGAGCTGTGACTACAGGCACAAGCCACCACTCCTGACTAATTTGTATATTTTTTGTTTGTTTTTTATGCCATACATGTTTCTTTTTTTATTGTTATTATACTTTAAGTTCTGGGATACATGTGCAAAACATACAGGTTTGTTACATAGGTATACACGTGCCATGATGGTTTGCTGCACCCATCAACTTATCATCCACATTAGGTATTTCTCCTAATGCTATCCCTCCCCTTGCCCCCCACACCCCGGCAGGCCCCAGTGTGTGATACTCCTCTCCCTGTGTCTATGTGTTCTCATTGTTCAACTCCCACTTATTAATGAGAACATGCAATATTTAGTTTTGTGTTCCTGTGTTAGTTTGCTGAGAATGATGGTTTCCAACTTCATCCATGTCTCTGCAAAGGACATGAACTCATCCCTTTTTTATGACTGCATAGTATTCCATGGTGTATATGGGCCACATTTTCTTTATCCAGTCTATCATTGATGGACATTTAGGTTGGTTCCAAGTCTTTGCTATTGTGAATAGTGCTGCAATAAACCTATGTGTGCATGTATCTTTTTTTTTTTTTTTTTCGAGATGGAGTCTCGCTCTGTTGCCCAGGCTGGAATGCAGTGGCGTGATCTCCTCTCACATCACTGCAAGCTCCGCCTACCAGGTTCACACCATTCTCCCACCTCAGCCTCCTGAGTAGCTGGGACTACAGGCACCCACCACCACACCCAGCTAAATTTTTGTATTTTTAGTAGAGGTAGGGTTTCACCGTGTTAGCCAGGATGGTCTCGATCTCCTGATCTCGATCCACCCGCCTCAGCCTCCCAAAGTGCTGGGATTACAGGCGTGAGCCACCACACCTGGCCGCATGTATCTTTATAGTGGAATGATTTATAATCCTTTGAGTATATACCCAGTAATGGAATAGCTGGGTCAAATGGTATTCCTGGTTCTAGATCCTTGAGGAATTGCCACACTGTCTTCCACAAAGGTTGAACTAGTTTACACTCCCACCAACAGCGTAAGAGTGTTCCTGTTTCTCTACGTCCTCTCCAACCTCTGTTCTTTCCTGACTTTTTAATGATCGCCATTCTAACTGGCATGATATCTCATTGTGGTTTTGATTTGCATTTCTCTAATGACCAGTGATGATGAGCTTTTCTTCATATGTTTGTTGGCTGCATAAATGTCTTCTTTTGATAAGTGTCTGTTCATATCCTTTGCTGACTTTTTGATGGAATCATTTTTTTTTTCCTTGTAAATTTAAGTTCTTTGTAGATTCTGGATAGTAGCCCTTTGTCAGATGAGTAGTTAACATATATCACATTTTGTTCAAATATTTTGTTTACTTCTCTGTGTTTCCAATTAAAGGATAAAACTCTTGAAACTGGAGAGCATCTGAATTAGCATTGAATCTTCAGCTTACATATAGGGCAGGGCACATAGTGATTGTTGAAAAATTGTTGTGGAATAAAATCTTTTTAAACAAACTCCAGACCAGTATTTACTTCTTATCTTCATTATCTTCCATGAAAAACATTTCCAATTATGTAAGTGGGATGCTTTGGAAAACACGATTTGCTTGTGGAAAATCAGTTTAAATTCAACTTTATTAGTATAAATATATTTCATAAATTGAAAAAATGGCTCTAACTGTATGCTTGCATAGATATATACTTAATGCATATTTGTCTACTTATAGATAAAGCTCTGTCTAGTTATCTTCAAATAATTTTTTTTTTTTTTTTTTTTTTTTTGAGGCAGAGTCTCGCTGTGTCGCCCAGGCTGGAGTGCAGTGGCTGGATCTCAGCTCGCTGCAAGCTCCACCTCCCGGGTTGACACCATTCGCCTGCCTCAGCCTCCCAAGTAGCTGGGACTACAGGCACCCGCCACCTTGCCCGGCTAGATTTTTGTATTTTTTAGTAGAGACGGAGTTTCACCGTGTTAGCCAGGATGGTCTTGATCTCCTGACCTCGTGATCCGCCCGTCTCGGCCTCCCACAGTGCTGGGATTACAGGCTTGAGCCACCGCACCTGGCCCAAATAATTTTTAAACAGTGTTCATCATCATCAACATTATGTATTGGTGCTTTAGTTAATTTGCATTTCTGTGGCACCAAACACCACAGTGCTAAGTACAGTACATCTAAGCACATTCTAATTGCTTTGTGTCTATCTAACAAGGTGTCTGTTTTAGTGCCATCACCTCCCTTCCTGGGCACACACATAATGTTTAAAGGGAAAATAATGTTTTTTAGTAATAGGTTATTTTAACAACTGACTCACAAAACTCCTGAAAATAGTACAGCAAATTCTCATGAACCAATATGAGATAGCTCCAGCACACCATTGTTGTTAATAAGTATGTATATAGTAGAAGTATTCATGTGGCTAAAAGCTCCAGTCATCTCAACTCCCACCAAGAGTAAAATGGTAATCTTAATTTTAGTGGTAATTATAATCTAATTATTGTATAAATTCAATTCTTAATTCTAATTATGAATTCAAAATGTGCTTTATACAGTTGAATATTTTACTTCAATAAGAATGAACAAACGTATAATTATATGCAACAATATGTACGAACCTTCCAAATTTACTGTTGAATTAAAGGAGCCAGTCACAAAGAGTACAAACTATATAATTTCATTTAGATAAAGTTCAAAAACAAGCAAAACTTACCTATGGTATTAGAAATCAGGATAGAGTTTATACTTAAAGGAATGGGTGATTTTATGATAGGGGCTTCTGAGGTTCTGGTAGTTTTTTTTTTTTTTTTTTTTAAATCTGACTCCTGGTTACATGTGCCTGTTCACTTTGTGAAAATTTATTTAGCTGTACACTTAGTACTTTTGTACTTTGTGTACTTTTCTGTATAAGTGTAATACTTCAATAAAAATTAACTAGAAAAAAATACTGGCTGAATTGGAAGATGTATTTGGGAACATGGCAATTAGTATATTTGAGGGATAACTTGCCTAATTAAGCCAATTTGAGATATAGCCAAAGACCATTCTATGGTTTAACAAAGAATTGTGTTTTCCTTTTTTTTTTTTCTTTTTCCTTTTTGATATAGAGTTTTGCTCCTGTTGCCCAGGCTGGAATGCAATGGCGCAATCTTGGCTCGCTGCAATTTCTGCCTCCTGGGTTCAAGTGATTCTCTTGCCTCAGCCTCCCGAGTAGCTGGGATTACAGGCATGCACCACCATGCTCGGCAAATTTTGTATTTTTAGTAGAGACGGGGTTTCATCATGTTTGTCAGGCTGGTCTCAAACTCCTGACTTCAGATTATCTGCCCGCCTCGGCCCCCTAAAGTGCTGGGATTACAGGCGTGAGCCACCATGCCCGGCGGTTTTTCTTAAGGAATGAGATCATGTCCTTTGCAGGGACATGGATGAAGATGGAAGCCGTCATCCTCAGCAAACTAACACAGGAACAGAAAACCAAACACCGTATGTTCTCACTCATAAGTGGGAGTTGAACAATGAGAACACATGGACACAGGGAGGGGAACAACACACACTGGGGCCAGTCGGGTGTGGCAAGGGGAGGGAGAGCATTGGGACAAATTGCTAATGCATACATGGCTTAAAACCTAGATGACAGGTTGATAGGTGCAGCAAACCACCATGGCACACATATACCTATGTAACAAACCTGCATGTTCTGCACTTGTATCCCGAAACTTAAAGTAAAATAAAAATAAAAAGAGTATATTCATGGAAATTTCAACAATTTTTGACAACAGTTTTGCCTTTCAGGAAAATTCAACAGAACTATGTTCACATTTACCTTTAAAATTTATTTTAAATAACTATTACAATTGACGAGTTAATGGGTGCAGCATACCAACATGGCACATGTATACATATGTAATAAACCTGCACGTTGTGCACATGTACCCTAGAACTTAAAGTATAATTTTTAAAAAAAAGGAATATTTAAAACAAGAATCGGGTTTTTCTTGTACTTTTGTGCTTCCATTGAAGTGCTTGCATTCCTTGAACTCATCTGGTGCCCTTCTTACATTGCCTCAGCTCTTGTCTTCTATCTGAAAGACTTTTTCCTAGTCTCTGCCTATTGAAAGTTTTAAATATTCTTTTCATTATGTAAGTCATTCTTGAATTGTTTTCAGTATGATTTCTGTAAGAGTATTTTTTATCTACTTGCATATCTTTTACCATATAAGAATTGAAGATTAATGTGGACATAGTTAGATGTACTTTTCTGGGCTCAGGAGTATTATACATGAGAGTGCAAGTGTTACTGCTGGATAAGTGGGGCACTGTTGTTTCAGGCTTCCACTACTGCATCAAATACAACTTCCTGTTTCATATCTTATCTGTTATTTCTATTGTCCTTACTGTAATTATCCAAGACAGACTCTCGTAAAAATGCTTTGTCTTCATCTGCATATTATCAAGCATATTTATAATCGCCTTTGAAATGATTTTGAATTCCACGAAAATGTAGTAGTGGGAAATTTCACATCCCCTTTCCAGTAAGAGATCTTTTATACATATACTTTATTAGTAACTGGTGGTCAGCTGTGATTCTAGAAATAATAAAGTATTGATATGTTTCTAGACCTCTGAATTTGAGACTAATTAAAAAGCCCAAAATCAATTTGAATGTAGATTACACTGAAGTGAGTGTCATTTCTTGTCTGGTCATGTAAGCACCATAACCCTGCTGATTAGTGAAGATCAGGTTGAGACTGCAGCTGTCTCTGACAGTGTGATGTTGTTTACTTGCAATACTTGCTAGTCTGTTTATGAACACTCATCAACTGATATAGTCATCCCTAGGTGAAGAATGTATGTCAAGTGACTTATAACTGCTGACTACCATTTTGAATAGAATTAATTTTGTATTTATGTAGTTGATAAATTCATTTCTTTTCTGTTTGATTCTATCCTGGAATGCTTCTGAGAGTTTATAGCTAAAAGAGTTTATTTCTGAAAGTGTCCAGTTTAAGTTTTATTTCCTCCAGTTTTGCAACAGGTTTAATTTACATTTTTTTTTTCTGAAGTGTAAGAAGAATGAAATTTTATGTTGCTTTACTTTTTTTGCAAGTAAATTTCTTTTAACAATGTTTTCTACTTTCTCTAGCATGAATAAGCTGGTAATTATACTTTCCTAAAGCAACTTGCTGCCCTATACACTCTATGATTCTGTTGTTGGCACACTTGTTTTTACTAGTCTCTTGCATGCGGAATTTTAGATTTTTACAGTGTAAAATTATAGGCAAGTAGCCAGCTGTCACATTCTTGAGGTCAGATACAACTACCATATATGAGATACACTGTTTTGGCTTCATACTACTTGCCAGATTGCTAAGCAGATGTTCTAGGCTATAATTCAGGAAACTGGGACCTCTTGAAACATTCCCTGAGAGTCGCTTTTGACATCTCTGAATCATTTATTTAAAGGTAATTAGTTCTAGTAAAAATGAAAATGCATTGATATGAAAAGAACAGAATTATTTTACAGTGTTTGGGAGTTGTAACCATGATTAGAAATTTGATTCTGGATGTGTATCTAATGGTGGAAAAGTATTTAACATAAGAATACATTACAATTAAGCATTTTCCTTTTTTTTTTTTTTTTAAACTTTGGAGACTAATATCAAAAAAAGTACTTTTTTGTAGACTTTAACAGTTACCAGTTGACTTCATGGTACATTGAAGTCAGACTTTCCATTTTTATACAGAAAATATGTTAAAGAAGGCTGTAAGAGTATTATTTCTTCTCTGATATATATATATATGTCTTGGTACTTTCCCATATAGCCCATCAACATTTTTTATTGGTACTGCATTTTTTTTTATAATTAATACAAAACTCCCTTGTCTAAATTGGGAACCTTCCTAAATACTATTCTAAATCTGTAGTTTTCTTGTCATATTATTAAAATATCAATGGCACAAAAGAGAAAAATCTAAACTAGATTACGTAACCCTTAAAATATAAATTAAACTAGATTACTTAACTCTTACGATCTAAAAGTTGGGGAAAACATTTTAAAAATAAGTCTGTTACGATGTGTTCATTTAGATCTCTTTGCCCCTACTTAGATAAAAAAGGAGCCACATAACTTGTGTTTATATCAGTTGTATTTCATTTGTAACAAGCATTGTGCTTTGCAGAGAAATGCTTTACACAGAACAGTATAAAATTCAATATCTTGTTATTTGGAAAATTTTTAGGCTACCATATTTTAAGGAAGGTGAGAGTAAGTAGTAGGAATAAACATCTAAATCTCATTTGTATTTGCCTATGGATGAATTTGAATTTAAAGTTAACATGGGTCCATTGGACATTCAGGGTACTCATAACAAACACTTCAATCAAACTAATGAAATCTCAGTGTGAAAATCGAACTCTAAAACTGCCTCTGTTCTTTCTCAATTCTTTTATTTTTCCCATTTCATATTTT
The DNA here is from genome assembly GCF_049350105.2 of Macaca mulatta. Lineage (NCBI taxonomy): Eukaryota > Metazoa > Chordata > Mammalia > Primates > Cercopithecidae > Macaca > Macaca mulatta. The sequence continues at coordinate 100,306,627 of NC_133411.1, read as the reverse complement.
GGATGAATAGCATTGCAATGAGATTGGTACAAAAGACCAACCTCAGCAGTTCTTCCCGAGTTGTAGAGAAGTAATCAAAGATGTTAGCTTACAAAACTTATCCTAGTTTCTAAGCCTAAGTGGATATATAACCTTAACTTGCCATAACTTCCAGTTCCTGCCAGACTAAAAGTTGTATTCTAAATAATAAGAAACAAAGGAATTGGTAATGTTGCTTTTAGAATTGAAACAGAAGCAGAGCTATGATGTCTGCAGACAGAAAATTAATGATTTTTATAGATAAGCCCTTATTTGGATATTTGATAATTGGATATCAGTAATCTGTCTCCCTCTTCTCTTCTTCTTTTTTTTCCCCTTTTCTCTCCCTCTCCCCTCCTCTCTTTTTTACTTGTATATACTCACAAATTAGCAAGTCATAGTACTAGGGTATCAAATTACTGTGGTTTGTCAATTCTCTAATAAGATGCACATTTTCTTAATATTTTAACACCTCAAATTGGATGCAGCTGTCTTCACCTAAATTCGGAACCAGCTGAGAGAAAAAGAGTCAGATGATAAAGATCAATGTGTCATCTTTATTACCAACAAATAATAGATTGGAAAATAGGTAGGTCTGATGTATCAGCTAGTCCGTTTGACTGCTGATGCATCTCCACAGACAGCAAGACTTATAAGCAAGCCTCACCATGTGAAGCTTACGGTACTGAGGAGCAGAGAAGAATATGTGCTTTTTATGGCTGTCCAGGGTAAGGGAGGAGGAGCAAGAGGCTTAGCCACAAACAGCAGTTCATCAATCACATGGGTCATCCCTATGCTGGGGAAGAATGAGCAAGGTGAGAAGAGTCCACGTGGAGACTAGCTGAGGGAGGTTAAGGGTTTCCCTCTAACACAGTGAAGCCACAATCTATAATCCAGTTCCCACTCCAAAGCCAAGACCTTTACTAGGTCTTTTTCCAAATTTTCCTAATTCACCAGGAGTGCTTTAAAATACAGAATCTCAGACTCTTCACTAAGAGCCTACTCCTTTTTGTATTTTCTCCTTTCTGTCTTTGAGCTCTGTTTTGCCTCATATTTCTACGTAAATGTTTACTTGCCGCCAACACTTCCTGGTTCCTTTTAGTTTCTTTGTTTCTTAGAGAATTTTTTTTTTTTCCCCTTGCACATTCGAAGCAGTTTTCATCATTTTGGGATGAGCCTTTTTCTCTCAATGACCTAAGTGCCAACACAGTTGAATCTCCTGCATTATTTTCTTCCTCTGTCTTTGCTTACATACTATTCAGTTCTCTTGAAATGAGTTTGACCTCAGTGTTTTCTTTACCTGGCACCTTCTACATTTATTCTGCAGTATAGTTTCTCTCCTGGCCAATCGTAGCCCTACCTGGGCTAATAGAATTCACTTGCATTAGAAACTTGTTAGTACTTAAAAAAGAAAAAAAAAAACCTTTCAAATCACATGGTATTAATATCGTCATCTGGTCCACACATCCTGCCTTAGGATTGATTTCTTTCTTGGAGAATTAGCATTCAAGAAACCCACATTTGCATTTTATCGCATCCACCGTAGCTCATCTGAAGTGGGACTATCATTCCATGGTGAATTTTTCAGAAAAAGAGTTTTACTACATGAAGCACTTAGATAAATGCACAAGAATGAGGGTGAAAGGACATATTCTTTTTCATTTCCTTCAGAATGAAAATTAAAGTGTGCCACATTTGCCAGTGTATAAGGCATATTAAAATTATACTCAAGAATTGGAAATATAGTATCTGAGGCAAGAAAACATTATTGCCCATTCATGGAGTACACAGGCCTAGCCTAGCAAATGGACGATATTGTCAGTATATTGCATTTGGTATTTTTGTACTGCGATTTAAATCTTAATATCGTACAGGTATACTTATTGATAAATTTGGTGGCTCCACTCAGATCAAAACTGATTGTTTAACAGAAAGGAGGAACGTAAAGATACCTGGGAAATCAGAAAAGCTGCTCTTTAGTAGTGAAGCCCCTCATTCGTGATATAGAGAGTTAGAGCTCCTCCTAAAATTTTACTGTCTTGATTTGAGATTTTTTTCGTATTAACTGCATAAGAGATAGGGTTTTCTTCTTAGATGATAAGAGATGTTGAGCTTTTTCAACGTATCTCCCCATGGATAAGGGGGATAAGTAGTCCTCCCCTTATCCATGTTTTTGCTTTCCATGGTTTCAGTTACCTGTCATTGACCATAGTCAAAAAATATTAAGTTGAAAATTCCAGAAATAAACAATCAAGTTTTACATTGCACACCATTCTGAGTATTATGAGGAAATCTTGTGCCATCCTACTTTGTTTGACTCAGGATTTGAATCATCCCTTTGTCCCATATACTTAGGACTCTAAGCTAAACTGTCTTAGCATGTCATGGAGAGTGTGAACACATTATGTAAGATACAGATACTGGGCAAATAATGGGCTTTCTTCTCTGCCCACTCAAATGATTCATTCTGACGTGTTTTGTTTACCACAACTTTAATTTGGGTAGTTTAAATAAAATTATAAATTTCTCATTCCCAAGAATCTTTAAGATAGTTTCTTACTATCACAGTCTCGTAAAATGCTGTGTGTAAATGACATATTAAGGAAGAATAAGTGGCAAATTACTAGGTCATGTAGTGTTTTCTTAATATCAGATATTTTCTGTGATGTAATTGTTAACCATCATTCTTATAACCAATAGATAAAAAATTAATAGAATAAGACATTACATTTTATAACAATTTAAAGTATATTATTCTATGGGGGGAAATGCTTTCTAAGTGTTCTTTATTTTTAATGACCATACCTTTTGAAAAATTTGAAAATTTTCAGTTTTTGCTAACGTAAGATTGATCATCTTAATGAGGTGGTAGTTAGGCGAAACATTCAGAGCCATTTAACATTTGACAGTATCCAAGGTCTACATTCATTTTATACTTTTTGAGAGCACAGAATAGAGTCTGTGCATGAGTGATGATTGTTATTTCTTTCAGTGAGCTAAAGTGGACTGAGAAAAAGCAGAGGTCTTCTAAGAAGCCTATATTATTTAATACTTTTAACAACGTTGCATGCCCAGCCTATTTTTGAATGACTGTTCCCTCCCCCTGACCCTCCAGCTAAATCCTCCGGTAGTTACTGAAGAAGTCATTCACCACTTTAGAGTTTTGTGGATCTACTCTTACTTGTTTCCTCTTTGCTGTTTGTTTCCTATTCACTACTTGGTTCTCCCAGCTCTTGATTTTCTTTCTCTATATCTTCTGCCATCCTGAAAACATTCGTTGGTAATATATATTGGCAAATGAGACAATTATTGGTTATGGGATACCCCAGCTCTCTTGGTGATATTAAAAGCTTTTTCAGTGGTTATAAATTGGCACTCTCTCTGCCATTTTCTCTCTTATAAGTAGGAATCCAAATGACCCATATACCAGTCTTCATTAAGAAGATTCACATTTATCTGGTTATCCAGTCAGTATACATTTCCCAAGGGATTGCAGGAGGCAGTGGCGTATGGTAGTTAAAACTTGGGCATCAAATTATGGATTTAACATCAGTTTCTGTATGAAACATGCCAGTTATTTAACCTTTTTTCTTTTACTTCCTTCCTTCCTTCTTCACACCCTTTTGTTTTTTCACTTTTTCCCTTAAGGGTTTGTTAGTGGTTTTTAAAAATGATTTATGAAAGCATGTTAATTTTTCATCATACAGCTACAAGTAGAATAATCTAAATTCTATGAAGACCCCACCTCATGTCCAGTCTATCCTCATAGTGTTCTATCTAGTTTTTTGCCTTCAAATAAAATTTGAAGGCTTAATTATATAATTAAGCCTCCTAGAAAACACAAATTGGATAATGTCCCTTCATTGCTCAAAAACTTTCCACTCTTCTTTCTCTGTCCCTCTCTTCCCATTTTATTAAGCACTGGTGTATAAGCTTCTGTATGTCTTCTTTTGGATGCATGTTATTTATACGAACTTCTATAACATGTTTCACTTAAAGGGTGCACGTCTGTCCGTTCATTCCAATAGAATGTTCTTTCTTTGATATGTTTGTTTTTGAGACAAGGTCTCACTCTCTTGCCCAGGCTGGAATGCAGTGGTGTGATCATAGCTCACTGTAACCCTGAACTCCTGGGCTCAAGCAATCCTCCCGACTCAGCCTTCTGAGTAGCTGAGACTACTTGTATCTGTCACCACGCCTGGCTGATTTTTTAATTTTTAGAAGAGATGAAGTCTCACTTTGTTGCCCAGGTTGGTCTTGAGCTCCTGAGCTCAAACAGTGCCTCTCAGAGTTCTGTGATTACAGGCATGAGCCACTGTGCCCAGCCATATAACTGTATTATTTATTTTTCTCTTTTAAAAAGATTTGGAAAATGCTGAAAAACACAAAAAGAAAAAAAAAATTACCCACAGTTTCTACAGTTGAAAAAATAAAACTTCTGCTCCAACTCTTACTCTCTATGCCAGAGGTAATTTGGATTAACAATTTAATAGATAATATTCTAGTATTTTTGCCTAAAGCTATATTACATAGCTATATATATATATATGTAATATATATATATAGCCTAAAGCTATATTACATAGCTATATATATATATGTAATATAGCTATATATATGTATACATATATATGTATACATACAGTGGACTCTAAAAATGCAGGAGTTAAGGGGTTATATGCAGATTTTCAACTGCCCTGCAAAGTTGGAAATCTGCATATAACTTTTGACTCCCCCCAAATTTACTAATAGCCTGCTGTGGTCCAGAATCTTTACTGATAATGTAAACAGTTGATTCACACATATTTTGTGTAGTATTATATACTGTATTTTACAATAAATAAGCCATGGAAAAGAAAATGTTATTAGGAAAATCATAAGGAAGAAAATATAAATTTACTGATCTACTTTAAGTGGAAGTGGATCATCATAAAAGTCTTAATCTTTGTCTTCATGTTGAATAGGCTGAGGAGGAGAAAGAGGAGGACTTGGTCTTGCTGTCTCAGGGGTGGCAGAGGCGAAAGAAGTGGAGGAGATAGAAGGGAAGCCAGAAGAGGCAGTGTATTTCTTGTAACTTTGTGGAAATACATGATAATTTCTGACTTTTTTGCTTTTTCGTTTCTCTAAAAATGTTTCTATAGGGTACCAATTCTTCTTCTACCATTTGGTTTAGTTTCAGTGCCCATATCATTGAAGGATCCATGTCATAAAAGAAGTCAAAATCAGTCTTGAATAATTGGAACTCTTCTGCCATGTCGTCTAATGTCAACTTATTTTCTAGCACTGCATCTTCTATGTCTTTTCCCTTATCGTCTGGCACTGGTTTGGAAACATTCATCTCCCAAGTTGGTTGTTTTTTCCTTTTCTTTTTCTTTTTCTTCTCTTCTCTTTTTTCTCCTTCCTTCCTTCCTTCCTTCTTTCCTTCCTTCCTTCCTCCCCTCCCCTCCCCTCCCCTCCCTTCCCCTCCCCTCCCCTCCTCTCCCTTCCCCTCCCCTCCCCTCCCTTCCCCTCCCCTCCCCTCCCCTCCCCTCCCTTCCCTTCCATTCCCTTCCCCTCCCCTCCCCTCCCCTTCATTCTTTCCTTCTTTCCTGGGATTACAGGTGCCCAACACCATGCCTGGCTAATTTTTTAAAAAATATTTTTAGTAGAGATGGGGTTTCACCATGTTGGCCAGTCTGGTTTCGAACTCCTGACCTCACGTAATCCGCCTGCCCGGCCTTCCAAAGTGCTAGGATTATAGGCATACACCACCATACCTGGCCCCTAGTTGTTTTCTATTGATTCTTCTAGTGTAGTGTCTATTAGCTCTTGAATATCTCCAAGATCCTTATCTTGAAACCCTTCACTGCCTCTTCACTTTTTTTCCCCCATATCCACAATCTCCTTTATTATTTTCCTAATTGTTCGTTCATAAATCCTGTGAAGTCATACACAACATCTGAACACAGTTCTCTCCAGCAGGAATTCATTGCTTAAGGCTTGGCGGCTTTCATGGCTTTTTCTGTAACAATGATGGCATCTTGATTGGTGTTATCTTTCCAGAAATTCATAATCTTTCTTCAGGGTTCTCTTCTATGGCATTGACAGTGCTTTCTATAAAGTACCATGTGTAATTATCTTTAAAAGTCCTTATGATCCCCTGTCTAGCGACTGAATCAGAGATGTTTTACTTGGGGGCAAGTAGACCACCTCGACATCTTCAGTGTTGAACTCTTGGGGGTCTGGATGGCTAGGGATATTGTCTGATATCAAAAGAACTTTCAAAGGCAGTCCCTCACTAGCAAGGTCCTTTCTGACTTAGGGGACAAAGCATTGATGGAACCAATCCAGAAAAAGTGTTTTCGTTTTCCAGGACTTCTTGTTGTACCACCAAAAAACTGGCAACTGGTGTTTATCTTTTTCCTTCAAGGGTTAGCAGCTTTACAGATGAGAACAGTCCTGATCATAAACCTGAAATCCTGTGCACAAAACAGTAAAGTTAGCCTATGCCTTCCTGTGTTAAATGCTGGTGCTCACTTCTCTTCCTTACTAATAAATGTCTTTTGTGGCATTTTTTTCCCCAGAATTGGGCACACTTTTGTCTGCATTAAAAAACCAGTTTAGGCAGATATCCTTTCTTCTCAATGATTTTATTAATGGCGTCTGAGAACATGTCTGTTGCCTCTTGGTTGGCAGAAGTTGCTTCTCCTCTTATCTTGACATTTCTAAAGCCAGACCTCTTTCTAAAGTTAGCAAACCACTCTTTGCTGGCACTAAATTCTCCAGCTTTAGATCCTTCTCCTTCCTTTAACTTTAAGTTGCCATGTAATGACTTTGCCTTTTCTCAAATCATATAAGAATCTATAGGTATGTCTTTCTTATAGCAATCCTACACTCACATAAAAGCCGCATTTTCAATATGAGATGAAAAGGAATTTTGCAAAAAGTGAAGAGCTTTGCACCTGCTGGCACAGCTGTAGCTACAGCTTCACGAATTTCCTTTTTTTATTTTATTATTATTATTATTATTTTCCCTGGTCTTTACACTGAATTCATTTATCTTGAAATGGCGGGCAACCATAACTGCAGCCCTCAGTCTATGATACATATCAAGCAGTTTAACTTTTTCTTGTAATGTCATGACATTTTTTTTTTTTTTTTTTTGCTTCTTGGGAGCACTTCCAGCATCACTAGTGGCACTTCATGAGTCTCATGGTGTTATTCAGGGTTTCCAGTGTTACACTAAACACAATGAGAAATATGCAAGAACAGTGAGAAATCACTTTTTACTGGGATATGCAATTTACTGAAGAGACAACTGTTCGCACAGATTAGTATTACATGACATTTTAAGGGGACACTCCCAACATTTGAGCGCACAATAGCAAAGGAGATGGCTACGAAATTATTACAGCACTGCAGTATGTACTGCAGTGAATTTCATGCAGTTACGATTTTATACTGCATCTTTACATTTGTTTACATTTCTCTCAGCTGTGAATGGTACCATGTATGGTGTGTAAGTGCTTGTGTGCTTAAGTTTTGATAAATTTTAATTTTCTATATTTGTGAATATTATATGGTAATAAATGATCAAATAGACTGGTATCTACATATATTTTATACATTAATGACATGCCTAACTTTTTCTTAATTGTTTTTTATGTTTCTGGGCCATGCAATTCATCTGTAAGTTTTCTGAAATTGGCACAAGTGCCCCCAAATTTTTTGAATATATTCAAAATATTCTGCATATAAGTGGACCCACACAGTTCAAACCCATATTGTTCAAGGGTCAATGGTATGTTTACCTTATTCTGTCACACAAAATATTGGTCTATGTAAACCCTGCTAAGCCCGTCCTCATCTGAAAAGGGAAGATGGCAGCAGTGTGAGCTCTCTGGCTCATTATGGAGTTATGTGAAATAATCCATGTAAATAATTTAAGACATACCTGGCACAGAGTCAGCACTCAGTCTTTATTATTACTCTGTCTAACTATGCAAACAATGTGCCAGTACCTATGATCCAGGCACGAGCCCTAAAGCTATAGTATACAGTGGTTTATACTACTATGTACTATAGTGGTTTATTTTATTCTTCAATAAAACAACAGAGAATCCTGTGGATTTTTATTTCTAATTGATCTGATGTATTACAGATCATATACTATAATTCCTATATAGAAATATATTTTTTCTATAAAGTCTCAACAAAAAAATAAACAAATGTGTACTTTCTGGAGATTTAGGTGTGTGAAAAATAAGCTCATAATCAATTTGTGAAAACACTCAATACAAGCCTTGTACCTTTGCCTAGAAAAGGTTGTCTAAGTAAGGAAGTTTCATTAAACCTTTATTCAACTTTCTAAAAATAGTTCATTTGAAAGAGATAGGAAGGCTGGGCGTGGTGGCTCACACCTTTAATCCCAGCACTTTGGGAGGCTGAGGCGGGTGGATCACCTGAGGTCTGGAGTTTGACACCAGCCTGACCAATATGGTGAAAACCCATTTCTACTAAAAATAAAAAATTAGTCAGGCATGGTGGTGCAAGGCTATAATCCCAGCTACTCAGGAGGCAGGAGAATCGCTTGAACCTGGGTGGCGGAGGCTGTGGTGAGCCAAGATCGTGCCACTGCACTCCAGCCTAGGTGACAAGAACGAAACTCCATCTCAAAAATAAGAAAAGAAAGAGACAGGAGTCCTTACTTTCCCCCTCCCACTTGCTTGTAAGTAAAAAGGAGGAAAAGGATGTGAAGTATTTATATATCTCATCTTTTATTCCAGCAGTTTCAGATACCTAATAGAAATTGGAATGCTCTGAGCTGGGTAAATTCAAAAAGATTGGCAAAGACTAGAAATTATACTAATGTTCAAATTAATAACCTGAACTTACATAGCTAACCACCAGTTGGGCTGTAAATGATTGCCAATCACGATTGCCTAAGATATGTTACCATGCTCCCCAATTTTCATCTTAAAAATTACAATTCCCTTCATGGTCTATGTACCTTATTCTACAGTGAAATGAAACTTATATTACCACTTCATACAATCAAAAAAAACTTTCTAATCTACTTTACCAAAATATTTTAAAATAATACACTATTTAAAAAATTGACTCTTCTCTCTTCTAGAAACTTGACAGTAAATTTAATTAAATAAATTATTTTTAGTGTCATTCACAGGTAAGTCAAATTATTAAAGAGATAATTACCAAATCTTTATGAAAGTTTTAGAATCTTTATATAAATATATAAAGATATATTAGATCCTAAGTTCAAGTCCTCCTTTCTTATCCCAACAATATATGTGATTGAATTCATACACAGTTGAAATGAATTAGTATCTAAAACATTGCTGCTTCCCCAGACTTTGTTTTCTCCCTAACTTTGCTGACATTGGAATTACCTGCGGAGTCTTTGAAAAATGCTAACGCCTGACACCCACCACCAAATACTGAGATTAATTTTAGAGTGCTTAATGTTTTACAGGTGATTGTAACGTGCATCAGAGTTTGGGAACCACTGCCCAATGTTCAAGTTGCACTTTTGACTAATTACATCAGAATCTCTGGGGAAAGGGAGCTGATGAGGGAATAAATATATTTTAAAGCATCCCAGGTGATGACAATGTGCATCCAAGGTTAAGAATCACTGTTTCAGAGAATCAGGAAAGAAGCCAGAGAAATTGGGAAAGAAAATAAACTTTAGTACTTGGTGACCGAACATTGGAAGCAATAGGGGACTCCGAGAACATAGAGTTTGAAATTTGGGGCCAGGCGCAGTGGCTCACGCCTGTAATCCCAGCACTTTGGGAGGTTGAGGCAGGCATATGGCCCAAGGTCAGGAGTTTGAGACCAGCCTGGAGAACATGGTGAAACCCCATATCTACTAACAATACAAAAATTAGCTGGGCATGATGGCGGGTACCTGTAATCCCAGCTACTCAGGAGGCTGAGGCAGGAGAATCACTTGAACCCGGGAGGCGGAGGTTACAGTGAGCTGAGATCTCACCATTGCATGACAAAGCAAGACTCCATCTCAAAAAGAAAGAAAGAAAGAAATTTGGAAGGAATCTAATATTTAGTCTCCCATTTATTTTATGAATGTAAAGTTAAGTTACTTCTTCATGTCCTACATCTAATACGTGGACATCACTTCTTCCCACACATGTGTTTACACATGCATATACACAGTTTCTCCCTACTACTTGCTTTCTGTGATTCTAATATTTTTTCTTGGAAGTTTGGTACAGAGCAGGACACTTGCACTATCACTGACAAAAGCTGGAAAGGTAGATTATTGTGTTGAGTATACACCGGTGAGTTTAGTTGTTGATTGGTTCAGTTTGAGAAAACAGATACTTAAAAAGGAGATTACATAAACTTAGGAATAAGGAAATGATATTCAGGTATGAAATTAGGACCACATTAAGAGTCATTAACAAAAAGGGACAAATTAAAACTATAAATGTCGCTTAGGAAAGAACAGAAAGGACATCAGAGGGCTGAGGGCTGAGTCTTGAAAAGCAACCACATTTGGGGGCTGGTACAGGGAAATGGGATGAGGAAAGACATTATAAATGTTGAAAGAACCACTGTTTTATTTCTGAGACAAGGTTTGACTCTGATATTCAGGCTTGAGTGCAGTGGTGCAATCACAGCCCACTGCTGCCTCAAACATTTGGGTAAAGGGTATCCTCCCGCCCCGTTCCTCCTAGTAGCTGGGACTACAGGTGATTGCCACCATATGTGGCTAATTTTTAAAAATTTTTTGTAGAGATGGGGCCTTACTTTGTTGCCCAGGCTGGTCTCAAACTCCTGAACTCAAGCAATCCTCCTGCCTTTGCCTTCCAAAGTGCTAGGATTACAGGTGTGAACCACTGCACCTGGCCCACTGTTTTTTATGTTGCAGAAAAGAACAAAATTTTTTTTTACAGTAATGACACATAGTATATATAACAATCATGCAAACATTTGATGATTGAATAAATGAAGCAAAACATTATGTGAGGTGTTTTTATTTTTTGAAGAAGAACAGAGTAACTTTGGAGTACAAGAAAACACACTGGATTTGGGATAAATTGATCTGGCTTCTAGTTTCTCCTTTGTCTCCTACTAGCTATGTGAATTGTGATAAATAACTTGATCTTCCTGAATCTGTTTTCTCATTTGTAAAATGGGGATAATGCCCCTTTACAGAATTAGAGCATTAAATGAGATGAACTGTAATGCACTGCAGCAATATCATCAACATTATTACTCGGGAATTCAGTAGTGATTAAAATTTGAAGTTAGACCAAACCCAAGTTGAAATGCTAGCCCTAGCCACTTGCCCTAGAGCTGGTTGCTTAACTTCTCTGAGGTGTATTAGGAAATGAAGATGATATGCATACATTTGTCATTATTTTGTTGAGATTAATGAGGATTAAATGAGATACTGTAAGAAGGGAGACAATATATTTGTAAGCTGCAGTTATTTATTCTCATTCATGTTACAAATTGAATAGTCCAAATGCTTATGGCTCTATTTTCTTTTTACGATAACATCCCCATGCTTTCTTTTCCTCTTTATACTTTTCTTTGTAAAATTTCATTTGCTGCTACCTGTCTTTGTTATTACCTGTATTTATCTCGGAAGACCTCTGCCATGAATATTTCAAAAAGTGAAGGATGTCTTTGAATTTAATGTTCCTTCAGTATCTGCTCAGAGTAGAGAGTTCATACAAAGCACCAATTGTATGGAATGTTTCCTCTAGTTTGCTGTTACTAACGGAGGTCAGGAAAGTACATCGTTTAGGGGGTTCTGAGGGAAGGGGGCTAATAATTTACATAAGCCATCTGATGCTCAGAGCTGGAAGAAGCCAAGACAGAGACTCTCGAAATTACCAGCTGGTGGAACAAAATGTGACTATTAATGCTGACCCAATATGTATTTCTACTTTTGCCTCACACCGCACTTGAAGCAGGTCATATTTTTAAAGCATATATACTATCAGTTGAAAATACTATTTAAATTGTCTTATTAAACTTAGTAGAGCATAGATAATACATAATATTAGTCACTGTTTTAATACATTGTAAATATACATTTTGTACTTTAAATTTAAATGTATGCTTGATGATAGCAGCTTTGCTTTTTATTTGGCATAAAACTAAATGCCAAAATGCATTTAAATAGTAATTCTTAGTTTCTGTTTCTCACTTAGTTATTGCCCTGATAACATTCTTCGGGTTGACAGTTTGCTTCTGTCTGTTTTTCATGCTTATGTGCTATCAGTTTTTCTCACAATTCACAATGATAGAAAGACAGTGTGTTTATATAATAGCATTTAATGCTCTTACTTGCAAGAGCGAATTAAATTATTTTTAATGGTATGTGTCATCACCTATAGTGAAGACTGATGAAACGTTTCTTTTCTGCAAAATAGGGATAACACCCATACTTCAACTTTACTGTGATATGGAAAGCACCCAGCTCAACATCTTGTACTTGGAAACCTTGAATACATTGAGAATACTGGTAAAGAGATATGTGTATTGGAAACAAATATTAAATGAAAATATAATCCAGCCATGGTGGAACTCTTTCTCATCACACTAGCTTCCCTAATCTTTCTTCTGGAATGCTTCTATATAGAATCCTTTTGTGATCTTGCTACCCAACATGAAGTATCTTTCTTCCATATCATCTTCATTCTCTTTTAAAGTCCATACTTGGCAAACCTAATATACACATATTAATTGAGGATTTGAGGGAGGAGTAGAGAGTTAATAAAATCATAAAGATAGCTCATTCTTCAAGATGATTACCATTGCCTATATTAGTGGTTCTCAGATATTTGGGTTTCATATGTTTGTGTGAAAGAAATTACATTATCTTTAGTTTTATATCATTTCTTCATGATCCATGACAACTTATTTTAAGTTTTATGAACCTATGTTTGGGACCCAGTTAACCACATCTTTGTGATTATCTGCTTCAACCAAGCATTTGATCATGAATAGATGAATTATATGATGAAATAAAAGTCTTTGTTCAGCATAGAGTAAAACCTTGATCATCTGGTATGCTCTAGGATCCTATACTGCATTATTCTCAGAAGTAAGTGAAAGCAAGGACACAGAATACCTATTTATGCCTGTAGTTAGAAAAATGCAACTTGCTTTCGATGGTCTTTACTAGAAGTATTTTTAAGTCCACAAGATGGCAGTATTACCTCATAAAGGTAAACAAGCCAGTGAAGAACTCAATTGCTTGGTTTTCCAGTACAAATAAAGGAAACTTTGACTGCAATTGAAAAGCTTGTGATCATTGATAGAGTGTGGAAGACAGTATAATGGATGACAGAGAACACCAAAGTAGAAAGTTACTAATTTGGTAAACGATTTAGTAAAAAGAGTAACCATGTCATGTGATACGGAATATTTCTACTTTTTTCGTCTACCTTCTACATTTATAGGAAAGAGGTAAATATCAAGAAAACAAATTTCATAAGGATCCCTTGGCCTCTACCATAGTCAGTCTAGTATATCATTCCATTCACGTTTGTAGCATAAAAATTATGGGTTAATTACTCAATGTTCGGTAATGATGACCCCGATTATTAAAGCAGCATTATATGAGGGAGGGTAACACATTGTAGGAAATATTTTCACAAGTTCTTCTGAACAACCCTCAGTTATTCACAAGTTATTCTTAATAACCCTCAGTTATTCAGAATACAACCTGCTCTGCTGGATCAATGAGTTTTTATACAGATCTAGATTAGGTAAAAAATTATGAAATTTATGTTATTCCTGATTTGGGATATAAATTAATTTAGTATTCTAGAGATAAAAGGAGTTATGATTTCTTATTCTGCTCCTATGTATTTCTGATAAGATACTGTATCTTATTCTAATAGTTTAATTATTTAAGTGCTTTACTTAGATCATCCAAATGTATTTTCAAATAAGTAATTTCAAATTCAGTCTTTGTTCACTCTCTCACTATTTAAGCACTCACAAAAACTATTTTGAATGAGATAGTTACTATTTTGGATGCCATATTTCAAATTTTAACTGCATATAAATTAAGAAATGTCAATTCTCACTGACACTTTCAACGTTGTTAAACTTTATAAACATTTACATTACAGCATAGATTACTATAACTTAAGGGAAAATTTAGAACCTTATTTTCCAGTTCTCCTATTCACCTCACAACATTATTTTCATACAGAGTACTCATAGTTCTATATTAGCCATGGTTACAGAATTCAACATGTTACTAACAAGGAAAATGTACAGATTCCCAAACCCTCTTTGATGATTACGTATGCCTTTTAAGACAGCTAATATGATGTAACAGATTTTTCAGAGTTTAGTGTGTCTACTGTGACTTTCTTTGTTCACTATCTTGAGTAGGAAGAGTAGTCTAAATCAGTGGGATTGTAATAGGAATCTTCCATGGAAGGACGTTCTAGGTCATAGAAAGGAGAGTATTTTATCTAGACTGATCTTGAGGGTGTAGTTTGGTATTTCACACTCTAAAACCAAGCTCTTTCTATTGTATTATTAATTAAACTCATTTTGCATTAAATTTGTAAGATTAAAATTATTCAATGTTATAATAGTTTAATCACTATAATAATTTCAAGGAATATTCTTTCACATTTAGCGTTAGCATAAAATTTGTAGAAGTTAATATTGAACCAGCAACCATAAATTTTAGTTTATTACGTAGGCTTAAAAGTGAATATTTAAAAACTGATATAAGCTAACCCAAAGAAAATTACTTAAACACAAAAGTTGTCTGGGAATTTTATTAAGCCATCTTAGTCTGATATTTGAGAGTTCTTAACTTAGGATATGGTTAGTGCTCAAATAATCTAGACTGTCTTTTATCCTTTTCTAAGAAAGTAAGCAATAGTCCGGCAAAACTGACTGGAAATCAGTTTTTCATTCGGCTCGTGCTCCAAACTATTCTCTTGTATAGATGCTACCGTTATTGGCTCTAGTATCCGAGGAGGACAAAGTAATGAAGGAAAGTGTCAAGGTCATAGAGGTAGAAAAGGGGACGCTTGTAAGAATAGAGAAGTAGGAGGTTATATGAGTCTTCGTTGAACATGACCCCTTGCTCCCCGTCCTTGATGCTGATAGTTCTGTGAAGACAGTTCACAGCACTGGGAGAGTAGGAGCATCAAAACTGACTTTTCTCCCGGCCGACAGAAAATCTTGTTGATTAGTTTAAACACAGAAGGAGGCTTTTCCAGTCCCTTTGACTATAGAAACTCTACATATGGGACCCTTTTAGGAAGATTAAATGTGGGGAATCAGAGCAGTATGCCACATCTGCTCTCACCAGCCTTAGAATTAGAGCAAGGACTTAGCATCAGAAGTACAGAGGATAAGGAGACTATGGGGAAACTAATAAAAGTAAAGATGTTATTGAAAAGAATAACCTAAAAGCAAACTCCAGAGGGAGAAGAAATTATCTCTGAAAGAAGTTTGATACAGTTAGTTATGACAGTTGTTTATTAACTTAAATTTTCCAAAGTAATGTGTATGCTAAATCTCTTTTTTAAAAAATGGTCTTCCTTTACATGAAAAATAAATGCATAGAAGATCTTAGAGATGTGGTAGATTACCTTTGGAAAACACAGCTATATTCTAGGATGTTGTGTTCAGTAAGGAATATGAAGAAGAAAAAGAATAATGAAGAATTATTTGCTTGTCTTTATTCTTGTGAGGCACTTGAAAGTATGCTATGAAATTTTAAACTAGTTTTTTAGAAAGTATGGTATTTGAGCAATAAAATGCATTTAATATTTCTTAGAAAATATTTAGGATTTTTAAGTGTTTTTGCTTTTCATGGGAATATGCCTTTTTTGGGACCAAAATAAAATTTCCATAATTTTAATGTGTGGTTTTACGCTGTCAGGTTATAAATATGGTGTTTTTGAAGTGTTATTATATTTGTTTTGCAGAACTTTTTAGGTAAGTGGATAGAAACTAGCTGTACAGTGGAGATTTAGATCATAATGAAATAAAAACTCAAAATGGACAGGTTGAATCAGACAGAGGTTTAATATCCTTTTAAAGGGATCAATCAGTTTTCAAAATCCAAATTACATTAATGACATAGCCTAGAAATAGAAAGATATTCGCAGTACTAAATACCTTTTATTTTGTGTTGGAACCTTATTCCGAACATTTTGGGAGCAAGTAAATTATGATAAAATATCAAAATTGATGAGTTTACTGCAGAGTGTGAAGAACCGGAGTAAATTAGAATTCTGCTCACTAAGTGCCTCAGAGCTTATTCCAACTGACTCATCAAATGAAAAATTCATCAATTAATCCTCTGACAATAACGATATATACACAAAAATCAATCTAGAATTGATTTTTTTAGTCTGAACATGAAAACGAAGCTCTGAGTTATACATAATGTGAAATTTCTCTTCATTTCGACTTTATTATTGAGTATAACAGCTGAAGTGTTCATATAATTATTTGTTCTGAGTCAACTACAAAAGTGTGATTGTTTGAGAAAGAGTATATGTGCTATGGAGATGTTCTGAAGCACAATTCGAGTGAGCTAATAAAGTTGTCAGATGCATGTAAGAATACAGCTGATAGGAATCCCTAGAAGGCAGCCAATAGAGAGGGACACTGATCACTAAGCCCTGATGGGAGACCACCCAGGACAGTTAACAGTGAGCTGAGTACTGAGAAAGATCAAAGAAAGAGAAGTGTAACATACAATCACGCAGATCTCAGATACGGATTACAAAGAACATTGTAGGAGTGTGATTTCTATGAAATGTGTGTGTGTGTGTGTGTGGTGACTAACGCCACAAACAACATAAACTGTAGAAAGGTGAACCTTTTCCTATTTTGTCTCATCTACTTTCTAGATATAAATGTTTCAGAATGCACCAAGCATTGAAATGATCTTCCTTTAATTCAGTAATTCTGTGTAGTTCTTCACAGATTTCCAGAGAAGCCTTCTTTCAAGCTTTTTTCTAGTTGTTAAGTTTCTTTCTTCCATGAGTTCAGTATAGCAGTAACATCTGTGAATATCTCAAGAGAATAATCCAAGACAAATATTAGTCGTTTTTGGTTTTGATTAAAGAAATCTTGACAAAAAGTATTCCGATATATTACTACAAAGGAAAACAATTGCAAGGGTCTAATTTAAATTTACAGTATTCTGAGTCTTTTTACCTTCAAATTCAGTAGTTTCAAAACCTATGTTATTGCTGCCAGATTCTTAATTTCCATAATATAGTTTCTACTTTGAATTTTTTCAAACTGTATCAGAAAGTTCTCTGTATTCCTAAAGAGAACTTAATATTGCTCTAAATGCTGTAAGTCAGCACACTGTAACAAAAAGAAACGCACTCTTCCAGTATACAGTAATGTTAAACAACAATGAGAGGATTCAGGGGAAATGTTAAGCTAGAGAACTCTGTCAGTATTACTTATCCTACATGTAGTAAATTTTGATGACTCTCTTCTGAATGTGAATTCTTGTAGGAAATGAACATTAAACTGTTTTTATGTTTTATTGATGTTCAAAAAAAAAGCTGAATACATGTGATTCTGAAGCTATTAGAATTTTTTCCCCTGTCACAATAGCAGTAAGAAAATTGCAATATAAATGTCTTCTTGAGTGCATAGCATATGAAATAATGTGTTTTTTCCCTGTAGTTTAAAATGTTAACTGTATTTTAGGTCTCATTCTTTGCATATGCCTTGACAATTATGATTGCTTGATTAAAGAAAGAGCTTTTGCGCTAGTTATATGTCACAATACCACATACATTATATCTGAACAGTATTTATCATGTTCTATTTCGGATCAGGTCAGATATGTCTTGTGATAAACTAAAAGTATAGTATGTGTTGTTAAAATCTTTTGTTACTAAAATATTTATGGCTTGTTTCTTGCTATCTTTTTTAAGCAATGTGGAAAATGCTTATTTTACCTAAGTGATTTACCCAACAAAATAGTCTTTACATATTTGTTTAAAGCACCTTAATTAAATAGTTGAGATTTTTTTCTGAACATTTTTAGAATCATACTGTAAAAGGACATATGTTGCTGCATTAAAAAAAATGTTCATCTATACTTTTTGCAGCATGTTGGTCTTTATATTCTTTTGTATCAGATGTGCTTTTCAGGGCCTTAAGAAGATCATATAGTTACATAATTGTCCCCCCATGGAAATATACTTTGTGAGAGAATAGGTAATAAAGAGTAAGTTGTAACTAAGTATATCAGTATATGTGAGTTTATTTCCTGCCCTGTATGTCTACTACAAAGTTGTATTTTGTTTTGTCATTCAGTTTTTTTGATAAATCTATAATAAATGAATGAAGTCAATGATATATATATGTGTATATATATATATATATGGCTAGTATAGAATATATGCAACTGTATTAGCTGACAGCTATATCAATGTAGATACAAATGTTCGAATATATTTAAAAGCAAGGAAGTCAGATTTTCTTATAATTCATAGAGTTAATACTCTCTTTATATGCAATCTTCTTCATCACAATAAATTTGTATAGCTAAGAATTAGTCATTTTGTTAATAATAATTATCTTTCTCTGAAAAAATTTTTAAAACCCTTTTTAAGACTTAAAAATATTTTTATATACAATTATGTAATATCCAGTAGAAAAAGAATTACATTGGTTTTGTTCTTTATTCTGTATTTTAATTTAGGTAGGGGGACTGTCATATTTTCCACAAAAAACCCTGAAAATTTTAATAAGAAAAGGAAACCTTAATTTTTTTCAAGAGGATTATTTTAGGCTTTTGAAAATAGTAAATTATTTTTATATTATACCTCTTACAGTTTTTACTTAACAATTCTATTTTAAAATGTTAGACTATAACTAATTTATGGGCAGCAGGGGGCAGAGGTGATCATGGGGAAATAAATAGGTTTGTTTTAGGATAGAGCATGAGAGCTTGATTTTAGGGAACATGAGTTTAATATTCTGTAGATACAATACGTTTGTAGAGATCAATACCTTTTTTCATTTTTCAAGATTGTTCATTTTTACCTTTGTTAATTCTTGTTCATTCATAAAATAGAAATAATTGACAAGTTAATCATACATCTCAATTCAATTTCATTTATTCAGTAGTGCTCTTACTTAAAAGTTACCTGTTTTGTATGTACTTTGACATTAATTATCTCTTAAAATTACTAACTGGTATTCTCCACTGAAGTGGCACATTAGGAAAGATAAACTTATTCATATGTCCATTAAGTATTTTCCATAGCAAATAACTTCCGCTGATATGTTATTAAGTAGTGATTTTTCTTAATATTCAATTGTTTTGCTATATAATTCAAATATGTTTGAAAATTTATAGGTATACTACTTATTCACAATTTCTCTATCAGGGTGGTTTTCTTTTATTAAGGCCTTTCAAAAAGCTTTTGTTACTTTGTCAGAAAAAAATTTCAGATTCTTAAGTATGAAATGTAAGACATGTCTCGTTCATTCTAGCAGCATTCTTAGAAGATAAATTCCCAACTTCTTCACTCCTAATTTTTTATACAATGGCTCTTACATTTTTTTTAACATGGAGGAAAGTTTGGTTTTTAGAAGGACGATTCTGTAAAGCTTGAAAATGATGCTTTTAAGTGAAATAGCACCTCATTAGAATTATCCTATTTTTGTTTTAATAATCTTTTTACCTAAAGTTGGGATTTATTAGGTAACATACCCTCACCTTACTAGTTTTCAATTGAAAATAACCTTTGTAGAACTTGTAAAAGAAACTTTATCATTACATTTTAATAGAATAGAGTGTAGTAAAGTTAACGTGAGTATTATCTAATACTTTTTAGACAGTACCTCAAAGCAATATACTTAGAAAAATAGCTAAATTTACTTCAGGGATCAATAAAGCACAAAATACTTTTGTATTAGACTTCCTTGTATTATACTTTTTAGACAATACCTCAAATCAATATACTTAGAAAAATAGCTAAATTTGCTTCAGGGATCAATAAAGTACAAGATACTTTTGTATTAGACTTCATTGTATTAAGTTATCAAATATAAATTTATTTTTAATAATATTTATATCTCAGACTTAATAAAATATATGTTTTGTGTGTATCATTTAAAATAGATTTTAAAGTGATTTTAGTGATATTTCATTATAACTTAATATATTTTATTTGGAAAATGACCGTAAAAATAATTAGGCTAAGTTCTCTGTCTAGATAATAGCCTAATTTTCTCTTTTCTTATGCAGTTTAAAAGTCTTTATTTTCTTTTTCATTTGTTTATATTCATCGGAACATTTATTGAATGCTTGCTGTATGCAGAGAGTTCTTTTAGAATCCACGTACGTGGTTTTAAATTTTGGTTCATGTAAATATGATAATGCATTTTAACTCTTCTATTGAAGGGTTGGTAATAGCAAAATATAGCATTTCTGGAATATTGATATGATACATGCGATCAAGATAAATCGTCAGATTTTTTGCCTTCTCAAAAAGTATTTTCAATTTTGTTATGTCTTTCAAAAGCTTATCCTGCTAAAGAAATGTTTGAGTATTTTAATTTGAGTATAAATAGAATATTAAAACAGAAGCAAATTTCAGCATGCATTTAAAATTGACCATGATATATGTCTTCCTTAGCATTCCATTTAGAAGAAATATAATTAAAAGAAAATGTAAACTGCTCTTTGTCCCCATCACAATCAGCAAGTTTTAATGTTACTTGTAAAAATGTGAAAAGAGAATTTTTAAAATAACAGTTTAACACAATTATGACTTTACTGGTGACTTGATGTGTCCAAACTATATATAATATTCTGGTGTAAATGACAGTATTTTATCTAGGGAATATTAAATGATTCATTTGTATGATTTTCACCTTGTGAGAGTATGAATTCCATCTTTGTAAACCAAAAGCTCCAATTGCCATTGTTGTCTAATCCATTAGATGATAACCTTAGGGGAAAAAAAAAAATACAGTATTTTAGGCATTATACTACTACAGTTGAGTCTGTGTATTACATTTGGGGATGGTGCTCTGAGTATAAACATTGACATCTGAAAATAAGAATCCTTAAGCATAATTGATTGAAATGGTGTAAAATTTTATCTTTTATCCTGAAGGCTTTTTTAAAAGTGTGCAGATTTCTTAGATTTTATTTCTGTAACTCGTAAGACATTATGAGTTACAGAATCGAAATTAATCTTTCACTGGAGTATCTCTTATTAGGAGTGTTTTCACAGCAGGGAATCATACAGAAGACCCCTACTTTGTTACTCTGACTCTTTGGCTGACTCTCAGAATCATTGGCAGGGTCAACGTTAAGCAGCAGATTGTGTGCCTTTACCATACACAGTAGCATCTCAAACCATACTTTAAATTTGAGGTTACCCTTACATGTGTGCATGCATGCTCACATATCTATATAAAATATGTAGAGAGCAAGAGAGTAAGCACCTAAAATCTTTTGAAGTAAAGTATTAATATTTGCTAATACTAATGTCAAGGGCAGCAGGGAGAATTATGCAGCATAAGTACTTGGGGAGACAGGTAGAGCACTTCATAGGGCTCCTTGTGTACTGACGATTCATTTTTCCTCAAAAATTTTGCTCAGATTACTGGCTTACTAAAAATGCTTTGTTTAATCAATTAGCAAACTTAGCAGAGTCTTTTTGGGGTTAGCAGAAAGTAGGGTACCGGATTATCTTTTCAGTTATTGCATGTCTAATGCAAGTCTTAATGCACTGAACATGTAAATAATTGTAAGACTTCATTTACATTTTAGCTTAACATTAGCATATACTAAGAATTTTTTTGTATCCTTTTGAAAATTTTGCCTCAGGATAAAAACTAGCATATTTGTGACACTCAATATTTTTACAAATTGCTGTACATTTTTCCACTTTTATTTGAGGCAGAGAAGGCAGTAGTTATCATTATCCCCGTTATACAGATGTGGAAATTCAGACCTCAAGTATTTTAAGGGATTTGCCCAAGATGTCATAAATAGTAAATGACCAAGAGGAAAGTTTAAACCAAATTTTCTGAATTCAAATTTAGCTCATACCCTTTCAACCATCTCGTAGCCTCTCATTTTTATGCTGACAATTAAAAAAAATCATTGATGGTTTATTTGTTCAAAAATATGAAGGAGAAACAGAAATGCAAAATATATTTTAAAAGCCAAGTAGAAAACTTCATTTTAGTTATGATTTTATAATCTATGCTTTTGATTTTAGTGACAAACATATATCTGTCTTTTAAGAGAACAAATATGAAATTTAAAACAGAAAAGACTTGCCATGTCAGCTCATTCCTGTGTTGGTTGATTATCTTTATAGTAAATATTCTAGTATTGCCTTTTTACCAGTTTCTGTTAATGTAAATAATATGAAAATGAAACAGTGTTATCAAAGGCCTTTTTAATGAGGATGACTGAAGTAACATTAAGGCATAGCATTTGGCAAAATTAAAAGTTTTTTTTTTAAGTACTGTTCTGAGGTAAATCGAGAAAATAGCATTAACATATATAGTATGTATTCTTAGGTTATTTGCAAAGATGTTACTTGCATTTATCAGAAGATAACCAATAATTCTATTGAAATCTAGAAAGAAGCAACTGAATTTGTTTAAGCAGAATAACTTCAAGAAGTAATGGTGTTGATTTTCAGGTACTACTAGGCCAAGAGATTGAAGTTTAAATAATGTTAACGTAATACCTGAGTTAGAAGAAATAGAAGAGAACCGCTTATATGCAAACAGAGACAATCACCAAGTCTAGAGCCCAGATATTATTAGTATCTCATATTTGTTTCATTACTCTTATTTTAACAGTACAACTAACTAGAGTAGGCTTATTTTTAAATTACAATTTTAATCGTTATAAACCCTGAAGGGATTTTAAGCAATGCTTAGATTTTTTTCTGAAAAAATTACTTTATTCTTATTTTAACATTATCACCTCCCCCTTTTCCAATTGATAGTTACAGAAAATGTCTTTGCATATAGGAAATATTATAGACATTGCCAATTTGTCTCTGTAAACCACACCACCACGCTAGAATTAATAGAGACTGGGAATCATAACAATTTGTTTAACTGCTTGTCATTTTTCATGGCTGTCTTCTAATGCCTATCTAAGTTTTCTACATCCGTTTTAAATGATGGGGCCATTGTGTAACACATACATACACCCAAAGTTGGGTAATTAAAAACTTTCTACTGTATTCACCATATCTTCCTACTCCTAAATAAACATGTGCTTGATTTAAGCTGTTCAAGCAATACTTGTCTTCCCATAGACTTGGGACAGAGACCATTCGTAGGAGACAGCTTGGGTAAAGATTTCAGAGCAAAAGTGCAAAATGGCATGAAATTAAATGTAGAACAAGAATTGAGGAGACAAATACTGTTTTGTTCCTCTGTAGTCCTTATTATCTTACCTGGTATATTTGCTTTTTTAAGCCTATGCTTCTAATTTGTACCTCACTCATTTAAGACATTGACTCCTTAATAGAAAAATTTTGTCAAAGGTGTAATAATTTACCTGCAAAAATGAGATTTTTCCCCTTAATATCCAGAGATTAGGCATATTTTTAAGAGTTCAAAATCTCTTATAAGAGTTCAAAATCTCTTAAAATATAAGGTGTTATATTTTGCAACTTCAGGTCTCCCATTTCTAAATGGGATTGAGGTAAAAGATAAATTTAGATTAGAATAGATTTATTTGTGGCCAATTAAATCTTTTTGTAAATGTCTACAGTGTGCAATGCATTTGTAAATGTCCACACTATACATGTGATTTATGATCCATGTGTTTTAAAGACGTTAAGAGTAAAATGTAAGATCTTTATTTATACACAAAGAGATAGGATTTTAAATTTAAGCAGTCTCATTTGATTGTTAAAACATCATAAATTTGAGACTGTTTCTTAACTCTAGCTGTGTTTTCCACAGGGCCTAAAGGAAACAACTCTAAGACATTACACAGAACTCTGAAATATTCCATAATAAAGAGCATCACATGAGAAAGATATAACTTTAACTTTTTTCTAGGAGAGGTTTATTTCTAATCTAGTCTAGTCTACTTAAAAGATATCAGGTATAGTCAGCTGTTAATTGAAAGCTAGAATTTGTTGCCCATCAGGCAACAATTTTGGAGCATAGTTATTACTTGCATAGTGCATTATGCAAAGAAATAATCTAAACAATTCAACTTACCATTAGCCCTGACATGTGAATGAATGTGATGCTTATCTACTGCTATTCCCTTTAGTCTATACAGTAGTACAGTCCTCTTACTGTCACCTATATTTTTTCTTTCTTCCTTACAAATACTTTTCTGCCATGAGTTAGAATTTATTTTTAAATCTGTTTCTGCCTGTACCTCCCCAGACTTCTGATCATTCATTTTAGAAACACTCATTACAAAGTCAGCCAGGGGAAAACACAGGCTAAGACTAAGGGTGAATTATGCTTGAGAAAGGAAGCTGTTAAATGTTCTTCAGTATTTTTTGTTTTCACTTTTTAATTGGAAATCAGTGAACTAATCATAGCAAATGTTTACTACTTTACCAACTCATGTCAAGTCATTGCTTTTAAAAATCTGCTATGTGGCTAAGACTACACACACACATACATACACACACACTCTGATACATAGAATTTTATTTAATGGTTGATAGTTGATTTGTTCACTTGTATGTTATGCTCCTTTGAATCATTATACTGTATACCATAATTCGTTCTCATTCATTCTGTACAGCTTTCAGTAGAAAACCAACAACTGAAATGTTATTGACCACCATATTTACGAAAAATACATGGCAGCGAAACTAGCTAATTTTAGCAGGTCCAGTTTGTGAAAGTATGTATAATTTGGTTTTCTGTCCTGCATGAGTTTTGTGTTTTTACATGTATATGACTTTAGCTCTTACAAACTGTTAAATCATTTTAAATACTTAAGAATTATTTTACTTTGTTGTTATTATTGCTAATGTCCGAAAATATTAAAAGAAAGTTTTGGGTAATATTAGCAGTTTTAGTAGAAAAGTTTTTTTTTATCCAGTAATCATATAACAATAACTCACCCCCAATTGTATATAGTCAAAATACAGGAGACCCAAGTAAAATATCCCAATCCTTTGTGCACTAGTTCATAAAATAGGAAATTATTCAAATGTCCAGATATGTTTGCTGGTATATAAAGAAACATGTAAGCATATGGGAACACCTCTCTATGTCAAAATTGCCAGGAGGTGCTTTGGACATAATGCTGACCATGTTACAATTTATAAAATGCTGTTTAGCCCAACTTGAATTCTCAACATGTACTAAAAAGAGAATTCACCCCTACTAAATGGCCTATAGTAATAATAGGGACAGGTGTACAACAGAGCTCTTGCTTGACCAGCACTTGTGTGGGAGCAGCCCTTTAACTGTCCTTTTGAAGACCCCATGTTTGAGATTGAATATGGTGGCGTGACATCTGCAAGATTGGGCAGGTGGTGAAGCTGATACTTCTAGCTGCATGCCAAATAATGGCTCTTCTTAATAGCTTGGGTGGACACCAGATTGAGGTGTCTTTGTGGAAATGAAGAAAAGAGTCGCTAATCATACATTTGGAGAGAATTTTACGAGCCACATCTAAAAGAAAAATTATCTTTTCACGAAATGACATCTGATACTCTTAACTAATCTGCTACTCTCCCGATGCTGCTTTCTTCACCCAACTTTCTCTCAACAGACTTTGCAGAATATATTTAGATTTCAAACTCCTAGCCTTCTATTCTTTTTATGGCCTATGTAGGCTGTCAACAAACCTCTTGTACACAAATTCTGCTCTAATTTGATATGGGAAAGCATGTAACCATGGAAACGTTCTTTGTACCCTATCTCAAGCCCTGGCTGCTTTATTTACCCTTTATAGAGTAGAACAAATAATCTACATACTTACCATTCACTTTTTTACTGATTCCCAGCTAGATAGCAAATATATGTCTAAAACATTTCTTTACAAAGGTAACATTTTTAAGCAGACAACTGTTACTAGTGTGACTTTATTTGGATTAAAAACTGAATAACATTTAGGGTAGCCTTTCTATTTTACTGTAGTAATTATGCGTATGGTTTATAGGAATGATTTTGATGGTGATTTATTTATAATTTTCCTTTGTTTGTATAAAATAGAAATATTCTAAAAACCAACAAATTAGCATTTTATTGAACCTCTAATATATATTATTATAGTCTGATAATATATACATGACTCATATATCTTATCTACTATCGACTACAGTTGAAATTCTACAGATTGCCATTTTTCCTTTCCATGAAATAATTCTAGATAGGGTGCTTTTCTAGATATGTCCTAGGTTCACATTTATTAGGAGTTAAAACACTTAACTAATTTTGTTAATATTCCCTGTTTTTTGTTACCCTGAGTATCATTTAACTTCCAGGAACTGTCATCTTTCATATTGTTCATCCCAATCTTGTTACTGTCAAAAGTCCTGCTCCTTGGGAACTATTACGCATGTGTACCTGTTTGTAGAAATGTAAAGTGTGCCTAAGGTTGTAAGCTATTCCCTTGTACATTGATCATGTTAGAATTAAAGAGAACCTACTCATCTTCCAACTACCTCTCCAGTGACTGTCTCCTATATTCTTTATATTATGCATATTCATGCTTGAGCAAGTAAGAAAAGAACTAGACAGTCTAGTCATAGACTAGACTTTGAACTTCTAGAGGATTATTGCAATTGAAAACTTTATAAACATCTTTCAAAGTTTTTGAGGTAGTGTAGAATTTTTTGTAAGTGAATATTTGTGAATATAATATAGGCCCTTATAGTATAATTGGCATAACAAGTGGACACATAATGACTATTGGTGGAGTTCATTAGCTTGAAGAAAATTAGGTCATACACTGATTTTCAGGAGCTACCCTTCTGTTCAGCCATATGCTGATTTTGCTATCTACCTGTGTACTCCTTCCTTCTATGTATGCATTCTCAGGTTTCCCTGAGGAAGATGGATGTTTTCCCTTATTTCCTCCTCTACTTTGTAGATTCAATCTTGCCATTATCTCAGGTTTCCAAAATCTCACCTTTTCTTTTTGACTGCACATTATTTTTAAAAATTTTATTCCTGAGGCCGGGCGCGGTGGCTCAAGCCTGTAATCCCAGCACTTTGGGAGGCCGAGACGGGCGGATCACGAGGTCAGGAGATCGAGACCATCCTGGCTAACACGGTGAAACCCCGTCTCTACTAAGAAATACAAAAAACTAGCTGGGCGAGGTGGCAGGCGCCTGTAGTCCCAGCTACTCGGGAGGCTGAGGCCGGAGAATGGCGTGAACCCGGGAGGCGGAGCTTGCAGTGAGCTGAGATCCCGCCACTGCACTCCAGCCTGGGCTACAGAGCGAGACTCCGTCTCAAAAAAAAAAAAAAAAAAAAAAAAAATTTATTCCTGCTTATTACAAACTCAGAACTTAAAAGGGAATAATTATCATTTGTGTTCAAATGTGGTTGCGGATTTCTAAAAGGTTGGCTAGCAATTATTATGCCTTTACCTCTCAATGAGCACAGCCCAGTTCTCTTATATTAGGTTAGAGGAAGAATGGAGAAGGAACCAGACCTACTAACACTGTAATGTGAAAAGAGAAGTTAAACCAGACAGAATGCCAGAAATTCTGGAATATGACATAAACCATAAGAGTAGTTCTCAGACCAGTGGGTGCTGTCAGTTTCGGTTTATGTGACTAATCCTACCATTACCATTGTGACATTTCTTCCTAAAGTAAGGCAACTAATCCCAGAATTTCACAATTAAAACCAACTGTTAAAGACTTAAATTTAATTTTATATACTATTGCTCAATTTTGCTTCTTGAGTTTTACTGGTTTATTTTAGTTTTATGGCTGGTAAGCTTATGTGAATACTGTTTGTCTATACTTCACTGAAAAAAATACTTAAAGTTATTGCACTCCTGGTTTCACCAGGATTTGTTATCTGACCTTAAAACCACTAGATACTGTATGTACTATTTATTTATCTTATAGTAGACTTTTTTTTTTTTTTTTTTTTTTTTTTTTGAGATGATGTCTCGCTCTGTCACCCAGGCTGGAGTGCAGTGGCGTGATCTTGGCTCACTGCAACCTCTGCCCCTTGGGTTCAGGCAATTCTCCTGACTCAGCCTCCTGAGTAGATGGGACTACAGGGGTGCACCACCACGCCTGGCTAATTTTTGTATTTTTAGTAGAGACGCGGTTTCACTGTGTTGGTCAGGCTGATCTCGAATTCCTGACCTTGTGATCCACCCACCTCAGCCTCCCAAAGTGCTGGGATTACAGGCTTGAGCCACCCCTCCCGGCCCATATATTACATTCTTATCTTTAAGTATGGAATTTACTTTGTTTACTTTTTATTTTTACCTTATAACTATATTAGATATTATCTGAGCAAAGTACCTTCCTCAAACAAAAAAAGACCCCAAATAGTATTTTTTTGTTTTTCAAAATAATACTCTTTGAAAAAGTATTTATGTTACTTTCAAGCCTAATGCCATGTTCAACACATAGTAGCAGTTCAGAAACTACTTGATTCATTGATTTATGGATTCCTGGAAGAGTTGTCCATATTGGTTTGATTTTTTAATCACTAAGTATATATCATCAGCTACCTAGCATTCATTGAAGTAATCACATCATGCCTTTGTCAATATTTCTATTCTCACTTGAATGGTTTCTTTCTGTTAGAGTCAATTAGTGTATCTAAATAACATTTATTGAATATGGAAAAATGTTTATGCTAGTATTTACTTTTTTCCAAAATAGTTTTGTTGTTTTCAAGTACTCTATAGGCACCAATAAGTATAAGTAAAGAATTATATGCAAGTCATTAAAACTATTACTACTGGCATAGTCTACTATGTGACATTTAACCAACTTCTATTTAACCTAGTAATAATCGTGTGATTAAACTATCCTAATCACCCATCAATATAGACATACTTTAATCCATGTACTTACAGTCTAACTGTAAAAGAACATTGTTCTGATCTCTTAAGTAACTTTATAGATGTTTCTAAAGTTGATTGGGACACTCCTGTTCCCCTCTGATGTCCTTCACTTTGTGCCACTGTTTTCAAATGCAAACTAAAAGCAAAAAATCTTGTTCTGCCTATAATAGCCACTTTTAAATTCAACTCATGAAAACGACTACATGATCAAAATATTTTTTTAAAGTCTAATCCCTTGCTGCTTTTTTTCTTCCATTAATGTATGGGGAAACTCGATCACCAGAACCAAAAAGAACCTTTACAGACAAGGTTTTCCTATTTTATTGATCATATTTTAGGATCTTCTTAGAAGACCACCAGAAACACATCATGCATACTTGCTCTAAGCTGTCATTTTAACAATGTGACAGAGTTTGTAGGTGGATGAGCTGCTCTTTAGCTAATGGATACCAAATGTTTTTAATTTCACCTTTTAATATATATCTGACCCCTAGGGGTGACATATGGTCATTACAGAGTTAATGCCAGAAGTGCCATTTATATATATGTGCTATAGAATCATGATTTTTGTCACTTGAGAATTTAAAAGCAGCAGCAGATCATTATAATTAAAATTAGGAAACACTTACCATAAGCTAAAACTAATAAACATTATATAGCATATTATATTGGCCAATGGCTTGAGCTTTGGAGTCCAACTAGACTCTGATCCCATTTCTACCATTTATTTACTGTGTTAACAGCTATAAGATAAGGATATGAACAACATCTGTCTCACAGGGTTTTAGGAATGATTAAATGAGATGATACATGTGAAGTGCTTTATGTACATGTCACATAGTAAGCAATCAGTAAGTGCTAGCTATTGTTATTATTTACAGATTTTCATTCTTGA
Organism: Macaca mulatta; assembly: GCF_049350105.2. Taxonomy (NCBI): domain Eukaryota; kingdom Metazoa; phylum Chordata; class Mammalia; order Primates; family Cercopithecidae; genus Macaca; species Macaca mulatta. The sequence goes on along the minus strand of NC_133411.1, from coordinate 100,276,685 downwards.
GCCATATATTAAACTTTCTAATGACCATGTAGATTATATAATTTCTCATTGACTTTCAGACCCTCCTCAATCCAATCATATCATTTTTTGGGTATGTATGTGGTTAAAATTATTTGAGAATAGTTCCCATGTTGACTCAGAAGAAAGGTAACCAAATATCTTTTACTTAGCAATTTGGTTGATTTAGAGATTTACTTACTGTTCATACATAGACAATTGGTCATTTTCACTTTGTATATTACTAAAGAGGTTTATCACTGCTAAGAGCTGCCACTACCCAAAATTAAGTTAAGCCTCAGAAAAGTGAGAAGGAAGGATGAGAATGAGAGAATAGGGGTAAGAGTACATCAAACAAAAGAAGATACAGAAAGAAAGGTGCATATGAGGAGCAGGAGAGTACCATAAGTGTATGTCACTTGTGCTATAGGTAATGGAAACAGTTATGCTTCAGGTTTGGCTCTGAAAACTGTTAAATAATTTACACAGACGAAAAGGAAAAAAAAAGATAGGAAAATCCATGAAGATCATGCGTAAAAGACGATGATGAAGAAAACAAAAGTATCTAAAGGAATATATGTAAGTTGAAAGAACATACTCAGATTATAAGAAATCATATGTCTCAGTTTGGACATATTAGTACTCATCCTATGATGAGAATCTTTAAAATTGTCAGGGATAGGAATGGGGAAGATGGGTGTTCATCTTTGGAGCACATAGATTCCAAAGTAGTATTTCAGATCACTGAAGTTTCCTAACTGCTAGAATGACCTGGGACTTGCAAATTAACTTTTATCTGGGAACATGGTACAGCAATGGATTAAGAAATGGAGAAGAGATGGTTTCTCCCAATCTGAAGTTACAAAGATGGAGATTCTAAACATCTCTGGTACCCTCTAAGACCTTCCTAAGTCAATCATATGCCTTATAAATTTTGTATTGTCCTCTCTTTTTTTGACCCTATAATTAAGATGTTTGAATTCCTAGGTTTAGTAAGCAAGTCTGAAAAGTGATAATGTATACAGAAAAGCAAGTAGTCTCTACCCCAGGTATTTTTAGCATGAGGATTTGGTAGTACCTCAATAAAGCATCTCTACAGGATTAGAACAGAATTACTCTGCTTTTGAATAAAATAGAAGCTAATATTGTATTACAATATGTAATTAATCTTATTTTCCTCTATGCCAGTTTGCCATCCTTACAGTGGATTTTCAAAACTACTTTTTAAGCTTAAAACTGTGTACAATTAAAGTACTTTAGCAAATGACCACAGTCTCTTTTGGCCTTTTTGCCAATTTATTGGGAGCATCAATTATTCTTATTAACAGGGAAAGAAGTAGAAGTAAGAAAATCAAAAGTACAATTGTATTTTCTCCTACAAGCTTTCCATAAATTTTTATGTTTTTAGACCTCTTCGCTTGTATAAGAGGACTTTATAAATTATACCATGTTGAGATCCCAGTTTAGAAAGACCATACACCTTATCTATAAATAGCTTAAGGAAACACATTTTAATATAAAATAACTCTGATTAATAAATAAATCTTTATGTTGTAGCTTCTACTTTGGGGGAAGCTCTGGGCCACAAAAGCATGGCAGGAGTAGTTTAATGAAGATTATAACTTTTTGTTTGTTTTGATCCAGCGTATTTTGGACACTCCTGCTTAGTGATATTTGGGAGGAAATCAAGTGATTTCATTTGAGTTATATGGCTTGCTTTTATACACTAAATTATCCTACCATTTATGTGCCACCCTATAGTTTGCCTTTATGTATTAGGAACTTGATGTAAGATGGAAAAAGCTTGAAAGTATGCAAGCGCTAATAGACTGAAAATCTGATTTCTAATCACTTCTTGGAATTTTATTTAATTAGTGTTGTGCCGAATATGGAAGTTTATATTTTCTAAGGAAAATGTTAATGTATTTTTTAATCATTTAATTATTGTAATGTTCAATTTAAGAGGAAAAAAGTGAGCATATGTTGCAGTAGTTGCAAAAACTTGCAAACAGTATTAACTTTTGGGCTCACGTGTCATTTTGTATTGGGAACCATAAATAGTTGGGATTTTACATTTGAAGAAAATGTTAAAATTTAAACTCATTTTAGTCATTGAAATGCTAGTTAATTCCGTTTTCCTTTCTTTTAACATGAATTACCTTTTTTGAAATTGTTAGTATTGTTATTAGACTTAGCATTCATCTAACATGGTTGAGTGTCTTTTATCCACAATGCTTAGTACCAGAAGTGTTTTGGTTTTCAGATTTTTTCAGATTTTGCAGTATTTGCATATACATAATGAGTTTTCTTGGGGATGGGACCCAAGTCTAAACATTGTAAATGTAAAATTCATTTACATTTCACATACATCTTATACACATGGCCTGAAGGTAACTTTATACAGTGTTTTTAGTAATTTTGTACATGAAATAAAATTTGGACCCATCACATGAAGTCAGGTGTGGAAATCTGCACTTGGGGAATTGTGCAGTCCACAAAAGTCTGTTGTGTCAGTACTCAAAAAGTTTAGGATTTTGGAGCATTTCAGATTTCAGATTTTTAGATTAGGGATGGTCAATCTGTAGTATCTCTTTTGCTTCCAACTTGATAGTTATGACAATGGATTTTTTATTTGAAGGTGAGTACAACTTTTTAGGGCAGCCATAATTATGTCTTTTCCAGTCACCTATTTAAATAAATTTCTTAGACATAGATTTCTTATTGAATAGTATTGATATATTATGGCTTATTCTTGAAGTATTTTAAACATTTTTTCTTTATAAAAATACTGAGAAAAATTTTGATGAATTCTATTTTGTGTTTGCTAATTGTATTTTGTGACCACTTATAAGTGTTTTTTCTACTTGGTATAAATTAAATATTTAAAACTATGATTTATTATTTTATTTTGTTAATTTTAAAATAAATGTGTCCTATTAAATTAAGGGTGGTTTATGTATTTTAAATTTTATTATTATATATTGTTAATAGAATGATTTAAATATTTGCATCAAATTTTATGGAAACCAATACTTTCTCCATATTTCATAGAGAGATATTTATCATATTACTATTTTCAGTGATTTCTGTGACCACTAATTAGATATTTTAATGAATGATAGATGTTCCTGATTGGAGTTTTGCATAAAAAATAAAAATTTAACTTAAAAAGTCGCTTAGTTTATGGATTTTGTACTTTAATGTCTTTGTATTTCCATTAAAGTATACAAAGTATGCATTCTAATGTAAATATTAAAACAAATTTTATGCCTTTGGAGTTGGAGTACTCGTGGCAATAAATCTAATTGAAAATGTGTACAAATTAAGACTTCTAAATAGCTAACAGGTAAAGTGAAAGATTTACAATAATTGATAGAGCAAATCACATTTCTGTAATGCAGTGTTCAAGTTCTTTTCAAATGCTTACTGCTTTTCCTTATTTTACCCTTCTATTGATATCCACTTGGAAGACTTGGAAAGCAGAAAACATCTCTTACATATCCATGATCAAAAATGAACGCCTGATGGCCTGAAGGTTGAAATAATTATCTCTGGTGGCCATGCAGATCTCAATGTCGAAGCTAAGAACCACAGGGCAGCTGAATTAAAGCATGAAAACTGGCATGAGCACAGACAACTGCTTGAGGCTCTTTATTACTGTTTGATACAGCAGCCCTTTGTTGAGAGTCTTGTTTTTTTGGTTGGAAAGCAACTGTGTGTGTCTAATCTCGCATTTGCCTTTCTTATCAATTCCATTCCTGTGATATTTACAAAACTAAGCAACATCACATGTATTTATCCCGATTTCTGAGTTAGTGTTTCTGAAGCTTTCTGCTAATCTACAGATAGGTGGCACCGTTCATACAGATTGGAAAAGCAGTGCTTTCCCTGTTCACACTATTCCATGCTGTAAATTAACCTGTCACTTTATTATTTGACAAGATCTTCATTTTTATTCATCAGGACTTGGGCCAGGATGGGTGCATTTATGGCCATTTGCTTTGCACGGCTCTCAGCTGAGTTTGTAGGTATTGTAAGTGAGATCCATTATCCCTGTTACAAGTGCACACAATGCAGATGCTGATCTGCGATGATGATGAGAAACCAAAGTCAGTAAAGACCACATAAGCCACCCTTGATGAAAAGATAAATGAATGCATAAATAACATTGTGCTCTGCTGTGTTTGC